>NC_141878.1:600253297-600891630 GCF_056163025.1 Triticum urartu
GGGAAGTTGAGAGCACCCGCTGACGGGTCGCAGTGGAGAAAAATCGAGAGAAAGTACTGGGATGAGTTTGCAAAGGACCCAAGGAATGTATGGTTTGCTGTAAGCGCGGATGGCATTAATCCTTTCAGGGAGCAGAGCAGCAATCACAGCACCTGGCCCGTGACTCTATGTATGTATAACCTTCCTCCTTGGATGTGCATGAAGCGGAAGTTCATTTATATGCCAGTTCTCATCCAAGGCCCTAAGCAACCCGGCAACGAAATTGATGTGTACCTAAGGCCATTAGTTGAAGAACTTTTACAACTGTGGAATGGAAACGGTGTACGTACGTGGGATGAGCACAGACAGGAGGAATTTAACCTTAAGGCGTTGCTATTCGTGACCATCAACGATTGGCCCGCTCTCAGTAACCTTTTAGGACAGACAAACAAAGGATATCACGCATGCACGCACTGTTTAGATGACACTGAAAGTATATACCTGGACAAATGCAGGAAGAATGTGTACCTGGGCCATCATCGATTTCTTCCGACCAACCATCAATGTCGAAAGAAAGGCAAGCATTTCAAAGGCGAGGCAGATCACCGGAAGAAGCCCGCCATGCGCACCGGTGATCACGTGCTTGCTATGGTCAATGATTTACACTACGTAATCTTTGGAAAGGGTCCCGGTGGACTAGCTGTTCCGAATGACGCTGAGGGACACGCACCCATGTGGAAGAAGAAATCTATATTTTGGGACCTACCCTACTGGAAAGACCTAGAGGTCCGCTCCTCAATCGATGTGATGCACGTGATGAAGTACCTTTGCGTGAATCTGCTAGGCTTCTTGGGCGTGTATGGGAAGACAAAAAATACACCTGAGGCACGGAAGGACCTGCAACGTTTGTACGAAAAAGACGGCATGCCTCCGAAGCAGTATAAAGGTCCTGCCAGCTATGCTCTTACGAAAGAAGAGAAAGAAATCTTCTTTGAATGCCTGCTCAGTATGAAGGTCACGACTGGCTTCTCGTCGAATATAAAGGGAATAGTAAATATGCCAGAGAAAAAGTTTCAGAACCTAAAGTCTCATGACTGCCACGTGATTATGACGCAACTGCTTCCGGTTGCATTGAAGGGGCTTCTACCGGAAAATGTCCGATTGGCCATTGTGAAGCTATGTGCATTCCTCAATGCAATCTCTCAGAAGGCGGTCGATCCAGAAATCGTACCAAGGCTAAGGAGTGATGTGGCGCAATGTCTTGTCAGTTTTGAGCTGGTGTTCCCACCATCCTTCTTCAATATCATGACGCACGTCCTAGTTCATCTAGTCGACGAGATTGTCATCCCGGGGCCTATATTTCTACACAATATGTTCCCCTTTGAGAGGTTCATGGGTGTCCTAAAGAAATATGTCCGTAACCGCGCTAGGCCAGAAGGAAGCATCTCCATGGGCCATCAAACAGAGGATGTTATCGGGTTTTGTGTTGACTTCATTCCTGGCCTTAAGAAGATAGGTCTCCCTAAATCGCAGTATGAGGGGAGACTGACTAGAAAAGGCACTCTTGGAAGAGACTCAATAATATGCAGGGACGGATATTCTTGGTCTCAAGCAAACTACACAGTTCTACAGAACTCTACCTTGGTGACCCCGTATGTCGATGAACACAAGAACAGTCTGCGCTCCAAACACCCGGAGCAATGCAACGACTGGATTACATGTGAACACATCAGGACTTTCAGCAGTTGGTTGGAAACACGTCTCAGAGGTGACAACACTATTTGTGATGAGTTGTACTTGTTGTCCAGGTGACCATCTTTGACTGTATTGACTTACAAAGGATACGAGATAAATGGGAATACATTTTACACGATCGCCCAAGATCAAAAGAGCACCAACCAAAACAGCGGTGTCCGCTTTGATGCAGCAACCGAGAGCGGAAAGGACACATATTATGGTTACATAGTGGACATATGGGAACTTGACTACGGACCTTATTTTAAGGTCCCTTTGTTTAAGTGCAAATGGGTCAATCTTTTAGGCGGCGGGGTACAGGTAGACCCACAGTACGTAATGACAATAGTGGATCTGAAAAATCTTGGGTACACTGACGAACCGTTCGTCCTAGCCAATGATGTGGCACAAGTTATCTATGTGAAGGACATGTCTACCAAACCGAGAAAAAGAAAAGATAAGGAAGCGAATACATCATACGATGAGCCAAAGCGCCACATAGTTCTTTCAGGAAAAAGGGACATCCTGGGAGTGGACGGCAAGACAGACATGTCTGAAGATTATGAAAAGTTTCATGAAATTCCTCCCTTCAATGTCAAGGCTGACCCAAGCATCCTGATAAACAATGAAGATTATCCATGGTTACGGCGCAATAAGCAAATGACACAAGTGAAGAAAAAGTGAAGACTTTCTCCCGCAACTATTATGATAATACCATGCCAACTTTGTAACACACGAACATGCTACCATTGTCCGTTTTGTACATGCACATGCTATGTGGGTGAAATTATGATACCATCCCAACTTTCAACTTTTTCAGAGTTCATTTGAAATGCTTTCATGTCTTATGGTTCAAGGTTTTATGTGTTGAGGCAAATGGATCAATATGTCAGGAGGCGGGGTACAGGTAGACCCACAGTACGGTATGACAACAGTGGATCTAAACAATCTTGGGTACACAGACGAACCATTCGTCCTAGCCAATGATGTGGCGCAGTTATTGTCCGAAACTTTGATACTTCGAAAGTGATTGTCCATTTTGTACACGAAGTGCATCAAGTTTTTGTCGTAACCCTCTCTACTTTTTGGAACATGCTATGTGGGTGAAATGATGATACCATGCCAACTTTCAACCTTTTTAGAGTTCATTTTAAATGCTTTCCAATTTCAAGGTCATTTAGCTCAAAGAATAAATTAATAGCAAACAGAATGAACTACAAAACTTTTATGAAAATAAAAACAATCAATTTTTATAGTAAAGTTATTCATAAACTAGTGATTCACACAAATTTTAAAAAATACAAATTTAAACTATTCAAAATTTTAAAACTAATGGCACTAACAGAAAGTTTATAATTTTTGTGACATAAAATCAAAAAGAAATCACTAAAAAACTATAAGTATTTAGTTGTAAGTATAAATAAAAAATAAATAGAAAAAAAATTCTATTTTTATAGTAAAGTTATTCATAAACTAGTGATTCACACAAATTTTTAAAAATTCAAATTTAAACTATTCGAAATTTAAAACTAATGGCACTAACAGAAAGTTTATAATTTTTGTGACCTAAAAGCAAAAAAGAAATCACTAAAAAAACTGTAAGCATTTAGTTTTAAGTAGAAATAAAAAAATAAAAAACCAAAAAAATGTAGAAATAAAAAAGAAAAAACCAAAAAATGCCACCTACTGGGCCTCCACGACCTGAATACGACTAGAAACCCTACATGGGCCAGGATTCAGGCCCGCAGAAGGCCCAATAGGCCCACAGGCAGTAGCAAGTTTAGGCCCGAAAGCCTGCATAAGAGAGGAGCTCGAATGGGGAGGCACACCAGCGCTTATAAACAAGTGCCGGCGCCCTTCAGCTAGCGAGGTGGGACTAAACTTTTGGGCGCGGGGCAGCACAAGGCCATTGGTCCCGGTTGGTGGCACCAACCGGGACTAAAGGGGGGCATTGGTCACGGTTCGTGGCACCAACCGGGACCAATGCCCCCCTTCAGTCCCGGTTGGTGCCACCAACCGGGACCAAAGGCCGCCGCTTCCCGCCCTTTGGGCTGCTGAAAATTGGCCTTTGGTCCCGGTTGGTGGCACCAACCGGGGCCACCAACCGGGACCAAAGGGGGGCATTGGTCCCGGTTGGTTTCACGAACCGGGACCATTGCTCTGGCTATCTAAGCCAACACTTGCGAAATTTTGGCCAACCGCTCCCATTCGCCCCGACGCCCCCAGGCCGTTCGTCGTCGTCGTCGCCGCCCCGAGCCTGTCGTCGCCCGCTCCCCGTCGCCGTCGCCCCGCGCCGCCGCAGGCCTTGTCCCCGTCGCTGCTTGCGCCGTCGCCGGCCTCCTCCTCGTCGCTGCGTGCGCCATCTCCGGCCCCGGCCCGCGCGCCCTCGTCATCGCCGTCGCCCTGCCCCGCCCCATTCCTCGCCGCCGAACGCGCGCCCCCTGCCCCGTCGCCGTCCTCGCCGCCGAACCCGCACCCCTGCCCCTCCCTTGGTCTGGCCGGCGCCGCCCCTCCCCTGTTTTTTCATATGCTTGTTTTTTTCAGATTATATATATATATATGTATATATGTTTGTATGTTCTCTGTGTATATATGTATATATGTTTTGCTTTTTGCTTTTTCATATATTATATGCTTGTATTTTGCTTTTTTATAAAAATGTATATATGTTTGTATGTTCTCTGTGTATATATGTTCATATATGCAAAAAAGTTAAATTTATATATTTAGAAAAGGATTATCTATATATGTTCTTTGATTTAGTACATTTTAGGTTAGTTTCATTTTTAGAAAAATTTTATATATTTAGGAGAGGAAAAGGAAAATAAGAAGAGGAAAAAGGAGAAGAAGAGGAGAGGAAGAAAAGGAAGAGGAGAAGAAGAAAGGAATAGAGGAGAAGAAGAAAAAAATAGAATTTCTATTTTTTTCTTCTTCTCCTCTATTCCTTTCTTCTTCTCCTCTTTTTTTTCTTCTTTTTTTTCTTCGATCTTCTCCTCTATTCCTTTCTATATGCAAAAGTTACAATTTTAGAAAAGTTTTATATATGCAAAAGTTACAATTTGAGAAAAAGAAGGATAGGAAAGAAGAAAATAAGAAGAGAAAAGAAAGAAGAAGAGGAGAGGAAAAGAAGAGGAGAAATAAATAATTAACAAGAAGAAAAAAGAAGAAAAAGAAGAGGAAAAGAAGAAAGGAATAGTGGAGAGGAAGAGAAAATAGAATATAGAATATTCTATTTTCTCTTCCTCTCCACTATTCCTTTCTTCTTCTCCTCTTTTTTTCTTCTTTTTTTCTTCGAGGGTCGTTATGGGGTCAAGGGTCGAGGGTTTCAGGGTCGAGGGTTCGAGGGTTCTATAGGGTCTAGGGATCGAGGGTCGAGGGTTCCAGGGTCGTCTAGGGGTCGAGGGTTCCAGGGTCATCGAGGGTTCGAGGATCGCCGAGGGGTCGAGAGAGGTTTCCTAGTGTCAAAGTATTGAAGAAATCCATGGCTTCATCATTAGCCGGAAGTAACCAGGGCATGTTGGTATGAAGTTCTGCAAAGTTGTTCTGGAATGGAGTCCCGGATAGGATAATCCGCCTTTTGGTACGAATTCAGCAAAGGCCTTCCAAATAGCGATATTCGGAAGGCTCTTGCTGAACTTTGTACCAAAAAGCGAATTATCCTATCTGGGACTCCGTTCCAGAACAATTTTGAAGAGCTTCGTACCATCATGTACATGTTACTTTCGCCTAATGATGAAGACATGGTTTTGTTGAATCCTTTGACACTTTGATGAGCTTCGTACCGAGGCCAACTTGCTACGATCATTCAAAAAAATGAAAAACAAATATATAATACTCTTTCCTTACAACTTCAAGTGAGTGTTACTGTCTTGTGCATATTCGGTTTCCCTTATATATTAGTCCAGGTTATAGTAATGTAATTGATGAGTTATGCATGCGTGTGCAGTTTTCACTATATTCTCCTAGAGATTAGGCTTGAGCAGGGAGTAGTAACCGTCTTGGACTCTAAACGAAAAGATCCCCAGGAGTATGCGGACATGACTGAAATCCTCAAGAAGTTAAATCGATCATTATCCACCATATCGGCAACTTTGTTCATTTCCTGATATCAAGTAATTGTTTTCTTTGTCCGGCAGGGTTTGGAGAAAATTCACCAAAACAGTTCCGGGACTGCCGAAGGAGCTGGAATTTAGACACCCGAAAGTAAGTACTATAGTAGCATGTTCCGCGCATCCCCTAGTGATTCAAGCGCTAGTTTCATCAATACCATTTAGCATTCTTGCTTATCAGTTTGTTTGACCTCTATTTCTTGTAAAGTGGTTGTGGCAGGAAAAAGGGAATGATTTCTGTGGATACTACATCTGCGAGTCCATCCGCCACACGACCTGTGAGCGGGGCGGGTACTCTGACGAACAATATGAAGTACGTAAATAACAACATTCACAATTTTATTTTATTACCATCATTTGTATTGAGTTTCATTCATTCATATATATATGTATTGACCCCCTTCTTCAAATTAGATGTTTCAGAAGTGGGATGAACTCCTAGCACTAGCTCGCATGCGAGCAATTCAAGAGGAATTGGCGGCATTCTTTCTTGACCAAGTGATCGTTGAAGACGAAGAATACTATGTGGACCATGAGTCCGTATGATTATATTTGTAAGAGATAATTATTGTATATATGTAGCCGGTAGTGTCGGATAGATATACGAGAACTTGTTGTTCGACCAATCTCTCGGAGGAGGAGAGGTGGTCGATATCACTTCTCTCTGTATGCATATATGTTCATGACGATTTTCTGTTTCCTTCGTTTGCTTACTAGCTAACTAGCGTGTCTAGTCCTCTCTATACGTATGTATAGTACGTAGCGTCGACCAAGCACGGACGTAAGAGAGGACACTTCTCTCTATTAATTATAGCTAGCTAACACAATACATGAAACACCTAAATTAACCCCCAAAACCTCCAACCCCCCCCCCCTTTCAAAAAAAAAAACAAAAACCCTAGCCACAGAAATGCTGACGCGTGGATGCCTATTGGTCCCTGCCTGGGCTCTGCGCACTGCCCACGTGGAGGCCCATCAGTCCCGGTTCTGGATTGAATCGGGACTAAAGGTACAGGGCATTAGTACCGACACATTAGGAACCGGAACTAAAGGCCCTTACGAACCGGGACTATAGGCCCTTTTTCTACCAATGGTAAAGGACATGAATACGAATTCGCTTGTTTGGATGCTCATTGTATTGGCTCATGGAATCACAGTGAGGTTTCAATATCAAAACATGTTTGGACGGGAAACTATGGAATTGCATAGTGCTTTGTTCTATATGCATCAAATCACAATCTCAGCAATCTTAGTTCAAAAATGGCTTGCAAAATCATACTTTTCTCGTGATAGATACAAAGGTAAACAAGATTGATACAGAAGATTCCTGTACAGTTCAAATCATGATTACTCCAGATTGATGTACATGAGTAAACTGTATAGAAATTATACAGGAGTAAAATGTACAGCAATCATAGTTAAACAAAAGATTAATCATGTACAGCAATCATGATCAGATACAACAGCATGATTTGGTGGCAAGTTCAAATCATGCAGTACAGTTTAGACGAGAATAAGCCTATCTAGCCGCCGTTTAGTGCAGCTGTACTAAACACAAAATCACATCAAGACATGGGCAGTAAGCCAATCACAGTTTAGAAGACTTGGACTGCATAGTGTATCGTCCTTGAGGTAGAGGACCATCTTGGTACCGCTGCCGAGCTGCTCCCCTGACGAAACTGAAGAAAAATAACAGCTAGCTAACTGAAGATGTGCATCAGAGGGAGGAAGGCCAAGTCCCAAGCGAGGAGGAGGGGGTCCGGTGGCATGGAGGGATTCCGGAGCGGTCGTAGAGGATGAGGAGCGGCGGTGGACGGCTAGGTCCTGGCCGTGGCGGCCATGGGAGGAGGACATGGGGCGGCAGAGGAGACGGGGCGGCAGAGGAGATGGGGCGCCATGGGAGGAAGGGGAACGAGCTGCAGCGGGGATGCCGGTACCGGCGTAGGAGGAGGAGGAGAGCCGGCGAGAGGAGCTGCTCTGGGTGCCGCCGTCGGTGTGCTGCCATGGACACGGCTCGTCTAGCCCTTGGTCTCGCGCGGGGGAAAGAAAGCAGGTCTCGCGTGGGGATGTCGCCCCAATCGTTTTCTTATGCGGGTGTAGGCCAATTCGACCCAAATCGGAGTGGTGGGGGTCCGTATTGCGGGATGCCTCGGCGCGTGAGAGCGAATTCGCCTCTGTATCTGGACTCATTACAGTCTGACGTTTCGGTGTGCATCCAAACAACTGAATTGGCAGCGCAGCAATACCAAATCCAATTCGAAGGCTCAATACAGACATCCAAACGCAGCGTAAGTTGATTTTTGGTACTCACCGGCAGATTGACTTGAATGTGTGAACCTATTCCTAATGCATCTAGCTCCACAACGCTGACAGGATACATCTACCAGCCCACAATTAATTGAAACATGCAGACCGTCAGGTTTCAGAAGGTACACAAATGGGGAGGCATCACCTCAAATTAAGACTGGAGGCGGGTTACGTGCATGTTTCTTAAGAAGTCTATCTAGAAGTCAGAAGAATATTACCAGTGCATTAATGCACAAGAGAGCAAGGCATTCCTACAGAAACAACCTGAGCCTTCGTAAAAGAGCATCTGACCAGTTGAAAACAAAATAAAAAAGGAACATAATTCCAATAAATGGAACCCAGGGACCATATTCTTCTCCATTCTGAGTTCTGCTCAAGTCTCAAATGAATAGAAGCAAGTGCCTGGATGATAAATATTTACCTGTTGCCCACTTGTCAGTCGAGAAATAAGATGATGAGGTTCATGGCGAGAATGAAGACAAATCAATATCTTCTCCTTGACCCTACACCTGCTACTCTTGACCTTTGCCATTCCATTACCTATTATAGTTGAACTCATTGTCCAGGTCATCAACGTCTTCTTCCTCATCTCCCTGAAATCATCTGCTTGAATTCAGGGGCCACCTAAACTTTTTAAGCAAGTGCTGTACACATCAAATTAATTATCATGATTTATAAGCAGTCACAAAACTAACAGGATACGATGAGGATGAGTGAAATTTTATATATTGAGAAACAAGCATACTGACTAGTATGCTACAACTTTGGCTCGTATAAAGCAAGCACAAAGCACAGAATTCCATGTCTTATTTTCAGACACACATCACATAACAAATCGACAGGTTGCATCTATAGAGACAAACCTTTCAGCCTCTTGCATTGTCTTCACTGGGGACATCATTGGTTCCTTTCCTCGCGCTCGTATCACAACAAGGGCGGCATACAGGGAAGGCACGCTCATTACAGGCGACAATGACGCCACCGTTGGCTGGAACGCCTACTGTGTGTCCCCATATATTTGGCGGACCTGCTGCCCACTCGCGCCTTTTGCCTGCTGCTTACCCTGCACCGCATCAGTAAGATAAAAACAAGGTCAGCACACACCTTTTTTTTTGTGAATTGAGTAATGAGTGTGCAGAATGTGCTCATGCATGTTATTTCCTTTTTTTAAAGATAGTTACAACAGATGTATTTCTTCTCATGACGATTTTACTGGCGTGAATTGCCTTTATTAGATACGCCATACTATAATTCAGGTGTTGTGGCATGAAATCTGCATCACATGACTGTAGACAGACCATGCGACAAGCGTGGTAAAAGCAATCTGAAATTGACAAAAAAAAACATGACTCTAGACAGCATGCATACGAAATAAGGCAAGAGGGAAATCATGCCAATTGAGCAAGCACAGAAAAAACTCATCTGACTTGTATTTTTTGAGAAATCATCAAATATTTCTGAACCCCACAAGCCCACAACCATGGACGGACAAATCCGGGAAATCTACAAGCCCAACGCATAAAAAATTCATAAGAATTCAGGGGAATGTGAGGCGCTGTTGCACCTCCTAACATGGTGACCTAGATCCACCGACGCGCGCGCAGAACAGATCGGATGGCCGCCAACGTTCCGCTCCAGCGCCGCCGCGACGGGCGGGAGAGAGAGGCAGGAAACCCTGAGATCTGAGAGGGAGCGGAAAAGATTCCCACCATTTCCAGATCCCCTGCGCATGGGTTATCTCTCGCTGCTCCTCCCTAGTTTCATTCAGTCTGATACATGTTACTCTGCAACCAAAAGCATGTTAGCCTGTAAGTTCTCAGAAGCAAAGACATATGAGGAGGCATCATCTCAAATTAAGACCTCCTGCGTGGGTTACATACCTTGTACTTGTACCAAAAACGATGGGTCTCTTCCTTTCAATTTCTTGGCTTGCTTAGTTAGCTTCGGACTGCAAAACCATACTTGAAGCTTGTCCAGTGAAGCTGGGAAGCCCTCCTTGGGCGGCAGGCGGCGGATTTTCTTACAACCGTATATATGTAGTGTCTTGAGAGAAGAAAGGAAAGGTAACCCTTGAGGGAGGGACCGAAGATTTCCGCAATATCGAAATTCCAAATGTTGGAGGGAGGTGAGGAGGTTAAGCACTTGCTCTTGCACTTCTGTGAAGGTTCTCTCTCGTTGATCATCGCAGAACTCCAATGTGTGGAGGGTAGCGGCAAGGTGACTGCAAATGGGAGCAGTAAGCACTGCCGAGATGCTATCCACCATAAATTCTTCCAGCTGGAAAGAATCTGCATGCATCAATTTGTTCCTTACAATCTCTGAGAGCAGACCCCCTGCTATAGAGTTCTTCTCTTGACTCAAATACATAGCATTTACAGTCAATTTCTTGAGGTTGAATGTGATATGCAGATTGAACCCATCCATTGTTAGTTCTTTACAACCTATCAGCCTTAGACTTGTGAGAGACGTGAGGTTTGAGAGCAGACCCATTGACTGCATACTTGGCTCCAAGGAAATATCAAGTTCTCTGAGGGAAGTAGGGAAAGGTTTGATGGCATGAGCTCCTCCACCTACTTCTCCCTCGTGCCACCGAGAGAACAACTTCCCACAGCTGAATCCTGTAAATGATTGGAGCATCCTGAGGCTCGAGAGTCCTCCATCCTCCCCAAGCAGAAGTTCAAGTTCCTTACACTCTTTCATAGTAAATTGGGAAACAGCTGGGAAACACTTCAACATCTTTGAAAACAATTCACTAGTAATACATAACTCCTCTATGACAAGATTCTGAACTGAACAGAGGACAAGGTTGTCTTCCAATTCCATAGAGAACATGCGGTCACATTTCTTAAAATGTGCACTCGTCAATGAGTTTACTCTTTGGAGGTCTAAAAATGAAATATGCGACACATCTGTAATTTTCATAACCTCTACTTTATCCATATTGTGGAAGGCCAAAGCACCGCAATGCCCTTCAATAGTGAAATCATTTCCAGTGTATCGCATAACTGAGCTAGCATTCCTCAAACACATATTTGTTAGTGTAGTGCTGTGAGGCATGGGAGGCAACTGAGATAACTCGGGACAATTATCAATATCAAGACTGCGTAGGTTGGTAAATAAGTCAGAACCCTCCAAGAAGGGGAACCAGTAGAGAAGGGGACAATCTCCCAACTTGATCCTTTCAAGCCTTGAAAACAGATGGCTATTAGGTTCCCCGACCCACTTGACAAGTTCTGGCATACAACCAAACTCAATTCTCTTCAGGTGCATGAAACTTCTCTCTGTAACACCACTAAAGCCAGGTCCAAACACGTGCATCCCAACAATATTCTTCAAAGTGAGACTGCTGAGGTGCGGTATAGCTGATCAAAAGGTGGAAAAGTAACCCAAGATAGGCCCTCTAGATGGAGAGCTTCCAGCCTTTTTGTGCTAATGTCACCACACAACCATCTAGGACAAGGGCCAACACCAGGATTTACAATGCTAAGCACCTTAAGATTAGGGTGTGGTTGAAGACCATCAAGAACATCATCATATATCGTTTGGTGATCTGTACTCCAAACTAATTCCAGCACTTTCAAATTCCTTTTATTTTTCAGTTCAGAAGAACTAGCCTCTGCTTTGGACGCCACAGTTTCAAGATTACGTATGCAGAGTTCTCCTCCTAGCTCTCCCAATTCCCCAAGCTCTCTCAATTTAAACCCATCACCCTCTTTCCTAACATAGAACTCGTTTAGCTCCTGTAAACACTTCATCTTCCCAACATTGGGGATATTGGAATGGAGTTCTTTGGTGGAATGGAAATGACGTAAGTTCTCAAGGTGGCAAATGTCTTTGGGCAATATTTCACTTCCATACCAATATAGGAGGTCCAAAAATTTCAAGTGGTAAAATCTAGACAGTGTGCTAGGTAATGTCATTTCTTTTGAGCCATATGGTGAACTAATTTTAAGGTACCGGAGGTGGATAAGTTTCGAAAAGCTCTTGGGCAAGGATTTCGGAGTGTTCATTGATATAAATAATACTCGGAGAGCCTTTATTTCTTCAAATGCATCTTTGAAAATGCTAGCTAGTCTTGCATCATGTGACCCAAAAATCATCAAAGTTCGCAAACTTCTAACGTCTATCGTGCCCTTCAATATTTCCATTTTTTCACAAAAGTTTCATCATATATATTCTCTATGGTGATTGATAAGTGTTGAATCGATTGTGGAATGTCTTCGATACTAAAACTTGAACTACTTATATTGACACATTCTCGTGATGAAACATTCCTGGATAGTTCATGCAATAAATCATGCATCACATAGTATTGATCACCTGGCCAATCAGATTTCTTCATGAGAAAACCATTGTCTACAAGTTCATCTAAGTAATTTTTATCTTTTGACAGGATACCTATCGCGCTCCAAAATCTAGTAATTTCTAAATATCTAAACTTATAGTCTTCCGGGAAGAGTGCACAATATGAAAAACATTTTTTTTAATGAAAGGAAGGTAATCATAGCTAATTTTCAAAGATGGCATAATATCACCATCATTCTTTGAATTTTTCCACTCATTATTTTCAAGAACTCCAACCCAATATTCCCTAGAAATGTTTTTCTTCAATAAACGACCAACTGTATTGGCTGCTAGGGGTGAACCCTTTAGTTTCTTTGCAATATCTCTTGCGAGATTAATTAAGTCTTCTTTGTAATGCCTGGGTTTGCTATGACCAAATATACATGCCTCAAAGAACTCGAAGAAGTCATCAGGCTCCAAGCCATGCAATTCTACTGGATCAGTTGTTTTCACCGAATGTGCTGTAGATGGAAACCGAGTTGTGGCGAGAACCACACTGCCCTTGGTTTCCCCTTTTGTGAAGGGAGCTAATAGGTATTTCCAATCAGCTTCACTACTGAATTTCCAAATGTCATCCAGGACAATTAAAAACCTTTTGCACTTCAGTCTCTCTGCAATGGATTTTTGAAGCTGGTCTAAACTGGTTGTTTCAACTGTACAGTTGTGTTCTTCTTTTTCAATTGCAGGTATGCATCGAAGGATTTGCCGAGTGAGGTCTAGCACACGAAACTCGGTTGACACACATATCCAGACCTTGACAGTGAAGTGTTGCTCAACCCTTTTATCATTATACAAGTGTTGGGTGAATGTTGTCTTTCCCATACCTCCAGGGCCAACAAAAGGTAGAACAGAAAGGATTTCACCAAGATGTGTGTCACTGGTGAGTGCATTTACAGTTTGGTCAAAAATGGCACCCCTCCCATATAGTTTATCCTCTGTAATTGTTGAACCCGTTTGAGGCCGCGTGATAGCTCTGTTATTATTTGGGATTTTATTCAGAAAGTCAGAGACAGGATCACATAGGTTGTGTATGCTCTCTATCACTGACTTGATTTTGTTGGACATGGCAACTCTATCGAATTTCAACTTCGTAACATAGCCACCATCATCATGTTGTGAAGACGAGGAAGAAAAGGGTGCAAGCCAGTTACCGATGGTGCGACGAGCAGCATGGCGACTATGGCGAGCATGAGCACGGAGGCTATCACCAAGCTCCGCGGCTGCCTTGTTGGTGTCGTCCAACTTGTCCTGGATCATGAAGTAGTGGAGCTCATCCAAGGCATCCTCAGCCTCATCAGCCTTCTTGCTCAGGCCCTCCAGCAAGCTCTGCAGGCCAGGGTTACTGCTCACGTCCTTCTCCTGGGCCGCGTGCAGCAGCCCTTGCATGTACTGGAGCTTGTATCTAATCTTCTCGGAGTTGATGCCGAGATCGGAGCTGGCCACATATGCAGCCACCAAGTCATCGGATAGCTTATTCAGCACCTTGCCGACGAGCCAGCTTGCTGTGCCGATAGCCATCTCCATCTTCTCTGACGATCGTATGGCCACGCCCGCGTGTGCGTCGGTAATTGGTGTGTGTGGTGGGTGTATGGAGGGTATACCGTGAAAGAGAGTATGCAATGTGCACACACTTTGGAAGAGGCAGTGATGAGTCCTCGTTTTATAGTGTTGGTGCTCATATTCCAGTCAAATTAGGCTAGCTATACAAGACAGGTACCATTGGAGACCAGTCCATGTTAAGGTAGTGGCAGCTAGAAGGAACAAAAATGTCTCTTTCTTCCTGAGCTGGAGGAAGAAATCGGTGGCTTAGTACAGTCGGCAGCCAAACCTTGAAAGGATGCATGCTTATTTCTTGAAGATAAGGTGCTGCTCACTCAGTGACCTCTCCTTCGCTCGTTGTTGATAAGAAGATAGCTACCGCATGAATGACATGGTGAAGCAGGCAAGCAGTAATTAAGCAGGATGACGTTTCCTAGGCTAGATCAAAGCTTGAACTACGAGCAGCTAGTCGATTATTGTACATTAATAGAGCAACAACAACTATAGTAGACCTCGTGTGGAAGATGCCTAGCTTGATGATGATGGCTTCGTCTTGTGGCCAGCCAGCGGTGGTCTTGTCATATTCAAGCTAGTTGGGCAGATTCTTCTTGCCAAATGTTCACTAGACCAAGTAGGGTTCAGCGACACTGACAGTAGCTCGGCAGGTTCCTCCACTATAATTTCCACAGGGCCAAGTGGGGTTCAGTGATCCAAAAGGAAAGGATTTGATTTGACGATTCTTCGCCGTGAACTCCAGGGTTCGAGGAGGCAACCAACAGGCTGAGCCACAGAATTCTTCCAAAAAAATGACTAGAAGAGATCGATGCATGTTAGTGTAAGGTTTAAGCGTTCCTACTCCTCAACGAGGAGCCGCGTCGGTATTTATTGATATGAAGCAGAAACATCCTTGCCGTGGCGTACAAGGATAGAAGCCCGATCGCTAGGATTCAGGTCGTTACACGTTGTCGCTAGGAGAAGAGATAGATACGGGAGAGATACAAAAGAGATTACAATTGGTATTTATCTCTAATTCTAACACCCTCCCTTAATCTCAACTATCCTACATTAAGATTTCTCTTGAACTCTTCAAAAGGTTTGCTTGGTAGAGCTTTAGTAAAACCATCTGCAACCTGATCTTTGGAGGGAATAAACCGTATGTCCAACTTCTTCTCTGCAACCCTTTCTCGCACAAAATGAAAATCAATCTCAATATGTTTAGTTCTGCCATGGAACACTGGATTCGCAGAGAGATAGGTGGCTCCCAAGTTATCACACCACAAACATGACACACGATGATGTTTAATTCCCAACTCACTAAGCAATGATTCCAACCAAATGATCTCAGCAGTTGCATTGGCTAGTGACTTGTATTCAGCTTCAGTACTTGACCTTGACACTGTAGCTTGTTTTATGGCACTCCAGGAAATAAGGTTAGAGCCAAAGAATACTGCAAATCCTCTAGTTGACTTTCTGTCATCACTGCATTTTGCCCAGTCAGCATCAGAGAAAGCACTAACGAGGGTGGAATTAGAACGTCTGAACTGAAGGCCTAAGCTCACAATATGTTTTATATACCGTACAATTCTTTTAATAGCTGTCCAATGTACGGTAGTAGGTGCATGTAGATACTGACAAACCTTGTTAACGGCAAATGATATATCTGGCCTTGTCAATGTTAAATACTGTAGAGCACCTACTGCACTTCTGTACCTTGTGATTTCTTCATCTTTAAGTGGCTCTCCTTCAAAGGCTGAAAGTTTTTCTGAAGAAGACAATGGTGTAGGTGAAGGCTTGCAATCCTTCATCCCCATGCGAACTAGAAGTTCAGTGGCATATTTCTCTTGATTAAGTACTATGACATCTTGAATCTTCTTGACTTCAATGCCTAGAAAGAAGTGAAGATCACCAAGGTCCTTTAAAGCAAACTCTAAACTCAGGTCATGCAAGAGAGCATTAGTGGCACTTTGTGAAGAACTTGCAACTATAATGTCATCAACATATATCAATACAAATATAACTGTGTTTGCCTTGTTATAAATGAAAAGTGAAGTATCAGCTTTAGACGCAGCAAAACCCAAACGCCTTAACTGAGAGCTTAACCTTGAGTACCATGCTCTCGGTGCTTGTTTCAAACCATAAAGTGCCTTGTCAAGTTTGCAAACGTGGTGAGGTGCCTTCTTTTCTGCATACCCAGGTGGTTGTCTCATGTAAACCTCCTCTTCCAGAACACCATGTAAAAATGCGTTCTGAACATCTAGTTGTCTCAAGCTCCATCCCCTGGAAACAACAATAGCTAGCATGAGCCTAATAGTTGCAGCTTTAACAACGGGACTAAATGTATCTTCATAGTCTAAGCCATAACGTTGCTTAAAGCCCTTTGCAACTAACCGTGCTTTATACCTGTCAATTGAGCCATCTGCCTTCTTCTTTATTCTGTAAACCCACTTACAATCAATAATGTTTTTACCTCTTGGCTCAAGTACAAGATGCCATGTCTTGTTTCTCATAAGTGCCATGTATTCTTCATCCATTGCATTTTTCCACTTTGGATCTTCAAATGCATCCTCTAATTTTGTGGGTTCTCCTGTAACACACAACATGCCATATTGTATAGTCCCATCAGTTCTAATCTTTGGATTTCGTATACCTTTTTATAGCCGAGTCATAACACGTGGAGCTGGCTGCGGTGAAACACGGCGTGCAATCTGTTGTACAGAAGATGGTGTAGAGGCTTCAGTCGCAGAAGATCCTGGTGAAAAACTGGACCCGCTTTGCACAAAAGATCCTGTAGCCTGCGGTGTGACTGAAAGAGTCGCTGCATCCAGCCTGGTGCCCATAGAAGATCCCGGGGAGCTGCCCTGCACATGTGCGGGGGGCTGCGATCCCACGCCAGATGCGCCTGCCGATGCGATTTCTGCCGCTGTCGCTGTCGAGGCCCCGCGCGTGGGACGCGGGATGGCACCTGACTTGGCGCCCACTGATTGATGCGAATCAACTCTGCCTGGCGCAAAATCCCGAGCGTATCTCCGCGTGTCATCCAAGGAGAACTGGCGCATAGGAGTTCCAAGAGACAGCAGATCTCCCTCGTGTTCTGCGCCAGCTTCGTCCAGTTCTGGCACATGAAATATTGGATCATTTTCCTCAAAAATTTATCATTTTTTGCATCGTTTTCTGTATCGTCTTCGCCTGCATTTGCTGCATGACCCTGCACATCAGTAGACACAGTACAAGTGCTAGTAGGATTATCAGTTGGGTTAGCACAATCATCGCCCCCATGATCAAAATTTTGGAGATTTGACGGAAGGGGTAGAATTTCTTTCCTAAGGAGGGCTCCGGCATTTGGATGAAGGTATTCAAAAGGAAATACTGATTCATCAAATACAACATCTCGTGATATATAAACCCTTCCTGTGGCAACATCTAGACATTTGACTCCTTTATGAATGGGACTATAACCAAGAAACACACACTTCTTTGAACGGAAAGCAAGTTTGCGTGTATTGTATGGACGGAGGTTTGGCCAGCAAGCACAACCAAATACACGAAGGGATTTATAATCAGGAGTAGTGCCAAAGAGGTGTGTGATGGGAGTCTCAAAATCAATGACTTTACTAGGAAGCAAGTTTATAAGATATGTGGCAGTCAAGAATGCTTCATCCCAGAATTTGAGTGGCATGGATGCATTTGCTAGTAGAGCTAACCCTACCTCAACAACATGGCGATGTTTTCTTTCGGCAGAACCATTCTGTTGGTGTGCGTGGGGGCATGAAACATGATGTGAAATGCCAAGTTGTTGAAAAAAGAGGTTCAATTTTTTGTATTCACCTCCCCAGTCGGTTTGCATGGCAATGATTTTAGTGTTGAGTTTTCGTTCAACAAGGTTTTGAAAATTCTTGAAAACTTGGAACACTTCAGATCGTTTCTTGAGAAGATAGATCCAAGTAAATTTGCTATAATCATCAATGAAGCTTACATAATATGAATGTCTACCAACAGAACTAGGAGCTGGCCCCCAAACATCTGAAAAAACAAGCTGTAGGGGTGCAGTGGATATGCTGATAGATATAGGGTATGGTAGTTGATGACTCTTAGCCTGCTGACATGGATCACACACAGACTCAATGCTAGACTCATGACTATGGGGAAGTTTATTTTTACTAAGAATAAACTTAACAATAACTGACGAAGGATGACCTAATCTGCTATGCCACTTTGCTGAAGAAGGCTTGACAGCAACAAAAGCTTGTTTATTCGATGATGATGAAGAAGATATGAGTGGATAAAGACCACCCACGCACTTGCCCCTAAGAAGTACCTTCCTCGTGTCCAAGTCCTTGACCAAAAAGAAATAAGGATAGAATTCAATGAGAACACGATTGTCAAGGGTAAAACGATGAACAAAGAAGATTCTTTGATGTTTCAGGCACATATAAGACTTTTTTTAGATGCAAGTTTTTCATGGGGGTATTGACAATTGAACTACCAACATGAGTAATTTCCATACCAGAACCACTCGCAGTGTGAATTTGATCTCCCCCACGGTACTTGTCTCTGATCGTCAGCTTGTCAAGCTCCCCCGTGATGTGATTTGTAGCTCCGGTATCCGCGTACCAGTTGGTGTCGATGCCGTAGGAATCAGTGGCAACGTTGGCCTCCTTCTCCTCATACTCGTCATCTTCATAACGATCCCAACACTCACGGGCGCCCCCGCGGTGATGCTTGAGGCAGATTTGGCACTCGGGATAATCCCTGTAAGGTTGGCGTTGCTGCTGCTGTGGTTGTGGACGACCGCCTCGAGCTCCTCTGTTACTGCCGCTTGTAGCAGAAGGAGATCGCCTCCCTCGGCTGCGACCTCTGCTGCCGCGTGCACGCCCCCGAGGCTTGTACTGGCCATGACCGCGGTAGGCCAGATTAGCGGACGTGTGGAAGCCGCCTTCACCACCATCACCGAGCATCTCTAGGCGCTGGTCGAAGGCGGCGATCTGAGCAAACAGCTCGTCGACGGTGATGACAGATTTGACAGCTCCGATGGCCGCCACAACTGGATCGTAGTCCCGATCCAATCCAGCAAGCACATAATCCACCATCTCAGGATCTGTGACAGGTCGTCCTGCAGCTGCAGGCTCATCCCCAAGGCTTTTCATCTTGGACATGTAGGAGGTACTGGACGTGTTCCCCTTCTTTGCTGTGGTTATGG
Source organism: Triticum urartu (assembly GCF_056163025.1). NCBI lineage: Eukaryota > Viridiplantae > Streptophyta > Magnoliopsida > Poales > Poaceae > Triticum > Triticum urartu. Next base: position 600,272,507 of record NC_141878.1, read on the forward strand.
CGATTCTCAGGTTTGTAATTCTGGATTGAGATTGCGATGCAAAGAGGGTAGTGATGCCAGTCCATAAATCAAAAGTATGTTCCTTACCAACAAATTGGGCGAGGACTTCTTTGGAGAGGGAGTTCAGCAAAAAGCCAAGAACTTGTTGATCCTTTGATAACCATGGTGCGTATAGTGGGTTTGGCACCATGATGGTAGTTTTGTCCGACTGCTGCTGCTCCACCATGCGAGCGGGCGCGGCGTCGGTTCCATCCAGGAGCCCCGTGACCTGCGCTCCTCGCAGGCCGGGCATAACCTGGGCCTTCCACAAGAGGTAATTCCCCTTGGTGAGCTTCTCGGTTGGTGGAGATCCGAGGTTGAGGACGACAGGTGCTGAGGAAGACGACATGGTGATGGAGATAGGTTCTCGTAGCTAGATTGGGAAGAGAATTGGCTATGTATACCATGTAAGGCTTAAGCGTTCCTACTCCTCAACGAGGAGCCGCGTCGGTATTTATTGATATGAGGCAGAAACAGCCTTGCCGTGGCGTACAAGGATAGAAGCCCGATCGCTAGGTTTCAGGTCGTTACACGTTGTCGCTAGGAGAAGAGATAGATACGGGAGAGATACAAAAGAGAGATTGTTGAGATTACAATTGGTATTTATCTCTAATTCTAACAGTTAGATCATGACAGTTTTTTTTGTCTGAATCAGAAGAGTTTCACTGCTTTTTCAGTTTTGGCACAGGCCCCCGGTGAGAATCATGACAACCAGCCACGAGATGAATAATCAGTGGCCTTATCTACCTAGTTTCATTTGATTCTTTTTTAAGTCGAAATGTACGTATGATCAGTGCCCTCTTCACAGAGTCATTTTTGTTGGGTCTAACCCTAGACGAAGGTAGAAGAAGAAGTGCACGAGAAAGAGAAATTTTCTCGCGACGTACGCCCGGCGCTCAAATGCCCTGGTTTTATCTATTTCTCTGGACTAACCAGCCACCAAATCGCAGGAAGGCAACCAAACTGACGCACACCGACCCACCATGCAAATTAAGCACATATCCATGAATCGGTGTGTCTGTAGATATTAAAGGTGATGGTACACTACTAGGGAAAATCCTAGTAGTAGCGCGGTTTTTGAGACTATAAGCAGCACGGGCAACCGCGCTACTACTACGGCGTTATAGCTAACTATTAACAGTAGTGCGGTCTGCACCCGCGCTATTACTATTGACTATATCAGTAGCGTTTTTTCAGAATGCGCTACTATTAATTAGATGTAGCAGTTTCCTAGCCCGGCGCTAGTGCTATATCTTTCATTATCCCCCCCCCCCCCCCCCCCCCCTCACTTCCTACCTCGTTTCAGTTTCAATAAACTGCAATTTCCAGATATACTAGGTACTACTAGATATCAATTTCATAAAGCATTATAGGTACTAGATAGTACTCCCTCCGTTCCAAATTACTCGTCGTGATTTTACTAGATAACAATTTCATATATAGTCAACATGCATCCTCAAGCAGTATTAGGTGATATCGACGACGATCATCATATGTAGTTCTAGATGATATCGACGACGATCATCATATGTAGTTCTACATGATATCAACGACGATCATCATATGTAGTTCTAGATGATATAGCCACACACACATATGTAGTTCTAGATGATATCGACGACGATCATCATCCTCTAGCATGGGCGGTGGGTGTTCCTGATACTAATTAGGATGGCCTGTCCAACACGAAGATTCTTGCCAACAAGGAATCTGTTCCACCCAACCGAGTTTAAGTGTGTGCGACCGTCTGTGTCCATGCGGTAAGTACAGGTGGTGACGGAGCCCCTTGCGGTAAGGCGTAGTCCAGCTGAGCCTTCTTCATCAGGCTCGATACCACAACTCATAGATAGGCTCTTTGGCAATTTCTGAATAAGAAAAACATATCAATTAATAAATAGCCGCGCACATATTCTTGCAAATATATTTCTATTAAGTATAGATTTCTACACTATCAAAAGACACAGTACTACACATTTGTAGTAAGCATGAATTCTACTAATAAGTATATATGGATTATCTACACTATTAATAGTTCCTTGGATTCTACACTAATAAGCATGTGATCAGACTCTACACTAAAGCATATCATTGACTAGATTCCACACAGCATATTATTGGACTCTACACTAAGCATATCATCGGATAATTTGCATTTGTAAGTATAACATACCATATCATGCCGATCGACCATGGTACTTGTCAGGCGGGTCACGAATGGCACCTCGACAAAGTCATCACGTGGCGGAATTATGTCCCATAGGTTGCACACCTCCTCCTCGCTCAGCCTCATTCTTTGAGCTAGATGACTTCATGAAGTGGGTCCTCATCATCTTCATCGAGTGGGTCCTCACACTAGTAGAAAAACGGCCTAATGTGAAGCACATTAGTACCGGTTTGTAACAAAACCCGCACTAATGTGTCCATTAGTGCAGGTTCGAATGGCTTGGCGGGCGGAGCTAATTAGTACCGGTTCATGGCGAACCTTTAGTACCGGTTCGTGTCACGAACCGGTACTAACACTAGTAGAAAAAGGGTCAAATGTGAAGCACATTAGTGCCGGTTTGAATTTGAGCCGGCACTAATGTGACCATTAGTGCCGGTTCCAACGGCTAGGCGGGCGGGCATCATTAGTACCGGTTCATGGGCAACCTTTAGTACCGGTTCATGCCACGAACCGGTACTAATGAGGCTGTGTCAGGCTATGGTCAGGCTGGGGCCCCCACGAAGACCTTTAGTACCGGTTCATGCCATGAACCGGTACTAGAGTTTCTTTGTAAGCTGGTTTTTAGTCCCACCTCACCAAGAGAGAGGCAGTATGAGCGGTTTATAAGTTGTGAGTCCACAGACAATGACGAAGAGTTGCAATGCTCACCTGCATGTTGATTAGCTTCAAGCCTTGCGGAATAGTATAGATTGCACTGAGCTATGTGCAGTGCAGTCTACACTATTCCGAATGGCTTGAAGCAAATTAACCAGCATTGCACCTCTTTTTTATTTTTAATAACTTATTTGAACTCCGGACTTCTTTTGTGTTGAAACTTGGCATGGTATCATCATATCACCCGCATAGCATGCGCGAAAGAGTAGAGAGGGTCACGGCAAAAACTGGACGCACTTCATGTACAAACTGGACAAACTCTTTCGGAGTATCAGGGTTCCGAACGAGAACTCATCTGTTACACAGCCACTTCAATGTTTTAATAACTTATTTGAACTCCGGACTTTTTTGTGTTCAGTATGCAGCATTTAAAGCGACGTCATCAATTTCCAACATGTTCTGACATCATTTGTTGTTTTTCGGTCATTTACCTAATTGTTTAGAGAGCTAAATGACCGTGAAATTGAAAATCACTACAAAATGAATCCTGAAAATGTTGAAACTTGGCATGGTATCATCATATCACTCGCATAGCATGCGCGAAAGAGTAGAGAGGGTCACGGCAAAAATTGGACGCACTTTGTGTACAAACTGGACAAACTATTTCGGAGTATCAGGGTTTCGAACGAGAACTCATCTGTTACACGGCCACTTCAATGTTTTTAAAAACTTATTTGAACTCCGGACTTCTTTTGTGTTCAGTATGCAGCATTCAAAGCGACGTCATCAATTTCCAACGTGTTCTGACATCATTTGTTGTTTTTCAGTCATTTACCTAATTGTTTAGAGAGCTAAATGACCGTGAAATTGAAAATCACTACAAAATAAATCCTGAAAATATTGAAACTTGGCATGGTATCATCATATCACCCACATAGCATGCTCGAAAGAGTAGAGAGGGTCACGGCAAAAACTGGACGCACTTCGTGTACAAACTGGACAAACTCTTTCGGAGTATCAAGGTTTCGGACGAGAACTTATCTGTTACACGGCCACTTCAATGTTTTTAATAAATTTTTGAACTCCGGACTTTTTTTGTGTTCAGTAGGCAGCATTCAAAGCGACGTCATCAATTTCCAACATGTTCTGACATCATTTGTTGTTTTTCGGTCATTTACCTAATTGTTTAGAGAGCTAAATGATCGTGAAATTGAAAATCACTACAAAATGAATCCTGAAAATGTTGAAACTTGGCATGGTATCATCATATCACCCTCATAGCATGCGCGAAAGAGTAGAGAGGGTCACGGCAAAAACTGGACGCACTTCGTGTACAAACTGGACAAACTCTTTCGGAGTATCAGGGTTTCGAACGAGAGCTCATCTGTTACACGACCACTTCAATGTTTTTAAAAACTTATTTGAACTCTGGACTTCTTTTGGGTTCAGTATGCAGCATTCAAAGCGACGTCATCAATTTCCAACATGTTCTGACATCATTTGTTGTTTTTCGGTCATTTACCTAATTGTTTAGAGAGCTAAATGACCGTGAAATTGAAAATCACTACAAAATGAATCCTGAAAATGTTGAAACTTGGGATGGTATCATCATATCACCCACATAGCATGCTCGAAAGAGTAGAGAGGGTCATGGCAAAAACTGGACGCACTTCGTGTACAAACTGGACAAACTCTTTCAGAGTATCAGGGTTTCGGACGAGAACTCATCTGTTACACGGCCACTTCAATGTTTTAAAAACTTATTTGAACTCCGGACTTCTTTTGTGTTCAGTATGCATCACTCAAAGCGACGTCATCAATTTCCAACATGTTCTGACATCATTTGTTGTTTTTCGGTCATTTACCTAATTGTTTAGAAAGCTAAATGACCGTGAAATTGAAAATCACTACAAAATAAATCCTGAAAATGTTGAAACTTGGCATGGTATCATCATATCACCCAGATAGCATGCGCGAAAGAGTAGAGAGGGTCACGGCAAAAACTGGACGCACTTCGTGTACAAACTGGACAAACTCTTTGGGAGTATCAGGGTTTCGGACGAGAACTCATCTGTTACACGGCCACTTCAATATTTTTCAAAACTTATTTGAACTCCGGACTTCTTTTGTGTTCAGTATGCAGCATTCAAAGCGACGTCATCAATTTCCAACATGTTCTGACATCATTTGTTGTTTTTCGGTCATTTACCTAATTGTTTAGAGAGCTAAATGACCGTGAAATTGAAAATCACTACAAAATGAATCCTGAAAATATTGAAACTTTGCATGGTATCATCATATCACCCACATAGCATGCGCGAAAGAGTAGAGAGGGTCACGGCAAAAACTGGACGCACTTCGTGTACAAACTGGACAAACTCTTTCGGAGTATCAGGGTTTCGGACGAGAACTCATGTGTTACACGTCCACTTCAATGTTTTTAATAACTTATTTGAACTCTGGACTTCTTTTGTGTTCAGTATGCAGCATTCAATTTCCAGAAGAAAATAAATAGAAGAAAATAAATAATGCAGAAAATAAAAAAACTATAAAAAAATTACTCAAAAATAAATAGAAGAAAATAAATAATGCAGAAAAGAAAAAAAATATATAAAAAACTACTCAAAAATAAATAGAAGAAAATAAATAATGCAGAAAAGAAAAAACTATATAAAAAAATTGTTGGCGCGCTGCCCAGTGGGCCTGCCAGACCTAGGGTGTGCAAATGCAGGCCCAGAAGGGCCAGCAGGCTCACAGGGCAACGCGCCCTAGTTAATTAGGCCCAGAAGCCTGCTATATAGAGAAGCTCGAAGGAGCAGCCGCGGCTGGGTTTATAAACCAGTGCGGCTGCCCTTCGCTCGGCGAGGTGGGACTAAACATTGTGCACCGTCGGTGGCAGCGCACAACCTTTAGTACCGGTTGGTGGCTCCAACCGGTACTAAAGGGGGGGTCTTTATCACCGGTTCATGGCACGAACCGGTACTAAAGGGGCCGTTTTCCGCCCCTTGGCCTGGCGAAAATTGGCCTTTAATACCGGTTGGTGACTCCAACCAGCACTAAAGACCCCTCCTATATATGGAACCTACGAAAAAATCAGTTTCATCGACCACCAGTAGTTCTTCTCGATCCAAACTTCTCGCCGCGCCCGTCGCCCGTCGTCGCCGTCACCCACGCCACCCGTCGTCGCCGTCACCACCGTCGCCCCCGCCACCCGTCGTCGCCGTCACCGCCCGGCCCGTCGCCCCCGCCGCGCCTGTACGTCGCCGCCGCCTCTCGCCCGCCGCGCCCGTCCCCCCGTCGTCGCCCGCCGCCGCCCCCCGGTCGCACACACACACACACACACACATAGACACACACACACACACACACACCACACACACACATACACACACACATTGTTTTTACTTATTTTCTATTTTCTGTTGTTTAGATTAATGTTAGATAAATTACGTAGATAATAATGTTAGAATGTTAATGTTAGATCAATTATATGGAAAATATGTTAAATATTAATGTTAAATATATTTTACATGAATTAGAACAAGTTGAACTAGTTGAATTAGTATAGCTAGATATTAATTAGGTATATATATGAGATTTGAACTAGTTGAATTAATATAACTAGTGTATTTTTAGTTTCAAAATTAATAGAACAAGTTTATTTTTAGTAAGAAAATGTAGGTATATGAGATTTGATGATCTAATGAAAATATTACTATATAGAACTACCCACTTTATTTTAGTAAGAAATTAATAGAACTAGTTTATTTTTAGTAAATGCTTAGTTGAATTAATAGAACTAGTTTATTTAGTTTAGTTATATGAGATTTCATTATCTAATTAACATTTTATTATATAGAACTAGCTACCTTATTTTTAGTAAGAAAATTAATAAAACTAGTTTAGTTGAATTAATTAGTTAAACTAGTTAGTTGAATTAGTTCAATTAATTAGGTATATTCTTCATAAGTGCTTAGTTGAACTAGTTGAATTAACATAATTAGTTGAATTAATAGAACTAATAAGTGTTTAATGTTTCACCTATGAACATAGGAATGTCGTCTGACGACGAACACGATTTTATTATGTGCGAATACTGCGAAGACCAGCGCGGCCTGTGCGGCAGAAATTTTCTAGTTGATGATAGACGCTTCAGCATCAAGCTGGATGAGAACTTCGAAGTGGATACAGTAAGTCACAACGACAAGTCTTTTTTCGTAATTAAGCATGACTTATGCTTCATTTGCTTCACCTTTTAATTTTGATTTTTCACTATTCTACTAGCGTATCTCCTGCCATGCAAGAATTTTTGTCTTGGATAAGATAGGTTTCAGTCCTAACGAAACTATGGAGGTAAAAAGAGTTTACTTGAAGACCGAGCATGGTTATACCTTCAACATCAAATTATACAATGCAGACACATACACCTATTTTGAATGCAAAACTTGGCAAGTACTATGCAAGGCTTATGCATTTGAGCCTGATATGGTTATCACCTTTGATATTCGTCCGAAAGATGATACTGAAGGTAATAGAGACATCTGAGTCGATGTGTAGACGCCTCCAGTTCTACCATTATGTGAGTTTATCAACCATATTTATGTCTTTGATATGAGATTATTTGAACCAGTTGAATAATTAATAGATCTCAATTTATATTGACAGCTTACTTCCAATCAAGCAAACATGTCCGGCGCTTGGTAGACAGGACCGTCCACTGTCCCGAGGCTGAACTAAACTGCGAGGAGACAAGTCATTATGTTTCATGGCTTGAGGATCTTGATGCTGTCAAGACAAATTTCTTTCCTACACTTAGAAATGTTAGTACTCAAAACGTGCGACCAATAGTGTTCGTACTGAACTACGGTCACATATATTTAGGAAAGATGGTAAGATTTCTACTATTTCTCCTCAGTGCATCTTTTGCATACATTATTTTTTAAGCTAAACTTCATTGCTAAGTATGTTACTATACAATGTTCTTCAACAGGGACTCCCGATGAATGTTGTGCCTGATTGGATCGAGACTAAAGGTACCATGAATATTGTTAGCTTACGGCCAAGATATCCTACAATGCACTTTAGTGCATTCAGGATTTCTAATAGCGAGGAATGCTTAATAGTAAAAGACTGGAGCAAAATTGTGAACGATCACAGTGAAGTACTAGGGGGCAGCAATCAGAAGCGCAACCCATGATTAGGAGACAGGTTCATCTGCATGCTCCAATATGATGAATCAGCAAATCTATACATGTTCTATGCTATTTTACCTGAGAGAGAGCAGTAGGAGTGATTAATTAGCTAGTTCATGCTCTTGGTACTTGTCCTCTCATGTCCGTGTTCTTCGTCCTGAACTTAATCTGAAAGAGTGATTTGCTTTTGTGGTGTTATGAATGCTTATAATATCATTACCATGTTGAACTTGATGATACCTTTGCTATGAAAACCGTTGATGATGATATATATGATGCAAGAGTTTTTATATTAATTAATATGATGATGATGAGTTATTATATCATTTATGAAAGAAATTGCATATTAGTTTCAACTGGATGGATTCTAGCTAAGTGATCAAGTATATGCCATATCCATATTACCTCGATCACTTAAGTAGGTGATCAAGTATATATAATATGGATATGACATATACTTGATGACTTAGCTAGGATCCACACGCATCCAGTCAAACTAATCACCTAATGATTTAACAACTCATTATAATGTAAAACAATCACTAAATTAAATTGAAAACACAAAAGTGAAGTAAAAATAAAAAATAAAACCAAAACACACCAAAACATTTAGTACCGGTTACCAACCGGTACTAATGTCCTACGCGCCCACGGAGCTGGCTCGTGCCATGTGTTTGCCCTTTAGCACCGGTTCATGCTGAACCGATACTAAAGGGGGGGGGGGGCTTTAGTGCCTACAATTTAGTGCCGGTTACCGAACCGACACTAAAGCCCCTTACAAACCGGTGCTATTGCCCGGTTCTGCACTAGTGTAAAGAGGTTGTGGCACGCCGTGGTCAGGCTGGGGCCCCACCAGCACCTTTAGTACCGGTTCATACCACAAACCGCTACTAGAGGTTTTTAGTTGCAATGGTTTTTTAGTCTCACCTCGCTCCGCTAATAGGGTTTTTACCACCTTAAATATGTTACTTCTCAAGCTATCACAACCACTTGGTCTTCATTGAACTCTATGTGTAGAATTTGTGGCCACAATATGAGTTTTCTCCTGTTTCTAAACCGGTGAGGACCCATATTGTCAATTTAGATTGTGCACAAAAAGATCATTGATGATCAATGTATTTCTCTATAAAGAAATATAAGAGCATTTAGATCACTATTTTAGTAATCTAAATGCTCTCATATTTCTTTACAGAGGGGGTATATTTTTACATTTTTACGAACCGGTGCAAAGAAGTAGAGATGGTTACGGCAAAAACTGGATGCACTTCGTGTACAAACTGAACACTTTCTTTCGAAATATCAGTGTTTCGGACGAAAAGTCATCTGTTACACCGGCTATTCAAAATTTTAATAACTTATTATAACTCCAGACTTTTTGTTCGTTCATTATGCACCATTCAAATCCACGTCGTCAACTTTCAACCATTTCTGAAATAATTTCCTATTTTTGATGCATTTACTGATTTGTTTTGAGCTAAATGACCCTGAAATTAAAAATCACTACAAATGAACTCTGAATAGGTTGAAACTTGGCATGGTATCATCATTTCACCCACATGGCATGTGCAAAGAAGTAGAGATGGTTACGGCAAAAACTGGATGCACTTCGCGTACAAACTGGACACTCTCTTTCGAAGTATCAAGATTTCGGACGAAAACACATTTGTTACACCGGCTTTTCAAAATTTTAATAACTTATTATAACTCCAGACTTTTTGTGCGTTCATTATGCACCATTCAAATCCACGTCGTCAACTTTCAACCATTTCTGAAATAATTTCCTATTTTTGATGCATTTACTGATTTGTTTTGAGCTAAATGACCCTGAAATTGAAAAGCACTACAAATGAACTCTGAAAAGGTTAAAACTTGGCATGGTATCGTCATTTCACCCACATGGCATATGCAAAAAAGTAGAGATGGTTACGGCAAAAACTGGATACACTTCGTGTACAAACTTGACACTCTTTTTCGAAGTATCAGGGTTTAGGACGAAAACTCATCTGTTACAAAGGCACTTTATTATTTTAAACTTATTATAACTCCAGACTTTTTTTGCGTCCATTATGCACCATTCAAAGCCACGTCGTCAACTTTCAACCCTTTCGGACATAATTTCCTATTTTTGATGCATTTACTGATTTGTTTTGAGCTAAATGACCCTGAAATTGAAAATCACTACAAAGGAACTCTGAATAGGTTGAAACTTGGCATGGTATCATCATTTCACCCACATGGCATGTGCAAAGAAGTAGAGATGGTTACGGCAAAAACTGGATGCATTTCGTGTACAAACTGGACACTCTCTTTCGAAGTATCAGGGTTTCAGACGAAAACTCATCTGTTACATCGGCTTTTCAAAATTTTAATAACTTATTACAACTCCAGACTTTTTGTGCGTTCATTATACAACATTCAAAGCCACGTCGTCAACTTTCAACCCTTTCTGCCATAAATAAAGCAGAAAAGAAAGAACTATATAAAAAAACTACTCAGAAATAAATAGAAGAAAATAAATAAAGCAGAAAAGAAAGAAACTATATAAAAAACTACTTAGAAATAAATAGAAGAAAATAAATAAAGCAGAAAAGAAAAAAAACTATATAAAAACTACTCATAAATAAATAGAAGAAAATAAATAAAGAAGAAAAGAAAAAAACTATATAAAAAAACTAGTCAGAAATAAATAAAAGAAAATAAATAAAACAGAAAAGAAAAAACTATATAAAAAACTACTCAGAAATAAATAGAAAAAAATAAATAAAACAGAAAAGAAAAAACTTTATAAATTTTTTTAGTAAACTTAGCAGTAGCGTGTATTACGAGAATGCGCTACTGCTATGATCTGTAGCAGTAGCGCTCTTCGTATTGACGCGCTGCGGCTAAAACTAGTTTTGCGACGGGGTTGTGGCAATTATATTAGTAGCGTGTCTTAGAGGAGGCGCGCTACTGCTACTTTTATTTCAGCAACGTGTTCTGCTGGAGCGAGCTGCTGCTATATAGCAGCAACGCCTTTAGTACCGACCCTTTAGTCCCGGTTCCCGAACCGAGACAAATGGACATTTTTCTACTAGTGTCTATAGGCTTTTCGCTAGTAGCGGTATGTACTTTGAACTGCACAAACAGATCAAATGTTGTTTCAGTAATAGTAGATTTGTGCATGTAACCTCAGTTTAAAGACCGTGTCAATGTCCAAAACCACATTGTAAAGAAACTTGCGTTCGAAGGGTTTACCCTCTTTTTAAGTGTATGCTCCATACTGCCCGATAAATCCGTGATTGTTGGCGACTCAGACACTTGCCGCTAGCATCATTTCAATGGATATTACACCAATGGCAGGATCACACGACAATAATAACTAAATGTAGAATTTAGTTAGGGTCGATTGAATAGTTCTAATGGTAAGGAAACGTCACTAACAGATGTGTAAGCATCAACAATGAAGAAGATCACTGGAGGAAGAGGCCTATGTAAGTACCAAGGAAGGTGCTGGATTGGGTGACGGCATGCCTGATCTTTGTACTTCCTCTGGGTCGGACGTACGGCTACGAACCAAATCACGAAAGCTCAGTCAAGACGATTTAAATTAATTTTCTTGACGATGGAGAAAACACAGGAAATTTAGGAAAATAATTCAATCCATTGTGTACTTTTGCTTGCCGCTAGCACCCTAATTAAGTTTGTGTGTATATAGGCACAAGATACAAGTATTAGTAGGGATTTGGCGTATACATGGGCATCTATGACATGGTGAAAGTGGGAATCACTGATTAAGCAGGATGGTGTTTTCTAAGCTAGATCAAAGCTTGAACTACGAGTAGCCAGTCGATTACTGAGAACTACTAGTGTAAAAAACATTCTTATATTATGGGACGGAGGGAGTACTTGAATAGGCCTACGTGTGGAAGAGACTTAGCTTGATGATGATCGCTTCATCTTGTAGCTAGTAGCCAGCGGTGGTGTGGTCGTATTCAAGCTAGCTGGTCAGATTCCTCTCGCCAAATGTTCACTAGGCCAAGTGGGGTTTCAGTGACACTAGCTTGGCAGGTTCAGATGACTGCATGGCAAGTAGGGGTGGAAACGGATCGGATGCAAATCGGATAGTGCTCTTATCACTTCCATTTTCATATTTTCAAAACGAATACGAATCCGAATATGGATGTTATCGGATACGGATGCGGCTCGGATATTATTCGAATACGGATACGTATCGGATATTTTCTTGATTCGAAACGGATACGAATAATATTAATTGCTTAAGTAAATTAGTCGATAGCTATGTGACCTGAAATAATCAACTTGTGACATACAATAAGTCAATGATAAATAGGTTTATGAATAAATACTATTGTAATGCATAATAATTTATAAGTTTAATCATATAAAGAGTAAAATTTGACTACTTATTTGGCTTTTATGTTGGATAATTGGAATATTGGGTCTAGAATTTTAAAAATTACCTCCCATAATCTTATTCGGATACGGATATATCCACTTCCATATCCATATTTGTCTCAAAATCTCCTACCATATTTTATTTTTTATTTGTTTAATAAATTCGGATACGGATAGTTTCCATTTCCATTTTGGTTCGGATGCGGATGTTTCAGATATGAATAGGCATTTTCTCGAATACGAATATCGGATATTTCGAATTATCCGCTACCAATTTCCACCCCTAATGGCAAGTGGGGTTCAGTTATTGACAAGGAAAGGGTTTGACGATTCTTTGCCGTGCACTCGAGGGTTCGTGGAGGCAACCACCTGCCTCCACCAGGTTGAGCCAAACACAAGTTTGGTTAGAGCATCTCCAACAGCTGCGCTACATAAGCGCCGTGCAGCAAATTTGCCCATTTTTAGCTCGCGCGCAATCGGCAGAGGGACTTCAATGGACGCGCTATAAGAGCGCGCGCGGCATATAGAGTTGGACGCGCGGTCCGAATCGCCATCGCACGCAGTGTATTTGGTGCGCCCGCTTCCGCGCGCCGCACACTCGAGCGCTCGCGCCGTACTCTCTCCGCCGCGCCACCTTTGCCCGCCCCGCGCCGGCACCGGCGAATTGACCTGATGAACGCCCGCGCCGGTACCCCTCTCGCCCCTTCCTACAGTCACGTCTCTCATGGGAGGCATGGGTGCACCTCCGGGCGCAGTGGGCGGAATGTCTTCCAGTGTGCCTCACACACCTCTGCATCAAGATGCCGTTGAAGATCTTGCCAACAGCTTCCATGCTCCACGTGATGATGCGGCGCGCGATAATGAAGAGGAGGAAGAATCGTCTTCGGAGGAGTTGGATGAATCGGAGGAAGATGAGGATCACTAGTAGAAAAGGGGGCTTTGGTTCGGCCAGAAAAGAGCATTAATATCGGTTGCATTATGAACCGGGACTAATGTGAGCATTAGTCCCGGTTCGAGCGGCTAGGGCACCGTACAGGCATTACTCCCGGTTCAAATGGGACATTCAGTCCCAGCTGGTGCCACGAAACAGGACTAAAGGGTGCGATGCCCATTAGTACCGATTCGTGGCACGTACCAGTACTAAAGGGTTGAGGCATTAGTACCGGTTTGTGGCACCAACCGGTACTAAAGGTTTGACCTTTAGTACCGGTTCATGCCACGAACCGGTACTGATGGTGCAATTTTCAAATCCTACCCCCCCTCCCCCCGCGCGTGTATCGACTTTTCAGTTTTGTAAAAAGCGAAAGAAATTGATAGAAACTTCAAAAGTTAAAATCCTTCGTGATGTAGTTATGTTACTACATCTACTAGTTAGGAAAATTTAAAAACTTAAATTTGGACATGTTTTGCAAAATGTATAGGGAAAATGTAAAACGGCTATAACTTTTGCATACGATGTCAGAAAAAAAACGTATAATATATCAAAATGTTCAGCACGAAAATCCGCATCCGATTTTGACCGCCTATGGCCTGTTTGCAAATTTTTAGAATCCTCAAATTCCAAAAGGAAAAAAGTTATGCTCAAATTTTAGTTTTTTTAAATTTTCGTTATATCTGGTCAAACTATGGTCAAACTACTTATTCAAGAAGTATTAGTGTTACTAAATAATTATTCAAGAATATTAGTGTTACTAAATAATTATTTCTGTTTTTTTGAATTTTGGTCAAATCTGGTCAAACAATGGTCAACTACTTATTCAAGAAATATTAGTGTTACTGAATAATTATTGTTTTTTAGAACAATAGTTTCAAACTGAAACAGTGAAATGTGTGACTTCATGCTCAAGCTAAACTCCTGAGGGTTAATAGGATTGACATCAGTATTGTCAGGAAAACAACAAGTACAGACTTGGAAATGAGGGAGAATAGAACCCGAAAGTTAAGCGTGCTCAGGCTAGGGGAGTGGGAGGATGGGTGACCGTCCGGGAGTTAGATGACTTGAAATGATGAGGGGTGATTAGAGATTAAATTTGAGCAGTGATGAAGGGTGATTAGAGATTAGAGGTTAAAATAATTCAGAAATTTGAAAATCGGGAAAATATTTCAAAAAAAAATCCTTTAGTACCGGTTGGTGTTACCAACCGGGACTAAAGGTGGACCTCCAAGTAGAAGCCACGTGGAGGGCCTTTAGTCCCGGTTCGTATAAGAACCGGGACAAAAGGGGGGGGGCTTTAGTAACGACACTTTAGTCCCGGTTCCAGAACCGGGACTAAAGGCTCTCTAGAACCGGGACAAAATGCCCTTTTTTCTACTAGTGGACGAAGACGAGGACGAGGCTTGATTGTTGATGTGCCTTTCGTTGGTGTGAACTTTTGTGTCATGAACTTCGTTTGGATTTTAAACTTGGTTGGATGATGTTGTGGGCATAAATTTGAACTTGTGGGTATGAAGTTTTAGTCATCAACTTGTTTGTGTGATTTAAATTATGCCATGTCTTTGTTTTGTGATCCTTGAAATTCATTTTGTGTCCAAAATGCAACATATGGCATGCGTCGACTGCTCGCGCGCTGCAGGAGCTATGCGCCGCTGCATTTTACCGCGGCTACTGGAGCCAGCGCTACCCGCCGCGCCAAACCAGGCGATGGGCGCGCTGCAAACTGGTTTTTAGTACACCGCACGTTGGGCAGCTGTTGGAGATGCTCTTAGGGCAACTTTAACTGATCCCCTCTTACCGGTTATAAAATTAAAAATTTCTAATTGACACCTAGCCAATCTCCAATAGTTGTTAGTTGAGAATAAAATATCCTCAGCTGCGTCTCACCTCCCTATTTTTAATCCACCGCTATCGCTCGAATGAAAAAAATCATTTCCCCTCCACTGCCTCACCCACCTCACTCCCGCACCGCATTTACGATGACACTGTCCTTCCCACGCTCCATCGGCCACCACAAACCTTTCGTAGGCTCCGCCACGCTCCTTGACCATCTGGATTTATGTCTCTCCCGCTCCATCACCGGCACACAACCGGTAGATCTGCGGTTGCCGTCGCCACCGCCAGATTTGACACATCCGGCCGTCGGGGACTGCGCCTTTGTCATGGATAGAGAGAATCAACAATTAAGACGTATAGAAAATATTGATCCAACTAGTGGGAGCATATCTATGGAACTTGGATATCTTTTAAAGTGTCTAATCGTGGTTCTCGTTTTCTTTGGTTTTGTTCTCGTAGCAAATAATTGGTGAATTATGTACTTCAATGTATCAATATGTCGTTGAATGAAATAAAGAAGCAATGAAATTTGTTTTGGTTCTCGAAAATAAAATGGAAATAAAAATCAAAATTACTCAATTATATATTGGGAATCGGCTAGATCCGGCCAAAACTTAATGGAGTAAAAATACTCCACTAAGATTTACTCCGCCGGATCCTCCGCTATATATAGGGGATCGGTTAGAGTTTCCTTAGAAAAAATAACTGGAAAAGACCGATACATAGTGGATCATGACAAGTTTGTTTGTTTTGATTAAGAAGAATTTCACTGCTCTTCTGGTTTTTGCACACGGACATCAAAGAGAGAATCTTGCCAGTGACATTCTACACATTGTACTCCCTCCGATCCATATTATTTGTCGCCTAAACCAATCCATATTATAAAAAAATCAAGTAACCGGCAAGATCTCTGCATTTTCATTAAGAACAAGAGAATTGACCGATTCATAAAAAAATTGGCCGCAAATCGATACAACTGCGCACCAAGCCAGCCGACGACTCCACCAGCCATGTAGCCGGAGATAACACTCAAACACCGCAAAGGTGGATTTCGGAGCAACGGCGATGTTGGAGATGACACTCAAAGCTCGCGATGTTGGAGAGGACCTGGTCGTCAAACGGTATCCGCCATGGACCTTTATGGAAGGTGTTTAAGCTTGTTGACGACTCGGCCAGAAAGGATGCTCTCAAGTGGGAGGAGATAATGAGCTTGGGTGATCATGCCTTGTTTTTTGGGGAAATGTGCTCGAAAACGGTGTACGTGTCGGCGACCGGGCGTAGCGGGGTGCAAGCGAACTATGTCTATCCCGACGACATGGTGTTGACGTATTTGTACGGCCATGATGATCATGTATTTCCTACTCTTGATGAAAGCACTGGCGATGTCATGCCAGAGATCAAATCAGCGGGATCTATTATAGTTCCTCATGCTTCAACTGGCAGGTGGATTCTCCCTCCGGATTTCTAGCCGACCAAGAGTACTCTAGCATGACACTTCTAATTTTATTCATAGCATACAAGGTATTAAGAATAGCTACGGTACACACA
Organism: Triticum urartu; assembly: GCF_056163025.1. NCBI lineage: Eukaryota > Viridiplantae > Streptophyta > Magnoliopsida > Poales > Poaceae > Triticum > Triticum urartu. The sequence continues at coordinate 600,289,269 of NC_141878.1, forward strand.
GTGTCAAGCCTTGTTCAATTATCGTTGCCGACTGGGGGATGTATGGTTGGAATATTGTATATTATATTACAGTTTTGTTAAACTACATCTAGATGTGCCCTGAACATTGCACATCTATGTCCTTAAGGTTTTCTTTTGGCTTATGTCGTTTAGTGTCATATAATAGTCGGTTTTGATCCCGTTTATACTTCTATCGCATAATGCCGCATACTGTATCATGTATATAGATTATCAGAACCTTATAGTTAAGTCATTAATAAGTATGTGCAGACTAAAGAGCATTAGTGATGGCTAGGGCACAGGTTGGATCAAGGACCATACAGTTTAGTGCATGCTAAGGGCTCCTTTGATTCATGGAAATTTTGTAGGATTTTTGGAGAATTAAAGTTCTTAGAAAATTTTCCTATATTGGTTGTTTGATTCATATGATTGGATCCTATTTCATAGGAAAGATAACATCCACTCAAACCTCTTTTCACAATTACTTTATTTTTTCTATGGCATCAAACACTCTCTGGTATATAAGATTCAAGTGGACAATGTTAATCCAATCCTGCCTTTTTCCTGTTCTTGCGTTTTGAAATTTCTACTAATGAGAGAGGCCCTAGGAGTACTGTCCCACCTCTTGTTTGGTATCAAATGACAGATATAAGGGTGTGTTTGTTTGGGCTGCAACTTGTTCGGCTGCAGCTGCAACGGCTCCAGCTGGAAGGCGCAGCTGTAGCTGCTAGCTGTGGCTGAAAGGTTGAAGCTGAAGTGTAGTCGTTTGGTAGTTGTGCTGTAGCAGCAGCGGCTTGTTCTGAAATGTGCTGAAATGACCAAAATGTCTTGTATTGTGCTGATTATACTGTTTTAACAATAAATGACCGGATTAGAAGTTATTTTTTCGAAAATGGCTAATTTTTCATAGATTTGAACTGAATTCACAGTTTCACATAGTCGATCGATCTCTCTGTACCTTTATCACAAAAATATTACAAGTCACATAGTCGATGACACAGCTAGCACACAGAGCACGCTACACAAGCACAAGCACGCACCCAAACCTTGGACGTCAATTAGCACTCATATACATATCAATTAGCATATCACGGTTCATATACAAGTGCTCACAGACCAGCGTTCTGCCTAAGCGAAGCAGCAGGACGGACCGGGGAGCTCGCTGGCTTCTATGGCGAAGCAAAGGACGGAGGTAATGGGAAGAGGCCAAGGTGGAGCCTACACCGAAACGATCCAGTGTGCGTCATCGGCAAGCACAGTCATGCCCGGGGGCTCGCTAGCAGCTGCGCCTGCGCGTGCCTAACGTTGACCAGGAAAGGATCACCCCACCAATGCGGCAAGTTAGCTTGTGGCGGCGGACGTCGTCGCCGAGGCAACTCGTGACGGCGGCAGAGCTCGCGAGGGATCTCGGTGCGGCGCCTTTGATTCCATGGGTTGCAGGGAGGTGGAGGACGAGCGCCTCGCCGCGGGGTTCCGAGGTGGGAGTTTCACTACTGAGGGGACGGGTGGCGGTGGCCGGAGATCGAGCGGGTGGCGGCGGAGTCGTCGAGGCGAGGGAAGTGAGCATGTTCTATCGGGGTGAGGGAGGAGCGAGAACACCAGCAAACCGTTACGTCGCAATTTTGTTGTATTATGGAAATTGGTGGAAGGGTAAAACTGTAAAAGGTCGATTTGGAGCTGGCTGTGGCTACGAGAAGCCCGAATTGGCAGCTCCCGGCCTGACATGCAATTATTTGGAGCGCTCCTCTGAAGCCGCTGCGTGGAGCCGATCTAAAATCAGGTGTTTGTTTCAGCTCCAGCTTCTACGGGGCAGAGGCCGGTGGAGCCGCTTTTAGAGCTGAAACAAACACACCCTAAGCATCTCTAAACAAACACACCCTAAGCATACCTAGGTGTTAGTATAAAGTTAGTACAAAGTTGAGTCATTTATTTTGGAACGGAGAAAGTAGCTGGGATGCAAAAATCTCTAGGTACAATTCATTGAGTTGCCTAAATTTATGGGGATTTTTAGTTGAACAGCTTCACGTCCATCAATAGACATTTATTTAGCAGCTACGGGTTGATGATGATGAGCTGCTCCCAGCTGGTGTTCGCCACACCCAAATTACACTGGCGACGTTGTCCTAGGCTATGCCAAAGTATGGCAAGGTCGACGCAGCCATTGGGAGTGGTTAGAGGGCCGCTATCAGCTAATTTTTTTAAAATAATATATTTTTTAATTTATATGCATAAATATTACACCGATATTTTTATTTTTAAAAATAATACACCATCAGCGTGCTGCAGGCTGACTGGGCCTAGTCAGCCCACCGCAGGCCGATTGGCTTCCAGTCGGCCCGCAGCAAGCCGACTGGGACTAATTGGCTTGCTGCGAATCAATTAGTTCCAGTCGGCTTGCTGCGGGCCGACTAGGTGCATGTGGCCATTTCTTTTCTGTTTTTGGTTTTAGTTGTTGTTTTCTATTTATTCTATCTATCAAATGAATCTGGTTTGTGTTGAAACTTTTTGCATAAATTACTAGCAGTATTAACAAGCCACATATAAATTTTCATAATTTTTGGAAAACCACATATTTACAATTGTATTAGATAGCTCCTGGTGAATATAGATAGGGTTTAATCTATCCAAATTGATTTTTTTTATTTTTATAGATGTTAAAATATCGAGGAGAATAGTTTAAAATTTTCTGTGAAACAATTTGAGGACTATTCTCCTCGACAAACAATTTGAGGACAATCATTCATTATTGTCTTACTTTGTCGCTTAATGTTTCTGGCTATGTATCTTGACAATACATTTTGACTTTCTATGCTAAGACCAGTTTTGGATTCATGGTAATAACTCGTATCGTGCAATGACACGTACCCTAGCACATAATAGATTCATATTGGATCCTTATGTAATTCAAACAAGCACCTAGGCATATATAAACGTACACACAGATGCTTACAACTCAACTCACACGGGGAGGGAGCTGTCCGTTGATCAGACCATGTGAGTGAAAGGTGGCAGTGAGCAAACTAGTGAAGAAATGCCTTCAGGGATTGTGCTGCTGCTACAAGTTTTCAGGCAATGAGTGTAAGGACTTTTGTTTGTATTCATTGAGGGTTTATTGCCTCATCTGACAGAAAATAGAGGGCACTTGATCATTGGCTCGACGATTTGCTATGGAAAAATTAGTTAGACCTTAGTGTTGATACATGCTTAAATTGCACTGGTTCATGAGTGTCTCTGTAAGAACTGCCATTCAAAGATGTTGGGTGCTCTGATGCATAGCTGCTATGCTGCTACTCCCTCTGTTCCTAAATACTTGTCTTTTTAGGTATTTCAATAAGTGACCACACATGGAGCAAAATGAGTGAATCTACTCTCTAAAATATGTCTACATACATCCGTATGTAATAGTCATTTAAAATGTCTAGAAAGATAAATATTTAGGAACGGAGGGAGTACATGCTAGCACTACAAAGCATGCAAATGCTATCCATCAGTGAAGAGAATTCCGCAGTTAATATGCAGCAAGTATTCTGCAGCCGGGCGGGAGCCTGCCCGCACTCCTCATACCCGCTCCGCCCTCTCTCGCCATCGAGGCGGCGTCGACCCAGCCGATCTCCATGGACGCGCCGCTCCAGGCACCTTCCGCTGTCATCGCGCCGGCCGCTGCCGTTCCTCCGACGGACCACGGCAACGCTCAAGCCGCGGCTACCACTCTCATCGCCTCCGCACACGTGTTCTGCTCCAACATCTCCGCGACGCCCACTGCTGCCTTCACGTCCACCGCGGCCATCTCCGACCTAGCTGTCCACGCCAACACCATTCGCTCTCGGCGTGTGGTCTCCGCGGCCGAGCTACGCCGGAGCGCGCGTATCGCCGACCGGGAGGCACCCTTCTACTCCACCATGGCTCAGAAGGCGTCTCGGCTCAAGGCGGCACGTTTTGACCTCGACACCGCGTCTGAGGACCTCGCTGTGGCGGTTTTGGGCTCTTCCCTTTGCAACTCTGACGGTGACGCTTCCGACGCCAATGACACTGCAGACAAGTTGGCCCAGATTGCTATAATCTGCGGGGACGACTCGGTCGAGGCCGACGCCGTCCGTACTGCCGGTGCGCTGCCATCTCCATGATCTTCCTCTCGGGTTCGGCCTGGAGAGCGTGCCCGTGTGTCGGGCGCCCCATGATCGATGCGCCAACAGCCGCGCCCAGGCTTTCCTCTCTCTGTTGTTGTTCGTCTAGGGCTAGTTTCCTTCTGGCTGCCGATAGGATAGTTGTTCGGTGTGCCTTAATCTCGTCTTGTATTTGCTTGCTGTACTGCTCTCCGGCTCATGGTGAACCCGTTATTTTGCTATGAATCAGTCCCGTTTCGCTATTCTCTCCTGGAATGTCTCTCTACCCGCGGTCGGTTCTGCCGGCGGCATCTTTTCTGCTGTCAATTCTCACCATCTCACCCTTGACAACCACTCTCTAAACAGGTTTTCCACTTCCCTAAACATTTCCTGCCCGGTCTCTGGCACCTGCCTAACCATCACAAATGTCTACGCTCCCTCGCAACGTTCGCTCAGATCAGAGTTCCTGCAAGAAATTAAAGACATCGCCCCTAACGACCCCACCCCCTGGCTTCTCATTGGCGACTTCAATCTCATCCGCTTCGCTTGCGAGAAAAACAACAACAATTTCCACGCTTCTGAGGCTGACCTGTTCAACACCGCCATTTCCGATTTACAGCTCATCGAACTCCCTCTCCTAGATCGAACGTGAAGTTCACGTGGACTAACAATCGGCAAAACCCCACTCTGGAGCGTCTCGACAGAGCCTTCTTTAACCTTGCTTGGGACGATAGTTTCCCCAACGCGACTCTTTCCTCTCTCACGCGGTTCTCATCTGACCACGTCCCACTAATCGTCAAAGTTTCCTCACATATCCCGCGCTCCCGCCTTTTTCTGTTCGAATCTTTCTGGGCGTTGTATCCTGCCTGCAAACGTATCGTCTCTGAGGCTTGGACCTATGGTCACACCTCTTCCACCTCAGATCTAACCCTGGCCATTGCTATCAAGTCCACCAGATCGAACCTCAAATCCTGGTCAAAAACTATCAGGCCTGTCCACCAGCGCGAAATCAACTGTAAACTCATCATTGACATGATTGACCACCTGGAAGAAAAACGCACCCTTTCCCGTCCCGAGTCAACCCTTAGACTGGTAGTTATCACTGCCCTCCAGCGGGCCATCCGTCAGAAGGTTCTCCTCTGGAAACAAAGAGGGAAAGTTAAAGCCATCATCGACGGGGACGAAAACACCAAAAAAAAATCATGTGTCAGCCTCTCAAAGATTTCGAAAGAACAACATTGCCATCCTCGAGGACAACGGGGTTGAGTTCTCCTCCCATGATAGCAAGGCTGCCATCCTACACAGTTTCTTCCACAACCTTCTCGGCACTCCTCGATCCTCCTCTTGGCTGTTCAACCTCCAAGACCTCTATCCGACTCTCTGACCACAACTGCGACACCTAGACTCTACCTTCACCGCTCAGGAAGTCCAAGATGCCTTCCTCCAGATGAACGTCAATGCCAGTCCCGGTCCTGACGGTCTCGGGCCTGGTTTCTACAGAAAATTTTTGCACACCATTAAGCATGCTATCCTCCCCTTCTTCGATGACTTCGGCAACCTGCTTGTGGATGTCGAGCATTTGAACTGTACCCACATGATCCTACTGCCAAAAAAAGACTCTGCCAGATCGCCTGACGGCTTCAGACCCATCTCCCTGCAAAACTGCCCCCCCCCAAAGCGATCGCTAAAATTATTACCAACAGGATCAAACCCTTAATCCCTCTCCTCGTTCATGGTAACCAGACCGGCTTCATCTCTACCAGATGTATCGCGGAGAATTTCATCTTCGCTGCTGACCTCATCTCTGCCTACCACTCTCGGAAGGCGCCCGCTATGGTGTTCAAGCTTGACTTCCGTAAAGCTTTCGACTCCATCAATTAATTGGGACTCCCTCTTCCCCATTCTTCTTGCCCGGGGTTTCCCACCTAAGACCGTCAACTGGATTAAGACTCTGCTTATCTCCAGCAAGACGGCGGTAATGCTAAATGGGAAGCCTGGTCCTTGGATCAACTGTAAGAATGGTCTTCGTCAGGGGGGTCCTCTCTCTCCCTACCTCTTTTCATTGTTGCAGATCTGCTGCAACGCTTAATCCTCCAAGCCTTCACGCCCGATCTTTTTTGCCATCCACTATACAAGGACCGACCTCCGACGGTCCTCCAATACGCCGACGACACACTGATCATTGCCCATTCTTCTACCCATGTTGCGACCATGCTCAAAGACATCTTGGAAAATTTCGCTCTCGCCACAGGCCTTTCCATCAACTTTCACAAAACTACCTTTGTGCCCCTAAACACGAGCCACACCGTTAGTTCAACCATTGCTCTCACCTTCCAATGCGATATCTACTCCTTCCCCCAAATCTATCTTGGCCCACCTCTCTCTCACACGCGCCTTCCTTCTTCCGCTTTCGAACCTATCATACAACGTTTCCTTAAGTACCTCACAGGGTGGGCGGCCAAACTTCTCTCTCGCGCGCTAGACTTACCCTCGTCTCTTCCACGCTTGACGCCTTAGCCACTCATTTCATCTCTGTCTTCAGACTACCCAAGAAGATCATCAAAAAACTAGATGCCATCCGTAGGTCATTCTTCTGGGTTGCTGACGAATCCTGTTCCGGTGCTAAATGCCTTATCGCTTGGAAAAACGTCTGCCAACCAAAGTCTGCCGGGGGCCTAGGAATCAAAAACCTCGCTCTGCAAAACAACTGCCTCCTTATGAAATTTGCCTTCAAACTACTTCAAAAACAAGACCTACCCTGGGTCAACTGGTTCTTCCAACGCCACTCTCTCGATTTCTCGAACACACCCTCAAACCCCTCTTACCTTTGGAAGGTCGTCTCACAGCAAATCTCACACCTTCGTAAAATCTCTTTCGTCCTCACTAACAATGGCACGTCAACTTACTTCTGGCATGACGCGTGGCTTCTTCCCTCTCCTCTAGCTGATACTTACCCTCACTTATTTTCTCACTCCACCTCACCCTCTGTCCTGGTTTCCCATGTCATGCATAATGGTTTACCCTCTACTCTTCGGAACCGCCTCACCAATGTGGCGTCCGCCGAGCTTGCCTCTGTTTTGTCTTTGTTGCAGGATGTTACCTTAGGCGACACGCCCGACGACATGTTCCTCACCCACGGCTCCCCGTTCACCTCAAGGAACGCCTACTCGCTGCTTTCCGCCAACCATGAGCTTGACCTCAATGCAGGCCATACCTGGGGCTCCAAGGCACCTATCAAGGTTAAGATCCTCGGCTGGCTCCTCTGTCGTGACAGGCTGAGCACGATGGCGAATTTGCATCGCAAGACCATCACCTCCGTCTCCTCTTGCCCTCGCTGCGGCTACTCCCTCGAGGACGCGACGCACCTCGCCCTCCTTTGCCCATGCGCGATGCAGATTTGGGCGCGTTTGGGCTTTCAAGCCCCTCTCTCCATCGACCTCATTTGGGATACTCCGACTCCGGTTGGCCTCGACATCAACATTTGGCCTACAGTCGCTCTCACCATTCTTTGGAAGCTCTGGGACTCCAGGAATGCATGTGTTTTTCGTAATGAGATGCACTCCACTCTTGGATCTATCAGGAACATTGTCGCTGATTTCACTCTCTGAGCCTTTAGATTTAAAGACCCACGTACTAAGGAGGCAGCCGTGTCTTGGCGCCTATACCTATCCTCTCGTTGTAACGCTTGATGTAATGTGTGACTCGCCCTCAGGCCTTTGAGTAATATATTCAGGTGGGAGCCCTCTCCCCCTGGTGATTGTCCAAAAAAAAGTATTCATGTTTTGGCCTTCTAAGCTGCAGGGTGTTGATAATGTAAATAAATAAATAAATCAAGACTTACGTACAGACATCAGTACACTGTGCATACAATCATCACAATCACATCTTTTTACAAGGAAAATGGCAAATTCATCTTAATGCCTGTGAAATCATTTATATTCAACTAATGCAAGTATATCATCTCATACCTTTCGTGCTAACCGTATGCCCCCGAGAGCATAACAAGGAGAGTCAGTCAACATTGATGTTTTGATCCCTTTAAATTGCAGGGAGAATACTGATGGATGTTCAGAACATCCAAAGCATTTCATTGAGACTACTATACATACATGAACACAATATCTATAGGGTAATCACAATTGCGCCTTTTTTTCCACAAGGAAAACAATAATCCATCGTCGTGTACTTGTGTATGTGAAATCACTTATTTGATTACTGTAGGGAGATCATTTCATACCTTTCGTACTAAATCGTATCTTGCGGAGACTGTAACATGGACGGACAGCGGCTACTTGACAAGGCCTAGGCTGAGGATACCGAAGGAGGTACGGGGCCAGTCCTTCTCCTTGGCCTTGGTCAGCATGGCTCTGCCCCAGGACACCCACCCCTCCCATGGCATCCTCTTGTCCCAGCTGCTCCCCCACTCCAGCAGCAGCTTCAGCCCTTCCTCCGCCTGCTCCTGTGCCTCCTCGTACATCTCCGCGTTCAGGCACATCTGCGCGAGCACCAGCCGTGGCTCCCCCACGAACGGGTTCTTGGCGACGCTCTGCCGGAGCAGCTCCTCCACTTTGGACCGGTTCGTCACCTCCTCGTCGCTGCACACCGCCTTCCAGTAGAGGTCTCGTGCCGCCTTCTGGTCGTCGGCGTCCAACACCTTCGTGCAGCCATCGAACACCGGTGGGATCACCAGGGCGATGTCCTCGTCGCGTGTGGCAGAGTCGTCGCCTTTCTTGCCGGTGGTGTGCACCCGGTGAGCTATGTATATCTCCTCCTCACGAACAATGAGGTTGTAGAGCACACCCATGCGGGAGATGGACGTGGTCCAAAGGCCGGGCTTGCCTGTGCCAGGCCACAGTGACGTCCAGGTGTTGCCTCGGTACTCAAGGCGGCCGTTGGTGTTGTTGAACAGGCGGTCCTGCCAGTCGAAGAGCTGGTCACTGAAGTCTGCCATTGTCATCATAAGGAATGTCGCCGCTACCCGCCTAGAGAGAGCCACATCTTCACCAGTCCTGCAGGGGTAATAAGGATACACATCAGGTGCACAGCAGAAGCAGGGCATCTTATCTGAATCCCAAATTCTCATTCAGTTCGGATAAGGTGCAGCTACTAGTTTTCTTAGCAATTTCCTTTTGCTTCACTCAGCTGCCTCGTCTGCCAAGTTCAGAACTCTTTTTTGTGTGTGCATTGCGGTGACTAGTAGTGAACCATGAATCCATTGCAGACTGAATTTGTTTCAACAGCATATGTTTTCAGCAGAAATAACACGCCATACTTGCAGGTTAACATATCTTGGCAAGATGCCACCTAATGTTCTAAATTTCCTTTGCAAGATTGTAAAGACTGTTCCATGTTTTTCTCTCACGGCAACACGAGTGAGGTTTTTTAACTGTACATTGTGCCTGAAACAAAGTTGCATGATGCAAAATTACCCCACAGTCATTTTGACAGATTTGGCCTATTTGTAGGTTAGAAGGTACGTACTTCTAGAATTCTTGGCAGATACTGTATGAACACCTATTCAGAATTTTGGTCCTCGATTTTTAATCGTACTGACAAGCTTAGTGAACTCTGTAATCTGTCAGTATTTCCAAACACTGCACATCAGTGTTTAATTCAGTATGAACTCATATTCATGAATCTTAAAACTTGTAGTGATAAATGATATAAGACTACTTGATCCTCAATTCTTAAGCTATCATCTTGCTCATAGCCTTGGATTTCTCGGTGAACTCTATATATCTGTCAGTAGCATATACAGTATTTTGCAAGAAACACTACACAATCAGTTATCTGAACATGAGCACTGATTTCCTTCAGCCAAGCAACAGGACAGATGATGTTATCACAATCAGAGACACACGGACCTGATGTGCTTGACGGTGATTCCTTCAGCGGGGAGGAGGCGCTGGATCTTGCGGCGCCAGGGCTCATCCTCGTCAAACACCCCGCGGCGGGCGTCCAGGATGGACTCCTCTGACCGGACGAGGTCGGCGACGAGCTCACCATCGTCGTAGTGGAAGAGCAGGTCGTCGTGGACGAGCTGCTGGCGCGGGACGACGCAGAAGAGGTGGACGAGGCGCTCGGCCTCGTCCCCGACGACGGCGGCGACGCGGCCCCGGCCGACGTCCGGCTCGAAGATGGCGAGGTTGACGTAGGAGTTGGAGTAGGCGGAGTGGTAGAGGCCGCAGCGCGCCACGGCGTCGGGCGCGGCCCAGAGGCGCAGGATCCGGTAGACCTCGAGCAGGTGGGCGAGGAAGGTGCCGTGCTTGTGCCAGCACTCGCCGGCGCCCGCGGCGCGCAGCACGGCGGTGAGGGCGGGCAGCGCCGGGTCGCCGCACTGGTCCTCCTCGCCCCGCAGGTATGGGCGTGCCGCCGCCAGCGCGTCGGCGAAGGTGGTGCGTGACGCCATGGATCCCGTCGGTCGTCGGTCGTCGCCGGCGGTGGGGAGAGATCGGGGGCGGGGCAGGGAGGAGGAGGATGCCAAAGTTGTCTGTTTTGTTTAGTTGCTGGGCGGCTGGGCCACCAGGTGCCCACTTGCTACTCCACTCTCGAGAGGATGTGGATAGGCAACCTTTGGCATAGAGAAGAGGTTGCCAACAATAGAGAAACGTGTTGGACCAAAGTGAGGTAAAATGTTTGTCTTGTTCTAGCTAGTTTCTTATTTTTGGGTATGCATTCCAATTCGGTAATTTTCATTTTCTGCTTTACATTTGAACTTTCTATTTCTTTTTTGCACAACTCCAATTGTAGTTAGTGCACGACTAAGGCGTAACCCCCTCCCGGTTTAAAGGCGGGAATTAGAAATCACATAAGTATAGAATTTTGAGTGTATGCAACTTTTTTCTTTGTGAAGGAGAATTCTCCTTGCAAAAATAATATTTACAAACTGGTTCAAGGAGAATTCCGTCCTCATATCTGACTTGTACAAGCCAATATCGTGTTGTGAGCCTAGATAAATGTTGCATCTACATGTGTCCTCGAGCCAACGAGTCATTGTAACTATGGTCGAGAAGTCATTACATTGCCATCAGATGCCGGCGATGACCCGAGTATGGACCATCAACTTGGAGAAGAAGGTGCAAGCAAGACGAGCAAAACCATCCCCACATCGAAGCCGAAAGTGTCACCGTGGGATCTTTTTTGTGAGATCATGATCGTCGGTGGGCACAGGTTGCCACACTGGTACTCCTCTGTAGGAATGAGCTTAACACCATGAGCGTTTCTGTGCAAGATGTCTGGCCCCATGGGTGTCATTGATGTTAGTGGTGGGACAGGGAGATCTTTTTGTTTGTTATATTGTTGGGCAACTACACTCTCAAGTGGATAAAAAGAGCCTTTTGTGGTAAGGTTTTCAACAATACATAGGCGCACAACCAGAAGAGAACATTTCAATTTGGTCACTAATGTATGCTAGGGTGAATTTTGACATTTTTAGTTGTTCAATTGTTGTTTTGCTCGAACCAGGCTCATCTTGTTTTTCATTTATGAACCAAAATCAAAGTATGAGAGAGGGGAGAGGCAAGAAAGAGAAGGATGCGGTCAAAGCCCCTGTAGCAAACCCACTATCACTCATGGTCTTGGAGATGGACTACGGGACAAAACCCACTATCACATATTTATGGTTGCCAACTAAATTTCCTTGCCCTCAATGGTAGGTCAAGAGAGGACAGCATGAAACATGAAGAAAGATCACAAATAATTAGTTTGACTGGTAATGGATATAGCAGTACCCTTCGAAGTTGACAAAAAAAATTAGATGGTCATATGTTAAGATGTATACTACTATAGCACAGTAGTTGCGACACACGTCATCACCACTTTTCATGTACAATATCTCTCTCTATCTCCACTTGTTGCATTGTGTCATTGTCCTCCTACCCCTTCTCTCTTTCTCCGGTGAGCTGGTGTCCTCTTGGGATTGTCCTCAACTATCATGTCCATGCCCCCATATGATGTCATGCTTCTACTCATGTCCTTCACTCTAGACGCCAGTTAGCCTCCACACTAGTATTTCCTCTAAGCATAATATATAGGAGGTCATTATGTGCCATGGAACCTCATCAAACAGTCGAGGCCAGCTTCTGGCACTCCCTCCTCAACTTCTTCGCCTTGTTACTCCTCGCATCGCTGATCCATGCATTGGGTGCAGCTAAAACTTCATATCACTAGTAGAAAACGGGCCTATTGTCCCGGTTTGTATGGGCCTTTTGTCCCGATTTTTGAACCGGGACTAAAGGGTCGTTACTAATGCCCTGACCGTCACTAGTAGAAAACAGGACTATGGTCCAGGCCGGCTCAGCCCATTAGTCCCGGTTCAGTGTAGAACCGGGACCAATGCGGGCATTGGTCCCGGTTCGTGAGCCCAGGGGGCCGGCCGGGCCACGTGGGCCATTGGTCCCGGTTCATCTGGACCTTTTGGTCCCGGTTGGTGGGACGAACCGGGACCAATGGGCCTCGCTCCTGGCCCACCACCATTGGTCCCGGTTGGAGGCTTGAACTGGGAACAAAGGCTTCCCTTTAGTCCCGGTTCATGCCACCAACCGGGACCAATGAGGTGCCTATATATACCCCCTCGCGCAAGAGCAGAGCACAGTGCTCTATTTTTTCTGGCCGAGGGGGAGAGGGCTTTGTGGTGCTCTAGCTCACCTCCTATGCACATGAGGTGTTCGATGGAATGCCCGAGCCACACTACTTAAGCTTTCTCCCCTCGAAGCTCGACCTCCAAACTCCATTTTCCTCGAGATTTGTCTAGATTTAGCAGTCCGTCACGCCCCGTCCCCGTCTTCACCGCCGTCGATCACCCGCGCCGATCTCATCACCGACACCACCGTGGTGAGCCTCTTGTTCTTATCTTCTTTCTGAAAGGAAAAATATTCTTACTTGTATGTTTAGATAGATACCTGTATCATTTTCTTATATTTATTATTGCATCTTATATAGTGCGATGGTTTTGGTATCCGCCCCCGTCGGCCCTCGTCCTGTCTATGATTCGGATTTGGCATGTATATTATCTTTATAACTATTGGTTCGTTTATTGTTTATGAAAATTATGCCGACCAACGTGACATAGATTTTATTTATCTAGGATGTATGTGAATCGGAAATGCCAACCGACCCTATTGTCGAGAGGTTAAATTTAGTTGAAGAAGAAAACAATTTGTTGAAGGAAAAAATAAAAAAATTGAGGAGGAGAAGATGATATTGGAGTTGCATGTTGCGGATGTCGTCGATGATCACAAGATCAAGATGGATGCAATGCGCTTGAAGATTAGAAAGATTAGAAAATATGCCATTCATACCGAGGCTTGGTATCATTATGCCGTTGGATCAATTGTTACCTTGGTTGCGATTATGATCGCATTTGTTTTTGCATTGAAATGTTTTACATAGTTTCAATGTATGGTTTAATTAATTAGATGCTCTGGAGAGCTATATGTTGTTAGATGAGAACTATGTATGCACTTTGGTTTTAATGTGATGATGAACTTCTATTAATTTGGACACTTAATTATATATAATGCACGCAGATGAACCGGCAATGGATGTACGGTGACAGACACACCCGCGAGTACATTAAGGGCGTGCATGAGTTTCTCGATGCGGCTGAGGCAAACAAGCAGAATGGTTTTATGTGTTGTCCATGCACTGAATGTGGGAATACGAGGTCTTACTCTAACCGGAAAATCCTTCACTCCCACCTGCTTTACAAGGGTTTCATGCCACACTATAATGTTTGGACGAGGCACGGAGAAATAGGGGTTATGATGGAAGACGGCGAAGAAGAAGACTACGATGACAACTATGTGCCCCCTGAATACGGTGATGCTGCAACGGGGGGAGCTGGTGAAGATCAAGAGGAACCAGACGATGTGCCCGATGATGCTGCAACGGGTGAAGCTGCTGAAGATCAAGAGGAACCAGACGATGTGCCCGATGATGATGATCTCCGCCGGGTCATTGTCGATGCAAGGACGCAATGCATTAGTCAAAAGGAGAAGCTGAAGTTCGATCGCATGTTAGAGGATCACAAAAAAGGGTTATACCCCAATTGCGAAGATGGCAACACAAAGCTCGGTACCGTACTGGAATTGCTGCAGTGGAAGGCAGAGAATGCTGTGGCTGACAAAGGATTTGAGAAGCTACTGAAAATATTGAAGAAGAAGCTTCCAAAGGATAACGAATTGCCCGACAGTACATACGCAGCAAAGAAGGTCGTATGCCCTCTAGGATTGGAGGTGGAGAAGATACATGCATGCCCTAATGACTGCATCCTCTACCGCGGTGCATTCAAGGATCTGAACGCATGCCCGGTATGCGGTGCGTTGCGGTAGAAGATCAGACGAGATGACCCTGGTGATGTTGACGACGAGCCCCTCAGGAAGAGGGTTCCTGCGAAGGTGATGTGGTATGCTCCTATAATACCACGGTTGAAACGTCTGTTCAGAAACGAAGAGCATGCCAAGTTGATGCGATGGCACAGTGAGAACCGAAAGAAAGATGGGAAGTTGAGAGCACCCGCTGACGGGTCGCAGTGGAGAAAAGTCGAGAGAAAGTACTGGGATGAGTTTGCAAAGGACCCAAGGAATGTATGGTTTGCTTTAAGCGCGGATGGCATTAATCCTTTCGGGGAGCAGAGCAGCAATCACAGCACCTGGCCCGTGACTCTATGTATGTATAACCTTCCTCCTTGGATGTGCATGAAGCGGAAGTTCATTATGATGCCAGTTCTCATCCAAGGCCCTAAGCAACCCGGCAACGAAATTGATGTGTACCTAAGGCCATTAGTTGAAGAACTTTTACAGCTGTGGAGTGGAAACGGTGTACGTACGTGGGATGAGCACAGACAGGAGGAATTTAACCTTAAGGCGTTGCTGTTCGTGACCATCAACGATTGGCCCGCTCTCAGTAACCTTTCAGGACAGACAAACAAAGGATACCACGCATGCACGCACTGTTTAGAGGACACTGAAAGTATATACCTCGACAAATGCAGGAAGAATGTGTACCTGGGCCATCATCGATTTCTTCCGACCAACCATCAATGTCGAAAGAAAGGCAAGCATTTCAAAGGCGAGGCAGATCACCGGAAGAAGCCCGCCATGCGCACCGGTGATCACGTGCTTGCTATGGTCAATGATTTACACTACATAATCTTTGGAAAGGGTCCCGGTGGACTAGCTATTCCGAATGATGCTGAGGGACACGCACCCATGTGGAAGAAGAAATCTATATTTTGGGACCTACCCTACTGGAAAGACCTAGAGGTCCGCTCCTCAATCGACGTGATGCACGTGACGAAGAACCTTTGCGTGAACCTGCTAGGCTTCTTGGGCGTGTATGGGAAGACAAAAGATACACCTGAGGCACGGGAGGACCTGCAACGTTTGCACGAAAAAGACGGCATGCCTCCGAAGCAGTATAAAGGTCCTGCCAGCTACGCTCTTACGAAAGAAGAGAAAGAAATCTTCTTTGAATGCCTGCTCAGTATGAAGGTCACGACTGGCTTCTCGTCGAATATAAAGGGAATAATAAATATGCCAGAGAAAAAGTTTCAGAACCTAAAGTCTCATGACTGTCACGTGATTATGACGCAACTGCTTCCGGTTGCATTGAGGGGGCTTCTACCGGAAAACGTCCGATTAGCCATTGTGAAGCTATGTGCATTCCTCAATGCAGTCTCTCAGAAGGTGATCGATCCAGAAATCGTACCAAGGCTAAGGAGTGATGTGGCGCAATGTCTTGTCAGTTTCGAGCTGGTGTTCCCACCATCCTTCTTCAATATCATGACGCACGTCCTAGTTCATCTAGTCGACGAGATTGTCATCCCGGGGCCCGTATTTCTACACAATATGTTCCCCTTTGAGAGGTTCATGGGAGTCCTAAAGAAATATGTCCGTAACCGCGCTAGGCCAGAAGGAAGCTTCTCCATGGGCCATCAAACAGAGGATGTTATCGGGTTTTGTGTTGACTTCATTCCTGGCCTTAACAAGATAGGTCTCCCTAAATCGCGGTATGAGGGGAGACTGACTGGAAAAGGCACTCTTGGAAGAGACTCAATAATATGCAGGGACGGATATTCTTGGTCTCAAGCACACTACACAGTTCTACAGAACTCTACCTTGGTGACCCCGTATGTCGATGAACACAAGAATAGTCTGCGCTCCAAACACCCGGAGCAGTGCGACGACTGGATTACATGTGAACACATCAGGACTTTCAGCAGTTGGTTGGAAACATGTCTCAGAGGTGACAACACTGTTTGTGATGAGTTGTACTTGTTGTCCAGGGGACCATCTTTGACTGTATTGATTTACAAAGGATACGAGATAAATGGGAATACATTTTACACGACTGAACAAGATCAAAAGAGCACCAACCAAAACAGCGGTGTCCGCTTTGATGCAACAACCGAGAAGGGAAGGACACATATTATGGTTACATAGTGGAAATATGGGAACTTGACTACGGACATGATTTTAAGGTCCCTTTGTTTAAGTATAAATGGGTCAATCTGTCGGGAGGCGGGGTACAGGTAGACCCACAGTACGGAATGACAACAGTGGATCTGAAAAATCTTGGGTACACTGATGAACCGTTCTTCCTAGCCAATGATGTGGCACAGGTTATCTATGTGAAGGACATGTCTACCAAACCGAGAAAAAGAAAAGATAAGGAAGCGAATACATCATACGATGAGCCAAAGCGCAACATAGTTCTTTCAGGAAAAAGGGACATCCTGGGAGTGGACGGCAAGACAGACATGTCTGAAGATTATGAAAAGTTTCATGAAATTCCTCCCTTCAATGTCAAGGCTGACCCAAGCATCCTGATAAACAATGAAGATTATCCATGGTTACGGCGCAATAAGCAAATGACACAAGCGAAGAAAAATTGAAGACTTTCTCCCGCAACTATTATGATGATACCATGCCAAATTTGTAACAGACGAACATGCTACCATTGTCCGTTTTGTACATGCACATGCTATGTGGGTGAAATTATGATATCATCCCAACTTTCAACTTTTTCAGAGTTCATTTGAAATGCTTTCATGTCTTATGGTTCGCAACTTTGATACTTCGAAAGTGATTGTCCATTTTGTACACGAAGTGCATCAAGTTTTTGTCATAACCCTCTCTACTTTTTGGAACATGCTATGTGGGTGAAATGATGATACCATGCCAACTTTCAACCTTTTCAGAGTTCATTTTGAAATGCTTTCCAATTTCTGAGTCATTTAGCTCAAAGAATGAATTAATAGCAAACAGAATGAACTACAAAACTTTTATGAAAATAAAAACAATCAATTAAAATATTATGTTATGATCAACTAAAATAAAACTATAATATTCTTCAATAGCAAAAAGAATTTTTATAGTATTTAATTTTTGTGACCTAAAATCAAACTATAAGTATTTAATTGTAAGTATAAATAAAAAATAAATGGCAAAGAAGAAAAAAAATCTATTTTTATAGTAAAGTTATTCATAAACTAGTGATTCACACAAATTTTTAAAAATTCAAATTTAAACTATTCAAAATTTAAAACTAATGGCACTAACAGAAAGTTTATAATTTTTGTGACCTAAAATCAAAAAGAAATCACTAAAAAACTATAAGTATTTAGTTTTAAGTATAAATAAAAAATAAATAGAAAAAAATTCTATTTTTCTAGTAAAGTTATTCATAAACTAGTGATTCACACAAATTTTTAAAAATTCAAATTTAAACTATTCAAACTTTAAAACTAATGACACTAACAGAAAGTTTATAATTTTTGTGACCTAAAAGGAAAAATAAATCACTAAAAAACTGTAAGTATTTAGTTGTAAGTAGAAATAAAAAAAATAAAAAACCAAAAAAATGTAGAAATAAAAAAGAAAAAACCAAAAAAATGCCTCCTACTGGGCCTCCACGGCCTAAATACGACTAGAAACCCTACATGGGCCAGGATTCAGGCCCGCAGAAGGCCCACAGGCAGTAGCAAGTTTAGGCCCGAAAGCCTGCATTAGAGAGGAGCTCGAATGGGGAGGCACACCCGCGCTTATAAACCAGTGCCGGCGCCCTTCAGCTAGCGATGTGGGACTAAACTTTTGGGCGCGGGGCAGCAAAGGCCATTGGTCCCGGTTGGTAGCACCAACCGGGACTAAAGGGGGCATTGGTCCCGGTTCGTGGCATCAACCGGGACCAATGCCACCCTTTAGTCCCGGTTGGTGCCACCAACTAGGACCAAAGGCCGCCGCTTCCCGCCCTTTCGGCTGCTGAAAATTGGCCTTTGGTCCCGGTTCGTGAAACCAACCGGGACCAAAGAGGGGCATTAGTCCCGGTTGGTGTCACGAACCGGGACCATTGTTCTGGCTATATAAGCCAACACTTGTGAAATTTTGGCCAACCGCTCCCATTCGCCCCCAGGCCGTTCGTCGTCGTCGTCGCCGCCCCGAGCCCGTCGTCGCCCCGCGCCGCCCCTTCCCTGACCCCGTCGCCGTCGTCGTCGCCCCGCGCCCGCCGCCGTTGCCCCGCCCCGTCCCCGAGCCCGTCGTCGAGCCCGTCGTCGCCCCGCCCCGTCCCCGAGCCTGCCCCGCCCCGTCCCCGAGCCCGCCCCGTCCCCGCGCCGTCGCCCCGCCCTGTCCCCGCGCTGTCGCCCCGCCCAGTCCCCGAGCCCGTCGTCGCCCCGCCCCGTCCCCGAGCCCGCCCCGCCGCGCGCCGCCCCTTCCCTGACCCCGTCACCGTCGCCGCGCGCGCCGCCCCTTCCCCAACCCCGTCGCCGTCGCCCCGACCACACGCCGCCACTTTTGGTCAGGCCGCCGGCACCCTTTTTATCACTGATTTTAGGTTGATGATATGATGATGTTTTTTTTTCTGTTGATGATATGATGATGTTTTTTTTCTGTTGATGATATGATGATGTTTTTTTTCATATATGCATTTTTTCATATATGTAATAATTTTTTTAAGTTGTTAGTAGATATCGATTTTAGGTTAGTGCATTTTATCACTGATTTTAGGTTAGTTGATCGATTTAGTGCATTTTATGTTTGTTGCATTTTAGGTTAGTGCATTATATGTTAGTGGAGAGGAAGAAGGAGAAGACGAGGAGAGGAAGAAAAGGAAGAGGAGAAGAAGAAAGGAATAGAGGAGAAGAAGAAAAAATAGAAATTTTTTTCTATTTTTTCTTCTTCTCCTCTATTCCTTTCTTCTTCTCTTTTTTTTCTTCTTTTTTTTCTTCGATCTTCTCCCCCTCCCGATAGGAAAGTTTTATATAGAAAGTTACAATTTTAGAAGAGTTTTATATATGCAAAAGTTACAATTTTAGAAAAAGAAGGATAGGAAAGAAGAAAATAAGAAGAGGAAAGAAAGAAGAAGAGGAGAAATAAATAAGAAGAAGAAAAAAGAAGAAAAAGAAGAGGAGAAGAAGAAAGGAATAGTGGAGAAGAAGAGAAAATAGAATATATTCTATTTTCTCTTTTCTCCACTATTCCTTTCTTCTTCTCCTCTTTTTTTTCTTTTCTTCTTCTTCTTCTTCTTCTTCTTATTCTTATTAGCCGAAAGTAGAGAGAGGTTTCCTAGTGTCAAAGTATTGAAGAAATCCATGCCTTCATCATTAGCCGGAAGTAACCAGGGCATGTTGGTACGAAGTTCTGCAAAGTTGTTCTGGAATGGAGTCCCGGATAGAATAATCCGCCTTTTGGTACGAATTCAGCAAAGGCCTTCCAAATAGCGATATTCGGAAGGCTCTTGCTGAACTTTGTACCAAAAAGCGAATTATCCTATCTGGGACTCCGTTCCAGAACAACTTTGAAGAGCTTCGTACCATCATGCACATGTTACTTTCGCCTAATGATGAAGACATGGTTTTGTTGAATCCCTTGACACTAGGCAACCTCCCGACCCCTCAGCGATCCTATCGAACATGAGAGGAAGAAGAGGATAAAAAAAGAAGAGGAAGAAGAAAAAAAAAGAGGAGAAGAAAGAATAGAGGAGATTCTCCTCTATTCTTTCTTCTCCTCTTATTTTTCTTCTTCTTCCTCTTTTTTTTATCGGGAACGAGGGTCGTCGAGGGACATAGATGTAGTGTCGTCATTGTCGATATATACCCCCTCCCGATAGCTTACTATGATTAGGTAGCTAGTTCTACGTTTGGCACTAATATATCCATCTGTCATGTTTGAATAATAATTGCCATGTTGTAAATATTTGTAGAAACTATGGACACCGCCCTAGACGAAGCAACAAAAGAAGCGTTGTTGAGGGACATAATCGCAGAAGGAAGTGATGCCATCTCGTTGTTTCTCAACGAAACCGATGGTCTGGAAGGAGAGGGTGAACAAGCTGGCTACGGTGACCTAATGCTGGTGCAAGAAGAAGAACATGAGGACGGCTCCGGTGACCCAATGCCGGTGCAAGAAGGAGACCATGATGACGGCTCCGGTGACCGAACCGAGTCCGGCCAGGTATATATATTAGTTAAGCCTATGTTGACTAGCTGATTGATGCATTCATTGTTTTGGTATGTACACATATTAATGAAGTCTTTCTTCTTTTTTATAGCCCTCCGAATCGAGCACAACTTCGGTAAAGAGACGAGGCCCGAAGAAAAAGTTGAGCTCGGATGAAAAGTTTGAGATCATAGCAATCACGCCCGACGGCCAACCTATTGAACCCCTCCGGACAAAGAGCGCATTTGTTGCTCAGTGCGGGGTTCTGGTTAGGGACAAGATCCCGATAAGCATCCAGCAATGGTTTAAGCCGGCTACAGAAGACCCTGAGGTGTCTTATGTCAATGATATGCAGAAAAATGATCTTTGGACTGAGCTGAAGTCAAATTTCACCCTACCGCCTGAGGATAATCCAGAGAACCCAGTTAAAGAGAAATTAATCAAGTCTTTTGCTCTGAAGAGGATGGCAGAACTATTCAGGAGGTGGAAGAAAGAGCTGAATAAGTTTGTCGAAAATAATGAGACACCAGAATTCAAGGGCAGATATGAGAAGATCAGAGATCACTGGCCCGCATTTGTGGCCCACAAGACATCAGAAAAGAGTAAGAAGATGTCGGCGACAAACAAGCAAAATGCTGCGAAGAAGAAGCTTCACCATCGCACGGAGTCAGGTGGCTACCTCGTAGCCCGGCCTAAGTGGTCCAAGACTGAGAATGATCTGGTTCATAAAGGGATCAAACCAGAGACAATTAACTGGCCAGACCATTGCCGGACTTGGTTCTTCGGGGCTGGCGGAACACTGGACCCTGGAACAGGGAAGTGCATTTGGACGAACGATCAAATGGACATACCAGTCAGTAAGCTTAAGCAGTATATCGAAGCAGTGCAGGAAGGGACGTTCTTTCCAGACAGAGAGAACGACGAGCTCACAATGGCCCTCGGGAATCCTGAGCACCCTGGACGGACACGAGGCACGCCAGGCTCCATTCCGTGGAAGGTTGGGTTTCCGGACGCAGGCGGTTACAAATCCCATGAGAGGAGGAAAAAAGTGCAGCAGACCCAAATACAGGCGCTGCAAGCAAGGGTAGACGCGATAGAGGAACGAGAAGCAAATCGCAGCAAACGTACTGCCGAAGCCTCCCCCGAAGCTACCCCGCCATCTCAGCGCAGAAGCAGCGTGGCTTCCACCGAGCTGCTTCAGCTGGAGCATGCCTTGACGGCTCCTGCCAGCTATCCCGTGGATGCTATAACGGAGTCTCAAAATTGCCACCTTATGACGCAATGGATGAATTTGAAGGTCAAGGCGGCTGTTGGCTCTGTTTATCCTACTGAACCCGGCGTAACTTTTCACTGCCGGCCGATTCCAGAAGGATATGCTAGGGTGATGGTGGATGAGATAACGGAGGGATTTGAGGACCTCCAGCTTGACCACCCTACCGGTGAAGGGGAGACTCGGCTGGGGTCTGCTCTAAAGACTCCATGCCTATGGCGGAAGGAGCTCATCAACCTTCCGAACTGGACGCCACCGCCTCCTCCTCCTCCTCCGGCGAGTCAGGGCACTCCGCCTCCACCGCCTCCTCCTCCGGTGAGTGACGATCAGGGCCCTCGGCCGGCTCCTTCTCCGGCGCGTGGCGGCACTCCGCCTCCTTCTCCGCCTGCGCCGACGCGCCCGAGCAGCCAGCCTCCTCCTTCTCCGCCTCGTCAGCAAGGGCGGAAGAGACCTGCCGCCGCTCCAGCTGCTCCGGCGCGTCGTAGTCCTTCTCCTCCGCCGCTTAAGCAAGTAAAGAAGACAACCGCTCTGTCAGCTCGGTCGGCGTCTAGCAGTACAACCAGAGGCGGGAGGACATACAGATTCGGTCCTTCTCTGAAGACTCCAGAGAAGTTACCATATGAGAGGACCCTGGAGGAGAACGCCGAGATCGCGCGAGAAGAAGTGAGGAACTTCTTTGAAGGATTGAAAGCAAAGAAACATCCACCTCCGGAGGAGAAGGTAGATCGGGTGAAAGTGAAGCGCACTCTAGCTGCCCTGACAAAACCACCGAAGTCTGATCCGCCGAAAGGAAACTATGACCGCATTATTGGAAAGGAATTTGTCGAAGCGGAGCGGTCGGGAAGTACTGTCAGTGATCAAAGGCTGAAAGGACGACGAGCTGGGAAACAAATTGCCCAGCTCGGCGAACAAGCGAAGCAATCGTGCCCCCCGCTCAAGGTGCCTAGCCACAACATCGATAATGATCCGAGGATGGTGCCCGATTATAGCAATCTTGCAGATTACCTGCCCGACGAAGTACATTATGAACCCATGGAGGTGCAGATACAAAGGTACGAGTACGGGAAGCCTCTCGTCAAAGATGAAAGATCTCTATCAACGATGATGCGAAGATTGCATGATTGGTACTTGAAAATCTGCAGAGACTCTGGGGGGAGGAGTACTTTGTATGTGAAAGTTAAAAAGGAGCATGACCTCGTTGGAATTGATCTGTTGCCTGTTCCATTTGAGGAGTTCTATCAGTTTTTCAATCAATTGGCCCTCGATAAAACAACGGTCGCCTGCTACTGTCTGTAAGTAGTACTACTTCTGTCATTAAGTTTCACTATATAGCTTAGCTCTTTCATTGCATGTATTTATAATCATCCTCACTATATTATGCAGATTGAAGATCGCCGAATTGAAGAAAAGACAAGTCGGTGATATTGGGTTCATTAACACATATCTCATAGATGCAACTCAGGTTAAACTTCATGCCGCAGCTACCGAGGCCAACTTGCTACGATCGTTCGTAATAAATCAAAACAAAGATATAATACTCTTTCCTTACAACTTCAGGTGAGTGTTACTGTCTTGTGCGTATTCGGTTTCCCTTATATATTAGTCAAGGTTATAGTAATGTAATTCACGAGTTATGCATGTGTGTGCAGTTTCCACTATATTCTCCTAGAGATTAAGCTTGAGCAGGGAGTAGTAACCGTCTTGGACTCTAAACGAAAAGATCCCAAGGAGTATGCGGACATGACTGAAATCCTCAAGAAGTAAGTTAAATCGATCATTATCCACCATATCAGCAACTTTGTTCATTTCCTGATATCAAGTAATTGTTTTCTTTGTCCGGCAGGGTTTGGAGAAAATTCACCAAAACAGTTCCGGGACTGCCGAAGGAGCTGGAATTTAGACACCTGAAAGTAAGTACTATAGTAGCATGTTCCGCGAATCTCCTAGTGATTCAAGCGCTAGTTTCATCAATACCATTTAGCATTCTTGCTTATCAGTTTGATTGACCTCTATTTCTTGTAAAGTGGTTGTGGCAGGAACAAGGGAATGATTTCTGTGGATACTACATCTGCGAGTCCATCCACCACACGACCTGTGAGCGGGGCGGGTACTCTAACGAACAATATGAAGTACGTAAATAACAACATTCACAATTTTATTTTATTACCATCATTTGTGTTGAGTTTCATTCATTTATATATATATATATATATATATGTATTGACCCCCTTCTTCAAATTAGATGTTTGGGAAGCGGGATGAACTCCTAGCACCAGCTCGCATGCGAGCAATTCAAGAGGAATTGGCGGCATTCTTTCTTGACCACGTGATCCCTGAAGACGGAGAATTCTATGTGGACCCTGAGTCCGTATGATTATATTTGTAAGAGATAATTATTGTATATATGTAGCCGGTAGTGTCAGATAGATATACGAGAACTTGTTGTTCGACCAATCTCTCGGAGAAGGAGAGGTGGTTGATATCACTTCTCTCTGTATATATGCATATATGTTCATGACGATCTTCTGTTTCCTTCGTTTGCTTACTAGCTAGCTAGCGTGTCTAGTCCTCTCTATATACGTATGTATAGTACGTAGCGTCGACCAAGCACGGACATAACAGAGGACACTTATTATAACTAGCTAACACAATATATGAAACACCTAAATTAACCCCCCAAAACCCCCAACCCCCCCCCTTTCAAAAAAAAAACAAAAACCCCAGCCACAGAAGTGCTGACGCGTGGATGCCTATTGGTCCCGGTTGGTGCCACCAACCGGGACCAAAGGGTCTCCTGACTGGGCTCTGCGCACTGCCCACGTGGAGGGCCTTTAGTCCCGGTTCTGGATTGAACCGAGACTAAAGGGGGGAGGTATTAGTACCGACACTTTAGTCCCGGTTCCGGAACCGGGACTAAAGGCCCTTACGAACCGGGACTATAGGTCCTTTTTCTACCAGTGCCTTTAGTCCCGGTTCTAACCAGAACCGGGACATATGGGCCTCCACGTGGCCTGGGCGCTGAGCCCAGGCAGGAGGGCCTTTGGTCCCGGTTGGTGGCACCAACCGGAACCGGCATCCACGCGTCAGCATTTCTGTGGCTAGAGTTTTTGTTTTTTTAAGGGGGGGGGGGGGTTGGGGGTTTTGGGGGTTTAATTTAGGTATTTCATATACTATGTTAGCTAGCTAATTAATAGAGAGAAGTGTCCTCTCTTATGTCCGTGCTTGGTCGACGCTACGTACGATACATACGTATAGAGAGGACTAGACATGCTAGCTAGCTAGTAAGCAAACGAAGGAAACAGAAGATCGTCATGAACATATATGCATACAGAGAGAAGTGATATCGACCACCTCTCCTTCTCCGAGAGATTGGTCGAACAACAAGTTCTCGTATATCTATCCGACACTACCGGCTACATATATACAATAATTATCTCTTACAAATATAATCTCCTAAATTACGGACGCATGGTCCACATAGTATTCTCCGCCTTCAGCGATCACGTGGTCAAGAAAGAATTCCGCCAATTTCTCTTGAATTGCTCGCATGCGATCTGGTGCTAGGAGTTCATTCCACATCCGAAACATCTAATTTGAAGAAGGGGGTCAATACATATATATATGAATGAATGAAACTCAACACAAATGATGGTAATAAAATAAAATTGTGAATATTGTTATTTACGCACTTCATATTGTTCGTCAGAGTAGCCCCGCTCACAGGTCGTGTGGCGGATGGACTCGCAGACGTAGTATCCAAAGAAATCATTCCCATGTTCCTGCCACAATCACTTTACAAGAAATAGAGGTCAATCAAACAGATAAGCAAGAATGCCAAATGGTATTGATGAAACTAGAGCTTGAATCACTAGGAGATGCGCGGAACATGCTACTATAGTACTTACTTTCGGGTGTCTAAATTGCAGCTCCTTCGGCAGTCCCGGAGCTTTTCTGGTGAATTTTCTCCAAACCCTGCCGGACAAAGAAAACAATTACTTGATATCAGAAATGAACAAAGTTGCTGATATGGTGGATAATGATCGATTTAACTTACTTTTGGAGTATTTGAGTCATGTCCGCATACTCATGTGGATCTTTTCGTTTAGAGTCCAAGACAGATAACTACTCCCTGCTCAAGCCTAATCTCTAGGAGAATATAGTGGTACCTGCGCACGCATGCATAACTCATCAATTACATTACTATAACCTAGACTAATATATAAGGGAAACCGAATATGCACAAGACAGTAACACTCACTTGAAGTTGTAAGGAAAGAGTATTATATCTTTTTGTTCATTTATTTTGAATGATCGTAGCAAGTTGGCCTCGGTTTCTGCGGCATGAAATTTAACCTGAGTTGTATCTATGAGATATGTGTTAATGAACCCAATATCACCGACTTGTCTTTTCTTCAATTCGGCGATCTTCAATCTGCATAATTAATATAGTGAGGATAATTATAAATACATGCAATGAAAGACCTGAGCTATATAAAGAGACTTAATGACAGAAGTAGTAGTACTTACAGACAGTAGCAGGTGACCGTTGCTTTATCGAGGGCCAATTGATTGAAAAACTGATAGAACTCCTCAAATGGAATAGGCAACAAATCAATTCCAACGAGGTCATGCTCCTTTTTAACTCTCACATAAAAAGTACTCCTCCCCCCAGACTCTCTGCAGATTTTCAAGTACTAATCATGCAATCTTCGCATCATCGTTGTTAGAGATTTTTCATCTTTGACGAGAGGCTTCCTGTACTCGTATCTGTGTATCTGCACGTCCATGGGATCATAATGTACATCGTCGGGCAGGTAATCTTCAAGATTGCTATAACCGGGCACCATCCTCAGATCGACGATGTCGCTAGGCACCTTGAGCGGGGGGCACGATTGACCTTGTTCGCCGAGCTGGGCAATTTGTTTCCCAGCTGCTCGTCGTTCTTTCATCCTTTGATCACTAACTGTACTTCCCGACCGCTCCGCTTCGGCCCATGTCTTTCCAATAATGCGCTCATAGTTGCCTTTCGGCGGAGACTTGGGTGGTTTTGCCAGGGCAGCCAGAGTGCTCTTCACTTTCACCGGATCTACCTTCTCCTCCGGAGGTGGATGTCTCTTTGCTTTCAACCCTTGAAACCAGTCATCCACTTCGGTTCGTGCAATGTTCGCGTTCTCCTCCGGGGTCCTCTCGTATGGTAACTTCTCTGGAGTTTTCAGAGAAGGACCGAATCTGTATGTCCTCCCGCCTCTGGCTGTACTGCTAGACGCCGGCCGAACAGACGGAGCGGCTGTCTTCTTTACTTGCTTACGAGGCGGAGAAGGAGGAGGCTGGCTGCTCGGGCGCGCCGGCGTAGGCGGAGAAGGAGGCGGAGTACCGCCACCTGCCGTAGAAGGAGCCGGCCGAGGGCCCTAATCGTCACTCGCCGGAAGAGGAGGCGGAGTGCCCTGACTCGCCGGAGGAGGAGGAGGAGGCGGAGGCGTCCAGTTCGGAAGGTTGATGAGCTCCTTCGGCCATAGGCATGGAGTCTTCAGAGAAGAACCCAGCCGAGTCTCCCCTTCTCCGGTAGGGTGGTCAAGCGGGAGGTCCTCAAATCCCTCCGTTATTTCATCCACCATCACCTTAGCATATCCTTCTGGAATCGGCCGGCAGTGAAAAGTTGCGCCGGGTTCATTAGGAAAAACAGAGCCAACAACCGCCTTGACCTTCATATTAATCCATTGCGTCATAAGGTGGCAATTTTGAGCCTCCGTGATAGCATCCACGGGATAGCTGGCAGGAGCCGTCAAGACAAGCTCCGGCTGAAGCAGCTCGGTGGAAGCCACGCTGCTTCTCCGCTGAGATAGCGGGGTAGCTTCAGGGGAAGCTTCGGCAAGTCGTTTGCTGAGATTTGCTTCTCATTCCTCTATCGCTTGTACCCTTGCGTGCAGCGCCTGCAGTTTGGTCTGCTGCACTTTCTTCCTCCTCTCGTGGCTTTTGTAACCGCCTGCGTCCGGAAACCCAGCCTTCCATGGAATGGAGCCTGGCATGCCTCGTGTCCGTCCAGGGTGCTCAGGATTTCCGAGGGCCTTTGTGAGCTCGTCGTTCTCTCTGTCTGGAAGGAACGTCCCTTTCTGTGCTGCATCGATATAGTACCGAAGCTTCTTCAAGGGTATGTCAAGTTGCTCGTCCGTCCAAATGCACTTCCCTGTTACAGGGTCCAAGGATCCGCCAGCCCCGAAGAACCATGTCCGGCAACGGTCTGGCTAGTTCATTGTCTCTGGTTCGATCCCTTTATCAAGCAGATCAGTCTCAGCCTTTGCCCACTTAGGCCGGCCTTTGAGGTAGCCACCTGACCCCGTGCGATGGTGAAGCATCTTCTTCGCAGCATTTTTCTTGTTTGTCTCCGACATCTTCTTACTCTTATCCGATGTCTTGTGGGCCACAAATGCGGGCCATTGATCTCTGATCTTCTCATATTTGCCCTTGAATTCTGGTGTCTCTTCTTTGTCGACAAACCTTTTCAGCTCATTCTTCCACCTCCTGAATAGCTCAACCATCTTCTTAAGAGCAGCAGACTTAATTAATTGCTCTATAACCGGCTTCTCCGGATCCTCCTCTGGCGGTAGGGTGAAATTTGCCTTCAGCTGATTCCAAAGATCTTCTTTCTGCATATCATTGACATAAGACACCTGAGGGTCTTCTTTAGCCGGCTTTAATCATTGGTGGATGCTGATTGGGATCTTGTCCCTAACAAGAACCCCGCACTGAGCAGTAAATGCATCCTTCGTCCGGATGGGTTCAATCGGTAGGCCGTCTCGCGCGATTGCTGTGATCTCAAACCTTTCATCCTCGCGCAACTTTTTCTTCGGGCCTCGTCTCTTTACCGAAGTTGTGCTGGATCCGGAGGGCTAGAAAAAAGAAGAAATACGAGAGTTAATTAATATGTGTACGTACCAAAACAATGAATACATCAATTAGCTAGTCTCAGCACAGGCTTAACTAATATATTTACTTGGCCGGACTCTGTTCGGTCACCGGAGCCGTCACCCTGTTCTTCCGGACCTGCTTCTTCACCCTGCTGTTCTTCCGGACCTACTTCTTCACCCTGCTGTTCTTCCAGACCATCATTGTTGTTAAGAAAACACGACATGACATCACCTCCGTCTAAGATTATGTCCCGCAACCTCTCTTCTGCTTCCTCGTCTCGTCTGTGCTCCATTGTTTCTGCAAATATATATTATAACATGGCAATTATTACACAAGCATGACAGCACGTGGATATATTAGTTTGGGTGTACTCCTCGAGAGTTTTCACTGTCGAAGTTATCCGGGAGGGGGTAATATCGACAACGATGAGATACATACACGGGAAAATAATGTTATCGGGGAGCGGGTATATCGACCACCCCCCACGTGTTGAAGTTATCGGGAGGGGTACATTTATATCAACAACGACGATATACGTACATGGGAAAATAATATTATCGGGGAGGGGGTATATCGACACCCCCACGTGTTGAAGTTATCGAGAGGGGGTATATCGACCCCCCCCCTCGTGTTGAAGTTACCGGGAGTGGGTAATATCGACAACGATGAGATACATACACGAGAAAATAATGTTATCGGGGAGGGGGTATATCGACCCCCCCCCCACGTGTTGAAGTTATTGGGAGGGGTATATCGACGACGACAGACCCGATAAAACATAAGAAAACGAAGAAGAAATAAAAAGAGGAGAAGAAGAAAGGAATAGCTAGAGGAGAAGATTGAAGAAAAAAAAGAAGAAAAAAAAGAGGAGAAGAAGAAAGGAATAGAGGAGAAGAAGAGAAAATAGATACTATTTTCTCTTCTTCTCCTCTATTCCTTTCTTCTTCTCCTCTTATTTTTCTTCTTTTTTCTTCTTCTTATTTATTTCTCCTCTTCTTCCTATCCCCTCTTCTTCTCCTTTCTTCCTCTTCTTAATTTCCTTTTTCCTCTCATTCTTTTTCTTCTTCTTCCTTCTTAAAAATACATGAAGTAGTATTGCCTAATTCATTGTTCATATGAATATACAAACATTTGCATATTTACAATAATTAATATCACCAACAAAATCTATGAACAGAAAAAAAAATCCTAATTTTTCTAAAAAACTATCTTTTGCATATATACATGAACATATATATACACAGAGATCATATATACATATATATAAAAAAACAAGCATATATATGAAAAAAAATGCTAGCTAGGGAGGCCCCGGCCGGACCAGGAGGACCGCGGGGTCGGCGGCGAGGATGGCAACGGGGCAGTGGGCACGCGCTCGGGGTAGAAGGTGCGGGTGACGGCGACGGCAGGCCGGGGCGGCGCGCGTCGGGGAAGGGGCCGGCGCGGGCGACGGCGAGGGCGGGCCGGGGCGGCGCGCGTCCGGGCAGGGACGCGGGCGACAGCGACGGGGGCGGGCCGGGGCGGCGCGCGTCGGGGCAGGGGCGCGGGCGACGGTGACGACGGGGGCGGGCCGGGGCGGGCGGCGTCGGGGTAGCCTGGCGGCGTCGGCGGCGTCGGGGGCGGCAACTGCAAGATGAGAGTGAAAGTTTCCTAAGTGTGGACTTATATAGCAGAGCCTTTAGTCCCGGTTCGTGGCAGCAACCGGGACTAAAGGTCGGCATTAGTCCCGGTTGGAGCCACCAACCGGGACCAAAGGCCACTTTTCAGCAGCCCAAAGGGCGGGAAGCGGCGGCCTTTGGTCCCGGTTGGTGGCACCAACCGAGACTAAAGGGGGTCATTGATACCGGTTTGTGGCACCAACCGGGACCAATGCCCCCCTTTAGTCCCAGTTGGGGCCACCAACCGGGACCAAAGGCCTTGTGCTGCTGCGCCCGCGTCGAAAGTTTGGTCCCACCTCGCTAGTTGAGAGGGGTGCGCAGTGGTTTATAAGCCCCACTGCCGCACCCCTCTCGAGCTTCTCTCCATTGCAGGCTTTCGGGACTAATTGTCACTGCTATGCCTATGGGCCTACTGGGCCTCCTGCGGGCCTGAATCCTGGCCCATGGATGGGTTTCTAGTCGTATTCTGGCTGTGGGGGCCCAGTAGGAGGCACTTTTTTTGTTGCTTTATTTATTTTATTTTGTTTTTTGCTTTATTTTTTAATTCCATATGCTTTTAGTTTTAGAAAAATTGTAAACTTTTTGTTATTGTCATTAGTTTTCAAATTTGAAAACATTTTTTTTGTTTTTTTGTTTTCTTTGTTGCTTTATTTATTTTATTTTGTTTCTACTTACAAGAAAATACTTATTTTTGCTATTTTTATTTTTATTTCAGTTTTTTTGTTTTGTATTCTACATTATTTATTTTCTTTTGTTTTTTGCTTTATTTTTAATTCTTTTTGCTTTTAGTTTTAGAAAAATTATAAACTTTCTGTTAGTGCCATTAGTTTTCAAATTAGAATAGTTAAAATTTGAATTCTTTGAAATTTGTGTGAATCACAAGTTTGTTGCCCTCTTGAGAGTGTTCTTGGTGAGAACATTGTTGACAAGGAGTGAACCGGGATTAATGGTATTACAAGAGCCAAACCATAAGACATTAAAGCATTTGAAATGAACTCTGAAAAAGTTGGCATAGCATGTGCATGTACAAAACAGAGAATGGTATCATACTCGTCTATTACAAAGTTGGCATGGTATCATCATAATAGTTGCGGGAGAAAGTCTTCACTTTTTCTTCGCTTGTGTCATTTTCTTATTGCGCCGTAACCATGGATAATCTTCATCGCTTATCAGGATGCTTGGGTCAGCCTTGACTTTGAAGGGAGGAATTTCATGAAACTTTTCATAATCTTCAGACATGTCTGTCTTGCCCTCCACTCTCACGATGTCCCTTTTTCCTGAAAGAACTATGTGGCGCTTTGGCTCATCGTATGATGTATTCGCTTCCTTATCTTTTCTTTTTCTCGGTCTAGTAGACATGTCCTTCACATAGATAACCTGTGCCACATCATTGGCTAGGACGAACGGTTCGTCAGTGTACCCAAGATTTTTCAGATCCACTGTTGTCATTCCGTACTGTGGGTCTACCTGTACCCCGCCTCCTGACAGATTGACCCATTTATACTTAAACAAAGGGACCTTAAAATCATGTCCGTAGTCAAGTTCCCATATTTCCACTATGTAACCATAATATGTGTCCTTCCCTTCTCGGTTGTTGCATCAAAGCGGACACCGCTGTTTTGGTTGGTGCTCTTTTGATCTTGTTCAATCGTGTAAAATGTATTCCCATTTATCTCGTATCCTTTGTAAATCAATACAGTCAAAGATGGTCCCCTGGACAACAAGTACAGCTCATCACAAACAGTGTTGTCACCTCTGAGACGTGTTTCCAACCAACTGCTGAAAGTCCTGATGTGTTCAAATGTAATCTAGTCGTCGCACTGCTCCGGGTGTTCGGAGCGCAGACTATTCTTGTGTTCATCGACATACGGGGTCACCAAGGTAGAGTTCTGGGAATGAAGTCAGGAATGAAGTCAACACAAAACCCGATGACATCCTCTATTTGATGGCCCATGGAGATGCTTCCTTCTGGCCTAGCACGGTTACGAACATATTTCTTTAGGACTCCCATGAACCTCTCAAAGGGGAACATATTGTGTAGAAATACGGGCCCCAGAATGACAATCTCGTCGACTAGATGAACTAGGACGTGCGTCATGATATTGAAGAAGGATGGTGGGAACACCAGCTCGAAACTGACAAGACATTGCGCCACATCACTCCTTAGCCTTGGTATGATTTCTGGATCGATCACCTTCTGATAGATTGCATTGAGGAATGCACATAGCTTCACAGTGGCTAATCGGACGTTTTCCGGTAGAAGCCCCCTCAATGCAACCGGAAGCAGTTGCGTCATAATCACGTGGCAGTCATGAGACTTTAGGTTCTGGAACTTTTTCTCTGGCATATTTATTATTCCCTTTATATTCGACGAGAAGCCAGTCGGGACCTTCATACCGAGCAGGCATTCAAAGAAAATTTATTTCTCTTCTTTCATAAGAGCGTAGCTGGCAGGACCTTCATACTGCTTTGGAGGCATGCCATCTTTTTCGTGCAAACGTTGCAGGTCCTCCTGTGCCTCAGGTGTATCTTTTGTCTTCCCATACACGCCCAAGAAGACTAACAGGTTCACGCAAAGGTTCTTCGTCACGTGCATCACGTTGATTGAAGAGCGGACCTCTAGGTCTTTCCAGTAGGGTAGGTCAAAGAATATAGATTTCTTCTTCCACATGGGTGCGCCTCCCTCAGCGTCATTCGGAATAGCTAGTCCGCCGGGACCCTTTCCGAAGATTACGTGTAAATCATTGACCATAGCAAGTACGTGATCACCGGTACGCATGGCGGGCTTCTTTCAGTGATATGCCTCGCCTTTGAAATGCTTGCCTTTCTTTCGACATTGATGGTTGGTCGGGAGAAATCGACGATGGCCCACGTACACATTCTTCCCGCGTCTGTCCAGGTATATACTTTCAGTGTCATCCAAACAGTGTGTGCATGCGTGGTATCCCTTGTTTGTCTGTCCTAAAAGGTTACTGAGAGCAGGCCAATCGTTTATGGTCACGAACAGCAACACCTTTAGGTTAAATTCTTCTTTATTATGCTCATCCCATGTACGTACACCGTTTCCATTCCACATATGTAAAAGTTCTTCAACTAATGGCCTT
This sequence comes from Triticum urartu, assembly GCF_056163025.1. Lineage (NCBI taxonomy): Eukaryota > Viridiplantae > Streptophyta > Magnoliopsida > Poales > Poaceae > Triticum > Triticum urartu. The sequence continues at coordinate 600,322,746 of NC_141878.1, forward strand.
AGATACACATCAATGTCGTTGCCGGGTTGCTTAGGGCCTTGGATAAGAACTGGCATCATAATGAACTTCCGCTTCACACTACAAGAAATCTGTTAATACATGACGGATCTAATCCGTCACAGAGAAGTGAAAAACTGTCATGGGTGCCCATTCTTGACGAATTTGAAATCCGTCATGTATATCGCGTCATAATTTGACATTGTGCCTTCCATGACGGCTCTTGGCCGTCATGGATGTGCCCCAGGCCCGCCCAAGCCCAAACCATTGTGACGGAACAATCCGTCATGGACTAAGCCACGTAGGATTTTTGATCAACTAAATCAAATGATGTGGCTGCCTACGTGGATAACATTTTTCATCAGAAAAATCATCATTGATTTAGGCAGAATTTAAATTTTATTGAGCGCAATAGACCATTTCTGTTGGCCAAATTTTGACCCAATATGTTTTTTTAGCATAATGTGTTACATAAATCCAAATGCCAATTTTGGCAAGAAAAAGTATTTACAAAGTATCAAAGATTACACAGTTCATCGAGTATGCATCCACCAGTATTTATCTACAACATAGCAGTTTACAAAATCCTCTATGAAATGTTAGCTTATAGCAAAGATTGACAACACACAACAAGTTTAGAAACCAGGAACCAGTACAATCCAACAGAACATATATTGAGGCTGTTATTAAGGTTCTTGTCGTCGTCCTTCTTGATGGCAACCATCATGTTGTGGCTGATTGTGATGGGCAGCACCAATCTTACCTAGCATATTACAAGAACATTAGATATTTGTAGATATTGACAGATAGTAGAAATAAGAGAATTAAAAAAATATAAAAATGAATTACATATTGTCCAAAATTCTTAAAACTGTTAATGCCTACAAATGAGAATAACATTATATCTATTATAAAACAAGAGTAAACTTGAGGATAGACAGAAACACATTTCTATCATAAAACCATTGATTTAATTATCCACTTCTGTGCATAACGATTCTATATGTCAACCCACTTGACCAACATAGTACTATTATTTATAATAGGAAACAATAATGAAAGGAACCAGTATACATGTATACAAGACAACAATAGGAACAATGCTTGCGCATGCATAGCCAACCTCATCAACTTGCACAAGAACTACAAATTTAGTCCAAATCAGAACACATGAAGAACAGGTGATGGCCGATGTAGTAGTGTATCGAAGCAATGCAAGGTTATTAAGGTACAAGCCGAAGTCTTAAGTTCCTTTTTCTCATTGGTTAATGTTGTACAGATTGCATTTTAGATATGCTCAATCTAGGGGAACCAAAAAGGCATCTCCATGAAACAAAAAGTATTGCTTAACTATAAAATACTACCACATATTGTCCACCAATTTCATGTTTAACATCTGCAGTACAAACAGAAGCATCTTTATTTTTCTTGTGATCTTAATTAGTGTATGCAAGCTTGAACTACTACACGCATATACATAATAGTAAGAAATCACCTTAGTCTATGCACGGTAGAATACTTCATGCACAAAATTAATTAAGTAGGATGGGGGATCTCGGCGGACTTGCATGAACACCATGCAGTAGCAATCACTAAGTTGTTCTCATGGAATTGAATAAGGCCTGATTTTTTATGTGATCAAACATCTCAGCAAACATGTGAAAGGCACACATACAGTAGGAAGGTTTCAGTTGTGCATCAAGAAATCAGGGAAAGAGAGTCAAGTCATAGTGAAATCAAGGACATAAGCGAGAAGATAAAGTGGACTGTTTTTATATAAAATCAAGGTCTAGAAATGTACGTAGATATTCAGTGGTGAAAGTTGTGAAGACCATACTTATTTTTCATATACATTTATAAAATGAAGACCATACTTAGTTGTCAAGCAAATTGTTTCTCACAACGTTTACTGCAAATTTGCATAACACAACACTTGCTTGAAGACATTGCATAGTTCATATAAAGAATTATGAACCGTGTGTTAAGAGACAAAATCTTTTAAATATTTAGTTATGAATAGTCAGTCAAACAATGTAAACTGGTTGTATGAAATTAACCAAATAAGAAGCATTAAAACAATAAGCCGATATATGCTTGTGAGAAAAAGGGCCTTAAAAATGCAGAAGCCTTTCTAGTGTGGACTATATAACTCCTTAAAGGGATAAGCCAATTCTTTACTAGACAGAACATAAATTACATTCAGAAAGAGAAATATATACTTTAATGCTCTAAGTTTATTAGTTCTGTGATAATTGTTGAATTACAAAATAGGAGTACATGAACGTAGAGGGAAAAGGGCAGAAATTTACACAAATGAGCGCAAGATTTAAAGCTTTCACATGCTCAGCTCCATTCCCATGGATAATAGAAAAGGTTTGCAAACAAATGCACTTCTAAAGGACAGGCAGAAAAATTGATAATATTCCAGAAGACATGAAGATAACTAACTGAATATACACTTCTTGCATATATATAAGAGAAAATGAATGTCATGGTAATACACGCTAAACCTCGGGACATGCTAGTATATTGATGTACTATAAACCTCGGGAGATGCTAGGGTGTTAACCTTAACCAACAATTGTAGTGGAGGACTGTAGGTGTATCATCTGTTCAATATTGATTTGAAAGCTGTGAACAAGTTACACAGAACAAACTTATACGAAAATAACGCAAGAAAAGGGGGAAAACTGAGACTTAATTAAGTACACTCATATTCCACTAAATAAGCATAGTATTGCTATAAGAAATTATCAGTTACACAAGTAGACAGTTGGCATAAAACGATGTAACAGATATTATTATTTGCAATACAATATAGCAATTAAACAGTTGATATGCATCCTTGTGAAAGAGGCATGTGAAAACATTCATTTTTGTTGCAGTGCTCAAACAATAGGGTTCAGTATAGCATTTATCCAATCAATTCACGTCACCTAGTGGTGATAGCATGACCAAGTCTCACAGCCCTATGTGTAAATGAATTTAGGCAGCAGCAAACCACATACATCGGAGCAGGCATACATCCATGATTAGGGGTGTGGTCATCGTCAGTACATCATACATCCATGATAAATCTATCAACCTATGATGCTAATTGATAGCCGAGAAACAAACATAGTAAAAATCTTGAATTACTGACTTGCCAACAAGAACAACCACACAAAACAGAAGAGCGGAAGCAGAGCTGGTTACCCATGGTGGCTGGGGATTTGTGGAGCTCGAGGTAGATGCAAGGCCGCCGTTCCTGCCTTGCTTCTCTATGCTAGCTGCTGGGCAGCGGCAGCCAAAGGGATGCACGCATCCATATACCAGAGAGAGGGACGCGAGCGACCTTTCCTCTGCAGGAATCCACGACCACAACGTCAGTCAGCCGGCAAAAGAAACAGGACAGGGGTCGCGTGGCAGCACAAGACCACGACATCAGAGGAATACAGCAGGAGAGGTGGGAGCCACGCTGGTAACAAGTGGCGACTAGGGTTCCCTGCTGCTTCTAGCCGTGCCAGTCGACCGCCGACCACCTCACGGCCGCTCCACTTCGACAAGGCCAATGTCGGGGTCGAGTTCCATGTCAGATCTGCGCGCGCTCAAGATGCCGCTATGACTGCACCTGGTAGGAGGGAGGAGGGAGGGGTGCCATTAGGAGTGGTAGTGGAGGAGGTTGGGGAGATTCCGGGTAAGCCAAAGGGCGCAGGTGGGGAGGTGGAGGAACGAGGGATCACCGGGACAGTGAGGGTGTGGAGGAGGGATAGCTGAGGGGGTCGAGGGTCAGGGATAAGATGAGGGGGCGGCGGCGGTGGGGAGAAAGGGACCGGGGAATGGAGTTTTAGGGTTAGGTTTTATATACATGAATGGTTTGGGCGGGCAGAAGTGGGCTTTGGGCGGGCTCGAGTGGGTTTGCGGGGCTGTACTGGACCGTCAATGAAGAATTTTGAAAACGTCACCAGAAATCTGTCATGGATTAACAGGTTTCTTGTAGTGTCATGCACATCCAAGGAGGAAGGTTATACATACATAGAGTCACGGGCCAGGTGCTGTGATTGCTGCTCTGCTCCCCGAAAGGATTAATGCCATCCGCGCTTAAAGCAAACCATACGTTCCTTGGGTCCTTTGCAAACTCATCCCAGTACTTTCTCTCGATTTTTCTCCACTGCGACCCGTCAGCGGGTGCTCTCAACTTCCCGTCTTTCTTACGGTCCTCACTGTGCCATCGCATCACCTTGGCATGCTCTCCCTTTCTAAACAGACATTTCAACCATGATATTATAGGAGCATACCACATCACCTTCGCAGGAACCCTCTTCCTGGGGGGCTCGCCGTCAACATCACCAGGGTCATCTCATCTGATCTTATACCGCAATGCACCACATACCGGGCATGCGTTCAGATCCTTGTATGCACCGCGATAGAGGATGCAGTCATTAGGGCATGCATGTATCTTCTGCACCTCCAATCCTAGAGGGCATACGACCTTCTTTGCTGCGTATGTACTGCCGGGCAATTCGTTATCCTTTGGAAGCTTCTTCTTCAATATTTTCAGTAGCTTCTCAAATCCTTTGTCAGGCACAGCATTCTCTGCCTTCCACTTCAGCAATTCCAGTACGGTACCGAGCTTTGTGTTGCCATCTTCGCAATTGGGGTACAACCCTTTTTTGTGATCCTCTAACATGCGATCGAACTTCAGCTTTTCCTTTTGACTTTCGCATTGCGTCCTTGCATCGACAATAACCCGGCAGAGATCATCATCATCGGGCACATCGTCTGGTTCCTCTTGATCTTCAGCAGCTTCACCCGTTGCAGCATCATTGGGCACATCGTCTGGTTCCTCTTCATCTTCACCAGCTCCCCCCGTTGCAGCATCACCGTATTCAGGGGGCACATAGTTGTCATCGTACTCTTCTTCTTCGCCGTCTTCCATCATAACCCCTATTTCTCCGTGCCTTGTCCAAACATTATAGTGTGGCATGAAACCCTTGTAAAGCAGGTGGGTGTGAAGGATTTTTCGGTCAGAGTAAGACTTCGTATTCCCACAATTAGGGCATGGACAACACATAAAACCATTCTGCTTGTTTGCCTTAGCCGCTTTGATAAATTCATGCACGCCCTTAATGTACTCGGAGGTGTGTCTGTCACCGTACATCCATTGCCGGTTCATCTGCGTGCGTTATATATAATTAAGTGTGTCAAAAACCATTACAGAACATCATGAATAGATAATTAAGTGACCAAATTAATATAAGTTCATCATCACATTAAAACCAAAGTACATACATAGTTCTCATCTAACAACATATAGCTCTCCAGAGCATCTAATTAATTAAACCATACATTGCAACTATGTAAAACATTTCAATGCGAAAACAAACGCGATCATAATCGCAACCAAGGTAACAATTGATCCAACGGCATAATGATACCAAGCCTCGGTATGAACGGCATATTTTCTAATCTTTCTAATCTTCAAGCGCATTACATCCATCTTGATCTTGTGATCATCGATGACATACGCAACATGCAACTCCAATATCATCTTCTCCTCCTCAATTTTTTTATTTTTTCCTTCAAGAAATTGTTTTCTTCTTCAACTAAATTTAACCTCTCAACAATAGAGTCGGTTGGAATTTCCGGTTCACATACCTCCTAGATAAATAAAATCTATGTCACGTTGGTCGGCATAATTTTCATAAACAATAAATGAACCAATAGTTATAAAGATAATATACATACCACATCCGAATCATAGACAGGACGAGGGCCGACGGGGGCGGATACCAAAACCATCGCACTATATAAGATGCAATAATAAAAGTAAGAAAATGATACAAGTATCTATCTAAACATACAAGTAAGAATATTTTTCCTTTCAGAAAGAAGATAAGAACAAGAGGCTCACCATGGTGGTGCCGGTGATGAGATCGGCGCGGGTTATCGACGGCGGTGAAGACGGGGGTGGGGCGTGATGGACCGCTAAACCTAGACAAATATTGAGGAAAATGGAGCTTGGAGGTCGAGCTTGGAGAGGAGAAAGCTCAAGTAGTGTGGCTCGGGCATTCCACCGAACACCTTGCGTGCATAGGAGGTGAGCTAGAGCACCACCAAGCCCTCTCCCCCTCGGCAAGAAAAAACAGAGCAGTGTGCTCTGCTCTTGTGCGAGGGGGTATATATAGGCACCACCATTGGCCCCGGTTGGTGGCATGAACCGAGACTAAAGGGGGGCTTTTGGTCCTGGTTCATGTCACCAACCAGGACCAGTGGTGGTGGGCCAGGAGCCAGGCCCATTGGTCCCGGTTCGTCCCACCAACCGGGACCAAAAGGTCCAGACGAACCGGGACCAATGGCCCACGTGGCCTGGGTGGCCCCATCGGCTCACGAACCGGGTCCAATGCACCCATTGGTCCCGGTTCTAGACTGAACTGGGACTAATGGGCTTACCCGGCCTGAACCTTTGCCCCCTTTTCTACTAGTGTATAGAAAGGCTATGATGATTATTCATCATATGTGTTCTTTGATATCTTGTTGTCGCAAAATTTACCAAGAAAAAAAATCACTATTAAGGGATTGTCGGCTTCCTAGCTGCACATTGATGCACCTCATGTTAGGATAGTTCTACTGAGTTAGGTGAGTGCTTATTATTTTTGTGTCAAATAAATCACAAATATCATACATTTAGAAAAGTGCGATAAGTTTCCATTGGCATGTGTCTATTTATGACATATGCTACAGCATAGTGCTAACTGGATCCTTGAGCCACTCTTGACGTTTATGCTGGGCGGAGCCGGGTAGAGAACACATTCTACTCTAGGTAAACTCCATGCGACGCACACCGCCACTATAGTCTCCCCCTGCAGATTACAACTTTGGTAATTATGGGTTTCCCCATGAACTTGGCCTCACTAGGGTTCTCCGTAATTATCCTATCAACTGTAAAAGCTTTCGGTGAAGGTTTTTATTAGTCACCTCGAAACCTTCATTTCCGAACCTTTACACAGACAGTGATACACTTAGTAGCCTTCTGGTAGTAATGTTGAGTGGGACCCCTTCAAAACATTCACGAAGTTTATTAGACTAAACATTCAAAATATCCTTATTATCGTTTAAGCATCTATAGATACCAAGGTTCATCCATATCCTAGAAAAGTAGGGGTTTATTCTTACATAGGGACAACAAACATCATGCACCGGTGACGACAAACATGGATGACATGAGTAATACACACAATGCTCCACTAGGGTTTTGGTCTTACAACGAGATGGAGATGGATGTGGATGATGATGGTTTGCGAAGATGGATGATGTCGGCATCTCCTTGCACACAATGATGAAGATGGCGATCTCCTCTGTAACACCCCGGACGTAACTTTCCCAATTTGTATTCCAACTCTTGCCGTTTCCGGCGTTAAGTTATATTATTTCCTCGGGTTCGGGTTTTTGTCTCCGTGTGTTTTTGTTGTTGTCATGCATCTCATATCATGTCATCATGTGCATTGCATTTGCATACGTGTTCGTCTCATGCATTCGAGCATTTTCCCCGTTGTCCGTTTTGCATTCCGGCGCTTCGTTCTCCTCCGGTGGCCATTTCTAGCTTTCTTTCGTGTGTGGGGATTAAACATTTCCGGTTTGGACCGAGACTTGCCAAGCGGCCTTGGTTTACTACCGGTAGACCACCTGTCAAGTTTCGTATCATTTGGACTTCGTTTGATACTCCAACGGTTAACCGAGGGACCGAAAAGGCCTCGTGTGTGTTGCAACCCAACACCCCTCCAATTTGGCCCAAAACCCACCTAACTCTGCCCCATCATCTAGAGCGTTCGATCACGATCGCGTGGCCGAAAACCACACCTCATTTGGACTCTCCTAACTCCTCCTATGCCTATATATAGATCCCCACATTCCAAATCCCGCGCGAAACCCTAGAAATCGTCCCCGCGCCACGCCGGACAAAAATCCCGCCGCCGGACTTTGTCCGCCCCGCCGCCCATGCCAACCGGTAGGCGCCACGTGTCCCGCCACCTCCCTCTGCCGCCGCGGCCCGGCGAGCCCGCAGCGGGCCCGCCCGGCCCATCCGCGCCGCCGCCGCCTCTCCGTCTCTCCGCCCGCACGCCGCGCCGCTCCGCCGCCTCCCTGCTCCATCCGCCGGCAACCGCCGCCGCCCGAGGCCGCCTGCTACCTTGCCTCGCCGCGGGCCGCCGCCTCCGCCGCGAGCCGCCATCGCCGGACCGCGTCGCCGGCCCCGCCGCCTCCGCCCGCCGCCGCATCCGGCCGCCGCGCCCGCCACCGCCGACCCCGGAGTCCGCCGCCTCTTCCTCTCCCTCGGGTCCGGCCAGCGAGCCCCCCTCCTCCGGTGAGTTTCTCCTCCGGCCGACGAACCTCGTGCTCCGTGCGATCCAGATCTGGATCGTGGTGAACAGTAAACCCTAGGTCGTTTTTTTGTCTAAGTCCCGAAATTGCAGATCCATGTTGCCATGTTCGTAGCTCCGTAACTTTGCATCCGTAGCTCCGATTCTTGCATATAGCATATCAAAATGTTCATCTCAGAGAGTACATCATTTCATTCCATTGCATTATTTTCATTTAAGCTCATCTTGATGCCCGAAATGCTGTTAGAAGAGGGCTACTTGAGTTAATTGTCAGATCTGCTAATTCGTTTAGGATTTTGTCATTTTTGCCATGATTAATGCGTGCATGCTATGCCCTGATGCTCTACATGTGTTTTGTTAAGGGGTTTGTCATCTTTCCAGAGGTGCAACCCATGTATTTTTGTGATGTGTGTGGTGACTTGTGCAAGCTTGCAAAGTGGTGCACTTGCTAATTCTGTTTTCAGGGACTTAGTAATTTCACCAAGTCCTGGAGCTGTTTGTCTCATGATGCCTTATGTTCTTGTGGTTTCCTAGTGATCCGTTCCTCTTTTGAGGATGATCAGTAAGGGAGTTTTGTTAATATTGTAGTGCTCTATCCATCCATGTCTTTGTTTGCAATTATGGAGCATCCTAGATTGAGTCAATCGAGCTCTACTTTTGCTACTTTGTGAATCTGGGCAGATTGTCAACTTGTTTGCAATTTTGCCGGTGATGTTGTAGTTGATCCGTGCATGCTATGCTATTGTTCTTTCCATGTCTAGCTTGAATTTTGTGCCTTCTTGATGGGTATGTGCTTGTCTTGCCATAACTTGCACCGTAGTGAGTGCATCGAGCTCGTAAACATGCCTACTTGAGTTATATTTCAGCATGTGTCAGTTTTTCACCAAGTCTGAAAACTGATTATGTTTTTGCTATGTTCACATGCTTGCAATTGTATTTTCTGATCCCTTTTGGCTCAAGGTCACTAAGGGACTTTTGTTAAGCTCTTTGAGTAGCTCCATGCCATGCTTTACTTTGCCATGTTCAGATCTTGTAGCATATAGTTTTGTTGCTCCGAAGAGGGCTACCTGATCTGAAATTCCAGACAAGTGTTGATTTCACTAAGTCTGAGATCTGTTTGCCATATGCATTTTTGCCATGCTTGTTTGAACCTGTTAATGGATGATTTGGCCGTAGCTCAGTGCTAGATTTTTGTTAAGCATCTTGTGTGCATCCCTGCCATGTATTTTGTTGTCATGTTTGGGTGCTGTAGCATGTTCATTTCGTTGCATTTAGATGCCTACTTGCTGTAAATCGCAGACCGGTGTCATTTTTGAATCGCTTGCCATTCCCAAACCGTAACTCCGATTCCGGCGTTCTTTATATCATTTTCAAGCGATTTCATCTCATCTTTCCAGTGGCACACTTGGATTTCCAAGTTGAGGCCAGGTTCATGCATTTCCTGTCATATCTTGCATTTTGCATCCCGCATCGCATTCCGCATGGCATATCATCATTTCATCATATTGCTTGGTCTTGCACGTGGTTGATTCTATCCTTGTTGCTTGTTTGTCTTGTTTGGGTAGAACCGGGAGACGAGTTTGCTAACGAGGAGCCCGTTGAGTTTGCTTTCGAGGATCCAGTCAACTCTGACAACTGTGCAAGCAAGATGATCATACCCTTGAAATCACTACTATCTTTGCTATGCTAGTTTGCTCGCTCTTTTGCTATGCCATTGCTACGATGCCTACCATTTTCTTGCAAGCTTCCCAAATTGCCATGTCAAATCTCTAACCCACCATGTCCTAGCAAACCATTGATTGGCTATGTTACCGCTTTGCTCAGCCCCTCTTATAGCGTTGCTAGTTGCAGGTGAAGATTGAAGGCCGTTCCTTGTTGGAACATCTATTTACTTGTTGGGATATCATTATTTTATCTTGTTATCTTAATGCATCTATATACTTGGTAAAGGGTGGAAGGCTCGGCCTCTCGCCTAGTGTTCTGTTCCACTCTTGCCGCCCTAGTTTCCGTCATATCGGTGTTATGTTCCCGGATTTTGCGTTCCTTACGCGGTTGGGTTATAATGGGAACCCCTTAATATTTCGCCTTGATTAAAGCTTTTCCAGCAATGCCCAACATTGGTCTTACCATTCGCCACCTAGCCTTTTCTTTCCCTTGGGTTCTGCAGACTCAAGGGTCATCTTATTTTAACCCCCCCCCCCCGGGCCAGTGCTCCTCTGAGTGTTGGTCCAACCGAGCGATGTCCAGGGCTACCAGGGGCAACTCTGGGCTGGCCTACCCGACGTCTGGCTCATCTGAGTGTGCCCTGAGAAAGAGATATGTGCAGCTCCTATCGGGATTTGTCGGCACATTCGGGCGGTGTTGCTGGTCTTGTTTTAACCTGTCGAAGTGTCTTGAATTACCGAGATACCGAGTCTGATCGGAACGTCTTGGGAGGAGGTCTATTCCTTCGTTGACCGTGAGAGCTTGTCATGGGCTAAGTTGGGACTCCCCTGCAGGGATTTGAACTTTTGAAAACCGTGCCCGCGGTTATGGGAAGATGGGAATTTGTTAATGTCCGGTTGTAGATAACTTGAACCTTAACTTAATTAAAATGAATCAACTGAGTGTGTTACCGTGATGGCCTCTTCTCGGCGGAGTCCGGGAAGTGGACACGGTGTTGGAGTAATGTTTGCGTAGGTTGCTCTCTAGTTTCTCGCTCGTGCTTTGCCTCCTCTTCTCGCTCTCCTTTGCGAATAAGTTAGCCACCATACTTGCTAGTCGCTTGCTGCAGCTCCACTCATATTTTTACCTTGCCTTACCTATAAGCTTAAATAGTCTTGATCGCGAGGGTGCAAGATTGCTGAGTTCCTGTGGCTCACAGATTACTATTACACCAGATGCAGGGCCTGATGGTTCCGCTTCAGGAGACGCGTATGAGCTCAAGTGGGAGTTCGACGAAGACTCTCAGCGTTACTACGTTTCCTTTCCCGACGATCAGTAGTGGTGCCCAGTTGGGGGTGATTGGGACCGTGTCGCATGTTGGGTTCTCTTTTATTTTGGCGCCGTAGTCGGGCCATGAGTGTTTGGATGATGTAATGTTATTTATGTACTTGATTGACGTGGCGAGTGTAAGCCAACTATGTTATCTCCCCTTTTATTATCATATTACATGGGATGTTGTGAAAATTGCCTAACTTGCGACATATGCCTTCAATGCGATTATGTCTCTAAGTCGTGCCTCGGCACGTGGGAGCTATAGTCGCATCAACGGTGTTTCATCCTCTTTGCCAATTCCCCCTCCAGATGCCTTCCAATGGCTAGGGTTCTGCCTTCCATATGAGTTTTTGGTGTGCGAATGTGTATGTTTCCTGATCCATCACACAGTGTTAAAGTAGTCAGCCAGGGGGAGGTGGCGCCGCTTCATACGACCGCTCATACAAGAGTACTCGTATGCTTGGCCGTCTTGTGTTTTGGATGAGCCATGCAGGCTCTGAATGCCTCCAAATGTTTTATTCTTTTTATGGTAGGTGATAATCACATTGATTGACATGATACCACCATAATTTCCTATGATATCTTCCATATTAGTTCATTTGCTCCAAAATACATATCCTAGGGAAAACCCACAAAAATTAGTGTGCGAGCATGGTAAAGTTCCTCAAAGCCTACTGTGTAGGCTCAGAGTAACCATAAATAATACCATACATCTTGGAATCATCATCTGCTTATGCGCTGACCAAACCAGTGGAGTGTCATCAGTTTTATCATTGATTAAGGGTTGAGTTGGAAGAGGCTAAGTTTGATTAAGGGTGGAGGGTTTGGTTTGCGCGAGGAACGTTTTGGTTAAAACTGTCTTGGATGGTGATCTTCACCGAGGTGAAGTGCATGTGCTAGGGTGTTTAGGTTTTATTTTGATGTAGATTGTAGTTTGATTTATGTTGTGATCAATGGTGTGTTTACTGATATTTGTCATTACAGACATTTGTAAGAAAGTTTGTCATCAATAATAGTACTCTAGGCAGCTGCTCCAAGGGTTGATCTGTGGTACGGGTCAGGCCCTCCAAGAAGCGTTGGGGAAGGCTGGTGAACGTTTGTCACTTCTAGGAGGGCATGTGTCCAACCCAGTTTTGGAAGGTGAGTTTTGCACTTGAGATGGAGTTACGTATGATCCCCAATCCCTTTCTACAACTTCTTTGCTTTCTATGCAGGGAGGGTTATCTTCTCAGCTCATGGATAGAAAGGAAGACACTCCCCAAGTCCAAGATCCCAATGTTTCTCAGCAACTAATGGCGTGGGAGGTCACTGCTTGAAAGGATGCCACGACGAGAAGTCATCTGCCCTCGTATGTCCAGACATGTCGGCTGAGCATCACTCGCTCATATGAGGAGGGGGGTCAAGCACATGGTCTTTGCCTCTTAGGCCTGCAAAATGGAGTCAAGCCTGTCGACGAGAACCTTTTGGATGATCTACAAAGACTTTTGGAGAACCTTGAGAAGTTCCAACTTGGACCTTCTAGCTTCACAGGCGTCTCAGCACTACCACCTGTTGTAGCATGAAAGGTGAAGGTATATGAGCTTAATGGGAGACTCACCATTGACCAAGTGTGGCCTGGCTTCGTGGTCGTTCTCCAGGTGAAGATGGGGTACTTCCTCACCTTCAAGGTCTTGGCTAAGGATAATTTCAGGGTTATCGTGTTCGAACTTTTCGACGCGGAGGTCGTGGCTAAGTGCGGCCAACACAACAAGATTTTCATGATCCAAGAGTAGTTACCCATGTTGTCATTTATAGGTTTCTTGGCTTCTTGGCTGCAATTGGTCTTTGCGCCAGGGGCGGAACAGGTCATCTAGTTTAGTTAAATATCAGTCGAAGGAGCCCTAGTAGACCCTTTTTTAGCTAATTCTCTTAAATTTAAGACAATTATCCTCCCTCAAACTTCATTTTTTCATTTTTGATGTAAATTCTGTTGGTCCCCTTTGTCCTTCATAACCCTAGTCTAGTATCCTTTGTTCCATTCGTCCTTGCTTTTTTCCTTCTTATTCATATCGGTCCAATGCTAAAGAAATAGGTTACAGTGTAAATATTTCGGAACAATTCCTAAATATATTGACCAAGGATGTAAAGTGTACAATCGAACAAACTTATTGATATGAATTTCTAGAGTTATTTCTATCTTGGCTGTAAGTAAATATGAAACTGAGTATATTAGGTGTTTATACATGATTCGTGAAATTTTCCTCTTACTTATTTGTTATTTCAGGTCTTGTACTCTAGTATGTCCTATATCAGGATATTTATATTGTTAGACTAGTGGCCTAGAATATTGTACCGATATATTTAAATATTTGGAAGCCATAAAACATTAAGTGGTAGAACTTAGTTCATCACTAAATCTGATATCTTCAATTTGCTAAGATTTAGGAAAAAATGACCTGCTTAATAATAATAACCCATGCTAAAATTGTCATGGAAAGTATGTCTTTTAGCAAAAATGTATATGTCATTTCATCGTTTTGTACTTGTAATAATGACCCATACATAGGTATTTCTGATTTCTTTGAGAAATAACAAGAGAAATTTATACTAATAGATGAACCATAAGCAAATGACATGCAATTTCTCAAAGAATAAAGTTGCTTATAAAATTAAAAGAGTTCAGTATAAATAGCTAAATCCAATTATTAGTGAATGTGCGGTTGACTATAGATGTTACAAGTTTTACGGGTAATGGACTAAAGGAGTTATAAATATTTAAACCTAATTGTTAATAAATGCACTGCAGATGGATGTTAGCAGTTTCCTGGATAACCGTCTGATCGAGGAGCCGTGTTGATAGGGGAAATTATTGAGTGTGCATGCTGGCAGAAGATGGGATTGGAGGGGCCACCCGATAGTCATCTGCAACCGTGGCCAGACGGGCCACCGACCAGTCCTCCGTCACTGCCGGCGTTGTCGAGGCCTCCACGACCACCACGGTCGACCACCAAAATGGGAAGATGCTAAGCACTAATGGCAGCAACTGTAACTCCACTACGACTTAAGAGAATAGTTTTTTATTTGTGAGGGATGGAAGTAAAACTCGCATAAATATAAATTTTTGATAATAAAAAGTGTGTTTGTTTGTGATGGTGGGAAGCTATATAATAAATAGATCTAAGACTTGCAAGAATAACCTTTGCATAGATAATATTTACAGATAGACTCAAGGAGAATTCATCCTCGTCTCTAGTTTGTACAAGCCAGTGTTGCGACGGGAACCTAGATTGATGTTGCACATACCCACACCGTGGAGATAGTGATCGTAACTATGGTCGTGAAGGAAATATGCCCTAGATGCAATAATAAAGTTGTTATTTGTATTTCCTAATATCATGATAAATGTTTATTATTCATGCTAGAATTGTATTAACTGGAAACTTAGTATATGTGTGAATACATAGACAAACAGAGTGTCACTCGTTAATCAAAGATGGTTAAGTTTCCTAGCCATAGACATGAGTTGTCATTTGATGAATGGGATCACATCATTAGAGAATGATGTGATTGACTTGACCCATTCCGTTAGCTTAGCACTTGATCGTTTAGTATGTTGCTATTGCTTTCTTCATGACTTATACATGTTCCTATGACTACGAGATTATGCAACTTCCGAATACCGGAGGAACACTTTGTGTGCTATCAACCGTCACAACGTAACTGGGTGATTATAAAGATGCTCTACAGGTGTCTCCGATAGTGTTTGTTGCGTTGGCATAGATCGAGATTAGGATTTGTCACTCCGATTGTCGGAGAGGTATCTCCGGGCCCTCTCGATAATGCACATCACTATAAGCCTTGCAAGGAATGTGACTAATGAGTTAGTTACGGGATGACGCATTACAGAACGAGTAAAGAGATTTGCCGGTAACGAGATTGAACTAGATATTAAGATACTGACGATCGAATCTCGGGCAAGTAACATACCGATGACAAAGGGAACAACGTATGTTGTTATGCGGTTTGACCGATAAAGATCTTCGTAGAATATGTGAGAGCCAATATGAGCATCCAGGTTTCGCTATTGGTTATTGACCGGAGACGTGTCTCGGTCATGTCTACATAGTTCTCGAACCCGTAGGGTCCGCACGCTTAACGTTCGATGACGATCGGTATTATGAGTTTATGTGTTTTGATGTACCGAAGGTAGTTCGGAGTGCCGGGTGTGATCACAGACATGACGAGGAGTCTCAAAATGGTCGAGACATAAAGATTGATATATTGGACGGCTATATTCGGACACCGGAAGTGTTCAGGGTGATTTCAGATAAAACCGGAGTGCCGGAGGGCTACCGGAACCCCCCGGGGGAACTAGTGGGCCTAGATGGGCCTTAGTGGAGAGAGAGCGGGGTGGCCAGAGCAGGCCGCGCGCCCCCTCCCCCTTGAGTCCGAATTGGACTAGGAGGGGGGTGGCGCCCCCCCCCCCTTCCTTCCCCTCTCCCACTCCTTCCTTCCCCCTCCTAGTAGGACTAGGAAAAGAGGAATCCTACTCCTACTAGGAGGAGGATTCCTCCCCTCGTTGGCGCGCCCTAGGGCCGGCCGGCCTCCCCCCTTGCTCCTTTATATACGGGGGCAGGGGGCGCCCTAGAACACACAAGTTGACATTGTTTAGCCGTGTGCGGTGCCCCCCTCCACGGATTTCGACCTCGGTCATATCGTTGTAGTGCTTAGGCGAAGCACTGCATCGGTAACTTCATCAACACCGTCACCACGCCGTGGTGCTGACGGAACTCTCCCTCCACCTCAGCTCGATCAAGAGTTCGAGGGACGTCACCGAGCTGAACGTGTGCAGATCGCAGAGGTGTCGTACTTTCGGTACTAGGATCGGATGGATCGCGAAGACGTTCGACTACATCAACCGCATTACTTGACGCTTCCGCTTACGGTCTACGAGGGTACGTGGACAACACTCTCCCGCTCGTTGCTATGCATCACATAGATCTTGTGTGTGCGTTGGAATTTTCTTTGAAATTACTGCGTTCCCCAACAGGTCGAGAAGTCACAAAATTTGCCAGGAGGCGGCAACGATGATCTGAGTATGGATCATCAACCTGAAGAAGAAGGCGAAGGCAAGACGGGGAAACTCAACCCCACGTCGATGTTGAAAGTGTCGTGATGTGATCTTATTGATGACACCAAGAGCGCTGCCAAGGATGGGTCGCCTCACTATTCCGATCACCCTGTAGGAATGGGCGCACCACCACCAGTGCTAGGTGTGTGATGCCATGGTGTCATTGTCGTCAGCTGTGGGAAGGGGCAATCTTTTTGTTTGTTGTGTTGCTGGGCCACTCCACTCTCGAGTGGGTAGAGAGAGCTTTTTACAGGGAGGTTGTCAACAATACATAAGCGCGCAACCAAAAAAGAACATTCCGATTTGGCCAATAATGTATGCTAGGGTGATATTTTGATATTATTGGTTTTCCAATTGTTGTTTTCCTTGCGCCAGGCTCCTTTGTTTGTCATTTATCAACCAAAATCAAAGTATGAGAGGGAAGAGGTAAGAAAGAGAAGGGTGTGATCAAGCTCGTGTAGCAAGCCCATTATCACTCATGGTCTCGAGAGACATACTATGGGACAAAAGCCTATGAGCACCTACTGCATATTTATGGTTGTCAACTGAATTTCCTTTCCCTCGATTGTAGGTCAAGAGAGGAGAGAACGAGACATGAAAAAAAATCGTAAATAATTTGTTTGACAAGAAAATTAAATGGTCATATGCTAACATGTATACTACTATACGACATACGTAACCACCATTTTCATCCCCCCCCCCCCTCCCCCCGGCGCACTTGTTGTCTCGTGTCATTGTCCTACTAGCCCCATTTTTTCATTTGAGTTGGTGTCCTCTTGAAATTGTCCTCAATTATCCTCTCCATGCCTCCATATGATTCCATGCTTCTTCTCATGTCCTTCGTCCTAAATCCAGGAGCGTGTTAGCCTCCACATCGGTGTTTCCTATAAGCATAATGGGAGGTCATTACATGTGTTTTTTTGCGTGTGGGGAGGTCATTACATGTCGTGCAAACTTGTCGACCAGTCGAGGCTAGCTTGCAGGGCTCCCTCATCAACTTCTTCCCCTTGTTACTCGTCACATCATAGATCCATGCATTGGGCGCAGATAGATTAGTTTACCCACTGAATCTTCATATAAAATGTCCAATATGATGATTATTCATCATATGTGTTTATTGATATCTTGTTATTGCGAACTTCACCAAGAAAAAGTAACTATTAAGGAATTGTTTGTTTCCTAGCTACACATTGACGCATTTCGTCAACAGCCACACTCGTGTCGCCTCCAGGGGCGGCTCGGGTGAACCCTAGCGCCTCCGCCCCGACCCTCCCTGCCTGCTTCCCCGCCGCCGTCGGAGGAGACCGGTGAGCGAAGCTCGCCCAACGAACGGCGGAATATCCTCCTCTCTCCGCGAGGGGGTCTTTGGCCGAGACGCGACAGCGACCCTAGGCTTGGCGTGGAGGCGGAGTTGGCACGATTGGGCACCGGCCCGATGGGATTTTGGTGGTGGCTGCGCCACCACGGCTGCGGGGGCAGCGTTGGGCCGGCCATGGCGGCTGGCGGCACCGGATCTGGAGTTTCCCACCCCAGATCGGTTCTCCTCCGTCATCACGCGGACACCTGAGGTGGCGGCCCTGGGCTTTGTGGTGGTGGTCATCTCCTTCGTTGGAGGTGGTCGGCCTGAAGGCTGGGTGGTCGGATCTCGAGATCCGTCATCGAGTCCCCGTCGCGAGTCGGGGAGACATAGTTGTCGGTGGAGACCGAGCCGACGGCGTGCGATGACGGTGTTCTGCGTTGTTAATTACCTTGATGAAGGCATCACCGTGTAATTATTGTCGACCCACTCGTGCTGCTCTAGGAAAACCCTAGGATTTGGTCTTCTGGATCGGACAATGGTGGCACTGTGGTGTCATTTCTCTCTTAGGAGCATCGTTTATGGAATAGCGTTGGACGAAAGAGGCAGAAGGTGGAGCAGCTTCGTCTTGCACGGACCTTCGGTAGAGATGTCAAGTCATGCTTGGTGCACAGGTGCTACCCTGTGTCATGCCTGTTCGGCAGGCGCACCCGTTTTAGATATGGGGAAGTGAGAGCACTCCACAGTATCGAGTTTGTAGGTATGAGTGGTGGCTACGGGTGGCTTGATGTATGTTCTTATCAGACCTTTGTTGAATAATTAATAAAGATGGTTGTACGCATCGATTAATGTAGAAGCCGGGGTTTTAACCTTCTTTTTCAGAAACAAAAAAAGATTGACACGTTTCGTGTTAGGCTAGTTCTACTAAGTTAGGTGGGTGCTTATAATTTTTGTGTCAAGTAAATATCATACGTTTAGAAAAGTGTGATTGAATTCTCTTAGACAAGCCAAAATATGCTATAGATTTGAACACATAAGACTATACAAGTTTTGGTAAAATAATTATAGAACGAACTATGTCAAATTAAGTTAGCTTCCAGCCAAGCTCTTGCCCTGCGATCGATATATTTCAAGCTCGTCGATGGACAAACGATGCGACGACCCTCCCGTGCGACTGCGGCCGTACGTAAGATGGATAGAGTTAACCGCTTGGGATTCACTGACTTGGCGTGGCTAAGTCACAATGCAACAATGGCACTGACTTACCGCTCTGCAAGTCACCGGACTTGAGATTAACGACACAGATTCGATGCTACAAGATTAATGGAATAAATGCCACAGTGTTGCACAATACTTGTATACAGTAAAATGATCATCACCACCCGTTTTTTGATCCGGCGGTTCAAAATGACCAAGTCAGAGAACTGTAGCTGTGGCATACATAGAACATGACTAGCTTGCACGACTGCGAGTGATCCCGTGCAGCTAGTACATACTCCCTCCATTCCTAAATATATCTCTTTTTAGAGATCCAATACTGACAACATGCGAAGCAAAATAAATGAATATACACTCTAAAATGCATCTATAAATCCATATGTAATTTGTATTGAAATCTCTACAAAGACTTATATTTAGAAACAGAGGGAGTACATGATATGATACATCTCCATCCACTGGTATTAACTACCCATAGTTATCGCTCAGACAATCAACGTTAATTGTAGTTCTAGCTAGGGGGCGCAAAGCTATCATGTCGCCGCTAATTACAGTTCTAGGGGGCACGCAGCTATCATATCGCACGCACTGAATTGAAGTGACCGGCGCCCCGCAGCTTAGAGCAACCTTGCTTGGTAGGAGCTTTCAGTCCAGACTGTTTTCATGTTTCTATCTCTATCCCTCTCTCTTGAACTTGTACTCGGCAATTAATAATGCAGGTGCAGCTCCTTTTGGAAAATAATAATAATGCAGGTGACGGCTGTGTTGATCCAGCGTCGTTTCTTGACGTACTCACTCTCTGTTTCCGGTGCGTTTCTTGACGTATTCACAAGCGTGCATCGACCTCATGTGTTTAAACTTGATCCTCTGCAAATGATCGATGGGTTACCTTGAATTGATCGGATCATGTTCTCTCTATAAAAAGAAATCATCATCCTATGCTGCTGGTGGCTTTGGAAGCACCGGAACCGGGTGGTTTTCGTGGCGACCCCCCCTCTCACCTGTCTCAAATGCCTCTGCCGCGAGGACGTGGTTCTTTGGCGACATCATCCACCGTCTGTTGGTCAAAGTTTTCAAAATTTTCCTTGATAAAAAACTAATATGCATATATAGTAAATAAAAAACAATCATTCATGTAGTTAGAGTAACTCTAGCAGAGTTGCCATATTAACAATCTTCGTATCCATATGAAACACACTCTATATAGATTATGGAGGCCGTCGAGGCCAAGCGCAAAGTCAGAATCGCCATATTGACAGCCTCTATAATCACGGGACCCACTCGGCGGTGAGATATCAATACGTTTCTTTTCTCTATTTAATAAACGGGAGGTATATGACTTACATCAAGTGGCCTGCGTATTTTTTTTCCATTCCTTGAGACAGCCGTCAGTCTTATTTTAAGTTCGATCACATATATAGTGACATGTGTCCAGGGGCCGGACCAAGTATCATTCTGAGCCCTAACTTAGCAAATTCTGGCGTACTACCATTGTTTTACAATGAAGAAAGCTCAAACCGTACGCCAAGTGTACAATATATACCATAATTTATACTGCTGGCAATATGGCATGCGCTCAAAACCTTTTGCTTGCATATACATAGAAAATTAATTAATTATAAGGTGGAGGGAGAAAACTTGCATTGGTCTGCATGGCATGGCAAAGCTTGAAGTGTGTCCATCCTCGACGTTCACGTCACTCGCATATAGTTGGCCTACTTGCATGCAACGCAGTGGACTTAAACTGGATCAAGCCATGGTCTTATCCTCATCAACCCTGCCGGCGAGGCCTCCTACTCATCGTCGCAACCAGATCGAACCAGTCAGGAACGATAAACCGAAGAAGAAAACCGCAGGGATTATGGGAGGGGCCCGCTGGTCAGACTCATCACTCGATCACTTCTCCCTGCTTTAAAAAGGCCAAAGCAAACCTCCCTCCCAGCTGTTGGTGTTGGGCGCCATTTTCTTTTCCAGGAGCTTCTCTTCCCAGGCGACACACGCCTGCTCCTCCACCGTCTTCATTCCTCGTCGTCGTCGAGGGCCGGCAGCGTCGACTGGCAGTGACCACAGCAGGTTAGCTAAGTAACCACCTCAGCCTCTTTTTTCTTGTGGTTCAGCTCAGACCAGCATACTGACGACTTCCAACTGAAATGCTCCTAACACTTACAGTACTTCTCAAAAGAAGCACGAATTCTTTTCCAATTTTTGGATCTCGTATGCAGTTGACTTGTACATCATTACCATGTATGAATATGTACGGTTATAAGACTAGTTAAAAGTCGCGGCGCAACTTGCTAGCTTTCCTCTGCATTTGGACTATTGGGAAGGTGAGAACTGACAGGTTTTCATGAATGGACGCTGAGAAGAGGAAAAAAGGCGAGAAATTTAGTTGTGAGACGCGGCTGTGATCCATGCTCGTGATCCTTGCCTGCGGCCACTTTGCTTAGCTGTTGGACGTGGATGTGAGGCTCGTGAGCGACATAAATTGGGGTCTCCTTCCCTCTGTTTGTTAGTTGGCAACTTGGCGTCCAATTTGACCAAAAATCACCGCACCTTTAGTTATTTAGCACCCATGCTTCACATTCTCCTCTTCTTTCCTACCTCTCCCTCATGCAAGTTGCACCACCATTGTTCCTGCTGCAGCTTCAGCTCATACCAGGGAGCTCTGAGGTGGCACCTCTGCTCTGTTCTCTGTCCAGCAAAAACTTTCATCTCTCAATCAGTTCACGATCTCACTTCTGCAAATGTTTGCAGGAGATAGGTTTTGACAGATGGGGTGCTTCAGCTCCAAGCCGGATGACGCCAGCGTGCTGATCAGGAGGCGGCCCGCCAGCATCGGCGAGGTGGCCGTCTTCGTGCCGGGGCTGCGCGTCCCCGAGCCCCTGGAGCTGCCCCCGCCGCTCGCCGACAGCCTCCCCAGGCGGCTCACCGAGCGGCTGGCCGCGTCAAGGGACCGCATCGCCAACATGGCCGCCCGCGAGGCGCTCGCCGTCACCAAGCCCCGCAGGCGTGCCGCCACCCAGCATGGTTAGTCATCGTCCATGCTTAAAGTGTTACGCACTTCTTGATAGTGCTAGTGTTTGTCTGAATTTGGTTACTGACAGTCTGAATCTATAGCATGTAACATTCTGAAATTGGGAACTGGCAGTCTGAACCTTGCATTTGACGGTCTGAATCTTGTGCTTGCAGGGGCGTCAACGTCGGCTGATCTTGTGCAGGCCTTGGAAGAGTACCTGCCAGTTATTCTGGGGATGGCAAAAGATGGTAGTTCATCATTTTAACCTGTACACCTTGTGCTTGATCCATCTCTCTCTGAAGATTCAGACTTATTTTGCGTTCCCATCATTGTTACTCCACTCTTGGCAGGGAGCGAGCTCGAGGACAAGATACAGTTTGCATGGATGAACCAAGAAGATGATGCAGAGGTCTGCACTGCACAGATATAGCCAATCTTTGTCTTCTGCAAGGATGAAACCTGAAGATTATTAACCTGTCTCCATGTTTGCAGGAGACAGCACTGCCCAGCGCCTGGTACGAGGTGCTGTCGGTTCTGCACATGATGGCCATGCTCCGTTTATCACAAGCAAACTCCCTGCTACTGCCAAAGACGTCTCTTGAAGGATACCATGCCAAAGTATCTGAAGGTTAATTCCCACTGCGACTGAATCAAACAAGTACTAGTATATGTTTCAATCTTTCTGAATGTCTGTACCCTTGTACTTTCCACTTCCCAGAGAACAAACGGGCTTCTGTCGAGATATTCCTCAAGGCGGCCGGGCACCTGGAGTGCGCCATGCAGAATGTTCTTCCCAGGATGTCGCCCGAAAAGAGGTGGTGATCTTGCCGCTTGCCCTAGCCAGCCCGGCAGGATGAGCAATGCTCCAAGCTTCCATTTTTCTTCAGTTATTGTTCAGTAAGGACTGAGTACTGACTGCCATTTCGTGTAGGAAAGGTCTTCCGGTGGACCTGTCTGAAGGGGTCCTGAAAGCTACCTGCATGCAAGCACTCGGTCAGGTAACAACAACGTTTTTCTTTTTCATATTATTATCTGATAGTAACTAGAGAGAGAGTCAGAGAGAGATCACATGATTCATCATGCCTGGTGCAAGTAAGATAGCATGCAGTTGAGATGTCGGCTTCTCGGTTAGTTCATCGACCATGGTATCTATGTGTGTGCCAGGCAATTGATGTTCAACTTGGGTTGGCAATTGACAGTCCAAAGGCTACCCTGGCTGTCAAAAGGAGGCTGGCATGTGAGATGGTCAAGTGCTGGCAGCAGGTAGGCATCATCATTGATTCATTTCTACTGATTTCTGGTTATTTTGCATCTTCTATTCGGGTAATGATATTTGTATATATGCCAGAGTTCTGCTTATGTTTGAAAATGCCAGCTATATGTACTGTTCATCTTCGCATGAAGCATAATATAATTTCATAAACAAATAAAACATAGAAAAATATATAATCCCTCCTAGTTCTAAAATATGTACAATCATGATGGTTTCATCCGCAGGCACATGAAAGCATCGCGGACATACCTCTGCTCGACGGCTGGGGTGAAAAGCACAGGCTCTTTGTCAAGTGGAAGCACATGGAAGCAAAAGTACATATGCAGGCTTTTGCTCATATCTCTGAACTCTGAAATGATAAAATGACTGAATTTTGGTCACTAAGCAAAAAAGTAATTATATCATGCAGGCTGCGGCGTATTACTACCACGGGCTTATCCTCGACGAAGGCAACACCGAGAAGTCTCACCGGGCGGCCGTGGCGGCGCTGCAGTCCGCGGAGGAGTCCCTGAGGGAGAGCAGGGCCGTCTGCGAAGCCTTCCACACCGCATCCCCCTTTTCAAGGCAATCTACACATATTACCAAAAACAAAAATTTGCCATTAATTTACCTAGCAAGGTGAGATCGATGCTAGCTATCTGTATGTGTTTTTCATGTTGTTCTGAATTTTACTGCAGGAGCCCGACCCTATGGGGCTCGATGAAGTACCTCCACGACAAGATCCACAAGGACTCCAACTGCAAAGTCCGCATCAACAAGGACCTCTACAGCAATGTTGACAGGACACATGACATGGTGCCGGCTCTGCCGGATTTCGCGGTGGCCCTTCAGCCGGAGGAGTACCGGCTTCCTCGCACAGACGCTGCTTCTGCAAATGACTAGCTGCTAGCTGAAGCATGTCTGTATGCTGGTCCTTGATTCACTGGATCCTAATTAAGCAGCTTTATGTGTACCTTCCCGTCGATGGATGGACGATTAATTTGTGACTGAATCAGAAGATGAACTGAACCGCACACTCTGGAAATGCCAGTCACAGAAAGGAATAACATTCTTGAGCTAGTTTCATCAACCGAAATAGAATAATTGCCATGTGTTCTTCTGCAAGGATGTACCTGTCCACCTCCACATCTCTAACTAGTATCACAAACACCAGATCACTTGTAGAAAGGGCTACAAGGCACAATATTGCCGAAGATGCAGGACACAAGACCATCAAACGGGGAGTAGGAAAATGCCGCTGTAAATGTCACACCAACAATATGTATTCTCCACTGAAGCAGCATAGAAAAACCAGTAGTGAGGCGTCCAGTGTACCGTGACAAATAAGTTTCATGACTCCAGGATCCCACCGTGTCGCAGTTGCATCTTCTTTCCAGGAAATGCTGTAAGCCCCAACATTCTTTGCATCAGTGTTGACCGAAACCATACATCCAGATACCATTTTCTTGTAGAAACCGTGGTCCTTGAGCTGCACCATTGAACCACTTCGAAAAACGCCATGCGAGCCTGAATCTTGGCAGAGTTATGAAATCCGGCGAGCGACCGTTCTTTTTTTGGTACATGCACAAAATTCTGAACATAAAAGTGGCTGCAGATTCTCTGGGAACGTCTGTCAGTGCTTGCTGAACTACCGACTTGCTGCCGTCCCAAACAACTGAATCCATTAGCAGGTTGTGCTAATAAACCATGGCGTGTCCAGCAAATGGTTCTCCTCCTCTGTTTGTATGGTTCACCAGCAGATCAAAGGTGTCAACCTAACAACGTATCCAATCACTAGTATTTGCACACTGCGCCTGCGCCGACTGGATTATCAATTCTGCTATAAGAAACAGCTGGAACTCCGATGCCATTATTGTACTAGCAGGCTAGCAGGCTAGTAGGCAGTAGCATCCACGCATAGCTCTAGAAACAGGGAGAAATCTCCAACCGCGCTGGTGGCGGTGAGCACCTCGGAGATGTCCGCCTTGTCGGCAGGCACGCCCGGCGTCCCATCGAGCATGACAGTGGCCGAGTATTCGGATTCGCTCGGCGTCGCTTCCCAGGCGAACCCGGGCAGCCGCACGGCGGCGTCGGCGTGGCGGCATTTCGTCGAGCACGTGTCGGGTGTGTCGGCGCGGGAAGCTGGAGCACGTTCACAGAGCCTCCGGGTATGAGGAGAACGCCGGAGCAGCCACCCGCGGAAGCAGGACGTGGCTCCAGCATCAGCAAGAGTTGCAGAGCGCTGGCAACCACTCCTCCGGCGTCGAAACCCAGGCCAGCAGCTACGGCACGGCTGGTGCCCTGGCGTGCCACGGTCGCCTGCACCCCATGTGCCTCGCTGCCAAGGAACCTTGGCCTGCTGTGTCATGGCCGCGCCTCCCTCCGGCGGCGGCGAGGCCGTCGCATATGTTTCGTCGGAGGCGTAGGAGCTGGGCCGGGCTGGCGCTGAGAGGACCTGGGCCGGGCTTGCTTCGGGCCCACTCCACAACTGGATATCCACATCGACACGTGCACTCCCGACCGACGGAGACCGTCCCACTCCCACCCACCCCCTTTTCGTCGGGCCGCCGGCATAGAGTCCTCCGCCGCGCCGGATTCTAGCCCGCGGCGAGGGCTGGTTTGAAGTCACCCGCGAAACGTTGGCACGAGCAACCGCCTGAGATGCATGAGACAAGGGGGGTGGAGGTGAAGCCCCGGCACGTCCCCAACCACGTCCAGCCGCGGCCACTAGGGGTAAGAGCATCTACAACCGCAACTTGCAAGTGTGACCTTCTATGCGACCACTAACACGTTCGGGCGCCTCCGTGAACAGCGACCGGCCATCGCTCGTTTTTTGGTGTTCGCAAGTGTCTTCCTCAAATTTGGCCCCTCGGATCTATACTACCTATGAAACGTGATCAACATTTTACGTAGATAAAACTTGAACATAGCACTAGCAAACATAGAAACTTGAATAACAAATTTCCTACAATGATCGTCTAAAATTTCATACAATCGGACACAAAAATGTTTATTGTCACATAGATATTGATAACCCTAAGCGATAATAAACTAGTTAAATGGATTCCATGAGAAGGGCGTCAGACTTCACCGCTTCCTCATTGGCCATCACCATCACGCAATTCCGGTGCCCAGGCCAGCCGTCTGCACCCACATACCTCCCCTAGCAGCACACCACCTCCGGACAGCCACATTCTTCGGCATTTGGTAGACCGTTTTCCCCGCCACCGCACCCCAAACGT
The DNA here is from genome assembly GCF_056163025.1 of Triticum urartu. NCBI lineage: Eukaryota > Viridiplantae > Streptophyta > Magnoliopsida > Poales > Poaceae > Triticum > Triticum urartu. The sequence goes on from NC_141878.1 coordinate 600,349,211, forward strand.
CGACGCCACCAAGCCACCACCCCCTGCGACGAGTACTCAAGCTCAACAACCTCGCTCTCCAGACACCGCCATGCTTGCCGATCGCCGACAGGCCTGCTACCTGGTCTTGAAGAGGCATGAGGCTCTTCACCAGCTGGCTTCTTCCACGACGCCTGCAAGCTGTTCTACGGTTAATTTGCTCGCAAGGTACAAATGGACTCCGGCAACGAGTACTTTTTCCACAATTTTTTTTGCTATTCAGATGATTCTTCATCCGATTATGAGGAGATTATGACTGTTGCTTTGGTCGTCCATGACCACCTTAGTAGGTAGCGACCGATCTTCAGGGGTCGATCCCGGGCACAGTCCATCGTTGGATCGCAACCGAGAGAGGGGCCATTGCCTACTCTAGCAGGACTACTTCGAGTCTCCCAACCCGCTCTTCATTGAGAGGGTGATGGCTAGACATCTATTCAGCCATATCTGGGAGGGGGTGATGGCGTACGGTAAGTATTTCGAGTGCAAGGAGGATGCTTGCATACGGAGTTCCCGGTGATCTCATTTATGAGTATGTCTGAACGAGCGAGTCCACGTGCCTAGACTCCATGTATAGGTTCTGCAAGGCTGTGATAGCAGTGCTTGGCCCGGAGTACTTGAGAGAGCCAACTGCCGCAGATACAACCTGATTGTTGGCATCAATGCCAGCAGGGGCTTTTTTGGGGATGCTTGGTAGTATAGATTATATGCACTAGGAGTGGAAGAACCACCCTTCTACTTGGCAGGGGCAGTATATATAGGGGCCATGTCAAAGCTTGCACTATCATACTTGAGGCCGTGGTTTCACAAGATCTCTGGATTTGGCACTCTTTCTTCGGCATGGCTGGATCTCACAACGATATCAACGTGCTTTAGTGCTCTCCGGTGTTTGCAAGGCTTACAGAAGGCAACTGCCCGGAGGTCAATGTTGAGATCAATGGCCAGCACTACAACAAAGAGATTTGCCCAAGAGTAAGAGAGTGCTAGGAAGGATGTGGAGCGTAACTTTGGTGTTCTTCAATATCGATGGTGCATCATACGGTATCCCATTAGAACTTGGAGCACCAGGAAGTTCGTGGGAGGTGATGACTGCTTGTGTGATTATGCACAATATGACCATAGAGGATAAGCGCCCGTAACGTAACTACGACCAAGGGTTTCAGTTTCAGGGTGAAAATGTTGTGCCTCAGCATGAAGGAGTGGCAATGTTTGCACAGTTTCACCGAATTTCATCATCAAATGCATGATTGGGAACCCACAGTCAACTGCAAGATGAGATTTAATTGAGCATATGTGGACTCACATTGACAACAAGTATAGATGTATCGGATATCTTTTCTTTCAAATCTATTTGAGACAATTTAATTTTTATTTGACCTGTAAACTACGAGATATTTATTTGGTTGTCAAACTATGAGATATTGCATTTTGTTTGAGTTCCAATGTTGCAAAAAGAGCCAAAAATAGCCGCAACACGGTTACGAGGACAAAAAATGCGTCTGCACATCGGGTGCATGGCGGAAGTAGACGGAAAAGGGGACGGACGAGCCGATCCAAACAAACGAAGAGTGAACAAAGCACATGTTCTCATTTGGGTCCCCGCGTTTGAAGTTGCTCTAACCAGCTGCCCCTTTCCCAGTTCCGCCCACGTCGCGACTTACTTTTTACCTGGATATAGCTCGACAGCAAAAGCAAAAGCACCACACGATCGCGCACGTACCATCTGCTGGAGTGAGAGTGAGAGCGAGATCACTGACTGATGAGTCTGACACGCGCGCACGTTGCGGTGAGATGCCGGACAAAGTACATGTGATGTGGGCGTGCATGGGCGAAGTACTGGCTACAGTAGCTAGCTAGCTAGCCTGCCTAGCAAGCATACATGGGAGGGACGGACGGGACCCTGCTCGGCCATTCCATTTGTAGCCTTCCTCATGTTTCCATCTACCGACTGCTACCCATCACCCGATCACCCTCTCCTGCCTCGCATCTGCAGTGCCTACCTTCTCTTCTTCTTCCTCCTCCATTATTAAAGCCCTCCTCGCCCTCTCCGCCTCTCCGATCACCTACTCGTCCGAGCCTCTCCAAGATGACGGTATGCCGTCAGCGCCTCCCTCCCTTGCTTCCTCGATCCCCCAGGATCTTTCTTTCTTCCTTCCTTCCTTTCTTTCTTTCTTTACTGGTTCAATGCTGGCTATAGCGATTCTAACTCCACGACCCTCTCCTCTTGTTCGCAATTCTCCATTTCATTTTGTCCGTGACGAGCGCTAATTTGTCGGTGACTTGTGTTTTTCATTGATGAAACATTTTCATCAACGTCAAGTTTTCTTCAGTTAATTCTCTTAATGCAAATAGCAATTCCGTTCATCAATCCCTCTTGTGCTCTTGGTTTTAACAGCTCCTTGGTTGGATGCACCGGAAGCTGCGAAGTAATAACGACGTGTTCAAAGAGTTCAACACCGCCGGAGGTACGCTCGCTGTACTATCGATCGATGCACTCGTTTACTCGCCGAAAGGGCTGCTTTTTGTATAATGATCTTTTGGTCATGCTCCCGGTCTAATAGATGGCAGTAGTATGACCGTTTGATCCACGTAAATCGTATCCACATGATTTTTAAGATACACCCAAGTTTTCCTTAGATATTGGAAGGACACCACTTTTGGCCTCTGCACTGCACCAAGGGTGCACATAACCAATTAATACATGTTAAAATATATTGCCCACCTTTCTTTATTAGTTTGAACTTTTGTATGAATTGGTTAGCGTACGAATTCAATGCTATGAGCCAAGTATATATACTGGTAGTACGACAGTCTGATCCATCATACTAAATACTCCCTCCGTCCTATAATGTAAGACATTTTTTGACACTACACTAGTGTCAAAAAGCATATTACATCATGAGACGGAGGGAGTAGTTTCTACGTGGTTTTGAAGATACATCCAAGTTTTTCTTAGATAGTGGAAGGACGATACTTTGAGGCTCTGCACTAGCCCAAGGGTGCACATAAACAATTACCACGGACCAAATATATACGGGTAGATATGAGACACAAGCGTCAACGACATTTTTAGCGGCTTCAAAAATTGAATTGGGATAGACATGCATAACTTGGAGAACCGAGCAATAGCCCAATGGTAAGGTTGCAGTCGCGCTTCCTTTCTGACCGGGGTTCGACTCCCGTCGAAAGTGAATTTTCGGTGTCTCACCCAGGTGGGCTTTATCTTAATATATTTTCGACAGAGCTCCTCCTCCATTGGATCTCAATACATGCATCATTTGATAGGATAATTGGTACGTGAAGGGTGGATCATTGCCGTTAGTGTACAAGTTGCACACCGCAGATTTGAACAGTATATATTATGGACCACCCAGGGAAATCTATGCACGTTGATTTGCCATCTTGCGCTTGGTCGCATTGGGCATGGCAAACCCGGCCTACACACATGCCACTCCTTTCCAGCTTGAGCACCCCTATCATTCCATAGATATAGATAGTACGGAGTGTTTCTTTATAGATAGATACTCCAACCAACACCAACGTTGTTCAGTCTATTTTTTTCTTCTCTTTCCAAATGCCCGTGTGTATTCCTGGATCACGAGGGCATATTCTCACAGAGATGATTGGCCCTACACACGACGACGTTGTCGACCATTATACAACTGGGGATTGGTGGCCTAGGAACCTGTTTGGCATCACTGTGAGCAACCAGTGTTGCTCTGTCTCATAGTTTGGCTAGCCAATTTTTCTTCTAGCTTTATCAAATAAATCATAAATTTTGTTTAGCAAAATTAAAGCAAGTTCAGTGTGCTCTTAGGACCATTGCTCCGTCATTTCTAACAATCAAAGGCGTCAAGCCTTTATACATGCATGTCCATTGGCGTCTCTATTTTGTTTTGAACGTGGAGTTACGAATGCCACATGATTAACAATTGAAATGGTCTATCTCACCAAAAGAAAAAAAAAAGTTGAAATGATTCAGCAAGTGCTTGGCTCTTAATGTGTTCACTGCAGGTGGGGCCTGCAACTGCATCGCTGGATTAGCCTCACCGGACGATGAGTACTACGGTGATGATGCTTTCGTCGCCAACAATCCTTCACCGCCGGTCAACGCCGACGACCTCTTCACCTTCGGCGGCAGTGGCCTCCTCACCATTGGCACGCTAGGCTTCGCCGCCGTTAACGTTCCTGGAGAACACGAGGGTGATGGAGATTATGACGTCGATGATGAAGACTGTGTCGACATTGACCTTGACAGCATCGATGGCACCATCGGGGAAGTTGACAATGGTGATGTTGAGGATGGTGCCGCTACACCTACCTTCACCTTCCCCCAGCTTGAGGCTACCACCACCGAGAAGGTGATGGTCACCGTCGAGGCGATCGCGGAGAAAGATGACGTCGCCACCACGGAGGACGACCTCATGTTGGTGAGCGCTGAGTTGGAGAAGTTCCTCGGGGGCAGCAACGTGCCGTCGGCGCGGGTGAGCTTCGCCATGGGGATCGATTGCCCATTGCAGGGCTTCCTACTTGGTTCCCCAGTGTGCAGCGACACTGAATCATGGCCAGAGAAGCCAAACGGCGGTGGACGTCGTGCCTCGCTTGGTGAGCTGTTCATGCGGACACGCTTCACGGAAGAGAAGGGGGCCCTAGTCGCCGTCCAAGAGAGCGAGGATGGTGGGGAGAGGGAGGAAGGGAAAGTAGGGAAAGGCGGAGACAGCGGTCACAAAAGGACGAAGAAGTGGAGGGTGAAGGATGAGAAAGGCGCTGGCGGTGACGGAGTGCCAGCCAGTGCAACGGCCAAGAGCAAGTTTCAAAAGGTACACTTCTTGTTCCTCGTTTCCTTTGGCACATCGTCTATAAATTCAACAAATTAATTGATCTTTGGCTGTAAATTACTCTACCTTTTGTTAATTCCTAAACATCAACATTATTGTTTGAGTTTCTCTCTTTGGGCTTTGACCATTGCATATGTGTTACGTTCTGTATGACTGGTCAATATGTTTTAACCATTTTTGCTATTTTTCAGTCCATTGAAATATTTCTGTGTCTCAACTAGATTTTTGGAAATACAATTTGGTTTAATGAGAATTGCAACTTGCACTTTGAACCGATCCTAAGACATAGGCAGACCATATTCTCACGTCACAATAATATCATCCCTACTTACTGTATCACTATACGTTGCACTAAATTTTCAAATTAAAAACACTAGTTAAATTATAGCTTAATTGAACATTTTAAGCAGTTACCCAGCTAGTTATCAAAATTGAAAAATAAACTGAGTTTATTTGGAATATTTATGTATTTATGAATCTAAAACATTGCCAATCCATGAAAATCAGGGACGAAAAGGAAGAAAAAAAACCATTAGACCTAATTATTTGATGGATCTTTCAGTAGAATTATCAGAAATGATTATGATCTTTTGTCCAATCAATCACCTCTGAGCATGTTACAGTTTCAAAAGAAAAAAAAATCATTGTCTGTTTTCTTTGGCAGTTTGCTTTAGGGTTCAGCATAGGTGTGTTGGAAATTGGTCCAACAGTACTTAACAATTCACTTATATATAGTTAATGAATTACCAAGCAAAAGATCAAAGCAGCACTGAAAGTCCTATTACTGATCAGAAGAGACCTTGCAATTAGATGATCTAGTGCTCCTCTATATCCCACTGCTTCAGTAATATCATTTCGTTTCAACCATCATTATCATAATTATTAGTTATGTTCCCATGGGAAACGTCCATTCCAATCTAGCTTCTAATCAATGCGTACCGCTGTCATGTGCCAACTAGGTATTGTCAACTTGTTGGTAAAAGTGGGCGCATTGAGTTGACATGGCAATTTGTTTGCAAACTCCTGTCTAATGCTATCTTTATGCATACCAACTTTCTTGATGGACCATTTCATTTGTCAGTTTATCCTTAGCCACTTAAGAAAGATGCCTGGCCTGATCCTTTGACATGATGCTTTAAATTGGAATATATGTTTTATTTTTCGAGGGAGAGTTCATTCAAAGGAAGAAGTGCTAATTTGCTCATGTGTGTTGCAGATCCTGAAAATCTTCCACAGGAAAGTCTACCCTGAAAGCACTATGCTGACCAAGAAGAACCGCAAGCGGGGTACCCCAGACAACGGCGGCGGTGGCGGTGCCACCGACGAGTCGGTGCCCTCACCGACTCCGAAGAAGACCGGGCCACGCAGGCTGAGCTTCGGCTGCTGCTGCACGAAGCGCTCCTTCAGCGCCTCCCTTGTTGACGACGTCGGTGAGGAGCTCAACGGCGACAAGAGTGGCCACTGGATCAAGACCGACGCAGACTGTGAGTGCAATTAATTAATATTGCCTTCTCTTTCTCTTTCTAGTGGATCAGTCAGTGTTAATAATAGTGCTTGTGCATGCCCATCATTCATTCTCGAAACCACCTAGCATGCATGCACAGTAACAACCTTTCCCATCACTGAAATGGACACTTGACAGTGAGATATTCCCTACTATTTTTGGAGAACGTTCAAGAATTAGCCAGCTATATCAATCTAGCATATGCACAGTAATCCCATCACTAAAATGGATAAAGACCGACGCAGACTGTGAGTGCAATTAATTAACAGTGTTTTTTTTCTAAATTATTAGTGCTGGTGCATGCCCATCATTCATTCTCGAAACAACCTAGCATATGCATGTATAGTAATTAATTGTTCTTTCCCATCACTCAAATGGACACTTGACAGCGAGATATTCCCTACTATTTTTGGAGAATGTTCAAGAATTAGCTAGCTAGCATGCATAGTAACCCCATCACTAAAATGGACACTTGACAGTGAGAGATATGTTCCTTACTATCATTTGGAGAATCTCCAACCAGATACCACTGTATGCGCTGTACTTACACTCGACCTGTACGTCTTTGTGACTTTGATGATGCAGACCTGGTACTGGAATTATAGATGGATGCAAGGAAGCAGGAAGAATCAACAACTGTTGGCCTGAACGTGATGATGAACGAATGGAGCATATATAGTGAGTATGTATCATATGTGTTTTCCAATCCTTATCCCCCTGAATGTGTTGTATGTGTCAAGAGCATAAAGAGGGAAAACGACTGTGAAATTATATCAATCAAGTGTGTGGTGATGTGTACATGTCCCTGTGGGCTTGTGACAGAGATCACCACGACGTGTACTAAGATTTGATTTGCCTCCTGTTGATGCGATTGGTGCTTTGAGAACTTAGCTGATGGCCTTGTGTGGGTGCAACAGTAGTAGGGCCTGCTCTTTCTTTGCTTCCTCTTGAATGAACTCTTATTCCCCCGCAAAAAAAAAAAGAATGAACTCTTATTAGTGGATTGCTTGCATTGCATGATTGGAGAGATTGCTTTCAGGCTGGTTGGTGCGTAGGCTATTCCAGGTCATCTCGTGCCGGCCTGGGCCTAGCTATCTAGCCGCCAATGACAAGTACGCACTCAAATCCAAACGATAGGAGCACACTTACTTGGCCGTGTTTTCTGATTGATCTCGTGAGTCGTGTGCTGCTGATCTACCCATCATGTAGCTGATGGCAAAGGTATATGTAGTGGAGGCAACGGGACATGTAGCTGATTTTAGGACCAGGCGTCCGGGCCTAACTAAGCATGAATGCCTGAAGGCCCTCTTTGTGATCAATTATCGGTTTTGCTATAACTCATCTAGCTGAGTTCTAGTTATGTCTCATTCACCTTTATAGCCATTGATGATATTATAAGATGCGTGTGTGCTGACATAGGTTGTAGTACTACTTTGTATATGTTTTTGTTTTTCAGATGACTGAGACCAAATTATATCTCATCTAGATGAGTTCTAGGCACTTCCATCAATTATTAGGGGGAATGAGGTTGAAGAGGACTAGATCTCTTGCAAGTCAAAATCCCCCTCAATCTCTCCAATTCCATCGGATTTGGTCTAACAGTTTGAAAACTCACTGGGTAGCAAAATATAGATCAGAGGTTCGGTCTAAATATACCCTTGATCCAACCTGCACCGTAGCCATCACTAGTGCTCTGCGTATGCACGCATGTTTAAATTACATAACTATAAGGATCCAATCTGAATCTATATATGTAGCAGTGTGCGATGTTGGCTTTTGATCGCTAGAACAAATCACCGGAGAGCTGATATACGTACGTGCAATGCTTGTACGCAAGCAAGCAGGCAGCCTGGTTAATTGATGGACAGTGCCTAAGCACATGCACACCTAGCCACGAACGTATGTAGTGAACTTGGCTTGACTAGCGACCACAGGATCGATCGATCTCTACGGGAACTCTCGACGTAACTTTGGCGAACGGAAATAACTGACCGGGACGAGACTTTGTTGATAGCTACAGGAGCGTGTCGCTCCTGGGCTTTTTTCTTTGTATTGCTTTTTCGTTTTTTTTTACAAGGTCTGGGGGTACACGCATATATATATGCTGAACATAGCCTAAGAGCAAACCTAGTCGGCTACTACCTGTATTTGGAGTACTACTCGGATGCTAATACAAGTACTACTCGGACTCTATTGCACCATCGTGTTTAGCTCTCACATGCGATACATGTATAAAAGGAATCCCAAAACCGACTAGCATAACATTGAACGACACAAGCCAAGATCGAACAAATAATCTCATAGATAGGAAACGGCAATTTTATCAAGGCTTATATATAACTCTGAGTCAAACGTTACTCTGTACGTACTACTAGTTCTCTGATCTATATGACCCAAATTAGGGTGAAGCTTGACCTTAATACCATGTATGCTAGGAATAAAGCTGAAGGTCTCCATGCTAGACTACACTTTATCGGCTAGCAATCCGGAGGGAGGACCCACATGCCAGTTAAAGAACGAGGACTGTCATAATTCCTGCTGATTTGATCCGCCGCATGGCATCCTCACTGCTTTCGCCTAGTGTAGGACATATATGCTCACCGTGGTCGTCCAACTTCACCAAGTATGTCACGTTGTCAGAGTAGATGCAGTTGCTTTGCACCTCGCTGCGCCTCACCGACGGCACATACACCGACTTGGACCACATTTTCGCCATGATCCTCTGTGAGTAGCACGTGGGAGTAGCTAGCATGAGCTATGCTATGGACATCACGTTATGTGGTCATCCAAGTTGATGACAACAGTACAACATGCTTGTGTTTTGGTCAGGATTGTTGTTACTACACAATCTACAGTCATACCGTTATATGATTTGCATGCATGCTTGAATCACATAAGAACTCAATCTGAATATAAAGTTAATCACGTTCAAAACACGTAAAGATATTAATCAACATAACTAAACCAAGAATGAATAATTCAAAAAAAATTGTATGTCACGAGACAATATACAAACCATGCTACACAAATTGCGCAACTATTTTAACAAGGCATATATATCTTATAATAAAATGCATATTTATATATTATTGGTATTTCCACAACATATATGTTCCAATTTATGTTAAATGTTGGCCTTAGACACCAGGGATAAAATAAAAAAGATGCCACCTCGGACCATTCTTTTTTTTTTAAAAAAGAAAGGGGGGGATCCCCTCGATTTCATTAACGAAACCAAATATCTATCATTACAGCCAAAACGCAGACCAACAGCTAGAACCAAACATCTCCCACATCACACATAATTTGTGTTTCCAGAACTTTCCACCTCAGACCATTCTTGATCGGCTAGATGTTTGGAGGGAGAACCCATATGCGACATGAAGCGTGATTAGCTACATAACAGGCAGCTGATTTGATACTCCACATGGCGTCGTCATATACATGGTCAACTTGGTCATCCAAGCAAGTTGAATTTGCGAGATCGTCGGTATAGATGCAGTTTCTCTGCACCCCGCCGCATCCAGCAGCCGCCGTGTACACGGTCTTGGACCACATCTCCCCTAAAAATAAGGCGTTGTCACCCAAGCTCGTTACCTCCTCCCACCTATGAGTGCACTCCGTCGTTAAAGTTGATTCGTTAGCAAGTTGAAACACAAAAATTCCTCACAACCATCGCCAGCTTGCCATGCAACTCAATGATGTAGTTTCGACACACGGCAAGGTCACTAAGCTTTTGGATCGGAAGCCGGTGAGGTTTGCAAGTGATTACCGGCCTGCCGTCTTTGTTCACACCTATTTCACACTTGACTAGGTCCTCAAAGAAGGTAAGGCCATAGAGTCATCCATTGTAGAATATGATGTCCTTAAGTCTCGGCCGATCAAGTTGTTTCACTGTCCACATGTTGTCCTTACAATCAACCGGGCAGATGGCGATGCCGCATTGGGGGATGATGGTGGCCAGCATACATCCACTTATGGTGGGGGATTCCGAGAAGATAACCTTTTGAACTATGTTGCTTGAGTCGCCCGACAAGACTGTCCTCATGTCCTCTGCAGGGAGTGGCACCTCAACACCGGAGAAGAGGTTCACGACCGCAAGCTGCATGTCGTGTCCCAGCGTGGCCACCCAGCCACCGTCGTAAGCTCCCACAAACCGCTTTCCAATCAGTTTGCTCGGGAGAGGGATGTGCAAGAACTGGTCATCCTCGGGACAGTATATGTTCTTCGTCTTGATGTCATTGACGCTGTTGTCGCACGATGAGGAGAAGAGAAGCCACGGTATAGTGGGCGGAGCCGTGTGCCGCGGCACGATTGCAGAGGCTCGCCACGACCTGCAAACGGCGGCAAAGCGGATGCGGTGGAGCAAGCCGGGGACTTTGACGTAGACCACATGGAGGAGATCACCGGGGAGATCGGACCAGTTGTGCGTTGACGTCATCAGTGGCGCGCTCTGTCGGATGCTAGCTAGATACACGGCGCCGCCACCGGCGGCCGTACGTTGATCCGCGCCGACGAATCGAGGATCTGTTTGATTGATTGAGTTCGGAGACCGTATTCCGTACGAACATACTAGGTGCAAGCGTACACGTGTACACGTGTGTTTTCCCCATGGTCTAGAAAATTCATTTAAGTCGTCTCCGTTGAGCTTCTTGTGTTGAGTTCCGACCGATATACTAGGAAGAGTACACGTTGGCTGTAATAAAAAGGAAAAACGAACAGGAAACTAGTTGTGTTTCCTCTGCCAAAAATTATGCTTAGATTGACCTTCTCGTCTTGTTGTCAATGGAGAGGAGCTATATATGAAGACCCAATCTATTCTTTTCTTTTACGGATCTATTCATGTTCATAAGCTCATAGCATGCATGCACCGGCTAGCTGCAACCCATGGTACTGGCTGTTGGGGTCCACCTAGATCTTGGTGGCCAGCTGCATGGCCGAGTGGCATGTCTAGGCGGAGTTCCTGGCTGAGTGCGCCGGCGTTTGGCGGCTATCGGTCCAGTGTGGTGGATCTGCTTTCTGGCTTTTGACTAGGTCATGGGGATTGGATTCGGGATTATGGCGGCCTCGCCACGGATTGTGGTCGCCATCAAAAGATATTGTGAGAGTTTCATATATGCAGATCTGGTGGTTCACTTTGGTGGCGAGAAGCAAATAATGGACGATGTCTTGATGCAGAGGGATTGTTGTGCAGTGGCGGCGGCCATATCGTTTGTAACTGCTGGGATTGTGGAAAAGTGACGGCGACAACACATGAATGACCTTGATGGTGGTGCTACTTGAGCACCCGGTCTTGAGCTCTGAGATGAAAACCTTGGTCTGGCCCGAGTTGGGTATACCTAACAATGACGATGTTTTGACGTCGTTACCTTGTTGAAGGCATTGTTCGGAATGTTTGGACTGATTCTTCAGGGTGAAAACCTAGATTCTAGCCTTGAGTGGCTGGATCCGGTGATGGTGACACATGAATGTCACTCTCTTCCTTAAGGCGTTGTTGTTGAAGAACCTTGTCGTCCGCGTGTTGTCATGAGATTATCGATGCAGATATGGTCATTATTATAGTTTGCCGATCGTGATGTGATCGCTTTGTTTTTTTTTCTTTTTTCCTCGCCTACGCATAGCTTTTGTCTTGTATGACTTTGCTATTTGCTGGCGCTTTTTTGTGAGCGTGCCTTGGTGTTGGCTGTGTGCATCCTAGCTATGCAGAGGCCGGGTGTGTGCTCATTGTGTTTGTATCTTCTTGTTAGACTCTGTATATACTGGGCCTAAATGTGTTATAGTTGTAATTGTATTTGTACACGATGATGTACCCCCTATATAATACAAAGGTCACTCCACGCTTGGAGGTGTGCCACAAACCCTAAAACCCTTTGTTTCACATGGTATCACGCCTACCGATCTAACCTACGTCTTCCGCTCCAACCCCGCCGCCAGCTGCCGTCGTCATGTCGCATCCGGCCGCCGACACCGCCGCTGCCCTTACAGCGTCCCTCGCCACCGCATCGACTACTGCCGCCGCTGGTGCGGGTCTCCGATCCGTCGCCACGGACCATGCGTTCCTACCGCCGTCGCTCGCGGCTCTCCTCAATGGAGGGGCTGCGCCCTACACGACGGAGGGTTCGCTCGGCCCCCTGTCGACGCGATCTGCAGGCCACCAGTACACCGGCCCCGTCGCCTACCAGTACGCCGGCTACTCCTCGTCGCCCTCTGCATCTACCCTGCTTCCGGCCGCCTCGTACCCGCTGGTACCTGCGCCGCCGCCCTCGGCCGCCCCGCATCCGATGATGCGCCCGGCCGTGTCTGACCCGACTGCTGTCGTCTACACCGCAGCGGGCTCGTCTGTCGCCGATGCCCCTCACGTGGCCTACGGCGGCTATGGTGGCCTTCCTCTATATGGTGCCCCGTACGGCTCTTCGCCCGCACCTCGGTCCGGCACCCCCGCGGCCTCCTCGCTGTATGGTCCGCCGGCAGCGTACGGTGCACCGTCGTCCCACGGCGTTGCGGCGTATGGCGCTCCACATCAACCCCCGTCCGCGCCGCCGCCCTACATGGATCTTGAAGCTACTTTGGCTGCGATCTCCTCGCCGTCGTTCCTGTTCTCGCACCTCCTCCCGGTCAAGCTCAAGCCGGATAACTACCTCTACTGGCGTGCGCAAGTGCTACCTTTGCTTCGCAGCCATTACTTGGAGGGCTTCGTCGACGGTACCCTGCCGTGTCCGCCTCCGCATCATCCGATGTTTCGTGCGTGGATTGCTCAGGACCAGGCCATCCTCTCGGCGATACAATCCTCCCTGGGCGAGGGTGTTGCCGGCCTGGTTCTCTTTGCCGTGACATCTCATGAGGTGTGGGACATCCTGGAGTCGAGTTTTTCCTCGCAGTCTACTGCGCAGAGCATGTCCATCCGCGCTAAACTTGCTGACACTCGCAAGGACAACGGGTCGGTGACACTCTTGCTTCCATTGGCGAACCTCTTCGTGACACTGAGTTCACATCCTACATCCTTGCGGGCCTGGATAGCGACTACGACTCGTTGGCGGAAGTGATCAATGAACGCAAGGTTCCTATCCGTCCTCAGGATCTCTACAGCCGCCTCCTCTCAACGGAGCAACGGCTCAACGCACACCGCCCGGACACTCCCGTGGACCTCTCTGTTAACGCTGCGTATCGTGGCAAAGGAGGTGGCCGCGGCCCTTCTACTTCCTCGGCTGGGGGGGGGGGGGGCAAATCCGGTGGTAGTACATCCTCGGGTCAGCAGCCGTCCTCGTGTCCTGGCTCCTCTGTGGTCACTATTGATGGCCGTCCACGTGCATGCTGCGCTGCGTGTGGAGCGGCCCAGCCGTGCCAACTCTGTGGTCTGCCAGGTCATGTTGCCTCTCGCTGACATCGTCGCTTCAAGACCGACTTCCTCGGCCTCGGCAACAACGGCAAGGGCAATGATCGCCAAGTTCTTATGGCGCAGCAGGGACATACGCCTTCATATCCTATTGATCCTTCCTGGTCCATGGATACTAGAGCAACAGCCCACGTGACGAATGAACTGGGCAAGCTCAACGTTCAGCAACCCTACCATGGCCACGATAAGGTTCACACAGCGGATGGGGCAGGTATGCACACCTCTCATATTGGTCAGGCATCACTTCTCACGAACACCTCTAGGAATTTGCATCTTAGAAATGTTCTTCGTGTTCCCTCTGTTACTCGTAACTTACTCTCTGTTCCTAGACTTACTTAGGATAACAATGTCTTTTGTGAGTTTCACCCGTTTCATCTTTTTGTTAAGGACCGAGCTACGAGGGACATACTTCTTAGAGGTCGTTTTCACCGAGGCTTGTATGCTCTGGATGCGCCCACCACCGTGCCTGCTGCCGCTGCTGATCTTCAGGTCTTCAGCGGGGTTCGCGTGTCTCCTGCATTGTGGCATTCACGTCTTGGTCACCCTGCGTTACCCATTGTTCGCCATGTTCTCCACCGTCATGAGCTACCGTCAGAGTCTAGAAATAATGATGCTGCTATCTGTGATGCCTGTCAGCAAGGCAAGAGTCATCAGTTACCTTTTTCTGTTTCCAACCACATAGTCAAAACTCCTCTTGAGCTTGTGTTTTCAGATGTATGGGGCCCTGCCCAGCTGTCTGTTAGTGGTCATGAATATTATGTCAGTTTCATTGATGCTTATAGTCGGTTTACTTGGTTATATCTTCTTAAACGCAAGTCTGATGTTTTTGATGTATTTCTTCAGTTTCAAGCACATGTTGAGCGTCTTCTCAATCGTAAAATCATTCATGCGCAGTCGGATTGGGGGGGGGGGGGTGAGTACCGCAATCTTAGCACTTTCTTTGAAAAACTTGGGATTGCTCATCGTGTGTCCTGCCCACACATACATCAGCATAATGGTTCGGCTGAACGTAAGCATCGTCATATTGTTGAAACTGGGCTAACCTTGCTAGCACATGCATCTGTTCCGTTTCATTTTTGGAATGATGCCTTCACCACAGCCTGTTTTCTTATAAATAGGCTCCCTTCACGGATCCTTCATATGAAAACTCCACTTGAACTCTTGCTTGGTCAAACTCCTGATTACACATTCCTTAAGGTGTTTGGGTGTGCATGCTGGCCACACCTCCGTCCTTATAACAATCGCAAGCTTGAGTTTAGATCCAAACGATGTGTCTTCCTTGGGTATAGTTCTGTTCACAAAGGGTACAAATGTCTTCATGTTCCATCTAATCGTGTGTATATTCCCCACAATGTTGTCTTTGATGAACATGTTTTTCCCTTTTCTGCTCTACCCGCATCTGTTGCCGCCTCCACACCGCCTGTGCACCCCTCCAGTACCTTGCCTGGTCAACTTTTAGATGCTGCACATTCGCCCCTTTTGTTGTCTAACCATGGCACAGGTATTGGAAGAGGCGCACGCTTGCAGCTTCTGGATGAGGAAGAACCACCGACTCCCTCCTCCACGACCCCGCACGACGATCAGCTGGCCACCTGCATGCCCCATGCAGCTTGCCCGCCAGCTGGCCGTGCCCCGGCTCAGCGGACTGCCTCGCCTGGGCCCGGGACTCCTTCGCCGGCTGCATCCACGCCGGCCTCACCTGGGCCGGCCTCAGCTGAGCCAGCCTCCCCTGTTCGGCCCACTACGCCGCACTTGCCTGGGCCGGCCTCGCCTGTCGGGTCTCCTACGCTGAGCTCACCTGGGCCGTTCGTGTCGCCTGGGCCAGCTTTGTCCTCCGGTGGACTGTCGTCCCCTGTTCTGTCGCCATCGGCCACGTCTTCACCGGCTTCCTCGCCGTTGGACTCTTCTAAGGCGGTGGTTTCCTTGCCGCTGTCAATGGCTCCTTCACCACCACCTGCCCCCGCTCCTGTGTTGCGTCCTCATATACGCAGCAAGAGTGGCGTGGTTCAACCGAAGAAGCGCACGAACGGGACTGTTGCCTGGCTCGCGACTTGCATGGCGCAGGCACAAGCGGATCCTACTGGTGAACCAAGGCATTTTCAGGCAGCTATGAGCATTCCACACTGCCGTCTTGCGATGGAACAAGAATACCAAGCTCTTCTTCAGAATGGCACGTGGTGTTTAGTTCCTCCTAGGGCAGGTGTCAATGTTATTGATTCTAAGTGGGTGTTTAAGGTTAAGCGACATGCCGATGGTTCTATTGAGCGATACAAGGCTCGCCTGGTTGCTAAAGGATTCAAACAACATCAGGGTCTTGATTATGAGGATACCTTCAGTCCGGTGGTTAAACCCACTACCATTCGACTTTTGCTCTCACTGGCTGTTACTCGCGGATGGTCTCTTCGTCAACTTGATGCTCAGAATGCCTTTCTTCATGGGGTATTAGAGGAGGAGGTATATATGCGTCAGCCTCCTATTAGCTCCATTCACTAAGGGGGAAACCAAGGGTAGCATGGTTCTCGTCACAACACGGTTTCCATCTATAGCTCAAATGGTGAAAACAACTGATCCAGTAGAACTGCACAGTTTGGAGCCTAATGAATTTTTCAAATTCTTTGAAACATGTATATTTGGTCATAGCAAACCTGGGCATTATGAAGATGACTTAATTGATGTTGCACGAGGTATTGCAAATAAACTAAAGGGTTCACCACTAGCAGCCAACACAGTTGGTCGGTTATTGAAGAAAAACCATTCTCGGGAATATTGGCTAGGAGTTCTTGAAAAGAATGAGTGGAAAAATTCAAAAGATTATGATGATATTATGCCTTCTTTGAAAATTAGTTATGATTACCTTCCTTTCCTTCTAAAAAAATGTTTTTCATATTTTTCTCTCTTCCCTGAAGATTATAGGTTTTACAATTTAGAAATTACTAGCTTTTGGATCGCAATTGGTATCTTAGAATTTAGTTGCCAAGACAAGAATAATTACTTAGAAGAACTAGTGGACAATGGTTTTCTCATAAAGGGAGTTGATAAGTCTGATGATCAATACTATGTGATGCATGATTTATTGCATGAACTATCCCGGAGTGTTTCATCACAAGAATGTGTCAATATAAGTAGTATAAGTTTTAGTTCTGATGATATCCCACGATCTATTAAACATTTGTCGATCACCACAAAGAATATATATGATGAAAGTTTTGGGGAGGAAATAGGTAAACTGAAGCGTGTGATAGACATTGCAAGTTTGCGTTATTTGATGATTTTTGGATTACATGGTCGAACAATAGCTCATATTTTAAAAGATACATTTGAAGAAATAAAGGGTCTCCGGGTTCTAGTTATAGCAATGAACACTCCGGAATCTTTGCCAAACTATTTTCCAAACCTTTTACACCTCCAATTCCTTCAAATTAGATCACCTTATCGCTGGAACAAAATGACGTTACCTAGCACATTGTCTAGATTTTACCACTTGAAATTTCTGGACCTCAATGGCTGGAATGGTAGTGAAAAGTTGCCTAAAGACATTAATCGCCTTGTGAATTTACGACATTTCCTTTCTTCCAAAGAACTCCATTCCTATATTCCTGAGGTTGGAAAGATGAAGTGTTTACAAGAGCTACAAGAGTTCCATGTTAAGAAAGAGGGAGTTGGCTTTGAATTGAGAGAGCTGGGGGAACTGGCACTGCTAGGAGGAGAGTTCCGTCTATGTAATCTTGAAACTGTGACATCCAAAGGAGAAGCTAGTACTGCCAAACTAAAGAATAAAAAGAATCTAAAAGGGCTGACATTAGTTTGGAGTACAGAGCACCGGACCATAAATGATGATGTTCTTGATGGTCTTCAACCACACCCTAATCTTAGGGTGCTTGGCATTATAAATCCTGGTGTTGCCCCTTGTCCTAGATGGTTGTGTGGTGACATTAGCATAAAAGGGTTGGAGGATCTCCATCTGGAGGGTGTATCTTGGGGGACTCTTCCAGCTTTTGAGCAGGTACCACACCTCAGTAGTCTCACTTTGAAAAATATTGCTGGGATGAGTGTGTTCGGGCCTGGCTATAGTGGTTTTACAGAAAGAAGTTTGATGCACCTGAAGAAACTTGAGTTTGAGAATATGCCAGAGCTTGAGAAGTGGGTCGGGGAACCCAATAGCTGTCTATTTTCAAGGCTTGAAAGCATCAAGGTTGGAGGTTGTCCGCTTCTCCGTTTGTTTCCCTTCTTGAAGTGCTCTGACCTATTTACCAACCTGTGTAGTCTTCATATTGATAACTGCCCCAAGTTGTCTCAGTTCCCATCCATGCCTCACACCTCCACACTAACAGATATTCGTGTGGAAACTGGCGGGTCAAAGCTATTATATGACGGTAAGGAATTGAGCATTAAAGGCTATACCGGGGCTTTGGCTTTCCACAATATGGATAAAGTAGAGGTTATGAAAATTACGGATGTGTCACGCATATCATTTTCAGACCTCCAGAAACTAAATTTGTTGAGAAGTATACATTTCAAGAAATGCAACAACATGTTTTCTGCAGAACTGGATGATAGTATTTTCCTCCATTCAGTTCAGAATCTTTACATGCAAAAATTATGCATTACTGGAGAATTGTTCTCAAAGGTTTTGAAGTGTTTCACGACCCTTTCCCAGCTTACCATCAAAAAGTGTAAGAGGCTTGAACTTCTAGCTATGGAGGATAGAAGACTCTCAGGCCTCAAGATGCTCCAATCATTTACAGGATCGGGTTGTAGGAACTTGTTCTCTCGGTGGCCCATGGGCGAAGTAGGTGGAGGAGCTGATGCCATCAAGCCTTTCCCTACTTCCCTCAGGGAGCTTGATATTTTCCAAGAGTCAAGCATGAAGTCAATGGGTCTGCTCTCAAACCTCACGTCTCTCACCAGTCTAAGTTTGACATGTTGTCAAGGATTGACAATGGATGGGTTCAATCCTCTCATCATGGTCAACCTCAAGAAATTTACTGTAAATGCTATGTATCAATACGAGAACATGTCTATAGTAGGGGATCTGTCGTCAGAGATTATAAGGAGTAACCCAATCCATGCGGGTTCATTCCAGCTGGAACAATTTGTGGTGGATAGCATCTCGGCAGTGCTTACTGCTCCCATCTGCAGCCACCTTGCCGCAAGCCTCCACACATTGATGTTCAGTTCTGATGAGCGGGCAACAACCTTCACGGAAGAGCAAGAGCAAGCGCTGCAGCTCCTCGTCTTCCTCAAACATCTCGAATTTCGATATTGCTATAATCTGCAGTCCCTCCCTCAAGGGTTACGTGACCTTTCTTCTCTCAAGGAACTAAGTATGTACCGTTGTGAGAAAATGCAATGCCTGCCGCCCAAGGAGGGCCTCCCCGCTTCACTGGAAACACTACAAGTGTCGTTCTGCAGTCCTGAGGTTACTGGGCAAGCCAGGAAACTGGAGGAAAGTGACCCATGGTTTTTGTAATAGGATCAGATACGTAACCCACCCTAGTCTTAAATTGATGAAGCTTCTAAGACCTGACGGTCTTACATGTTTCAATTGCAGGGCTAAACTAGGGAGGAGCAGCGAGAGAGAGAGAGGGAGGGTGCTCGCGCACGGGGGATCTGCGAGTGGTGGAATCTTCGCCGCTCTCTCTCGGATCTCGGGGTTTTCCTGCCCCCCTCCACCATGTCTCTCCTGACAATCGCCGCCGATGGGGCACGAGGGCGTCCAGCGCAGAGATGGTCGCGGGGTCGCACAATTGCAGTGAGCCGGTCGTGATCCGCCCCCAACCCTGGTACCTCTCTCTCTCTCTCTCAGCGCCTTAATTTGTTGTGGGTGTCATTTGTCTGAGCTATTTGTACGCGTGCGTCGGTAGATCTAGGTCGTCATGTTAGGAGGTGCAACACCTGAATGCTTAGGGATTTGTGGTGGGTTGGGCTCGTAGATTTCCCAAATTTGTCCCTTCATGGTTGTTGCGTTCAGAAATGCTTACCGATTAGAAATGCCAAAACAATACAAGTCAGATGAGTTTTTCTGTGCTTGCTCAATTGGCCTGATTCCCCTCTTTGTCTATAAATCATGATACTGGATTGATGTAGACATCACTTGTTGCTAAAAAAATTTAGGTGCCCCCCGAGTTAATAGGAAATTGAATGGCAAAGGTCTAGAGTGGCAGATGCAGGGTTCAGGAGAGGAAATTGATTTGTCTTCATCATCATGATCATCTTATTCCTCGGCTGACAAATGAGCAACAGGTAAACACTTATAATTCAGGCACTTGCTTCTATTCGTTCGAGATTTGAGCAGAACTCAGATTAGAGAAGAATATGATCCCCGGGTTCCCTTTATATATTGGAACTCATTTTGAATTGGTCGGGTGCTATTTTACAAAAGATCAAGTTGTTTCTGTAGGAATCCTTGCTCTCTTTGCATTAATGCACTGATAATCTTCTTCAGACTTCTGGACTTCTTAAGAAACATGTCCGTACCCTGTCCCCAGTCTTAATTTGAGCTGATGCCTCCCCATTTGCGTAGCTTCTGAGACCTGACGGGCTACTTGTTTCAGTTGCAGTGATGTAGATGTATCCTGTCAGTGTTGTGGAGCTAGGTACATTAGGATCACACATTCAAGTCAATCTGCCTGTAAGTACCAAAAATCAACTTATGCTCCTTTGTTCATTTTTCCATTCACACCGCATGCAGCCCATTCACACGCTTCTGTGTTTTTACACATTGTATGTCATAGGAACACAACTTCTTTTTTTGCAAGCTGGACTATTGATTTCATATACGGTTTTGTTAGTTTTCTTCCCTCTCTTACTACAGCGCACTTATTTTTGCAATGACATCAAGCAGGAATTTGCTAGCTAGGAGATTAAGGCAATACACTCTGCAATCTTTCTTTTTTCAGAACTATCTGAAGACTTGAATAATGGAGCATGTGACAGCAGGTTAAATCGTTCTGTTGGTAGCATGGTTTCATTCTGCAAACTGTGCTTCATCTTGAGGGAAACAACACTTATGATGGTAGCTTTCTGACAGTTCCAATGTTGCAGCACTATCAAACAAAAAAGGAGGTAAGAGACTCTTCGTACAGAGCATTCCAATGTTGTGATCTTTATTTCTAGAAAATAATGTTCTGATTATGATCTTCCTTCTCTCAGGAACATCCTGAACGTCTAGGTATGTTTGTGATAAACACTATGTGGCGTTTGTTCTTCATCAGTTCTTTGTTTGTAATATCAAATTAAAAAAAGGAGGTATGTTTGTTCTTCATCAGTCCTTCAATTGTAATATCAATGTTTTATTAAGGTTTGAAATATGATTCTAACTTCCATATTATGGAACACTGCAGGTTCTGTACTTGACTTCCATGGGCCATTTGCCAATTCATTTCTGCACTCATTGGTCGGAACAAGTATCAAAACATGTATTCTGATTTCTGAAGCTTAAGACTGGTATGCTATTCAGTGTTCGGGGACAATTGCCGGTGCATATCTGTTTTGACATATTAATTTCGTATACTTTGATGGCTTATGATAGATTTCAATCATATCCAGTTCTGCAGTTAACTCATGAAGTGCGATTATTCAGATTCTGCAGAATAACTGGAAGGACTCTGTCAGTTGGCAAATCTTCCATCCAAATAATAACAGCAAAGGAAGATTTTTCTGAAGCAGGAACTCGAGATAGGTAAGTTGGCCACTCATAAGCTCAGATTGCTGGTATCATATTGTGCGTACTCTTTGATTGATGTTGTACGTAGTAACTGTTTTCACATAATTGACTCCCCTACTTTGATTTCCATTCAATATACCAAATCCTGCTGTCAACTCACAATAAGTTGAATCTTTCTGCTCCTAATTTTCAGCGGCATGGCAAACACTTGTATGTGCAGACAACAATTCTCCAACGGCAACGACACGCACCAAGCCATGGCATCCCACTTTCTCAATGACGCGCTTCCCGCGGCCCGCGCCATCCTGCTCGCAGAACCGGGCCACCCTCCTGTTCCGCACCAGCATGCTGTGCTCCACTTGGTGGCTTGTGATTGCTCTTGCTCGATCGATGCTAACCTCAACATCTGCCTTTGATGTGCATGCCCTCTAGCTGTGTGCTCTGCTACTGCTACTCCCTGTAGCCCAACTTGTACGTCTACCTTGCCATCTTCGACTCTGGCAGGGCATGTGCCCACGTCACCGGAGTAGCCTCAGACCGACACTGAGCTGCTGCGAATTCGGCCAATTCATCACGAAGCAGATGAAGGTAATCCTTACTGATGCGCGGCAGCATTTCTTGTGCTTTTCCATTAGATCATTGCCTTGATTCCAGTTCTTTTTTTATATCTTCAGTCCCTAGTCCCTACAGCAGGAACAGCTACCCGATCATATATTCTGAAGTTCAAAGTGATATTCTGTTTTGTGTTCAGGAATCCACGACCGATGCTGGTACGTAGTGTATTTTTTTTAACGGAATTACTTCCTCTGCTTTAATTTCGTCCGAAAGATTTCAGTACACCCAGATCCTGCTGCTACCTCTTGAATAAACTGAATTTTGCTACTGCCAACTATCAGCCTAACCTGTTTGTACGTGATGTACTTTACAGCGGAGCGGCAACTGCTTCTATGTGTACGAGGTCCTCAATGTTCACCGCGTCATGTGCCTCTGGCGTTTTCACTTGCGCGCTAGCTGTGTCCTGCCCCTCCTACGTCAACAACCTCACCATCTTCAACTCCGGCACTGCCTGGCCCCACATCGCTGGTGTAATTTGTGGCCAACACCGAGCGGCCTGTCCATCACTTTTGCGTGATGTTCTAGGCAAGCAGCAGCTAGCGCATGCTCATTTAGCTCCGATGGTGTGACATTGGTATACCTTCAGTGCAGCCGTTACGTAAACGAGACTTAGCAGGCATGAACATTGATCATCACCTTCCTTGTAAAAGAAGGCGTGATGGTTCATCGTGTAGGTACCAAAATATATATTATGTATGTAACACGAGACACCAAGACATCAAGAAATGTGTCTCGTTTGAACTGCTTGGTAAATCTTACAGAGCCATTCTAGAACTAGATATCCTCCTTCTCTGCTTAAATACTAGGCAGATGCCGTGAAGGCAACTGAATGTACACAAACAGGAGAGCAGTAACTATCCATGACAGCTTCTAACTGTTGTTGGTGGCAAGCAAACAGGAGAGTAGATCACCAAGTCTTTGGCAGCTATTTGCTTGATGTTATATTTTGAGTTAATAAAAATGCCCTCTATCAAAAAAGCCTTTGGCAGCTAGCTAGCACAGCTACTTCATTGTACAGTACTACGTACAGCTCATGAGCTTGATGAAAAGATTTAAGTATGCTTAATTAGTTACCCATATTCATCGATCGACTTTGCTAATTCAGCCGTGTGTCGTCGTGTTTGCACCATACTAGTAGGATGGAACGGGAGAGTAATTCCATTCTAAAAAAAATCAATAATAGATATTTTATTCTGCTTAAATTGTCCCAACAATTGATCCACAAGCACAGTTAATTAGTATATATATATTAATTAATTAGCACAATTAATGTTAATGAAAATATAAGGGGATGTAGCTCAAATGATAGAGCACAATTAATTGGCATTTAAGAGGCAGGGGGATCGATAAGAAAATTTAAAAAAACACTATGTGTGACGCTACATGGGCTGTTCCTTGGATCATTATTAGGCCACATTTCTTGCAACTAAAAAGGACCTAAAGAGCGAGCGGAACTTAGGCGAGTACTGCATGATCCTTAGAGAGTTTGACGATAGAAAGACGAGACTACAGAATTGTGAGTTTGTCCACGAACACCGTGCAAGTAATGACGAGGCACACAGATTAGCTAGATCATCCACTACACTTTGTATTGGTAGACATGTGTGGCTTATTGATCCACCGGATCACATTTGTATCCCTTTAAACATTATTGAATGAAATAAAGGGCAGTGTTCTTCTAAAAAACCCGATGGAATGTAACAACGTTGGGCCATCACCCGCACGGACTTATCGCGACTAATTATCACTCCCACCCAAAAAGAACTAATGATCACTCTCTCTTTTCCTCATAAAAATCGCGTCTAATTATTGAGACTGATTTTACAAACATTGAAGGTGATGGAACTCAAAGCTGCGGATCTCCAAAAAGTAGCAACATGTCTACAACATATCAAGTGGTTGTTGATTGTAAAAATAAATAAAATCCGGGCAGTTGGTCTTGTATGTTTAGGCTTCACAGCTTAGTGGCAAGGTGCCATCAGAATGACAGTGTTTACGGTGGCAAAGCAGAGCTAAGAGCAACAGTTCAATAATCTAAATTATTATATGATACCAGGAAGATCGACAACACATCGACTCGCCCTGTGTTTTCAACTAGACCAAACACATAGAACGCTCGGGGAACATATTGATTGATTCTCTTTAGTGTGGATCAGCAGTTGAAGCCACATTGCCCCAAGGCGTCGGCCTTCCAGGCATCAAGGGGGCGATCTTCATTCACGCGATATATAAGGAAAATTGATCCGACTCTGAATCCTGGCTCTGACTACCTTGGCGTCATCCAAGGACGTCCTCACCGTCCGGCCACATCCTCCTCACCCGAGCTCCAGCCTCCGCTGGCCTCGCCACGGCTCTGCTCGCATGTTGTTGCTGCATCCATCATCTGAGGCCGATTCTTAAGTAGTTGCAACACAGTAATTATTTTTCCTAAGCATGCAACTCTTTCATATCAACAAATCAAGCATGTATGCCATGTCATCAACTTGCCATTTCTCTACTGTTTTTTTTTCCTATGCATGCAGCCTTTCCACATCAACAAATCATGCACTTACCCTATCATCTACTCCCTCCGTTCCTAAATATAAGTCTTTTTAGAGATTCCACTACAAACTACATATGTATGTATATAGACATATTTTAGAGTGTAGATTCACTCATTTTGCTCCGTATGTAGTCCATTGTGGAATATCTAAACAGACTTATATTTAGGAACGGAGAGAGTACTTCACAATCAATCCAATATTCACGGCATTAGTTCCGTGACGACGTTGTGGGTTATCTTCTAGTTAAAAATATATACAAACTATTTCTCATTTTCACCCACTGAAACAGTCTTGGATAGGCAAGAGCATTGAGGTAGTGTGTTTTCCGCTGAGCTGGATTATTCTTTCAGTGATTTTATTTTTTGAGAATCATTTTTTCAGTTTTTTTTACAGGTAGAATCATTCTTTCAGTGGGTTAGGATGGAGTTCAAATCACACCAGCCCAGGAGAAAGCTGGATCATAAGTCCTAGAATGGAGGCCCATCACGTATCCACTTTTCCGAAAGGCCCTTCCTTTCTGTTTCTCAAAAAAAAAAAAACATCGTTTGCGTCGCCGGCGGGCGGCGTGGCAGGAGGAGGTGCGCGGCGTGCTGGATCTAGGGCAAGGGGTGCCGTCCAGGCTTCTCGGCGTAGCGGATGGAGGCCAGGAGGGGATCGAAGGGAGGTCGGCCACCCATTCAATCCCCAATTACAGAGCAGCAGCGGCTACACGGCGGCGGCAAACGGGCTCAAGCGGAAGTCCGCAGCGGCTGTGGTAAGACATAGAGGACCGTAAGGGTTAGGAGTCTGCTCCTATCAATTTGTTGTATTTTAACACGCAATTTGCTGTGGGTAATGACAAAACACAGTAAAAAAAATCTAGCTCCTGTTGGGAAACACTGCCATGGTCATGGTACTAGACTCCGAGATGATCCTGCATCACATCTTTTTCGACCTTCCGTTGGCCTGGCCCAGCCCCTGGACCGATCCACTGTACATCAAATGATTTCTGGGCGACAAGCGTCCTTGCCTTGCCACCAATGATCAAATGTATCCTTAAATCTGCTTGTCCCAACCACCATGTGAGCCTGTCATCAACAATGCTAGCTGTGCACGCAGGCCCGGCTTGAATGCCATCACACAAACATAGGGAAAATAATAGCTCAACTAACACTGTTGTTGACAGATCTTCTTTGTAGATTATATATATGCTTTTTCTACTCTTTGGTCTTTGCCTTCGGTAAAATGCTTCATATATAGTTCGGTGGCGTTATATGATTTATTTACATCGTCATCTTTGCTCTCCATCTTTGTGGAAATGCCTCAGATTAACTATGATTATCTGATCGAGGCCCTTACTGCACAGCAAACAGGGGTCAGGTCATTCCGCTGTCACGGTGTCACCTAATCCCACCCAAAGATTCACATGTGTGAACACCTGTGACAACTCAAACTTGGTACAGTCCTTTGCAGGACGCGGACCACCAGACAAGCACCGAAAATTTCTCGCTACCCCATGTGATGATGTAAACCTGTGCGTCGATCTGTCTGTCTGTGACAACCACCTGGACCTGTCCACCTAACTATGCCGGCCTGGCTTGAATACCACCAGGCCATCAATAACACCCACCCCTATAAGGCAAGTCATTGAGGCCTCCTCGAAACTGCGCACACATTACAACTTCCTGCTGTTCTTTGCAGTACTCTCACCACACAGTCACTAATAACTTGCCGGAGGAGGAAGAGGAGGAGATGGAGACGGCGATCGGCGCGGCAAGCTGGCTCGTCGGCAAGGTGCTGAATAAGCTGTCCAATGACTTGGTGTCCTCGTATGTGGCAAGCACCGAGCTCGGCTTCAACTCCGAGCAGATCAAAACCAAGCTCAAGTACATGCAAGGACTGCTGGATGCGGCTCAGGACAGGGATGTGAGCAGCAACCGTGGCCTGCAGAGCTTACTGGAGGACCTGAGCAACAAGGCTGATGAGGCTGAGGATGTGCTGGACGAGCTCCACTACTTCATGATCCAGGACAAGTTGGACGGCACCAAGGAGGCAGGCCCGGATCTGGGCGATGGCCTACGTGGCCATGCTCTCCATGGTCGCCATGCTGCTCGCCACACAATTGGTAACTGGCTTCCATGCTTTTCTTGCTCACGTTCTCGTACACAAGATGATGGTTGTGGTACTGCTATTGCTATTACCAGTAACCCACACAATGCAACCAAGTCTGATAGCGGTGATGATGGTGGCTGTGTTCTGAAGTTGAAATTCGATAGAGTGGCCATGTCCAACAAAATCAAGTCAGTAATAGAGAGCATACATAACCTGTGTGATCCTGTCTCCGACTTGCTGAATAAAATCCCAAATAACAACACAACTATCACCACCAAAAGGCTCCACACGGGTTCAACAGTTGCACAAGATAAACTGTACGGGAGGGGTGCCATTTTTGAGAAAACTATAAATGCTCTGACCAATGGCACATATGATGGTGAAACCCTTTTTGTTCTGCCTTTTGTCGGTCCTGGGGGTATGGGAAAGACAACCTTCACCCAACACTTGTATAATGATGAAAGCATTGTGGGGCACTTCAATGTCAGGGTTTGGGTATGTGTCTCAACTTATTTTGATGTGCCAAACCTCACACGGCAGATCCTTGGATGCATACCTGCAGTTGAAAAAGAGGAACACAACTGCAGTGTTGAAACAGCCAATTTAGACCAGCTTCAGAAATCCATTGCAGAGAGACTGAAGACCAAAAGGTTTTTAATTGTCTTGGATGATATTTGGAAATGCAACAGTGAAAGTGATTGGAATAACCTTTTAGCTCCATTTAAAAGGGGGGAAACAAAGGGCAACATGGTTCTTGTCACCACTAGATTTCCCTCTATAGCACATATGGTGAAAACAACTGATCTAGTAGAGCTGCATGGTCTGGAGCCTAATGACTTTTTGGAATTCTTTGAAGTATGCATATTTGGTCATAGCAAACCTGTGCATTATGAAGATGACCTAATTGATGTTGCAAGAGAGATTGTTAAGAAACTAAAGGGTTCACCACTAGCAGCCAATACAGTTGGTCGGTTATTAAGGAATAACATTTCTCGGGAATATTGGATTAGAGTTCTTGAAAAGAATGAGTGGCAAAATGCAAAAAATGATGATGATATTATGCCTTCTCTGAAAATTAGCTATGATTACCTCCCTTTCCTACTAAAAAAATGTTTTTCATATTTTGCTCTGTTCCCTGAAGATTATAAGTTTTATAATTTGGAAATTACTAGCTTTTGGACTGCCATAGGTATCATAGACTCTAGTTACCAAAACAATAATAATTATTTAGAGGAACTAGTAGACAATGGCTTTCTCATGAAGGGAGTTGATAGGTATGATGATCAATACTATGTGATGCACGATTGATTGCATGAACTATCCCGTAATGTGTCGTCACAAGAATGTGACAATATAAGTAGTTTAAGTTTCAGTGCTGATAACATCCCACAATCTATTCGACAATTGTCAATCACCATAAATGATACATATGATGAAAGTTTTGAAGAAGAAATGGGTAAACTGAAGGGTAGGTTAGACATTGCAAATTTGCGGACTTTGATGATTTTTGGGTTATGTAATGCAAGCATAGCTAATGTTTTGAAAGACACATTTGAGGAATTGAAGGGCCTCCGAGTATTATTTATAGCAATCAACATGCCAACATCTCTGCCAAACAACTTTTCAAAACTTATCCACCTTCAATACCTTAAGATTGGTTCACCCTATAACTTAGAAATGACTTTACCTAGCACCTTGTCTAGATTTTACCACTTAAAATTCCTGGACCTACAAGCTTGGAATGGTAGTAGAAAGTTGCCTAGAGACATTAGCTGCCTTGTGAATTTACGCCATTTCAATTCTTCCAAAAAACTCCACTCAAATATTCCCGAGGTTGGCAAGATGAAGTGCTTACAAGAGCTAAAAGAGTTCCATGTTAAGAAAGAGGGTGTTGGGTTTGAATTGAGAGAGCTGGGGGAACTGGGAGAGCTAAAAGGAGAACTCCGCATAT
Source organism: Triticum urartu (assembly GCF_056163025.1). Taxonomy (NCBI): domain Eukaryota; kingdom Viridiplantae; phylum Streptophyta; class Magnoliopsida; order Poales; family Poaceae; genus Triticum; species Triticum urartu. The sequence goes on from NC_141878.1 coordinate 600,377,827, forward strand.
GCAATCTTGAAACTGTGGCGTCCAAGGGGGAAGCTAGTGCTGCTAAACTGAAGAATAAAAAGAATCTGAAAGGGTTGAAATTAGTTTGGGGTACGGAGCACCAAACCATAGATGATGATGTTCTTGATGGTCTTCAACCACACCCTAATCTTAGGGTGCTTGGCATTATAAATCCTGGTGTTGCACCTTGTCCTAGATGGTTGTGTGGTGACATTAGCACAAAAAGGTTGGAGTCTCTTCATCTGGAGGGTCTTTCTTGGTGTCCTCTTCCAGCTTTTGAGCAGCTACCACACCTCAGTAGTCTCACTTTGAAAAATATTGCTGGGTTGAGTGTGTTCGGGCCTGGCTTTAGTGGTGTTACAGAAAGAAGCTTCATGCACCTGAAGACACTTGAGTTTGAGAATATGCCAGAGCTTGTGGAGTGGGTCAGGGAACCTAATAGCCATTTGTTTTCAAGGCTTGAAAGCATCAAGTTTAGAGGTTGTCCCCTTCTCAGCTTGTTTCCCTTCATGGAGTGCTCTGACCTATTTACCAACCTGTGTAGTCTTCATATCGAAAACTGCCCCAAGTTGTCTCAGTTCCCACCCATGCCTCACACCTCCACAATAACATGTATTCATGTGAAAAATGATGGGTCAGAGCTATTATATGATGGTAAGGAATTGTGCATTGAAGGGTATGCCGGTGCTTTGGCTTTCCACAGTATGGATAAAGTAGAGGTTATGCATATTACAGATGTGTCACACATTTCATTTTCAGATCTCCAAAAACTAAATTCATTGAGAAGTTTATATTTCAAGAAATGCGACGACATGTTTTCTGCAGAAATGGCTGATAGTGTTGTCATCTGTTCAGTTCAGAAACTTGGTATAAAGGAATTATGTATTACTGGAGAATTGTTCTCAAAGATTTGAAGTGTTTCCCGGCCCTTTCCCAGCTTACCATGGGAGAGTGTGAGAGCCTTGAACTTCTGCCTGTGGAGGATGGAGGACTCTTGGGCCTCGAGATGCTCCAATCATTTACAGGATACAATTGTGGGAAGTTGTTCTCTCGGTGGCCCAAGGGAGAAGCAGGTGGAGGAGCTCGCGCCATCAAGCCTTTCCCTACTTCCCTCAAGGAACTTAGGATTTTCTTAGAGCCAAGCATGCAGTCAATGGGTCTGCTCTCAAACCTCACGTCCCTCACCAGTCTGGCCCTGTCAAGTTGTATGGAATTCACAATGGATGGGTTCAATCCTCTCATCACAGTCAACCTCAAGAAATTTGCCGTAGATGCTATGTATTCGAAGCAAGAGAACATGTCTATTGCAGGGGATCTGCTGTCAGAGATTGCAAGGAGCAAATTAGTGCGTGCAGGTTCTTTCCAGCTGGAAGAATTTTTGGTGGATAGCATCTCGGCAGTGCTTACTGCTCCCATCTTCAGCCACCTTGCCGCAAGCCTCCACACATTGATGTTCAGTTCTGATGAGCGGGCAACAACCTTCACGGAAGAGCAAGAGCAAGCGCTGCAGCTCCTCGTCTTCCTCAAACATCTCGAATTTCGATATTGCTATAATCTGCAGTCCCTCCCTCAAGGGTTACGTGACCTTTCTTCTCTCAAGAGACTAACGATCTTGGGTTGTGAGAAAATCTTATGCCTGCCGCCCAAGGAGGGCCTCCCCACTTCACTGGAAGAGCTGAGAGTATGGCGTTGCGGTCGTGAGCTAACTGAAAAAGCCAGAAAACTGAAAGAAAGTGACCCATGGTTTTCTGTAAGTGTTGTCTCCCCCTTCCAGGTACGCTAACCCACCCCAGTCTTAACATGATTTGAGGTGATGCCTCCCCATATGCCTGCCTTTGCTTCTAAGACCTGACGCTCTAACATGCTTTCCATTGCAGACATACTGAACTAAATTAACCAGGGAGCTCGTGCGCGGGGGATCTGGGAATGGTGGGAATCTTCGCCCCTCTCTCTCTCTCTCTCTCGACCGTCGCCGACGGTGGGGTGCGAGGGCGGCGGTGGAGCGGAACTATGGCGGCCAGCGGGGGATGGTCGCGGGGTCGCACAATCGCAGTGAGCTGGTCGTGATCAGCCCCCGACCGTGGTACACCTCTCTCTCTCTCTCTCAGCGCCTTAATTTGTTGTCGGTGCCATTCGTCCGAGCTGTTCGTGCGCGTGTGTCGGTGGATATAGGTCGGCATGTTAGGAGGTGCAACAGCTCACATTCCCCTGAATCCTTAGGGATTTGTGGTGCGTTGGCCTCCTAGATTTACCAAATTGGTCCCTTCATGGTTGATTACCGATTAGAAATGCCAAACAATAAAAATGTGATGAGTTTGTCTGTGCCTGCTCAATTGGCATGATTTCCCTCTTAGCTTAGTTCATATCATTTCCCTCTTTGTCTATAAATCATGATAATGGATTGATGTATGCATCACTTGTTGCTGAAAAAATTTAGGTGGCCCCCGAGTTCAACTATAGTAGGCGATTGAATGGCAAAGGTCCAGAGTGGCAGCTGCAGGGTTAAGGAGAGGACATTGATTTGTCTTCATCATCATCTTATTCCTCGGCTGACAAGTGAGCAACAGGTAAACACTTACCATTCAGGCACTAGCTTCTATTCATTCGAGACTTGAGCAGAACTTATATTGGAGAAGAATATGGTCTCAGATTCCCCTTATTGGAACTATGTTCCTTTTTATTTTGTTTCAAATTTTTTGAAAGAAGAGAACTATTTTGTTTCAAATTGATCAGGTGCCTTTTTTTTTTACCAAATCTCAAGTTGTTTTTGTAGGAATGCCTGTACCTAGCCTGGATTAATGCCTGTACCAAATTTCAAATTGATCAGGTGCCTCTCTTGTGCATTAATGCATTGATAACCGTCTTCGGACTTCTGGATAGACTTCTTAAGAAACACGTACGTAACCTGTCCCCAGTCTTAATTTGAGGTGATGCCTCCCCATTTGCGTAGCTTCTGAGACCTGATGGGCTACTTGTTTCAGTTGCAGTGATGTAGATGTATCCTGTCAGCGTTGTGGAGCTAGTTATATTAGGATCACACATTCAAGTCAATCCGCAGGTAAGTACCAAAAATCAACTTCTGCTCCTTTGTTCATTTTTCCATTCACACTGCATGCACCCATTAATTTACATACGGAATCTGTAGCCCAATCACATGCATTTGTGTTTGCACATTGTAACTCATAGGAGCACAACTTCTTTTTTGATATCATATACAGTATTGCTAGTTTTCTTCCCTCTCTTACTACAGTGCACTTATTTCTGCAATGACATATTACAGTTAGGATGGATGTGGCAGCTGCACGATTTCTCTTTTGAGCACCGTTATCATGTACGAATTTGCTATCTGCAATATTATGGCAATTCATTCTGCAATCTTTCTTTTTTCAGAAATTTCAGCAGACCCGAATAATTGGAGCATTTGACAGCAGGTTTAATCGTTCTGTTGGTAGCCTGATTTCATTCTGCAAACTGTGCCTCATTCGGAGAGAAACAACACTTCTGATGGTAGCTTTCTCACAATTCCAATGTTGGAGCAGTATCAAACAGAAAGGGAGGTAAGAGACAATCTTCGTACAGAGTGTTCCAATGTTGCGAGCTTTATTTTTATAAAATAAATCATGATAACATCCTGACTGTGTAGGTATGTTTGTGACACATACTTTGGGGCATTTCTTCTTCACCAGTCCTTCATTTGTAATATCAATTAAAAAAGGAGGTACGAGACACTATCTTTGTCGTGTCACGTACTATTAGGTGATTGTAATGTTTCATTAAGGTTTGAAAGATGATCCTAATTAACTTCCATGTTATGGAACACTACAGGTTCTGTACTTGACTTCCATTGGCCATTTGCCAATTCATTTCTGCACCCATTGGTTGGAACAAGTATCCAATCATGTACTCTGAAGATTAAGACATGGTACCCTATTCCGTGTAGATGCTGGTGCGTATCAGTTTTGACATATTGATTTCATATGTTTTTGGTAGATTTCAATATATCCAGTTCTGCAGTAAACTCACAAAGTGCAATTACTCAGACTCTGGAACAATTGCAAAAGCTCTATCAGTAGGCAATTTTTCCTTCAGGACGTAGCTCTTCCATCCAAAAAATAAGAGCACTGGAGGAAAGGTCAGTTGGCCGTTCTGTCCGTCAAAACTGGCCATCCCCTGTTGCTTATGCTGGCCTTTTGGGTTTGCGTCGCAATGACTTGTAAACTTGGTGTAATCTTCCAGGTTTTCCGCTAACTGTGCTTCCTATTGGCCAAGCCAAACAAGGCATTCTCATGATTAATTCATGGATGCTTCGGTTCCCAATATTATTCATGGAGCAATTACGCAGTTAATTCGTCCAGTTCGCTGTGAACCAAAAGAAGGTGCTTTACTGATATGCAATAATGTTTACTCTAATTCCCATGAAATCATCGTTGCCTTTTTTTTAATTTAGTGCCCTATTTTCTTCAGCCCACAAGGAGGAACAGTCATCAAAACATATACAGTGTCTGATATGCAATAATGTTTACTCTCAAGCTTAAATTTGGGGTATCGTATTCTGTGTCCAGGCTCTGGGGTTGATGCTGGTATGCAGTACCTGTTTTCACACAATTGACTTCTGGTTCTATGATTTCGGTTCTGCTGCTAACTCATGAATAAATTGAATCTTTCTTCTGTTATACAGTGGAGAGTGGCAAGCGCTTGTGTGTTTACACAATAAATCCCAGATGCTAACGATTGATGATAACCACATCGCCTGCCTTTGGTGTGCCCGCCCGCTAGCCATGTGCTCTGCTATTCCCCTGTAGTCCAAACTCGTTCTTTGACCTCGCCATCTTCGTCTCCGGCAGGGCATGTGCCCACGTCACCGGTGTAATTTGGGATGCTGGTACTTACTTTAGTTTTGACATCTCGACCTCCCATGCTTTGATTCCGTCCGAAAGATTCAGCATGCCAGATCCTGCTGTTACCTCACGAACAAACTGAATCTCTGTTTTCGACCTCAGTATTTCACTCATTCTGCAGACAATCGCAACCGAAGGTCAATTGTTTCTCTCGCAGTTAGCAGCTTTGCATTTAGAACAACTGCAACAATGGTGTGTTCTGAAGGAGCTGCACCGACCACAATTTCCAGAGGTCAGGTTGTCATTCTTTCCCCCTCCTCTGGCGCCCCTGCGGGCGGCAGGAGAAGAACCCTAGCCGCCGGCGCCTCTCCTCTCCCCCTCCCCTCTCCCCCCTCCCGCCGCTGCGAGAGGGCGCGCCCGGGCAAAGCCCGGCCGGCGGCGGCGGCGGTGGGGACTCTCACCCCCTTGTGCGGCTGGGGCTGGCGCGGGCCGGCACGGTCGGACCAGGGCGCTGCGGAGCGCGGGACGCGGCGGCGGCTCTGCGGGTGGCACGGGGCTCTCCGGCGGGCGTGGTGGGCTGCAACGAGGCGGGCCGTGCCCGGGGTCTGGATGTGGCGCCTCGGCCAGATCTGGCCCTGTGGCAACGAGGGCCGCGGGTGGTGCTGTGGGCGGGCGGCCACCTCTGCCGGGTCCTCCCTGCCTGGTGGAGGTGGGGGATGGTGGTGCGTGCTGGTGGTCGGGGACGGCGGCTGCGACTTTGGCGGCGGCTCGGCCAGATCTGACTTCTCAGCGGTGCGGGCCTCGGAAGGCTTGCGCTGCGGGCGGCCGCCTCGACCGGGGCCATGTCGGCTGGTTGGGGTGGCGGCGCAGTAGCGGTGGTTCGGCCCCCCTCTCCTGATGCTTGGGGTGCTTGGAGCTGTGGTCGGAGGCGTGGCCAGAGGGTGGAGCACGGTGGCTCGACGCTCCTTGTCTTTGGCTGGCCACGGTGGTTGGGGCGCTCCGGGGGTTGGCAGGGTGCCTCCGGGTTTTTTGCTGTTGCCAGAGGTGGCGACGGCGGCCCGGCCCCGGTTCGAGAAATGGCGAGGTGGCTGCAGCGTTCCCGGCAGCCGCCGGTGGCTTTCCCCTGCCCTGTTTCAGCCGGCTGGGTCCCATTCTCGCCCAAAGGGCTCGCCTTTCTGATAGCAGCGTCCGATGATCCGTGTGGAAGGAGGTGGGGTGGTCTTGGATGCCAGGGCGGCGGCTCTGGTGGTGGAAGCCCGGTGCTCGTGGGCGGAGGCCGTGGCTCAGGTGCTGCCCGGTGGCCATGGCCGTGTGGGCGGCGTGGTGGCCGGGGGGATGACGATCGGTGGTGGTGGTGCGGCTTCCGTACCTTTGCCAGGGGCAGTGAGCGTGGACCGGGGTGAAAACCTGCTGTCTTTGGGCAGTCCAGCGGCGGCGAGTTCGTCCCTTTCTTGAAGGCGCCGTCGCGGTCCTCATTGCCCGCCGTGTTGCTCCAGGGGAAACCCTGACCCTCGGTTCGGGCGGTGGCGGCACTCAAGTGTCGTAACCTTCCTGAAGGCACCGCCTTGGAGCTCATGGTCCATCGTCTGGAGCTTCATCTCTTCGCGGTGGCATGTTCACGGTTGAGGATCCCGGTAGCTATTGTACTGGCTGGGTGTGGTGTTGCTGCGTCTAGCGCCTATGTATCTAGCCTTGGGTGTGTGTGTGAGTTGTGGTGGCGTGTGTTTGTATCATATTGTGGTTGGTTGGTGCTTTATATATAAAGCGGGGTGAAAGCCTTTTTGGTAAAAGTGGCAACCCCTGTACCATCTGCTGGATTCTTGGACTTGCATTGCATTAACATGTGAACTTGGTTTAATCATTCAGGTTTTCCTCTCAATTTACTAACCAAAGCCCTGGAAAAGAAAATCATGATTCGAGACTGCTCTGGAGCAATTGGTGGCACAATTTATGGATTTTTTTCAAAACTATGACGCATTTTATAGCAAATTCGGAAACTATAGCAAAGAATGGAGAAAAATCAAAACTAGCACCCCGTCGGCCACGGGTGGGCCGAAAAGGGTGTTTTCGGCCTCCCTTTGGCCGAAATGGACTTTTCGGCCTTGCCTTGGCCGAAAAGGTGCGTGCTTGGGCTGAAAATACCTTTTTGGTCAGGAGTAGGCCGAAAAGTCCTTTTTGATCAGGAGTAGGCCGAAAAGTCCCTTGGGCCCACCTTTTCACGTTAATGGTTGACCGAAGTAGCATGGCTCCACTCTTCGGCTTACGTTAGGCCGAAGCGATTTTTTTTTAAAATTTTGGTATATAAATACTATGCAACCATTGCCCATCTTAGACATTAAAAAATATATTTTCGCGCAACGCTTTTCCCTCAATATTTTCCCGCCACCCGTTTCCCACCAACCCCTTCCCGTCATATGTTCCTGCCACCCGTTTCTCGCCAACCCCTTCCCGCCATATGTTCCCGCCAACCCTTTCCCGCCATACCACGGTATACCATTAAATAAATTCTTCATATTTAAAAAAAAATCATGTTTCTTAAAATCTTTTCCCTTTTTTCAAATGTATATAAAAAATCGAGCGGCCTGCCCCTCCTACGTCAACAACCTCACCGTCTTCAACTCCGGCACTGCCTGGCCCCACATCGCTGGTGTAAATTGTGGCCAACACCGAGCGGCCTGTCCATCACTTTTGCGTGGTCATCCTCCATGCCGTGATGTTCTAGGCAAGCAGCAGCTAGCACATGCTCATTTAGCTCTGACGGTGTGACATTGGTATACCTTCAGTGCAGCCGTTACATAAACGAGACTTCGCAGGCATGAACATTGATCATCACCTTCCTTGTAAAAGAAGGCGCGACGGTTCATCGTGTAGGTACTAAAATATATATTATGTATGTAACACGAGACACCAAGACATCAAGAAATGTGCCTCGTTTGAACAGCTTGGTAAATCTTACAGAGCCGTTCTTGAACAACTACCGTCCTTTTCTGTTTAAATATTAAGCAGATGCGATGAAGGCACCTGAATTTATACAGACATGAGTCACTATCCATCACAGCTTCTAACTCTTGTTGGTGGCAAGCAAACAGGAGAGTAGCTGAGTAGATCACCAAGTCTTTAGCAGTTATTTGCTTGATGTTACATTTTGAGTTAATAAAAATGCCCTCTATACCACGTGACACATGTGGTAAGCAATCCACACAATTTTATTTTAAAAAGCCCTCAATCAAAAAAGCCTTTGGCAGCAAGCTAGCATAGCCACTTCTTTGTACAGTACTACGTACAGCTCATGAGCTTGATGAAAAGATTTAACTGTACTTAATTAGTTACCCGTATAGATCATCGATCGACTATGATAATTCAGCCGCGCGTCGCGCTTGCACCATACCATACGATGGAACGGGACATTTATCCTCAAGCACAATTAATGTCAATGAAAATATAAGGGGATGTAGCTCAAATGGTAGGGCACTTTAATTGGCGGTCTTCGTTCCATCCACTCATCAACAGCCGATCCGAAAATAATGCTGCCCCCGCGTCGCTCTTCTTGGGCGACACGGGCAACGCCGCCGTACCCCAGCCTAACCTTCCCTCTCCTCCCATCTTTCCTTTTCAATTTGCTTAAACAAACCAGGATTCCTAATCAGGCGAAAGATAATCCCTACCCCTTTCTTATAGGTGGGGATTTCAATTTGCTTAGATTTCCAAATGAGAAAAGCCGTGGTAGGTTTGATAATCATTGGCCTTTCCTTTTCAATGCTGTCATCGACAGTCTAGATCTGCGAGAGGTTTCCATGATTGGAAGGCAATTCACTTGGGCGAACAGTCTTCCGAAACCGACATATGAGAAACTAGATCGCGTTTTAATGGATACCGACTGGGAATCTAAATTTCCTATGGTGTCTGTTCGTGCTCTACCTCGTATTGAGACTATATCAGACCACGCACCCATTCTCTTAACTACTGGTTTGCCACGACCACAACATAGACGCAAGTTCAAGTTCGAACTTGGGTGGTTTCTTCGGGATGGTTTCCATGACATGATCAAGGAGGTGTGGGAAAAACCGGTGGCCGGGCATACCTCAATTCACAAATGGAATAACAAAGTGCGTGCTTTACGCAAATTCCTTGGTGGTTAGGCTAGGCACACGGTGGGTATCGTCAAAAAGGAGAAGCTTCGTCTTTGATCTATAATTGATGAATTAGAAGCTTTGGCAGAGGTTAGACCTCTATCTGAGCATGAAATCGAGATCAAGAGTCATTCGAATGCACAGATAGCTAGCATGCTGTATGAGGAGGAACTCAAATGGTACCAACATAGTAACTCTCAGTTTATCCTGAAAGGATTCAAATATTAGATATTTCCGTGGAGTCGCCAGTGGCAAACACCGTAAGAAAATTATTCATTCCCTACAACAGGATGAGGGGACGATTGAGGGGCTTGAGCAACATAAAACTTATATTACTAATTATTATAAAAAATTGTTCGGAACCCCAGAGGAAGGAAATTTCTCAATGGACGAGTCCCGAACAGATAACATCGCACAGGTCTCTGATGAAGAAAACGACCTTCTAACAACCACATTTACTGGGGAGGAAGTTAGAAAGACGGTTTTCCTAATGGAGCACAACAAAGCCCTGGGTCCAGATAGTTTTCCCGCTGAGTTCTATCAGAACTTCTGGGAAGTCATCAAGCGGGATCTCCTACTTTTCTTTAGCGACCTACATGATGGCCATCTAGAATTGTTTCGCTTAAACTTCGGCGAGATTATTTTATTACCTAAGGTTAATGAGGTTGAAAAGATACAACAATATAGACCTATTTGCCTCCTTAATGTTAGTTTTAAAATACTCACGAAGGTTGCGAGTTAGGCTAAATTCGGTTGCTGAACACGTGGTCCGTCCTTCACAGACTGCTTTTATGCAAGGAAGAAACATCCTAGATGGGAGTTGTTATCCTTCATGAAATAGTCCATGAATTACATCGGAAAAAGTTGAATGGGGTGGTACCTAAAATAGACTTTGAGAAAGCTTATGACAAAGTCAAATGTCTATTTCTTCAACAGACTCTCAGAATGAAAGGATTTTTTACAGAGTGGTGCGCTATGATCCATAGCTTCATTTCTAGAGGTAGTGTTGCCATTAAGGTCAATGAAGACGTTGACACTATTTTCAAACGAAGAAGGGATTGCGACAAGGTGACTCGATATCGCCAATGCTATTCAATATAGTGGCGGATATGCTAGCGGTCATGATTGAGCGTGCCAAGGTTGATGGCCAAATTGATGAGGTAGTAAATCATCTAGTTGATGGTGGTCTCTCTATACTTCAATATGCCGATGATACGGTTCTCTTCATGGATCATGACCTCGAGAAAGCGAGAAATCTGAGATTAATTTTATCAGCATTCGAGCAACTCTCAGGTCTCAAGATCAACTTTCATAAGAGTGAATTGTTTTGTTTTGGCGAGGCTCAAGACGAGGCCCACATGTACGCTAAACTGTTCGGGTGTGGGTTAGGTCAGTTTCCGATCACATATTTGGGGATACCGATACATTATCGGAGACTCACAAATGCTGAATGGAAACACGTCGAGGAGAGACCACAAAAAAGAGTTAGCAGTTGGAAAGGTAAACTAATGTCTCTGGGTGAAGATTGGTCCTCATAAACTCAGTATTAAGTAATATGGTACTGAAGGAAATATGCCCTAGAGGCAATAATAAAGTTGTTATTATATCTCCTTATATCATGATAAATGTTTATTATTAATGCTAGATTGTATTAACTGAAAACTTAGTACATGTGTGAATACATAGACAAAATAGAGTGTCCCTAGTATGCCTCTACTTGACTAGCTCGTTAATCAAAGATGGTTAAGTTTCCTGACCATAGACATGTGTTATCATTTGATGAACGGGATCACATCATTAGGAGAATGATGTGATGGACAAGACCCATCCGTTAGCTTAGCATTATGATCGTTAAGTTTTATTGCTATTGTTTCTTCATGACTTATACATGTTCCTCTGACTATGAGATTATGCAACTCCCGAATACCGGAGGAACACCTTAAGTAGTACCCGACACTACTAGGGAAAACCCTAGCAGTAGCGCTGCTTTTGTGCTCACTAGTAGCGCGGGTAGGCGCGCTACTAATAAGGCGCTACAACTATTGCTTAGCAGTAACGCGTGCCGCACGCGCTACTGCTAGGACAAATAGCTGCAGCGCTTGTTCACTCCCACGCTGCTGCTAATGTAACTACTGGCAGCGTGTTTTCTTTCCATCGCTACTAGTATTGTTTTTTTATTTTTTTATTTTTAATGTATTTATGCGCCATCGTACAAATATTGGTACAATACTAGTTATGAGGTTTACATCATTATGTCCATAACAGTGTGTCAAATGAAGGTGGATTAGGTTCAAGTGGAGGCAATATGTGGTGCATGTCAAAAGTATACTACTAATCCAAACTTGATCTAGTTTGGACTAGTAGTACTTTCGATGTGCACCACATGTTGCCTCCACTTGAATCTAATCCGCCAGCACAAGCTATTTAATCATCATCATAATCATTACCACCAACAATATTTATTTAATCACCACTAACACTAGCTAATAATAATCATCAGTCATTACCATCAACACTAGCTATTTTATCATCATAGTAATAGTGTAGCACATCATCATCCTCAAACTCATTTCTAGCTAATCACTCCTGCTGCTCTCTCTTAGGTAAAACAACATAAAACATTAATTGAAAATCGATAGAAGACTTACTGTATCCACTTTGAAGTTCTCGTCCAGCTTGATGCTGAAGCGCCTATCATCATCTAGGAAGATTCGGTCGCACAGGTCGCGCTCATCTTCGCAGTATTTGCAAATACCGAAATCCTTTTTGTCATCAGACATTTCCTATGTTCATAGTTAAAACATTAATTGAAAATCGATAGAAGACAACTACCAGGATACTCAACACACAAATCCGGGGCACTCGATATTTCCTACATATTCTGGCAAAAGTCAATGCCAAAATTCACGGAAAAATCCGGCATGACCTTTGCTAAAATAGGATATATCGAGCGCTTGAAATTTGCCGGAACGGAAATGAATCGACACTCCGGCAAAACATAGGCCACTCGGAGGTGTAACCTGCAAACATGACCGGCCACTTGGATATTGAGCAACACAAGATATACATTTCAAAATATCTTATAAGACTCAAATTAGCATGCATTCAATAAGCAAAAGTAAATCATCTCATGCGTTCGTACATCGTTGAATATTATCACTAATACATCCCAAATAGTGTCATACATATAATATCACTAGTACAACTAAAACCCTAGCACACGACGGGTATCAGCGCGGGCGGTGGACACCCACAGAGAAGGAACCATCACGGGATCATATCTCCATTGAGATCCCTGGAGAACCTGCCAGGTATTGGAGAACCTGTGCTCCAACGCAAACAAGTAGCGACGGACGTGCGCGTCCTCCTCACTGACACGGTGACACACCACCTCCGCGGAGTCCTCGAGCCTCTGGACCATCACTGGCCCACGCGACCGCCACCAAAGAAGGTTCGGGTCAACGACAGGCTGGCTCCTCACCAACCTGCGCCCCCCGTTAGGTAGCGCCTCCCAGTACCACCCCGGCAGAGCCCAGTCCCGGACATGGCCCATCTGGTCAAGCAGGTGTGGTCCTCCGCCGACTCGACGACGAGGATGCGGGATAGGCATCGTCCACGTCCATGCGGGAAAATTGCTTTAACTAAAAAAATAGCAACAAGTTCTTACTAACTAGTTCTATTAATTCAACTAGTTCTTACTAAAAATAAACTTACTATAAATAAAAATATTCTAGTACCTAATTAGTACCTAGTTCTTACTAACTAATTAGTACCTAAGAACTACTGCCCTAATTACCATCTAATTTGATGAACCTATAGGGGTGGAAAGTGGTAGCGGATATTCCAATTATCCAACTATAAAGTCAAATAAGTGGTCAAATTTTACTCGTTTTATGATTCATCTTAGAAATTTGATTCGTTTCCACCCTTACATGAGCCCTAACTCATTTGAGCCGCATCCGCATCCGATTCGTTTCCACCCTAACTAATTTGATGGAGGTAGAAACCCTAGGAAGAGGTAGGGGAGAGGGAGGAGCAAGCGTGCTCACCTCGGGTGCCTGCGACGAGGGAGGGGCAGGCGGCGTCGAGGTCGTGGTCGGGGCTCCGGGGCGGCGTTGAGGTCGGGGGGGGGGGGGGGGGGGGCGGCGTCCGGGGCGGCATCGAGGTCGGGGTCGGGGGCGGCGTCCAGGGCGACGTTGAGGTTGGGGGCGGGGGCGGCGTTGAATCTGGGGTCGGGGGCGGCGTAGAGGGTGTGCGGAGAGCGCGCGGCGGCCGAGGGGCGACGGCGGCGGTGAGAGTGGAGTTGGATTTGGGGGATGAAGTGGCCATGGGGGAGGACGAACCACGTGGTTAAGTCAGAAGTACCAGTAGCGCGTTCCAGACAGGGCGCTACTGCTATGTTAGCTACAGCGCGTTCTGGAATACACGCTACTGGTAGACCATTCTTGTTTTCCCCCTTTTTCATTTAGTTTTCTTCCATTTCTTTCCTTTCACCTTATTCTATTTCTTTCATTTTCAATTACCTTTCTATTTGCTTTCCATTTAATTTTATATCCTCTATCAGTAGCGAGTTTAGACTAAAACGCGCTGCTACAAAGAAAGTAGCGGTAGCGCGGTTCGTTATAGGTCGTGAAGGAAATATGCCCTAGAGGCAATAATAAAGTTATTATTTATTTCCTTATATCATGATAAATGTTTATTATTCATGCTAGAATTGTATTAACCGGAAACATAATACATGTGTGAATACATTGACAAACTTAGTGTCACTAGTATGCCTCTACTTGACTAGCTCGTTAATCAAAGATGGTTATGTTTGCTAACCATGAACAAAGTGTTGTTATTTGATTAACGAGGTCACATCATTAGTTGAATAATCTGATTGACATGACCCATTTCATTAGCTTAGCACCCGATCGTTTAGTATGTTGCTATTGCTTTCTTCATGACTTATACATGTTCCTATGACTATGAGATTATGCAACTCCCGTTTACCGGAGGAACACTTTGTGTGCTACCAAACGTCACAACGTAACTGGGTGATTATAAAGGAGCTCTACAGGTGTCTCCAAAGGTAGATGTTGGGTTGGCATATTTCGAGATTAGGATTTGTCACTCCGATTGTCGGAGAGGTATCTCTGGGCCCTCTCGGTAATGCACATCACATAAGCCTTGCAAGCATTACAACTAATGAGTTAGTTGCAAGATGATGTATTACGAAACGAGTAAAGAGACTTGCCGGTAACGAGATTGAACTAGGTATTGGATACCGACGATCGAATCTCGGGTAAGTAACATACAGATGACAAAGGGAACAACGTATGTTGTTATGCGGTCTGACCGATAAAGATCTTCGTAGAATATGTAGGAGCCAATATGGGCATCCAGGTCCCGCTATTGGTTATTGACCGGAGATGTGTCTCAGTCATGTCTACATTGTTCTCGAACCGTAGGGTCCGCACGCTTAACGTTACGATGCCAATTATTATGAGTTTATGCATTTTGATGTACTGAAGTTAGTTCGGAGTCCCGGATGTGATCACGGACATGACGAGGAGTCTCGAAATGGTCGAGACATAAATATTGATATATTGGAAGCCTATATTTGGATATCGGAAGTATTCCGGGTGAAATCGGGATTTTACCGGAGTACCGGGAGGTTACCGGACCCCCCCGGGAACCATATGGGCCTTAATGGGCTTTAGTGGAAAGGAGAAAGGGGCAGCCCAAGGTGGCTGCGCGCCTCCCCCCTCCCCTAGTCCTATTAGGACTAGGAGAGGTGGCCGGCCCCCTCTCTCTCTTTCCCCCTCGGGGATTCCTAGTCCAACTAGGATTAGGGGGGGGGAGTCCTACTCCCGGTAGGAGTAGGACTCCTCCTACGCCCTCCTCCTGGCCGGCGGCCCCCTCCCCCTTGGCTCCTTTATATACGGAGGCAGGGGGCACCTCTGGACACACAAGTTGATCATTGAGATCGTTCCTTAGCCGTGTGCGGTGCCCCCTGCCACCATATTCCACCTCGATCATATCGTTGTAGTGCTTAGGCGAAGCCCTGCGTCGGTAGAACATCAAGATCATCACCACGCCGTCGTGCTGACGGAACTCCTCCCTGAAGCTTTGCTGGATCGGAGCCCGGGGATCGTCATCGAGCTGTACGTGTGCTAAGAACTCGGAGGTGCCGGAGTAACGGTGCTTGGATCGGTCAGATCGGGAAGAAGACGTACGACTACTTCCTCTACGTTGTGTCAACGCTTCCGTTGCGATCTACAAGGGTACGTAGATCATACTCTCCCCCTCGTTGCTATGCATCATCATGATCTTGCGTGTGCGTAGGAAATTTTTTGAAATTACTACGTTCCCCAACAGTGGCATCCGAGCCTAGGTTTTATGGTTTGATGTTATATGCACGAGTAGAACACAAGTGAGTTGTGGGCGATATAAGTCATACTGCCTACCAGCATGTCATACTTTGGTTTGGCGGTATTGTTGGACGAGACGACCCGGACCAACATTACGCGTACGCTTACGCGAGACCGGTTCCCCCGACGTGCTTTGCACATAGGTGGCTTGCGGGCGACTGTCTCTCCAACTTTAGTTGAACCGAGTGTGGCTACGCCCGGTCCTTGCGAAGGTTAAAACGGAGTCTATTTGACAAACTATCGTTGTGGTTTTGATGCGTAGGTGAGATTGGTTCTTGCTTAAGACCGTAGCAGCCACGTAAAAACTTGCAACAACAAAGTAGAGGACGTCTAACTTGTTTTTGCAGGGCATGTTGTGATGTGATATGGTCAAGACATGATGCTAAATTTTATTGTATGAGACGATCATGTTTTGTAACCGAGTTATCGGCAACTGGCAGGAGCCATATGGTTGTCGCTTTATTGTATGCAATGCAATCGCGATGTAATGCTTTACTTTATCACTAAGCGGTAGCGATAGTCATGGAAGCATAAGATTGGCGAGACGACAACGATGCTACGATGGAGATCAAGGTGTCGCGCCGGTGACGATGGTGATCATGACGGTGCTTCGGAGATGGAGATCACAAGCACAAGATGATGATGGCCATATCATATCACTTATATTGATTGCATGTGATGCTTATCTTTTTATGCATCTTATCTTGCTTTGATTGACGGTAGCATTATAAGATGATCTCTCACTAAATTATCAAGAAGTGTTCTCCCTGAGTATGCACCGTTGCCAAAGTTCGTCGTGCCCAGACACCACGTGATGATCGGGTGTGATAAGCTCTACGTCCATCTACAACGGGTGCAAGCCAGTTTTTGCACACGCAGAATACTCTGGTTAAACTTGACGAGCCTAGCATATGCAGATATGGCCTCGGAACACGGAGACCGAAAGGTCGAGCGTGAATCATATAGTAGATATGATCAACATAGCAATGTTCACCATTGAAAACTACTCCATCTCACGTGATGATCGGTTATGGTTTAGTTGATTTGGATCACGTGATCACTTAGAGGATTAGAGGGATGTCTATCTAAGTGGGAGTTCTTAAGTAATTTGATTAATTGAACTTAAACTTATCATGAACTTAGTACCTGATAGTATCTTGCTTGTTTATGTTTGATTGTAGATAGATGGCTCGTGCTGTTGTTCCGTTGAATTTTAATGCGTTCCTTGAGAAAGCGAAGTTGAAAGATGATGGTAGCAATTACACGGACTGGGTCCGTAACTTGAGGATTATCCTCATTGCTGCTCAGAAGAATTACGTCCTGGAAGCACCGTTGGGTGCCAGGCCTGCTGCTGGAGCAACACCAGATGTTATGAACGTCTGGCAGAGCAAAGCTGATGACTACTCGATAGTTCAGTGTGCCATGCTTTACGGCTTAGAATCGGGACTTCAACGACGTTTTGAACGTCATGGAGCATATGAGATGTTCCAGGAGTTGAAGTTAATATTTCAAGCAAATGCCCGGATTGAGAGATATGAAGTCTCCAATAAGTTCTATAGCTGCAAGATGGAGGAGAACAGTTCTGTCAGTGAGCATATACTCAAAATGTCTAGGTATAATAATCACTTGATTCAGATGGGAGTTAATCTTCCAGATGATTGCGTCATTGACAGAATTCTCCAATCACTGCCACCAAGCTACAAGAGCTTCGTGATGAACTATAATATGCAAGGGATGAACAAGACTATTCCCGAGCTCTTCGCAATGCTGAAAGCTGCGGAGGTAGAAATCAAAAAGGAGCATCAAGTGTTGATGGTCAGCAAGACCACTAGTTTCAAGAAAAAGGGAAAAGGGAAGAAGAAGGGGAACTTCAAGAAGAACGGCAAGCAAGTTGCTTCTCAAGAGAAGAAACCCAAGTCTGGACCTAAGCCTGAAACTGAGTGCTTCTACTGCAAGCAGACTGGTCACTGGAAGCGGAACTGCCCCAAGTATTTGGCGGATAAGAAGGATGGCAAGGTGAACAAAGGTATATGTGATATACATGTTATTGATGTGTACCTTACTAGAGCTCGCAGTAGCACCTGGGTATTTGATACTGGTTCTGTTGCTAATATTTGCAACTCGAAACAGGGACTACGGATTAAGCGAACACTGGCGAAGGATGAGGTGACGATGCGCGTGGGAAATGGTTCCAAAGTCGATGTGATCGCGGTCGGCACGCTACCTCTACATCTACCTTCGGGATTAATATTAGACCTAAATAATTGTTATTTGGTGCCAGCGTTGAGCATGAACATTATATCTGGATCTTGTTTGATGCAAGACGGTTATTCATTTAAATCAGATAATAATGGTTGTTCTATTTATATGAGTAATATCTTTTATGGTCATGCACCTTTGAGGAGTGGTCTATTTTTGATGAATCTCGATAGTAGTAACACACATATTCATAATGTTGAAGCCAAAAGATGCAGAGTTGATAATGACAGTGCAACTTATTTGTGGCACTGTCGTTTAGGTCATATCGGTATAAAGCGCATGAAGAAACTCCATACTGATGGACTTTTGGAACCACTTGATTATGAATCACTTGGTACTTGCGAACCGTGCCTCATGGGCAAGATGACTTAAACACCATTCTCCGGTACTATGGAGAGAGCAACAGATTTGTTGGAAATCATACATACCGATGTATGTGGTCCGATGAATATTGAGGCTCGTGGCGGATATCGTTATTTTCTCACCTTCACAGATGACTTAAGTAGATATGGGAATATCTACTTAATGAAACATAAGTCTGAAACATTTGAAAAGTTCAAAGAATTTCAGAGTGAAGTTGAAAATCATCGTAACAAGAAAATAAAGTTTCTACGATCTGATCGTGGAGGAGAATATTTGAGTTACGAGTTTGGTGTACATTTGAAAAATTGTGGAATAGTTTCGCAACTCCCGCCACCCGGAACACCACAGCGTAATGGTGTGTCCGAACGTCGCAATCGTACTTTACTAGATATGGTGCGATCTATGATGTCTCTTACTGGTTTACCGCTATCGTTTTGGGGTTATGCTTTAGAGACGGCCGCATTCACGTTAAATAGGGCACCATCAAAATCCGTTGAGACGACGCCTTTTGAACTATGGTTTGGCAAGAAAACAAAGTTGTCGTTTCTTAAAGTTTGGGGCTGCGATGCTTATGTGAAAAAGCTTCAACCTGATAAGCTCGAACCCAAATCGGAGAAATGTGTCTTCATAGGATACCCAAAGGAGACTGTTGGGTACACCTTCTATCACAGATCCGAAGGCAAAACATTCGTTGCTAAGAATGGATCCTTTCTAGAGAAGGAGTTTCTCTCGAAAGAAGTGGGTGGGAGGAAAGTAGAACTTGACGAGGTAACTATACTTGCTCCCTTATTGGAAAGTAGTACATCTCAGAAAACTGTTTCTGCGACACCTATACCAATTAGTGAGGAAGCTAATGATGATGATCATGAAACTTCAGGACAAGATACTACTGAACCTCGTAGATCAACCAGAGCGAGATCCGCACCAGAGTGGTACGGTAATCCTGTTCTGGAAATCATGCTGCTAGATCATGATAAACCTACGAACTATGAAGAAGCGATGGTGAGCCCAGATTCCGCAAAATGGCTTGAAGCCATGAAATCTGAGATGGGATCCATGTATGAAAACAAAGTATGGACTTTGGTTGACTTGCCCGATGATCGGCAAGCAATTTAGAATAAATGGATCTTCAAGAAGAAGACAGACGCTGATGGTAATGTTACTGTCTACAAAGCTCGACTTGTCGCAAAAGGTTTTCGACAAGTTCAAGGGGTTGACTATGATGAGACCTTCTCACTCGTAGCGATGCTTAAGTCTGTACGAATCATGTTAGCAATTGCCGCATTTTATGATTATGAAATTTGGCAGATGGATGTCAAAACTGCATTCCTGAATGGATTTCTGGAAGAAGAGTTGTATATGATGCAACCGGAAGGTTTTGTCAATCCAAAGGGAGCTAACAAAGTGTGCAAGCTCCAGCGATCCATTTATGGACTGGTGCAAGCCTCTCGGAGTTGATATAAACGCTTTGATAGTGTGATCAAAGCATTTGGTTTTATACAGACTTTCGGTGAAGCCTGTATTTACAAGAAAGTGAGTGGGAGCTCTGTAGCATTTCTGATATTATATGTGGATGACATATTGCTGATTGGAAATGATATAGAATTTCTGGATAGCATAAAGGGATACTTGAATAAGAGTTTTTCAATGAAAGACCTCGGTGAAGCTGCTTACATATTAGGCATAAAGATCTATAGAGATAGATCAAGACGCTTAATTGGACTTTCACAAAGCACATACCTTGACAAGATTTTGAAGAAGTTCAAAATGGATCAAGCAAAGAAAGGGTTCTTGCCTGTGTTACAAGGTGTGAAGTTGAGTCAGACTCAATGCCCGACCTCTCCAGAAGATAGAGAGAAAATGAAAGATGTTCCCTATGCTTCAGCCATAGGCTCTATCATGTATGCAATGCTGTGTACCAGACCTGATGTGTGCCTTGCTATAAGTTTAGCAAGGAGGTACCAAAGTAATCCAGGAGTGGATCACTGGACAGCGGTCAAGAACATCCTGAAATACCTGAAAAGGACTAAGGATATGTTTCTCGTATATGGAGGTGACAAAGAGCTCACCGTAAAAGGTTACGTTGATGCAAGCTTTGACACTGATCCGGACGATTCTAGATCGCAAACCGGATACGTGTTTACATTAAACGGTGGAGCTGTCAGTTGGTGCAGTTCTAAACAAAGCGTCGTAGCGGGATCTACATGTGAAGCGGAGTACATAGCTGCTTCGGAAGCAGCGAACGAAGGAGTCTGGATGAAGGAGTTCATATCCGATCTAGGTGTCATACCTAGTGCATCGGGTCCAATGAAAATCTTTTGTGACAATACTGGTGCAATTGCTTTGGCAAAGGAATCCAGATTTCACAAGAGGACCAAGCACATCAAGAGAGGCTTCAATTCCATCCGGTATCTAGTCCAGGTGGGAGACATAGAGATTTGCAAGATACATACGGATCTGAATGTTGCAGACCCGTTGACTAAGCCTCTTCCACGAGCAAAACATGATCAGCACCAAGGCTCCATGGGTGTTAGAATCATTACTGTGTAATCTAGATTATTAACTCTAGTGCAAGTGGGAGACTGAAGGAAATATGCCCTAGAGGCAATAATAAAGTTATTATTTATTTCCTTATATCATGATAAATGTTTATTATTCATGCTAGAATTGTATTAACCGGAAACATAATACATGTGTGAATACATAGACAAACTTAGTGTCACTAGTATGCCTCTACTTGACTAGCTCGTTAATCAAAGATGGTTATGTTTCCTAACCATGAACAAAGTGTTGTTATTTGATTAACGAGGTCACATCATTAGTTGAATGATCTGATTGACATGACCCATTTCATTAGCTTAGCACCCGATCGTTTAGTATGTTGCTATTGCTTTCTTCATGACTTATACATGTTCCTATGACTATGAGATTATGCAACTCCCGTTTACTAGAGGAACACTTTGTGTGCTACCAAACGTCACAACGTAACTGGGTGATTATAAAGGAGCTCTACAGGTGTCTCCAAAGGTAGATGTTGGGTTGGCGTATTTCGAGATTAGGATTTGTCACTCCGATTGTCGGAGAGGTATCTCTAGGCCCTCTCGGTAATGCACATCACATAAGCCTTGCAAGCATTACAACTAATGAGTTAGTTGCGAGATGATGTATTACGGAACGAGTAAAGAGACTTTCCGGTAACGAGATTGAACTAGGTATTGGATACCGACGATCGAATCTCGGGTAAGTAACATACCGATGACAAAGGGAACAACGTATGTTGTTATGCGGTCTGACCGATAAAGATCTTCGTAGAATATGTAGGAGCCAATATGGGCATCCAGGTCCCACTATTGGTTATTGACCGTAGATGCGTCTCAGTCATGTCTACATTGTTGTCGAACCGTAGGGTCCGCACGCTTAACGTTACGATGACAGTTATTATGAGTTTATGCATTTTGATGTACCGAAGTTAGTTCGGAGTCCCGGATGTGATCACGGACATGACGAGGAGTATCGAAATGGTCGAGACATAAAGATTGATATATTGGAAGCCTATATTTGGATATCGGAAGTGTTCCGGTTGAAATCGGGATTTTACCGGAGTACCGGGAGGTTACCGGAACCCCCCGGGAACCATATGGGCCTTAATGGGCTTTAGTGGAAAGGAGAAAGGGGCAGCCCAAGGTGGCCGCGCGCCTCCCCCCTCCCCTAGTCCTATTAGGACTAGGAGAGGTGGCCGGGCCCCCCTCTCTCTTTCCCCCTCGGGGATTCCTAGTCCAACTAGGATTGGGGGGGGGGAGTCCTACTCCCGATAGGAGTAGGACTCCTCCTACGCCCTCCTCCTGGCCGGCGGCCCCCTCCCCCTTGGCTCCTTTATATACGGAGGCAGGGGGCACCTCTGGACACACAAGTTGATCATTGAGATCGTTCCTTAGCCGTGTGCGGTGCCCCCTGCCACCATATTCCACCTCGATCATATCGTTGTAGTGCTTAGGTGAAGCCCTGTGTCGGTAGAACATCAAGATCGTCACCACGCCGTCGTGCTGATGGAACTCCTCCCCGAAGCTTTGCTGGATCGGAGCCCGGGGATCGTCATCGAGCTGCACGTGTGCTAAGAACTTGGAGGTGCCAGAGTAACGGTGCTTGGATCGGTCGGATCGGGAAGAAGACGTACGACTACTTCCTCTACGTTGTGTCAACGCTTCCGTTGCGATCTACAAGGGTACGTAGATCATACTCTCCCCCTCGTTGCTATGCATCATCATGATCTTGCGTGTGCGTAGGAAATTTTTTGAAATTACTACGTTCCCAACAGGTCACTACTACTATGTGTAGCCTATCGGCTAAGCCGTGGGAATTTTAGTAGTAACGTGTTTAGAGGAAGACGCGCTGCTGCTAGAACTTTATCTGCAGCGCGCTTTTCACAGGCTTGCTACTGCTACTTATCACCAGCGTGGTTTTTTGACCCTCGCTGCTGCTAAAGTTCTGTGTATAAGGTTTTCCCTAGTAGTGCTTGTGTGCTATCAAACGTCACAAATTAACTGGGTGATTATAAAGATGCTCTACAGGTGTCTCCAAAGGTGTTTGTTGGGTTGGCATAGATGAAGATTAGGATTTGTCACTCCGAATATCAGAGAGGTATCTCTAGGCCCTCTCGGTAATGCATATCACTATAAGCCTTGCAAGCAATGTGACTAATGAGTTAGTTGCGGGATAATGCATTACAGACGAGTAAAGAGACTTTCGGGTAACGAGATTGAACTAGGTATGAGGATACTGACGATCGAATCTCGGGCAAGTAACAAACCAATGACAAAGGGAACAACGTATGTTGTTATGCAGTTTGACCGATAAAGATCTTTGTAGAATATGTAGGAGCCAATATGAGCATACAGGTTCCGCTATTGGTTATTGACTGGAGATGTGTCTCGGTCATGTCTACATAGTTCTCGAACCCGTAGGGTCTGCACGCTTAACGTTCGATGACGATTTGTATTATGAGTTATGTGATTTGATGACCAAAGTTTGTTCGGAGTCCCAGATGAGATCACGGACGTGACGAGGAGTCTCGAAATGGTCGAGACATAAATATTGATATATTGGACAATGTTATTCGGGATTCGAATGAGTTCTGAGAGGTACCGGGTAACTATCGGAGTGCCGGAGGGTTATCGGAACCCCCCGGGGGAACTAATAGGCCTTCATGGGCCTTAGTGGGTAGAGAGAAGGGCCACAAGGGGCTGGCCACCCCCCCCCCTTGGGCCTGAATTGGACTAGGGGAAGGGGGCGGCGCCCCCTTTCCTTCCCCTCTCCCTCTCCCTTCCTTCTTCCCCCTTCCTGCAGGTGGAATCCTACTAGGACTTGGAGTCCTAGTAGGACTCCTCTCTCCTCGCACGCCCTACAGGAGCCGGCCGGCCTCCCCCTCCCCTCCTTTATATACGGGGGCAGGGGGCACCCTTGAACACACAAGATCAATTGTCTTAGCCGTTTGCGGTGCCCCCTCCACAATTTACCACCTCAGTCTATCGTCGTAGTGCTTACGCAAAGCCCTGCGCCGGTAACTTCATCATCACCGTCGCCACACCGTCGTGCCGACAGAACTCTCCCTCGTCCTCAGATGGATCAAGAGCTCGAGGGACGTCATCGTGCTGAACGTGTGCTGAACATGGAGGTGCTTGGATCGGCTGGATCGCGAAGACGTTCGACTACATCAACCGCGTTACTAAACGCTTCCGCTTTCGGTCTACGAGGGTACGTGCACACACTCTCCCCGCTCATTACTATGCTTCTCCTAAAGACACACTCTTTCTCACATACAAGTGCCATTGCAATGATCTGGCTTCTTCCTCCCTCCCAGCGAAATAGTTTCGTAGAGCCGAAAGGCTGTCTGGGTTCCGGCAGGAACTAGTTCTGGACGGCAAAGCCCTGCCAGATAGATGACATCATATGTGTGCAACTCTGTAGAGAGATCGTAGTTTTGGTCTTAGTTTGAGAGTGCATCCCGAAGGGCTGTCCGTGTGACCGTCCGAGTTTCAAAGGTCCTCCCTAAGGGCTGCCCGAGTGACTGTCCGATTTCGAAGGTCCTCCCGAAGGGCTGTTCGCGACACCGTCCGGGGGACTGTCTGACCACCTCCTGGAGGGCTGTCCGAGGGGAAGATGAGGGTATACATCCTCGCGGTTGGGAGGTATTAAATCCTAGCTGTGGGGATCTGCACCGCCGATCGTCATCGACTCTACTTCCCGCTGCGCTACGAGTCGGTAAGGAAAAAGATCGAACCTTGTATGCAGTCTCCATAGTGGTCCTGGGCTGGTGCGTAAGTCAGAATTTTTTTGTTTTCTGCTACGTTTCCCTACAGGGACGTTCGTTCCCGACAGAGAGAACGACGAGCTCACACAGGCCCTCGGGAATCCTGAGCACCCTGGACGGACACGAAGCACGCCATGCTCCGTTTTGTGGAAGGCTGGGTTTCCTGGCGCAGGCGGTTACAAAACCCGGGAGAGGAGGAGGAAAGTGGAGCAAACCCAACTGCAGAAGCTGCACGCAAAGGTACAAGCGCTAGAGGAACAAGCAGTTCACAGCAAGCGACCTGCCAAAGCTACCCCGCCATCTCAGCGGAGAAGCAGCGTGGGTTCCACCGAGCTGCTTCAGGAGCCTGACTTCATGGTTCCCAGCTACCCCGTGGATGCTATCACGGAGTCTCAAGATTGCCACCTTATGACGCGATGGCAGCACCTCAAAGTCAAGGCGGCTGTCGGCTCTGTTGCACCTCTTGAACCCAGCGCAACTTTTCACTGCCGGCCGATTCCACAAGGCTAAGCCGTTGTGATGGTCGATGAAATAACGGAGGGATTTGAGGAGCTCGAGCTTGACGACCATACCGGTGAAGGGGAGACTCAGCTGGGTCTTGCTCTGAAGACTCCATGTCTATGGTGGAAGGAGCTCATCAACCTTCTGAACTGGACGCCTCCGCCTCCTCCTCCTCCTCCGGCGAGTCAGGGCACTCTGCCTCCTCCTCTGCCTCTTCCTGCGGTGAGTGACCAGGGCACTCCGCCTCCTTCTCCGCCTGCTCCGGCGCGTGGCGGCACTCCGCCTCCTTCTCCGCCTGCGCCGGCGTGTCGAGCAGCCCGCCTCCTCCTCCGCCTTGTCAGCAAGGGCGGAAGAGAGCCGCCGCCGCTCCGGCTGCTCCAGCACGTCATAGCACTCCGCCTCGTAAGCAACAAAGGAAGACAACTACCGCCGCTCTGGCCACTCTGGCGTCTAGCAGTATAGCTAGAGGTAGGAGGCAATACATATTCGGTACATCTCTCAAGTCTCTAGAGAAGTTACCATACGAGATGACCGAGGAGGAAAACGCGAAGATCTGTAAAGCCCAAGTGAAGGACTTTTGTGCAAAGAAAAATCCACCTCCGGAGGAGAAGATAGATCCGGTGAAATTGAAGCGCACTTTGGATGCCCTGAAGCGACCACCACCGCCTCCGCCAGATGACAACCATGTCCGCGCTCTTAAAAAGGCAGCGCAAGAAGCGCGCCGGTCGGGAACTACTTCAAGTGATAAAAGGTTACAAGAACGAACAAGTGGGAAAAAATTCCCTAGCTCGGCGAACAGGCTAACCAATCGTGCCCCCCGCTGATGGTGCCTAGCGATATTGTCACAAATCTGCCGGGGATGCTGCCCGGTACCAATCCTGGTGATTACCTGCCCGACGATGCACATTTTGTTACAATGGAGGTGGACGAACACAAATACCGGTATGGGAAGTGTAACGCCCCGAGACCGATGCGCCAGGTGTCGTTCAGTTATTCGCCGTCGTTGCCATGTCATTTGCTTGCGTGTTGCATCTTATCATGTCATCATGTGCATTGCATCATCATGTTTTCGAAACTTGCATCCGTCCCGGCCTCCTCGTTCTCTCCGTTGTCCGTTCTGAGCCCAGACACACTTGCACGTGCCCGCGGCATGTCCGAAATAGTATTTTATAAGTGGCTGGAAAATGTTCTCGGAATGGGATGAGAGTTGACGTGTGGTCTTATTATAGTGTAGACAGACCGTCTGTCAAGTTTCATCACAATCGGAGTTCGTTTGACGCCCCAACGGATAAATATAGCGGCAATAGTAGCCGGGCTAACGTCGGACGTTTTCGGTCTCCGAAAACACTTGCCGGGCCCTCTCTCTCTCTCTCTTCTCCCCCTCGCAGTCCACCTAGGCCCAGCCTAACCTCTCTCGTCAGCCCGCAGCCCGTCTCGCGCGCGCGTCCGAAATTTGTCCCGGGCCCGACCTGGGCAGTCGTCACCGTTGGATCCGGATCATCCCCAAACGTCTACAAAACGTCTCCGTTTTCTTCATTGCGCTCCCTAGCCTAGTTATCCGATACCGTCCAATTTTGATCGGAGGATCCAAACCTAATCTTTTTGTCTCTATATATAGACCAACCCCTACACAAATCGGATCAAACCCTAAAATCTAGGAGAGGTGTCCCGTCGCCCGCCGCCACTTCCAATCCTCTCGGGATCCCCTTACTCAATCTCCCTCGATCCCATCGCCCAGCCAACCAGAGCCGCACCCACACCCAGATCCAATCCATCTATGCAGCCCCGCGCCCGAGCTCTACTCCCTCCCGATGAGTCTCCCTCCTTGCTGCGCTCAAGTCCAAAGGAGAGGAGCTCCTTCTCTGCCCCGGCGAGCCTCGACGCCGAGCACCAGCAGGAATTGCTTGCCATGGAGCCCTCCTGCCGCCGCCTCGTCGGCCTCGCTCATGCCCAGCAGCCAACCAGATGAGCATCGCCCCCCTTCTTCTCCTTCCTATTTTCCTCCCTGCGTTACCCCTCTCTCATCTCTCTCTGTTCTCTTTTTCTCTGTCGATAGGAGACCGCGCCATGGAGCTCCAAGTTCGTCGGCTCGCCTCTGCTTCGATCCGGCAGGGAACGGGTCCCCGGCGACCTCACCGCCCGGATCCAACCATCTCCGCATCGTCCGCGCCTTCAACCCTGCCACACTCGCGCCCGGGTCCAGCCGCTGCTGCCCTCCCGACCTCCATCTGATCCGCGACCCTGCTGAAGCCGCGTCAAGCTCGTCGCTGCCAAGACCTTGCCGGAGCCCCTCGACGTCCGCAGCCGCAGCCCCATGCTCCTCCTCCGCAATCCCGAGCTCGGAGCTCTCTGCCATGGCCGTCGAGGGAAGCCTGCGTCCCCATGCCCAGTTGTTCCTCCGCCGTTGTTGTTCCGCCGGAGCACCAGTGGCTCGGATCCGCCACCTGCAAGCCACCCTCGCCAGGATCCTCCCCGAGCTCCAGCACCGCCTCGCTCGCGTCGCCGCCGCCGCAGTCCGGCTCGCTGGAGTACCCCTGCCTCGCCGCTGTCCACCAGTGCCGCCGCGCCCCTGCTTCCTCTGCTTCCAAGACGAGCGCACGAGCGCGTTGACCGCGCTGGGTCTGCCTCGACCCGATCCAGCAAGCGGGCCGGCCTCCTCCCTACCAACTGGGCCTCAGCCCACTAGCGCGAGGCCACCCCCGGCGCCCATGTCCTTTGCAGCCCGGTAGGCCAGATTCGGCCCGGGACATTTTTTTTTCCGCAGAACGTTTTTTCTATTAATCCTGAAACTGCATGTTTACAGTTTACTCCCCCTAGTTCGTGCATTTAATAACTCATTAACCGTGCATCGGTTTAAAATGTTTTATATATGAAACTTGCTCAGAATTTTGTGTAGATTAATAATATCCAACTTTCATCTATGTTTGAAATGTTTAAAATGTTGTTTGCATTAATTTTTCCCTATGCCATGTTAAAATGATTTTATTCATAACTAAATAACCGAAACTCCGATTTTAATAAAATTTATATGTAAATGGGGTAGAATTTTGCCTAGTTTAACATGGTGCACTCGTCTTGCATGTTTAACAACTCTAAAATATTGTTTAGGGCAGAACGGTACCAAACCTTAAATTATGCATATGAGGATTTTCCGGAATTGTTGTTCGTTGCTTCCGGCCTCATTTAAACTTGCCTAGATAGGTAGTTTTGTTGTGCTTCACCTCTTGCCATGGTAATCAACATTTAATATTGTTGGGTACATAAATGAGAGAGAACTAAATAAGCCGCGTGGTGTTTCGTCAATATGCAACGGAGTTGCATATTGAGCTCCACTTAATTTGTAGGATTGCTTGTGCTCTTTTCCATGCCTTGTATCATTAAACCGGACATGCATCATACTTGTTTGCGCATCATGCCATGTCTATGTCGTGGTTGTTTACTATGTTGTGTGCTTCTTTTCCGGTGATTGCTTCTTCGGGTTGGTTCCGGTAACGTCGAGTTTGTGAGGATCCGTTCGACTACGTCCGTTTGTCTTCTTCATGGACTCGTTCTTCTTCCTTGCGGGATCTCAGGCAAGATGATCATACCCTCGAAATCACTACTATCTTTGCTATGCTAGTTTGCTCGCTCTTTTGCTATGCCAATGCTTCCATGCCTACCATTTGCTTGTCAGCCTCCCAATTGCCATGTCAAACCTCTAACCCACCATGTCCTAGCAAACCGTTGATTGGCTATGTTCCCGCTTTGCTCAGCCCCTCTTATAGCGTTGTTAGTTGTAGGTGAAGATTGAAGTTTGTTCCATGTTGGAACATGGAGATGTTGTTCCTTGTTGGAACATGTTTTACTTGTTGGGATATCACAATATATCTTATTTAATTAATGCATCTATATACTTGGTAAAGGGTGGAAGGCTCGGCCTTATGCCTGGTGTTTTGTTCCACTCTTGCCGCCCTAGTTTCCGTCATATCGGTGTTATGTTCCCGGATTTTGCGTTCCTCACGCGGTTGGGCTATAATGGTAACCCCTTGACAGTTCTCCTTAAGTAAAGCTTTTCCAGCAATGCCCAACATTGGTTTTACCATTTTCCACCTAGCCTTTCTTTTCCCTTGGGGGTCGCGCGCCCAAGGGTCATCATTATTTTACCCCCCCGGGCCAGTGCTCCTCTGAGTGTTGGTCCACCTGTCAGCTGTCGGTGGCCACCAGGGACAACTCTGGGCTGGCTTACCCGTACCTAAGACAATCTGAGTGTGCCCTGAGAAAGAGATATGTGCAGCTCCTATCGGGATTTGTCGGCACATTCGGGCGGTGTTGCTGGTTTAGTTTTACCCTGTCGAAATGTCTTGTTGTACCGGGATACCGAGTCTGATCGGAACGTCTCGGGTGGAGGTCTATTCCTTTGTTGACCGTGAGAGCTTGTGATGGGCTAAGTTGGGACACCCCTGCAGGGATTTGAACTTTCAAAAGCCGTGCCCGCGGTTATGGGCAGATGGGAATTTGTTAACGTCCGGTTGTAGAAAACCTGAACTTAATCTTAATTAAAATGAATCAACCGCGTGTGTAACCGTGATGGTCTCTTTCCGGCGGAGTCCGGGAAGTGAACACGGTTGTTGGAGTTATGCTTGACGTAGGTAGTCTAGGATCACTTCTTGATCATACTTTTATCGACCGTGCTTTGCCTTCTCTTCTCGCTCTCATTTGCGTATGTTAGCCACCATATATGCTAGTCACTTGTTGCAGCTCCACCTCATACCTTTACCTTACCCATAAGCTTAAATAGTCTTGATCGCGAGGGTGCGAGATTGCTTAGTCCCTGTGGCTCATAGATACTTCCAAAACCAGTTTGCAGGTGCCGATGAGTCCGTGCAGATGACGCAACCAAGCTCAGGAGGAGCTCGATGAAGATCTTGTCCTTTGTGTTGTTTCGTTCTAGTTGATCAGTAGTGGAGCCCAGTTGGGGTCGATCGGGGACCTTTGTCGCATTTGGGGTTCTTCTTTTATTTTGGTTCTGTAGTCGGACCTTGAGTGTATTTGGATGTTGTAATGTTTATTCATGTAATTGTGTGAAGTGGCAATTGTAAGCCATCTATGTATCTCTTTCCCTTATGTACTACATGGGTTGTGTGAAGATTACCTCACTTGCGACATATGCCTTCAATGCGATTATGCCTCTAAGTCGTGCCTCGACACGTGGGAGATATAGTCGCATCGAGGGTGTTACAAGTTGGTATCAGAGCCTTCCCCGACCTTAGGAGCCCCATTGATTGATCGTTTTTAGTGGCTGAGTTGTGTCTAGAAAAATGTTTTGAGTTATTTAGGAATTAAATATCGGAGAGTTTAGGAATTCTTTTTTACTTTCTAGTCTCCTCATCGCTCTGGTAAGGCATCCTAACGTAGAGTTTTGACTCTTCTCTTCTCAAATTTCACTAAATTTTTTTTAGGATCACGCGGGTATTTTGGAATCGTTCCGATGGTTTTATGATGAGAACATTGTCTTAGTGCCTCATGTCAGGGGTTTAGTGGAAGTGTCCCGGGGAGTTGAGCTCTGAGGTGTTGTCGTCATAATTTTATCATTGCAGTTCTGGAATACCTGAGTTTAGTACGCCGACATCGAAAATCTCTTTTATGCAGTTCGTTGGTGAGATAACCTCAACGCCACCCAGTACTGGGGCGGGAGTTCGGGAGTATCGCCATAACTTGTATAACGGATGCTTTTCGAAGGTTGAGGTAGATGATTTCCGAAGGTTTCTTGGTTATGTGTTGAAGGATGGATACAGCTGGATGTAGGATTTGCTAGTTTGGGTGAGATATTATGCTTCTCCTGTATCCCCAACACCTGATTGCATAACCGGAAAATTTCGGGAGTTTCATAGGTGGGAATTCAAGTAGCTCTTAGGATATCTTTCCGACAGATGTATGATATGAAATTGGGGTTCGACGTCTAGTGGTCCGCCTATTCACGGTCGGTTTTACAGTGGTCTCGTTTTGTCTTAAAGAGTCCTTGGCTATGCTGACTCGGGGACGCTTCGTATGTCATGTGCACTGCCTTGTACATGATGGTGCTGTACGATCGAGCCCGTGTAGGCCCCACCACGAAAACTTCGGACGAAATCTCTATCGTATGTTTGTTCCGGCTTATTCTACAAGCCAAATCCTTTGTTTTCAGTTGTGGTATTCGAGTTGCTTCAATGTCAAGTGTTGATTCCATACCTTTACGAAATGGTGTTCTCAAACTCCTATGTGAATACTAATCCTTCATGATAATCGATATTGTCATGCCAATCCTTTTTAACCGATGTGCTTCTCTTCAAGTGGATCCGATCATTGCAACATCCGCAAGTTTCAATCTCAGCTTTCTCTACGGTGTTCGTTTCATCCATCTCAAGTTGCATTTGTTTTCCCGCCCACCCACCCTTTTTTTCGTGAAGGACTCAGATTTCTTAATCGAGTATCCATCTTATTGATGTGAAGCCTCTCCATTCTTTTCCTTCAATGTTCTCATCCGGTGATTCTCATGAAGATACTAACGGAGCTTCAAGTTCGTCACTCTTCACTCGTTTTCTTTTACGGTGGATTCAAGTCAAACTTTGTTGACCTTACCCTTTTCCTCATTTCAATGCCTTCGCACACCGGTGTACCTCATAACAATTCACTTCTCACTATTCATTTGTTCCGGCGTGCTAAAAGCTTTCTCAAAAGGCTCGTCTTGTCATTCAAGATCTGTTCAACCTATTTCGAGTTTGTTATCCCATTCAAGCCATTTCATTCAACCGGTGCAACCTGTCCTTCAAATCGTTCTACGGTGTTTCTTTTGAATGGGCCCTAACCCATAGGTCTTTTTCCAGGATCTTATCTGACTCTTCTTATTTTCCCGGAGCTATCCTCAAATTTTCTTCTCGAAGTTTGACGTAAGAATGAATCGTCATCAGTCAAATGTCTTTCACCAACATCTTTCAAACTCTTTTTACCGTTGGCTCAACCTCTTCGCTTTTGATTCTCCCGGAGTGTCTAAATAATTCATGGTGGTGTTTCTCGTTGTCATTCTTGGATTTTGAAGATCTAAGAAGAGTTTCTCTTTAATCTTGCTCTATTCTCTTCAAGATTCATGGTGCTAGCTTGTTGCCATCCTCTCATAATTGTTTTCGATTGTGAGAATCTTTTTCACCCATCAGGAGATATTCAAGAGTCTTCTCAGTTTGTTATTCGGAGTCCATCTATTCAGGATTATTCATTCTAGCTTTCATCTCTCATCCTCCTAATCTTACCGATGCATTGTTCAAGTGTTCTCTAATCAGCTCGTCATCTCTTCGTTCTCATATATCTAAATTCTCCCAAGCATCTTCGTTCATTTGCTAATTCCTCCCGGTGTTTTCTTTATCTTTACTTCAATCTTTTTTAATTCTTACGGTGGTTCATTCAAGATTTCTTTTTATTTCTTATCATATCAATTTATTCGTTGTTCCAACCCTTCCGGTGGTTCGTTCAATACCTTCCCAAGTCTGATGTTATATCTATCTTAATCCTTTCAACGAGAATAAGTAGTATGCCAAATCCGTTGGTTGTCGTCAATTTAATTGGTGAGGGATACGCATAACATAATTCTTATTCTTGTTCCACCCAAGTGATTAATTTCTTTTTTCCGGAGTGGTTCATCATATCATATTCTCGGTTCGAGATGCTTTATCTTTCTTTTCCCGGAGTTCCAACCTTTTTCAATTATTTCATCACGAGATCCATCTAAATCATTGCAAGGATTCACCTTGTGTTTTCAATTTCTCTTTCTTTTCATTCCTTTTGTTTACCTGAGTTCTTTATGGAGGTTCTACATGATGGTTCATCAAGGATTTAATTCTTTCTCGAAGTGTTCATTGAGATTCTTTTCAAAGGAACTCAAGCATTCTTCATCTTGCTATCTGGAGTGCAATTCTTTCTTCCGTATTACTGGAGGTGGTATTATGTCATTCTTGATAATTTGACTTCATGTTTTCATGATTCACATGTTGTCAAGATTGGGATATTTTAAATCCATCAATCTCGTCACTGGAGCTATCTTGGGTTATATTTCACCTAAAGCTTTCCCTAAGGGTTGTTGCTATTTATGGTGCTTATAAATGACCAAATTTCTTCATTTATCCTCCCGGTGAAATAAGTTTCTCATCTTCTTGTTCATATCAATCCAATCTATCGTTTCCAGTAGTGGCAGAATGTCACCTCATAATGGGAGATGTATTCCATAAGACCATATCTAGCTTATTCTTTTCGTTGTTGGGTTTCAAATAACTCAGTTCGACCCTTGTCCTAAAGATGCCTTTTCAAGCTCTGTTGTGGCAGAGGTTGGCATTTTCTTCTCTATTCTCCTATTTCAGTTATCTATCTTCTATTCTTTGTTCCGGAGGCATTGTCATGTTGCTCTTTTCAACCCATCATCTCGTTTTGTCAAAGATCATGTTCTTTTCATGCCTATCCATTTAACCGGAGTGTGGTGCCATTCTGCTCAAGTTCTTTTCGCCTTATCAAGTCTTGCATCCCTTTCTCAACCGGAGTGTCGTGCCCTCTTTTCAAGTTCTGTCCCCTTATCAAGTTCTTATTCAATTCCTCTCTTTTCAACCGGAGTGCTGCCCGAATTTTGGTCTTCCTTGATCCCCTTCTTTAACCGGAGTGTTTTCTATATATATCTTCCCTTCAACCTCAAGGTTTTCGCAATGCTCTTTGTCCCTCGTTTCTAACGGAGTGTTTTCGACCTAGTTCACCTTCTTTGTATTCTTTTCTCGAATTTGTTCAACCTCGCAAGGTTCGTGGTTTCACGCGTTTGTCAAAGAAGCAACTTAGTTTTACCTCTTCTCTTTCTCTTCCGTTGTCCCTCCGGTGCCATTCTAGATCTCGGGACAAGATCCTCTCGTAGTGGTGGAGTGTTGTAACGCCCCGAGACCGATGTGCGAGGTGTCGTTCAGTTATTCGCCGTCGTTGCCATGTCATTTGCTTGCGTGTTGCATCTTATCATGTCATCATGTGCATTGCATCATCATGTTTTCCAAACATGCATCCGTCCCGGCCTCCTTGTTCTCTCCGTTGTCCGTTCTGAGCCCAGACACACTTGCACGTGCCCGCGGCATGTCCGAAATAGTATTTTATAAGTGGCCGGAAAATGTTCTCGGAATGGGATGAGAGTTGACGTGTGGTCTTATTATAGTGTAGACAGACCGCTTGTCAAGTTTCATCGCAATCGGAGTTCGTTTGACGCCCCAACGGATAAATATAGCGGCAATAGTAGCCGGGCTAACGTCGGACGTTTTCGGTCTCCGGAAACAGTTGCCGGGCCCTCTCTCTCTCTTCTCCCCCTCGCAGTCCACCTAGGCCCAGCCTAACCTCTCTCGTCAGCCCGCAGCCCTTCTCGCGCGCGCATCTGAAATTTGTCCCGGGCTCGACCTGGGCAGTCGTCACCGTTGGATCCGGATCATCCCCAAACGTGTACAAAACGTCTCCGTTTTCTTCATTGCGCTCCCTAGCCTATTTATCCGATACCGTCCAATTTTGATCGGAGGGTCCAAACCTAATCTTTTTGTCTCTATATATAGACCAACCCCTACCCAAATCGGATCAAACCCTAAAATCTAGGAGAGGTGTCCCGTCGCCCGCCGCCACTTCCAATCCTCTCGGGATCCCCTCACTCAATCTCCCTCGATCCCATCGCCCAGCCAACCAGAGCCGCACCCACACCCAGATCCAATCCATCTATGCAGCCCCGCGCCCGAGCTCTTCTCCCTCCCGATGAGTCTCCCTCCTTGCTGCGCTCAAGTCCAAAGGAGAGGAGCTCCTTCTCTGCCCCGGCGAGCCTCGACGTCGAGCACCAGCAGGAATTGCTTGCCATGGAGCCGTCCTGCCGCCGCCTCGTCGGCCTCGCTCATGCCCAGCAGCCAACCAGATGAGCGTCGCCCCCTTCTTCTCCTTCCTATTTTCCTCCCTGCATTACCCCTCTCTCATCTCTCTCTGTTCTCTTTTTCTCTGTCGATAGGAGACTGCGCCATGGAGCTCCAAGTTCATCGGCTCGCCTTTGCTTCGATCCGGCAGGGAACGGGTCCCCGGCGACCTAGCCGCCTGGATCCAACCATCTCCGCGCCGTCCGCGCCTTCAACCCTGCCACGCTCGTGCCCGGGTCCAGCCGCTGCTGCCCTCCCGACCTCCATCTGATCCGCAACCCTGCTGAAGCCGCGTCAAGCTCGTCGCTGCCAAGACCTTGCTGGAGCCCCTCGACGTCCGCAGCCGCAGCCCCATGCTCCTCCTCCGCAACCCCGAGCTCGGAGCTCTCTGCCATGGCCGTCGAGGGAAGCTTGCGTCCCCATGCCCAGTTGTTCCTCCGCCACTGTTGTTCCGCTGGAGCACCAGTGGCTCGGATCCGCCGCCTGCAAGCCACCCTCGCCAGGATCCTCCCCGAGCTCCAGCGCCGCCTCGCTCGCGTCGCCGCCGCCGCAGTCCGACACGCCGGAGTACCCCTGCCTCGCCGCTGTCCACCAGTGCCGCTGCGCCCCTGCTTCCTCTGCTTCCAAGACGAGCGCACGAGCGCGTTGACCGCGCTGGGTCTGCCTCGACCCGATCCACCAAGCGGGCCAGCCTCCTCCCTACCAACTGGGCCTTAGCCCACTAGCGCGAGGCCACCCCCGGCGCCCCTGTCCTTTGCAGCCCGGTAGGCCAGATTCGGCCCGGGACATTTTTTTTCCGCAGAACGTTTTTTCTATTAATCCTGAAACTGCATGTTTACAGTTTAGTCCCCCTAGTTCATGCATTTAATAACTCATTAACCGTGCATCGGTTTAAAATGTTTTATATATGAAACTTGCTCAGAATTTTGTGTAGATTAATAATATCCAACTTTCATCTATGTTTGAAATGGTTAAAATGTTGTTTGCATTAATTTGTCCCTATGCCATGTTAAAATGATTTTATTCATAACTAAATAACCGAAACTCTGATTTTAATAAACTTTATATGTAAATGGGGTAGAATTTTGCCTAGTTTAACATGGTGCACTCGTCTTGCATGTTTAACAACTCTAAAATATTTTTTAGGGCAGAACAGTACCAAACCTTAAATTATGCATATGAGGATTTTCCGGAATTGTTGTTCGTTGCTTCCGGCCTCATTTAAACTTGCCTAGATAGGTAGTTTTGTTGTGCTTCACCTCTTGCCATGGTAATCAACATTTAATATTGTTGGGTACATAAACGAGAGAGAACTAAATAAGCCACGTGGTGTTTCGTCAATATGCAACGGAGTTGCATATTGAGCTCCACTTAATTTGTAGGATTGCTTGTGCTCTTTGCCATGCCTTGTATCATTAAACCGGACATGCATCATACTTGTTTGCGCATCATGCCATGTCTATGTCGTGGTTGTTTACTATGTTGTGTGCTTCTTTTCCGGTGATTGCTTCTTCGGGTTGGTTCCGGTAACGTCGAGTTTGTGAGGATCCGTTCGACTACGTCCGTTTGTCTTCTTCATGGACTCGTTCTTCTTCCTTGCAGGATCTCAGGCAAGATGATCATACCCTCGAAATCACTACTATCTTTGCTATGCTAGTTTGCTCGCTCTTTTGCTATGCCAATGCTTCGATGCCTACCATTTGCTTGTCAGCCTCCCAATTGCCAAGTCAAACCTCTAACCCACCATGTCCTAGCAAACCGTTGATTGGCTATGTTCCCGCTTTGCTCAGCCCCTCTTATAGCGTTGTTAGTTGCAGGTGAAGATTGAAGTTTGTTCCATGTTGGAACATGGAGATGTTGTTCCTTGTTGGAACATATTTTAGTTGTTGGGATATCACAATATATCTTATTTAATTAATGCATCTATATACTTGGTAAAGGGTGGAAGGCTCGGCCTTATGCCTGGTGTTTTGTTCCACTCTTGCCGCCCTAGTTTCCGTCATATCGGTGTTATGTTCCCGGATTTTGCGTTCCTCACGCGGTTGGGCTATAATGGGAACCCCTTGACAGTTCGCCTTAAGTAAAGCTTTTCCAGCAATGCCCAACATTGGTTTTACCATTTTCCACCTAGCCTTTCTTTTCCCTTGGGGGTCGCGCGCCCAAGGGTCATCATTATTTTACCCCCCGGGCCAGTGCTCCTCTGAGTGTTGGTCCACCTGTCGGCTGCCGGTGGCCACCAGGGGCAACTCTGGGCTGGCTTACCCATACCTAAGACAATCTGAGTATGCCCTAAGAAAGAGATATGTGCAGCTCCTATCGGGATTTGTCGGCACATTCGGGCGGTGTTGCTAGTTTAGTTTTACCCTGTCGAAATGTCTTGTTGTACCGGGATACCGAGTCTGATCGGAACGTCTCGGGTGGAGGTCTATTCCTTTGTTGACCGTGAGAGCTTGTGATGGGCTAAGTTGGGACACCCCTGCAGGGATTTGAACTTTCGAAAGCCGTGCCCGCGGTTATGGGTAGATGGGAATTTGTTAACGTCCGGTTGTAGAAAACCTAAAGTTAATCTTAATTAAAATGAATCAACCGCGTGTGTAACCGTGATGGTCTCTTTCCGGCGGAGTCCGGGAAGTGAACACGGTTGTTGGAGTTATGCTTGACGTAGGTAGTCTAGGATCACTTCTTGATCATACTTTTATCGACCGTGCTTTGCCTTCTCTTCTCGCTCTCATTTGCGCATGTTAGCCACCATATATGCTAGTTGCTTGCTGCAGCTCCACCTCATACCTTTACCTTACCCATAAGCTTAAATAGTCTTGATCGCGAGGGTGCGAGATTGCTGAGTCCCTGTGGCTCACAGATACTTCCAAAACCAGTTTGCAGGTGCCGATGAGTCCGTGCAGATGACGCAACCAAGCTCAGGAGGAGCTCGATGAAGATCTTGTCCTTTGTGTTGTTTCATTCTAGTTGATCAGTAGTGGAGCCCAGTTGGGGTCGATCGGGGACCTTTGTCGCATTTGGGGTTCTTCTTTTATTTTGGTTCCGTAGTCGGACCTTGAGTGTATTTGGATGTTGTAATGTTTATTCATGTAATTGTGTGAAGTGGAGATTGTAAGCCATCTATGTATCTCTTTCCCTTATGTATTACATGGGTTGTGTGAAGATTACCTCACTTGCGACATATGCCTTCAATGCGATTATGCCTCTAAGTCGTGCCTCGACACGTGGGAGATATAGTCGCATCGAGGGTGTTACAGGAAGCCTCTCGTCAAACCTGGTCATCCTCCTCTAACAACGATGATGCGAAGATTCCATAAGTGGTACATGGACACCTGCAAGTCTGGGAAGGATATTTTGACACTGAGAGTTAAAGAGGAGCACGACCTCGTTGGAACTGATCTGTTATCTGTTCCATTTGAGGAGTTCTTCCAGTTTTTCAATCAAAAGACCCTCGATAAAATAATCATCACTTGCTACTGTCTGTAAGTACTACTTCTGTAATTAAGTCTCTACATATAGCTCAGCTCTTTCATTGCATGTATATATAATTATCCTCACTATATTATGCAGATTGAAGATCATCGAATGCAAGAAAGATAAATCTATGATATTGGGTTCATTAACACAAATCTCATAGATGAATGGACGGTTAAATTGAGTGCCAAAGAAATCGAGGCCAACTTGCTAAAATCGTTGCATCAAAATTAAAATAAAGATAAAATACTCTTTCCTTACAATTTCAAGCGATTGTTACTGTCTTGTGCATATTCGGTTTCCCTTATTACCCGAGGTTATAGTAATGTAATTGATGAGTTATGCATGCGCGCGCAGCTTCCATTTTATTCTCCTAGAGATTAAGCTTGAGTAGGGACTAGTAACCGTCTTAGACTCAAGACGAAAAGATGCCAAGGAGTATGCGGCCATGACTGAAATGCTCGAGAAGTAAGTTCAATCGATCATTATCGCACCATATCGGCAACTTTGTTCATTTCCTGATATCAAGTAATAATTATTTTCTTTATCTCCCAGGGTTTGGAAAGTGTTCACCGCAGAAGCTCCGGGACTGTCGGGGAAGCTGCGATTTACGCACCCAAAAGTAAGTACTACTAGCTAGTTCCCCACATCTCCCACTGATTCTAGCTAGTTTAATCAATACCATTTATAATGATTGATTATCAGTTTGATTGACCTCTATTTCTTGTAAAATGGTTGTGGCAGGAAGGCCAAGACCTCTAAGCGGGGCTACTCTAAGGAAGATTATTTTTGTGGATACTAAATTTGCGAGTACATCTACAACGCGAAGACCTCTAAGCGGGGCTACTCTGAAGAAGATTATGAAGTGCGTAAGCAATAATATTCACAATTTTATTTTATTACCATCATTTGTGTTGAGTTTCATTCATATATATGTATTGACCCCCTTCTTCAAATTAGCTTTGGCAGCTGCGGGATGAACTCCTATCACAAGATCGCATAAAAGCAATTCAAGATGAATTGCCGGGATTCTTTCTTGACCACGTCATAGATAAAGATGGAGAATACCATGTGGAACTTGACATCAGATGCTAGGGATTGTAGAAGATCTTATATTGTATATATGTAGCTAGTAGCATCGGATAGATGTACGAAAACTTGTTGTTCGACCAATCTCTCGGAGAAAGAGAGGTCGATGTCACTTCTCTCTGTATGCATATGTTCATGACGATCTTGTGTACTTAATGGTTTCCTTCATTTGCTTACTAGCTAGCGTATCGAGTCCTCTCTATACGTATAGTACGTAGCGTCGACCAAGCACGCAGATAAGAGAGGACACTTCTCTCTATTAGCTAGCTAACATAATATATGAAACCCCTAAATTAACCCTACAAAGCCCCCCAAACCCCCCCCCCCTTTCAAAAAAAAAACAAAAACCCCAGCCCCTGAACTGCTGACGCGTGGACATTTTTGGTCCCGGTTGGTGCTACCAACCGGGACCAAAGGCCCCCCTGCCTGGGCAAGCCGCAGCGGCCACGTGGAGCCCCATTTGTCCCGGTTCGTGGGCGAACCGGGACTAAAAGTTTTGGGCTTTAGTACCGACCCTTTAGTCCCGGTTCCCGAACCGGGACAAATGAGCCTTTTTTACTAGTGTTAGTACTATCTTTCTTTCTGCTTGTAGTGAACAGAGAGAAATATCTTTATTCTAGTGTTATTATCTTCCAGTTTTGCGAGGACATTCTCTGAAATTTTACATCCTGCTGAGCTTCTCCTTATTGGCCAGGGCTGCCTCTCGGACCAAGCCTGATTCCGTCTGCACCTACGGGTACTTTACTTACTTTCTCCTTGCTTGCCTAGTACTAGTAGAAAATATTTCATTTCAGTTCAAGCTCCAGACTGGTTTGATTCATCCGTTTGTACTCTTCTTAATTTCATATCCTATCCTACAGGTACAAAAGATTGGAGGTCTTGGCTGCATTCACGGTAAACTGTAAGCTTCTCAACTTGCACCTTTTGCCACTTTGAAAATATTCACATTGAATTTTACAAGCGATTCATGTAGCCAAAGTCTTGTAGCAATCCAGTCCAACATAAATTAATCTCATCATTTTCTGCAGAGCATGATTATTCTAGAACGACATATACTTCGTTTAATGGCACAAATTCAACCCTTGTTTTTATCTTCTTTTGTGTTTTTATGCACACCAGGCTAGCAGCTCACTGGCCTATGATTGTTTATGTAGACAGCTGTTCTTACTGTTCCTGGAAGGATGAATTTCAGCACAAGTAAGCGCCATATTCGCAGACGACTCTGTCCCGTTTTAATTTATGAGGGACAGCTATCATTCGGTGATTTATGTCGTTGGGGTAAATCCATTTTGTCTGTGCTCATATGTTCCACCATGCTTGCTTTTGACTGAACGCACGTCTTATATTGTTGTTATTCGGCTATTTAGGGTTGAGAATGATAGCTGTCCATGCGGAGGTGTTGTGCCTCTGTTCATGCTTGTTCTGTTCAAGGCTACTGGGAATAGCTGCTGCTGATCGCCCCTCGCAATGTAGCGCCTTCAGTCTTCATCGAGTACAGGTTGTAAACGCAGTTTGCTTCACTAGCTTTGAACGGTCACAGTGGTCATGCTTGTTCTGCCCCTGTTTAAAGCTACTGGGAAGGTCCTGCTGCAAATTACACAGACCGCTGTCGTCAATCTTCATCAAGTGCGGTAGACAGGTAAACACAGCTTGCATAGCCATTCGCTTCAGTAGTGGAATGATGACTCAATCTCGGGGCGTTGGGTGTGTGAGCTTTAGTTGACCTGGCAATGCCACGCATGCACAGCCGAATGTGCTGCTTTTTTCCCGCTTGACAGGCATTTGAAGAAGCTGAGAACAATGCACTAGCCATCATTCAGGTTGTTGAAATTCCAAATGTATTATCGCAAGATATTAGTGGTCTGGATAATGTCAAGAGGGAGCAGGAGGGTTCCCTACTACAAGAGGGATGGCCTTATCACGCTTGTGGATTTCAATATGCAGTAGGAGCCTGCAGTTATACAGAAAGATATCTGCATCTTGTCGTTCAATCCAGTTTATGCTATCTCGTCTTGCAAGCAAAGTATCAGGGTATACAACCACACATGATTTTCTTGGCTTCAAATACAACAAAGATATATTCCTCTAGCTGAGAACCGTCCATGCTTCTTGTTTCTAAATGAAACATGGTTTCTTTGGGTTGGGCAACATCTCGTTGTCATTCAGGAGCTTGACAACATCCGACATTGTGGGCCGGTCTTTAGGGAACTCTTGGGTGCATAGCAGTCCAATATCCATGCATCTCTTCATCTCCTCTAGTTGATGCTCGCTACCCCACGAAGAATCAAGTAGCCCGTTCATACCCTCATCTTCCCGTACCCCCCAACCCTGAAAAAGGAGAAACTTTGATCTTAAAAATTAAAATAGATGATGTGTGAAAAGATCTCAAGATGAAAACCAATAAACACTCAGCCAATTATGCTTTCAATCTATACTACTGCTAGATAGACAAGTGATCAACTGGACAAGGAAAGCTGTAACAACTTGTCAATACACGCTAGTGTCCTCTAAGTATTTCTTACCCAATTAATTGGATGTTGGTCAAGTATGGAACTTCTCATTCCGCTAATGCTATGAAGGAGTAGGACCCCAAAACTGAACACGTCGCTTCTCATCGAGATGATACCGTCCGTGATATACTCGGGAGACATGTAGCCCCTGATTGATGAAATGTTATTCAAAAACTTCACAAACTATGTAGGTAGTGGAAATGTGATACATGGAAGCCATCTTACATTGCTCCCACTAGCCCAGGGCTCACTGCTTCAGAAACATTTATATCCAGTAATTTTGATATTTCAAAGTTTGAAATTTTAGGATTCATATTAGAGTCAAAAACGATGTTGGCTGGATTCAGATCCAAATGTATGACGTGTTTGGAGTGCAAATAAGCTACACCCTGTGCTACCCCGCGTATCACTCTGAATGTCGAAAGCCAGTCCAGCTTCTGCGATGACCCTGAAATTACCAATCGATCATTTATCATTATTGACAAGAAAGTGAAGTGAAATGCGACCATAGCCCAACTGTAATAAATAGTTTAGCAGGGACATGCCATTGATTATCTCAAACAAGGATCCATTGGGCATGTACTCTTCCACCAACATTTCATTTCCGTCAACATGGCAGAATCCAAGAAATTTGACTACATTTTCATGCTCAATC
Organism: Triticum urartu; assembly: GCF_056163025.1. Taxonomy (NCBI): domain Eukaryota; kingdom Viridiplantae; phylum Streptophyta; class Magnoliopsida; order Poales; family Poaceae; genus Triticum; species Triticum urartu. The sequence continues at coordinate 600,420,283 of NC_141878.1, forward strand.
AATAATTGGAAAACATTAATATATTTTTGTACGCTATGTGGCCCCGATTGATTAGGGAGCAGTTTTAACATGGTCCCTCTTACCCCCTCTTTTCACATGAGAGGTAAGAGTATAAAATAGATTTTAGCCGTTGATCTCATCAATGAATGGCTTGATTGACTCTTACCTTCTTACCTCACATGTAAAAAAAGGAGGTAAGAGGGACCATGTTAAAATTTGCCTTGATTAGGATATGTCTTGATGGTAACAACAAGTTCCTCAGGCAGTATACCCTAGAAAACATACAGATCATCTGAAATAAGTAATACATTTGTACAGAAAAGTCCTCCCAGCTCCAAGAATATATTTGTATAAAATGGCATGACCACTATGAGATTCACATAAACGATAACATAGTTTGAAAAGCTTAAGATCAACTTGATTAAAAAAAATAAGCATATGGAATATAATTAGCAAAACAAGTATACGGAATGTAACCTTGTAGATGGTAGCACTGCCACCTTTTCCAATCACATTTTCTTCTGAAAAATTATTTGTTGCAGCATCCAACTCAACGGGAAGGAAAATTCTGAGAGCTGTCATGAAAGAACAACATTACTTATGCGCCATGAATGTGGTTATATATATAACTGTTTGCGAGAGTGTGTTAACTGGTATACACGGATTGGGATATGTTTATGTAGTTGAATGAATGGTAAGAGAATTTTTAGGTCAATCATAATGTTCCTCTTTTAGAAAGAGTACGCGATCTTACGTGAAGCATCGTACTTTCCTTGTACAATATGTATACCCACATAGTTTATCGAATAAGAGTTACCACTGATATTTGAGCCGTCCATCACTCCAGTGCCCTGCAGGACAATATATAGGAATTTCATTATGATACTGCAAATGAAACTTGGCATAACGATTTCTGTGATGACAGAACCCAACCCCCGAACTACGCACAACAACTGTCCAACTACTAAATTTAATTCATGATGAAAAATTGCCTTTATCACAAACAAGCGAGTGAATTTGGTGCCCCCAAAACTATTTACTGGGTGTGCTGATATATGAAATATATATTGCAGTATACTCTCTCCGTCTCTAATTATCTGTACTTGCATAGTGTAATACAGATCATTAGCTAGAAACAAGGGGAGCAGTATTTGTTGTACTGGAATGAAAGTTTTTCAGGAATCTGTTGTGCAGTATAAATGGTATGATTATGTATTTGTAATTTTTCTTGCTAAGATGGTTGTCAGATGTATAGATGTAGCTCAAATAGGTCAATGTATCCAAGTTGCGTATAGTGACATGGTTTAGTTACTAATTGGATGGATGCAAATGATGGTACATACCTCTATGGAGCTTTGAGGAAGTCTACCATGTATAACGGCCACAAGGATGTAGGTGTTGGCATTGATAGCAAAGTTTGTGATCAACATTTGATGAGTAATATCGTTCTTAACCTTGAGCAGCTGTCTCAACCGCCTCCTGGCCATGAAAAGAATGTAGATGAAGTTCCTCTCCCTCTGGCAGTCTGCCACCAGCTTGTGGCCCCGGCGAAGGGCCCTCTCGAGGTTCATCAGTGCACCTCTCATCACCGGTTTCATGTGCATATCCATACCCTCCAGCGGCGCCACGATGGCGCCCAGTAGGTCCGCGATGTTTCTAAGCTCGATGCAGGCATCCTTATTGTGACGAGCTGTGTCCGCCGCGGCCTTTATGAGGAGGGCGAGCTTGACAACCTCCTTCACGGTGCCCACCAGTACATCACTCATGCCGATGGTCTAATACAATCTACAAAAAAGGAAAATTCAAAAAAAGAAAAGGTACTGATATATAAAGATCAAACTAATATTAACTTTTTTTTTGCGGGTAGAACTAATATTAACTGACTTACATACGCATGGAGGCAAGGCTGCTCAGACCTTTGAAAGAGAAGTGATCAACCTTAAGTTCTTCCTCTTTCTGTCGGGAGCTCGAGTTCATCGAGAGGAACGAAAGCAAACGGTTCACGCGGTGCAACAATTTCTTATTTATTTTGGAACTATATAGAAACGCGGAGCAACTATATAGAAAATTAACAACGCAGTGCAACTATTTTGTCCCCAAGTTTTTGGCCACCCACCTTCTTCTAAGGCGTACTTGTTGGAGTACCCGGCCGAGGAAACGAAAACAACAAGCTGGATAAGTTTTTTATGGCCAAGCCACCGGACAGCGCCAACAAGGTACTCTAATTTTGAGGGAAATTTTATTAACTTTTCATTAGTATACTATATCCATTCGACAAGGACTCACCTAACACGCTACATGAGTCAGCTCCTTTCTAACAAAACTTATATCTATTTTGTATTGTTCAAGGCGATGGACAAATGCCTCGTTGTGGCCAAGCACAAATGGAAAAGCCTGGCTTGGACTCGTATCCAAGGCGCATTTTTTCTTTTTTGAGCAACCCTTGGGAGCTCCGATGTTTCTAAATCTTTATATAAATGACAAGTTAGTAAGGGAGATTGGCAGAAAAACGATACATCGATGGACGACGCACACACATCGACCCTAAGGCTGCAAACCATTCAAGAATACACCTCTACTATCCTAACAGTCGGCGTTGACACAGCAAAATGAAGATTTCCGGAACCGTCACTCGGGCTTCCACGTTAGTACCAAGGCTGTTCACTGGATGAGCCGACAACTTTTCCGCCCAAGAGACCAAACCTGACATCTTACAACATGACTGCGATTTCCTGGTCCGCCGCTCCAGCTTTCGCATCAATGCGGTGAACCAGCACACCACTGGACATTGTAGTGCACAAGTCGTTGATTTAACAATTATGGAACACTGTTTTACTAATAGTAATACCTCTGAGTGGTAAACATTACAAGCCAAAAATGTAGAGATAATTTAAGATCCTCCCCGGCCAACTTTAGAATTTTTGGTAATTATGATACAACTTGTACCATATGGATACAACTTAAGGATAACAGGAAACGCTAGACTTAGTACCATATGAGCTCAAAAAGTAATTAATTTAATACTAACTATGGATACTCGGCTCAAACTTTACTACTAACTACAACTACAGCTCTGGCTCTTTGCTGTTGCCTTCTGCTCCATATTTGATGTAGTTATGTCTGGATCTTTGTAGTAGAACTCCTCGGCATCTCAGGAACCCACTTATCTCAGACAAGAACACACACTCACTTTCATTCACAAGGAGTACTGAGTCCTTTTGTTCTTCCTCCTCCGAAAGGATACCCTACGCAAATCCACCTACATCACAGGAGTAGGGTCTTTACCAGCGACCTTTCCCAGTCCCCGAACCTGCCCATATTTTTGTCTCATTGTGTGTTCACTGATCAGGATCTTGGCCTCATACCAACCTTCGAATCTATTGCTGGTCCTAAAAACCCCATCTCTTTCAGAGGCATCAAGTCGATAGATAATGATGCGACAATGACTGGAAGCGTGGCGATATGGGATGTCACCGGCTTGCAGTATCTTTTCCAGGGGTATATTACACAAGATAGATATGGCAAATGTTGACCAAACAGGATTACATAGATTGAATCTCACAAAATAAAGGATTACATAGTTTGAAGCTGCATAACGTGAGTATATGAATGTATTTATTCTTAATAGGGACTCCATCCCTCACAGGCGGAAATTATCATATGATGTAATAGTAAAATACACAAACAATCTAAATGATAGATTCATTTAGATCTAGATAATTACAAATATTTTTTTACCGTAAATGGGGCTCCCAGAATCAGAAAAGGGCCAAGGCAGGCTAGTTGACAAGCGGGACTTTGAGGAATTCCAGCTTAAACATCCCATTTTCTCCGACGAGCGCTTTGCCAATAGTAGTACCATCAGTGGCACCCGAGATATAGCAGGCGTCACGCTTGAATACAATGCTGCAGCCAAGCTGAGTGAGCTGACTTACTGAGACAATGTTCTTTTTCAGCCCCGGCACGAGCAACACGTTGGGAAGAACCACCGCATCCGTAATCACGCAGCCACGTCCACAGACCGGCATGCGCACGCCATCACCCGTATGGATGTTGAGGCCATCTACACTTTTGAAGCCAGAGAGGAGTGCACGGTTTCCTGTGGCATGGTGTGTAGAGGCAGACCCGACAAGCCAAGTAGCTGGGATTTTAGCTACGGCAATACAGGCGGCCATGCAGTCGGAGCAACTGCAGCAACAGCTCTATCAATTAAGTATGAATTGAAAATTACCAGGATGAAGAAAACACCTACTAAAGTAAAGTAGATAGGTACAAGACATCAAAAGGAAGGAACAAGCACCTGGTATTTTCCGGTTCAATCGTCTCCTTATAACTTGTCACGGAAAGCAATTCAGAGTCTCTCGAGGCGCTTGCAAGGTTGCGATCCGCTTGGGCTTTAAACATAATCACAAAGGTACACACAAGACATACTATAACCGTGACTAAGATAATTGTCCGATTCCCCACTTGGTCTTCAAGCAGATTTTGCCAGGTATACCAAAATGCTACTACTACCCTGCATGAGAAAAGTGTCCAGCTCCCCTTCCCTGGTACATCTTTCAGCTTGTTGCTTCCTTGTCTCCTGCAATGAAGTTGAAGCTCATGAAAGCAAATCTAGAAGATGGTTTAGTTTGCAATTGGGCTACCCATGATTGCCTCACAAATAACCTAATCACATCATTAATTTCACAAGATAACAGTACATCATACTCTATTTGCTCAAATATATTTTGAGGCTTGCCAAAATTATATGGCGATATATACGCATTTTTGGATGAGGCAGATGCACACCTAGTAAAGTAAAGTAAATAGGTACAGTTAAGACATAAAAAAGGAGGAACAAGCACCTGGTATTTGGCGTTTCAGTAGAAGGGGATTCAGATTCTCGTGATATGATTAGAAAGGTATACACAAGCAAGGTACACACAAGTGCCATTGCATTTGTGCATGAGAAAGGTACATATTTGAGCTTGTTGCTTCCTTGGTACCTGCAATGAAGTTTAAGTTCATGCAAGCAAATCTAGTTCAGTTTAGTTTAGTTTGCAATCGAGCTACGCATGATCATTTTCAGAACACCATATCATTTCATCAGTCTCGCGTGATTTCAAAAGATAGCAGTACAGATTATAAAAAAAAAGAAAAAGAAGATAGCAGTACATCATACTGTATTTGTTCTGTTATCTATCTCCACACCTTGTTCTAGAGATGAAAATCATGACACGGTACATGGCATAAATCGTGACGGAAAACTTTACAAGAGACAAAGAAACAAGTACCTGCTTTGTCCCGATTCAGTGTCTGCCCAAAATCCCCCTGGGGGATTCAGACCAACTTGGTAGGTTACGGTTATTGCCAAAGTTGCCAGTAGCAGCAAATATTTTCGGGGACCAGATATTTTCCAATCCTCTCTAAACCAAGTGGATCCAGATATTTCAAGTAGCTCAGGTTTCAGACTGTGCCTTTCGGAAGAGATGACATCGAAAATTTATTTAGAGAAGATAAACGGATGATATCAGGAGAGCTAATGATCCCAGGATAAACGGGAGTTGCTGCGCAAATCTAGAGATAAATGGAAGATATCATACCCCATCGATTCCTGGTGGCTCGCATGTTCATCTGATGGTCCATGTTTAATAATCTCCACGAGTTCCCTCATCAAGGAGCAGATTATTGAACTCACAACGTCCATCTTTGGGTGGGAGGCAAAGGCCAAGCAGGGGCGAGAGCAAATGAAAGCAAAAGGAAGGTGAGGGGAAGAAGATAACCACTATGTTGCACCTAATTTGACTAGACTCTGCCGTCCAGACAATTATAAATTGCTACTAGTATTTTACTATGTTGCCCCTTTGCCGTTGTTTACAACATACACCTTGCTCTTCTTCAAAAGTCTATCAATGTAGGCCTTTACGAAAACTTGGTGGTTTGGCCAAACACCCAAATCAATTGCTTCTGTTGAACAAAGCTCTCTGAATTCGATGCAAATTCTTTATGATATGTGTCATTTAGAGCATCTTCAATAGGTGATGCAAAATAGAAATAACAGCTTTTTACATCACGAGGGGTAAAAAAAAAGGCACTCCAACAGCAGCCCGTCATGTAAAATCTTGCAAAAAAATTAGGGTACGATGTATATTTTGCCTCTGGTGATGTAAAAATACATCACTTGCCCCCGTGCCCAAAAAGTCACATGAGTGTAACTGCCGTGGTGAAACTTCCTTCCCCCTCTCATCACATCACCTAAACACGCCGCCGACACCGTTCCGACCATATCCGTCGGCGCATCCACCTCCTCCTCCCGCCATCGAGCCGCCACCGACCCCAATCCCGCCGCCGCCACCTCAAATCCGTGCCCAATCGCCGCCCCAATCCCGTCGTCACCACCGAAACACCACCGCCGCCGAGCTTCAAAATCCGCCCCCAATCACCGCCCCTGCCCGTCGATGAGCACTAGCAGCCGTCCCTGCCTCCAATGCAGCTTCTCACTACTAGGGAAAAGCCTAGCAGTAGCGCTGCTTTTTGGCGTCCGCGCTACTGCTAGGTGCTACAGCTAAACGTTAGCAGTAGCGTTGGTTTAACCGCGCTACTGCTATAGCTACTTAGTAGTAGCGCTTCTTATAGAAACCGCTACTGGTAATTACTATTAGTGCACTTCTCTTCGCCCCCTACTACTATTATTCCGTATTCTATTTCTTTTTTATTTTATGTCGTATTCATACACCATTATTTAAGTTTTCATACAGTAGCAATTTAGAGATTGTTTTTACATCATAGGAGTTATTAAATCACTAGGTGAAAGAACCGTGAATTAGTTTCAAGTGGATGTATCCTAAGTGACCAAGTCATGGATTATCGTGGTAATCCATATGTCCTGATCACTTAGGATCCATCCACTTGAAACTAATCCATGGTTCTTTCATCCAATGATATAATAACTCATCATCATCATCATCATCATATTATTATTATTAACAACTTATCATCATATATAATACATCATTGTCATATAACAACTCCTCATGATCATCATTTTCGTCCATGAGACATCATATAACAACTTGGTCACTAGTCATAATCACAACTCGTCCTCATCATCATCAACTCTAACACATTGTAGCACATAATAACACATTGTATCTAGGACCTACTCCTCTCTCATAGGACCTACTACCCTCTCTATGGTAAAATAGCATAAAACAAGATAGGCCCTGACTCTCCATTATGGAGAATGGAGACTATCCTGTCTCCAACTCTTACGCTTCGCACAATGTTGGTTCCAAGTAGCTCTCTACGATTGTCCATATATTTTTACCATGCTTTGAATGTCATGTCTTCATCAGTTTTAAAGAATGAAAATAAGCTATCAATGGAAATAAGTTGTCAACTATTTTGTAATAAACAATATAAACTACTTAATAAATATGTTTGAGAAAGTCACATAGCTGTAAAATTGAAAGCGTATCAACAAGGACCCAAATGTCCATATTCTCTTCGTTGATGTCAGGATCAACAAGATCAAATGTGACAAGCATACCCTCATGAAAATCATACGTCTTGCAAAGTGCTTCCCAATTCGGGCAACCAAAATGGGATACACTCTCAGAATTGTATAGATTTACAGAAAAATCATACCCATGATGGGTCCTTAGGTGAACTATATTGGTCTCCACATTTCATGATCTTCAAAATCCAGCTTCTCCAAGACATAGCGTCTTGCACATGGGATAAGCTAGTCGAATTGTAAAATACGGAAATTACACGTTGAAGAAGCAGTAGTCGTGCTTAATTACGAAAAAACACTTGTCGTTGTTGCGTACCGTTTGAACATCGCAGGTCTCGTCGAGCTTAATACTAAAGCACCGACCTTGTACCAGGTGAGGCCTGTCGCACTGACCCCGGTCGTCGCCGCACCAGTTGCACTCCGGGAGCCTATCGTCGTCAGACAACATTTCCTATGTTCATAATTCAAAGATTAAACTTCTAAAATTAAATATATGTCCTACAAAAACTAAATTAGATCATTATTATTAATCATGAGTTGACTATCGGTATGTAGAGTATTTTCTTGAAAACTCTCAGCTAACGTGGTATATATTCGACCGTCGGTGATGGTAGCTCCTAACTTCGTTCTCGAGTGCATTACACCAAATTGTCTAGCACACGGGAATGAAGGAGAAGCTACCCCCAAGACAACAGTCGGGATTCTTCGTCCTCTCATATATTATGGAGACTCTCCCTCACTGCTTCCTCTCTGACATTTGCGACCGTCGGTGATGGTCCTTCTTTTCTTCCTTCCCGTGCATTACCAAAAGGTCTATCACGAGAAGGAAGAGGACGAACGACCCCCACGACAATAGTCGGCATTCTTTTTCTCTCATATATGGTGGAGTCCCGACAGACTTAAAGTCGACCCGAAATGTCGTTTAGTTATCTTTCTAGAAAATCCGGGCCACTTTATATTTTCTAAATATTTTAGCACAAGTCATGCCGAAATTCACGGAAAAATCTGGCATGACCTTTGCTAAAAAGGACATATCGAGCGCGTGAAATTTGGCGCAGCGAAAATTAATCAACACTCCTGCAAAACATAGGCCACTTGGAGGTGTTCCCTGTAAACATGGCCACTTGGGCAAGCACATATCCTCTTTGAGAAACACTAGATATACATGTTTATATCTACATCATATGATCATTATAAAGGAAATATGCCCTAGAGGCAATAATAAAGTTGTTATTTTATATTTCCTGATATCATGATAAATGTTTATTATTCATGCTAGAATTGTATTAACCGGAAACTTGATACATGCGTGGATACATAGATAAAATACCGTGTCCCTAGTGAGCCTCTACTAGACTAGCTCGTTAATCAAAGATGGTTAAGTTTCATAACCATACACATCTGTTGTCATTTGATGAATGGGGTCACATCATTAGGAGAATGATGTGATGGACATGACCCATCCGTTAGCTTAGCATATTGATCTTAAGTTTTATTGCTATTGCTTTCTTCATGTCATATACATATTCCTTTGACTATGAGATTATGCAACTCCCGGATACCGGAGGAATAACTTGTGTGCTATCAAACATCACAACGTAACTGGGTGATTATAAAGATGCTCTACATGTAGCTCTGAAGGTATTTATTGGGTTGGCATAGATCGAGATTAGGATTTGTCACTCTAAGTATCGAAGAGGTACCTCTGAGACCTCTCGGTAATACACATCATAAGAAGCCTTGCAAGCAATGTGACTAATGAGTTAGTTGCGGATGATGTATTATGGAACGAGTAAAGAGAATTGCCAGTAATGAGATTGAACTAGCTAGGTATGAAGATACCGACGATCGAATCTCGGGCAAGTAACATACCGATAACAAAGGGAATAACATATGTTGTCATTACGGTACGACCGATAAAGATCTTCGTAGAATATGTGGGAACCAATATGAGCATCCAGGTTCCGCTATTGGTTATTGACCTGATAGGTGTCCCGGTCATGTCTACATCGTTCTCGAACCCGTAGGGTCCGCACGCTTAACATTCGATGACGATTTTGTATTATATGAGTTATGTGATTTGGTAACCGAATGTTTTTCGGAGTCCCGGATGATCACGTACATGACGAGGAGTCTCAAAATGGCTGAGAGGTAAAGATACATTTATAGGACGATGATATTCGGACACCGGAAGTATTTCGGGGTGTACCGGGTACATACGGGAGTACGCAGGGGGGGGGGTTAATTACCAAAACCCCTCAAGGGGATTAATGGGCCTTGTGGGCCATAGGAGGGGAGCACACTAGCCCACAAGGGGTGGTGCACCACCCCCTAAGGAAGAAGGCCGAATAGGAGAAGGAGGACGGGGTTCGGCCCCCCCTTTCCGTCCTCCCCCCTCTCTTCCCTTTTCCACCTTCCAGTAATAAGGAAAGGGGGGGCGAATTGGTCTAGGGCCCCAAGGCAGTCCCCTCCCCCTCCCACCTATATATACGTGAGTAGGGGGCGCCTAGAACACACACCAACAATTATTAGCCATGTGTGGCGCCCCCCCCTCCACAGTTTACACCTCCGGTCATATCTTCTTAGTGCTTAGGCGAACCCCTGCGCGGATCACTTCACCATCACCATCACCATGCCGATGTGCTGACGGAACTCTTCCTCGACACTTTGCTGGATCAAGAGTTTGAGGGACGTCATTGAGCTGAACGTGTGCAGAACTCGGAGATGCCGTACGTTCGGTGCTTGATCGGTCGGAACGAGAAGAAGTTCGCCTACAACAACCGCGTTGTCAAACGCTTCTGCTTTCGGTCTACGAGGATATGTGGACACACTCTCCCCCTCTCATTGCTATGCATCTCCTAGATAGATCTTGCGTGAGTGTAGGAATTTTTTTGAAATTGCATGCTACGTTTCCCAACACATTCAAACTTGATGGTCATTGCATTTCAATGGTTGAAAAATATGAACAAAAACATTTCAAAATATCTTATATATAATCCTAACATAACTAAATAAAATAGTTCTATTAAGCACTTACTAAATAAACTAGTTCTATTAAGCACTTACTATAAATAAACTAGTTCTACTAACCACTTACTAAATAAACTATTTCTATTAAACACTTACTAAAAAATAGTAAAAACTACATTATACAAGAACAGATCAGTGAGGAGAGATGTAGGGAGGCAGGAGGGAGGAGGGGGTGGGAGAAGGGGGGAGGAGGAGGGAGGAGAGAGGAGGAGGGGGAGGAGGGAGGATGAGGAGGGAGGAGAGAGGAGGAGGGGGGAGGGCTGCCGGCCGAGAGCTTGGCCGGAGGAGGAGGGAGGAGGGTCATGGCCGAAGGAGGGAGGAGGGCGCGGCCGGAGGAGGTGGGAGGAGGGCGGTGGGAGGGTCGCCGCATACCGATGAAGGAAGAGCGAGGACGACGGCGGCAATGCAGCGGCGGGCAAGGTTCAAACATCGGCGGAGGCGGACCACGGGTGCGTGGGAGACTGAGAGTGGGAGTGGGGGAGAGTGAGGGGTGGAAGGTGTGGAGAAGATAAAGTACTTAGCAGTAGCGCGTGTTAGGGGAAAACGCTACTGCTAAACTACCTGGCAGTAGCGCGTTTCAAGGGAAAGCGCTACTACTTAGTATGGCGGCAACGGTGGGGCAATTTTAGTAGTAGCGCTGTTTGCCCCAGCCGCGCTACTGCTATGTACATAGCAATAGCGCCTTCTGTTGACACACGCTACTGCTAAGTAGAAGTAGCGATTCATTTTGTCCAGCGCTACTGCTAAAGTTCTGTGTATAAGGTTTTCTCTAGTAATGTCTCGGCTCTCCTTGCCGCCGTCGCCGTGCCTTGCTGCCGGCCGCCATGGCACCGAGGAAGAAGTGCAAGAGCAAGACCGGCTACAAGGGGGTGTGGCTGCGCAAGTCTGGCAGGTACGCCACCGAGCTGTGGCATGGCAGCGTGCGCTATTGGCTCGGCATCATTGCGGATGCGGACATCACCGCGCGCACGTACGACATCACCGGATGGAGGCTCAGGGTTCCGCGCACGTACCACATCGCTCGGATGAGTTGTGCCCTATTCTACATCACTTGCTGGAGTTGATCGTTCTCGGTGCCCTAAAAACACGTTTTTGGTGATGTATATTTTACATCAAGCCATTTCTGTAGACCTATTTTGCATCACCTATTGGAGATGCTTTGAGTGTTAGCTGGTACGTTAGTTTCTTAGTAGCAAAGCATACTAGACCACAAAATTGCGATCTTAAAAAAAAACTACAAAATTGCTTGTTAGTTTTTTTTAAAAAAATTGCTTGTTAGTAACGGCTTGCATTCTATAGTAGTGGCCAACTAGCCACATACTGTTGGAGTTGGCCTTGAAGTCCTCCCACTTGCTCACCTGATTGATGACTGAGTGTTGTTCCTCCTTAAAAAAATATGTACTCCAAACATATAGGTCCAACCGTCCAACCGTCAGGTTGTCCATCTGTTCTCAAGACTGTCCATTGGTTGAGAACCAAAGGCTTTCCATTAAGGCCCATTTAGTCTTTGCTATTTTCAGAAAAGTTTCAATCGTCATCTACGCTTAATAATACTATAGCAATAAACAATCATAGGAAACAATTTTAGGGTATGTTTTGACTCGCATCATTTTTTAACATGAAGATATTGAATACACAGGTTAAAAATATTGCCTACGCTAAGTTTTTGAGGATACAAATAGATAGTACAGGATTTACCCTGGAAGAGTGTTTCTCACCACATGAAAATCAAAGAAATCATTGTCAAAATATATGTAGCATCGTGACATATCTCACAGTTGTAATATTCGGTAATCCTCACTTTCCTTGATTAGGTTGTAGTCTTTGATGTATATCACTTCAGTTAATTAGGTTAACCAACCTATTAATATAAGGTGATCCGAGACCAAAGGGGATCAGGCCTTCCACATACAATTTATAATCATACCAAGAGTTTTGAGAACATGAATTATTTCATCTACAAATAACGAAAATTAACCTTAGTGACTTTTTTGAAGGGTCAAAACCAGTAAATCGAACAACCTATATGGGAATTCCCAAAAAATAAAAATCCTCAAAATAACTCTGGTGAAATAATTGAAGTAATCTGCATGTCTTAGTTCACGCTCACCAAAAGTATATTTTAAGGGAATACAAGTTTGAAATCATAGGCTGCCAGAAAATAGAACACATCACATAACAATATGCGAATGAGGTTCAACCACGCATATGATGCTGGACTTGCAGAGACAAGTTTTAGAGGAACATTTATTCACGGCCTTAATATGAACAAATGAAGCTATTCATGTCTTAGCATGAACAAACGAATAGCTTCGGACCTGACCGGACTAGAACAGTAGAGGGGCATCTCAGGCACGTCCCTCTGCTGCTGGAGGCTGGTCAAGCGCTACTGGCACGGAGTCCAGCTCGTATAGCCCATCGACATTCCGAAGTTCACAAATACGCCTGCTCGTAGCCTCCTCTTCGATGTACGTGGCTTTTCCAAATGTAATTTTGTAACCGAATGTAACCTGGAACTTGGATAGACAGATCAAATTCCTGCCTAAGCCCTCAACGTAGTAGACTTCTTCGAGTGTGAAGTAGGGAAACTGCACCGCTCCGAAGCCCCGTATTGGCAGCTGCTGCCCAGTGACTCCGTAAATCCAGCTTCCTTTTTTAGCCATTTTCAGAGAAGAAAAGAGCCGTGGGTCACCCGTCGCATGGCATTGAGCGCCGGAATCCACAACCCAAGTGCCAGCTTTGGTATTACTCCTGCGGCTGCTTTCGCCATGGCCAGCAATTTGCATCCTGGTTATTCACAGGAACAAACCAACGTAAATGGAGAGGCCACAATGGCAAAATTTTCGGTACTATTGAACGGAATTACTCAGGGAACGAGACAATACAAACCTTTTCTTTTCTTTGAAAAACTCGATGAGGGGGGAGACACATCGACCAAAATATGCTCCCAAAGCAATCCCGAGGACGAGGGCGAGCGCTCTGGAAAAAAAAAACAGTACTGATTACAACACACCGGAAAGGAAACTGTTAAACAGAAGTTTGCAGAAACAAGACAATACAAACCTCTCTTTTTTCATTGAGAAACTCAATGAGGGGGCAGACATATACACCTAAATATATCCCCAAAGCAATCCCGAGAACGAGGCTATGTGCACGGAATATACATAAAAATACCAGTACATAATTACAATTCAACAGAAACGAAACTTTTAAATGGAAGTTCTCAGGAACAAGAAAATACAAACCTTTTTTTTCCTTTGAGAAATCGTACGAGGCGGGAGACATATTCAGCAAAATATGGTCCAAAAATGACCCCGGTGACTAGCTTACTGAAAAATATAGAAAACTCAGTTTATGGTCACAACTCAACGGAAAGGGTAACCTCCTACAGATAATCAAAGACAACCCCAAGAGGTTTTGTTATGCGGCATAGGTTATAGCGTGACCAAAAAAGAGAGATTACATGGAAATAAAAGAGGACAATCTCCTAAGACCGCCACACTAGAGCTCATATGGCAGCAAGGCCAAAAAAAAAGGGCAGCTGCGAAAGACCGCAAGAAGTTGACCCAACATTCACTGGAAGAGTGGTTGTTTCCCAGGACCGAGAGTAAAAGAAAATGGGAGATGACTCTAGGTCGTCGAACATGCACAAAAAGAATGCACCAATTCTCCACTGGAAAGGTGGTCGATGCCCAAATGAGATGGGGGGTTAAAGAGTGACGAAGAAGAGACATGATCTCAGATAGTGGCACTAACAAAGTTATGTGCATTGCTTGAGTTTCTTAAATCCACTTCTCATCATAGTTTAAATCTATGAAAAGTATATACATTAATCAGCAAAACCCAGCAATACATATGTCTGCTGCATAAAATGTATCATAATTGCGGAAATTAAAGTTATTGACAACTTAAGAGGTAATCTCATATAGATGAATGAACTACCATAAACTTGGATATTTATAAGAGTAAAGATATACAAAGTTCATTGTCCTGTGTTATCTGCATGAACAAGATACACATGCTGACTGATGTTTTTAGTTAAATGCATGACCAAGTTCATGACCCGATGGAAAATTAGTGGTAACTATTCCTGGACCAACTTGACATATTGGTTGGAATTATGTCCTAGACAAGACATCATACTACGAGCTGCCGGCTCCACAGAGGTACGTGTAAACCACAGATTTTTGATAAACCCCTTCAATTTGTATACTTTTTACATATTGGTTCCTAATATGTAAGCACGCTGACCCCACAAGGGTTTTCCACTGGCTTACTGATGTTTATGGTAGGATGAATAACAAATCTAGGTCCAGAAAATGGAAGTACTCAAACTTGCACCGGTTGATTTAGGACATGACTAGAACTATGCATGGTGTTGATAAGGATTTGTCGTCCTGGAAAGCTTGATCATAAACTCAGAAACTTGCCAGCATGTTTAACCAAATATAGAAGCCCCTGCACCCAGTCCAAAAATCTCAGCACCCGATGTATTCAAGAAAATAATAGTTCCTCCCCTTGCAAGCTATTTTACTGGGATCTAACGTTACTGTGTCATAACAAATCTTGGAGATGAGGAGGACAGAGATCATACCACTGAGGACGTCTGATCGCTTCCTCGACTGGACACCCGATCTTCATGTCCATGGAGGAAGGGGGAAGAGGGAAAGTGCACCCCGATGTTCACTAACATGCTATTTTGTCTTTCTTCTTCCCACCGGAGGACATGAGTAGGAATTACTGGGCCTGCAACACGGTCTACTTACCATATTGCCCTCACCGTACATTATGGACTTCTGCCCCAAGGAAAATCACTATTGACACGTTACACCTTTGTTATATGTAGGTTATTTGACGAGCCCTTCAAATCTTGGAGTTGTTGATAGTACAAATGGAATACCTTTATTTTGGGTTTCAGAGTTCACCATGTCATTTTCCATTTTTGCTCTAATGTTTCAAAGTTCAGATGTGGCTTTTCGAACCATTTATTTTTTCTACCTCTACAGTCATTTCCTGACATCAAATGTTGCCATATTTTGCGTGTGCATGCATCATGCATCAAATCCTCACCTGTTAGTACAAAGGCAAGTCACTTATTTTGGGACGAAGGAAGTATTATAATTTTTCTGTATTGTTAGTATCAAAACCATAAGAAACAAGTGAGGCTGACGTGGACACGCACGCAAGTAACATCATAGTGGGACATTCTCATCGGTTGCTCCGATATTTTCAATAGGTGGGTCTAAAATACTGGGACAAGAGTCTAAGGACACATCATCCCAAGTAAAGAAATACGATTCCACTACCGTGTCACATGCATGCACCTAGAAATTATATACATTTTCCTCGCAAAAGCCTAAAGTGAGGTTCTCATTATCTTAACTTTGGCATGGCACGTGTGGCAAGCAATCTACAAAAAATACTATCGAGAAGTAACATATCGCCAAATCCAGAGTAAAATTAATAAAACTACTACTTTACAGGCTAAAATTTCAAAAAACTACTAGTCGACTGTTTTAAAAAACCCAAATCGTCGAGTGCTTTACGATTAATCATGATTACGACAGTTGGGCCCCACGTGTAAGAGCTCTGATTTTTTGACCATTAAGGGTGGGCCCGCACACAAATTTTAAAAAGCAATCAGGTCCCTATAAGTTTGTAAAAAAGCAATCGGGTCCCTGCCACATCACGGCAGCCATCGGCGCAGGTCTACCCCGACCTCGCGATGCCGCCTCCTCTGGCCGGCGAGCCACCCACCACCGGTGATCACCGGAGCTCAACCGCGGCCACTCCTCCGCCTTACCTGCTTTTCTACACAAGCAGCCGACCCGTGCTGGACAACGCCGTCGAGCCAGTGGCCGCCTCTGCGCTTGGCGAGGACGTCGGCTGCCCATGGCGGGGGGCAAGCCTGTCGGCCCTATGGCGGGCGGCGACCCCCAGGCGGCTACCCGTGGCGGGCGGCGGCGTGGTGACCCGAGCGGAGCCCCATGGCCGGCGGCGCCCCAGGTAGCTCCTGATGGCGCGCGGCGCACGGCGACCCGAGCCAGAGCGCCCCATGGCCGGCAACGCCCAGGCGGCTCCCGTTGGCACGCGGCGGCGCAGCGACCCGAGCCGGAGCCCCACCGCCGCGCGCGCGGCGACGCCCCCCGCCGCGGACGAGGCCATTGAGTCCTGTGAGCTCCTTGTCATCAGGAGCTCCGGCGAGCTCCTACCAGCAGCAACCGCGGATGGGGGGCCGACGTGGCATAGGGCAGCGGCGTGGGCCAGTAGTGTGGCCGGCGGCCATGGCGGTTCACCGGCGTTCTTCGCGAGAAGGGATAACGGAGGAGAAGGAGGCAGAGAGGAGGAGAAGAAGATGACTAGATGAGAAGAGACACTGACACATGGGCCCCACATGTCAGTTAACGGTCAAACTAACGCTTCGTTTAGGTGTGGGTCTGACTTGTCATAATCATGGTCAATAGATAAGCACTCGGCAGTTTGGGTTTTTTGAAACAGCCAACTCTTGATTTGGTAGTTATCTGAGAAAAATTAAAAACCGGTAGTTTTTCGAAGCCCTAGCCTGTAAAGTAGTAGTTTTATGCTATTTACATCCAAATGCATGAAAACTATTTATCCTCCTTAACACCATACTTCTAACTACTATCAAAATATATTTACCTTTCTTTTTACGGATTAAAATAACTAATTTTTCATTTGGCACAATTACTTATTTTAAAGGATGATAACCCTGGCCTATGCATCGATTGATGCACAAATGTATATATGACTAAAAGCCAGGCAACAAAGTTGACCAAAAAAAAGCCAAGCATGTATGCCTCACGACCAGAACTCCACCATGTTACCACAAACTCTATGGTAAAAGACATAATCAAACGAAAAGTACATAACTCGTACGCTCAGCCTTCTAGAAGGGATCGCCGTGCGTGCACTAATGATTTCGAGTCCAACTGTAAGTCGATCTCGGGATTCTCAACCCCAAAGCCAAGCTTCGAGCCACAACCTTCAACAAGGGCACGTCGCAGGCGTGCGTCGATATTTCCCGATTAGTGATCTAGTGTTTCCGCCGGAGTGCGCATATTCGCCGTTGAAACCGCCTTTACCATTGCCGCTTGTACATCTAATGATGCCCCCTCGGTCGCCGTGAGAGGACAACCTCTCACGGTTACATGGCTAGCTATACTATGGCATAAATACTTTTTTGTTAACATCTAAATGTTGTAATCTTGACCCATCATTATGATCAGTATATTGGTTGCTTATTCATTTTTTCCCTGTGAGTAAGCATAGATTTATTATTCTTGCGAAAATGGATATGCCATCAAATTTAAAATTATGACTTCCATGCCTCCAAGACTATAAGCCGGGTGGATGACCCGTATGCTAAGCCCATCCCAGCTTAAGATCTTCTACATCGTCTGATCCTTCATTTGGATCGATCTAGGCCATTAATTCAAGCTAGTGAACTGTGTTTTTACATCGAGTTGTGCCTCACTTGTGACTAATTTTAGTATTATCTTCAGAAGTTAATGGATGAACAATATTACAGGTTCTTTAGATATGCAACTACTCCTAGATCATATACAAACCTATATGGCAATATACAATTATCTACATAAGAAAACAAGGTAATAAGCTGGTAGCAAGTAATCATGGGCCTTCATATCAGCGACGTGGCCTGGCACACGGACCCTTTTTTCCTTGCCGATGATAGTTTTAACCCGTGTCCATTGTATCATTATGTACTAGTGTCTTATCCTTAGTTGCATGTATGTCCTCCTCGCCTAAGCCGGCCACCTGCCAAAAATATATGCTATTAGTTAGACTAGCCATAATGGGTAGTAACATAGAGTAGTAACATAAACATGTTACTAGAAGAGCGGCGTTTTGGTGCCCCGGTGCATCTGCACCCGGTCAAAAAAAATTCAGAAAAATTTAAAAAATTCCAAAAAAAAATTAGGGTGGTAGACAATTTGATGCGTGAGGTACGCTCAAATTTTCAAAACATTTGGACTTCTGTGCAGTTCTCAGCAAAAAAGACAAATCAGACCAGAACAGTATATGAACAGTACACATTTTTACAGACCTCCGATTTGTCTTTTTTGCTGAGAGCTGCACAGAAGTCCAAATGTTTTGAAAATTGGAGCGTACCTCACGCATCAAATTGTCTACCATCCAAAAAAATTTGGAATTTTTTGAATTTTTCTAGTATTTATTTTGATTTTTTTCGTGAGCGCAGGGGCAGATGAGCTCGGGCTCAGATTCGAATTTTCATGTTACTAGTATGTTACTACTCTATGTTACTACCTCTATAGTGGGGAGTGAAATATGTGTGGTAACTTGCAACACTTTATTTATTTATCTATAGACACATCTTGCCTTAATATATGTGATGTTATTCATACTACTAGTGACTGGTTCGACTCACCTGCGGGGCTTCCAGCAGGGATTATCGTGCAGGGCCAGTAAGAGAGTGCCACATACAAGTGGCCCGCAGCTGTAATTAACTTAGATTTATTTTGTTTCTTCCTAGTTCCTGCTGCTTTAGTCCTTCATCAGTAGATGATGGGGGAGACGACGAAGGGGGATGCGTATGCAAGGCGATGAGATAGGGAGGCGTTCAAGATTGATGAATACATCAGGATCTCCGACGTTCTCCACATCAGGATCTACCTATGTTACTTCCAGTGTGGGTAGTCTTAGTAACAACACAATATGATTACCTTTATCTTTATCATTAATTAATCTGGGATTGGTGGTGGCGATGGTTGATCTCTGTAGCATTAGAACCGTCGGATCTAAATCTAAAGGATGAGATAGATCAAACCAGCGGTGCGTAACAAATTTGTGCCGTCTATGAAGTCATGCAATAGCATGTTGCTAGCTTGGCCCACGTGCTGGTGCAAACGGCCTCCTCCCTTGGACCCAGCATGTGAGCATCTCCACTCGCGCCCCCAACATGCCCTTTAGGGCTTTTTTTTGTAGAGTTGGCGTCAAAAAATCGGCCAAGTCGCGCCTCCAAGGCCTTATTTATTGCCGGTTTTGGCTGAAATAACAGCCGGCGAACCCGAGCCGAACCCAAGCCCCCGGGGGTCTCCTGGGTGGCGCCGGCTGAAGCGAAAAGGTGCGGGGTCCGCTTTGTCGACTAGGGATGACCCTTTTTCCTGCCGATCCCCTCGCGTTCCCCCCTCAGTTTCCCTCCATTGCCCCCTTTTGCCCCCCTTCTCCCGCCATTCTCCTCCCTCTCCCCTCCATCCGGCTGCCATGCCGCCGAATAAGTATACGGCCCCTCGCGCCGTTGCCGATGCCGATGCCACCCAGTCAAAGCAGAGGAAGCCGAGGGCGCCGCCGGCAAAACGACTAGGCATGTCGAACGCCAACTGGAAGGCGGAGGTTCAGCGCCGGAAGGCTGTCACCACCGACCGGCGGAACAGGCTCAACGCCAAGAGGGCCCGGGACAGGGCGGCGGCAGAGCAGGCAGAGGCGTCTTGCGTGTAGCAAGCAGAGGCGTCTCACGCAGGGATGATGTTTCCACCCGGCGGCCACGGCCCACAAACTGCCTCGAGCCAGCAGAGCGTCGGGTCGCCGGCCGGCTTCTCGCCGTCGCCACACCTCTAGGTGTGCGCGCCCTTGCCTGGCTACGCTGACGGGGACGCGCACGACGGTTCAGCCCCAACATCACCTTTCCACATGGCCACCCTGCCCAGCGCGCGCCCTCACCCGCCTTCGCCAGTGTTAAGTATCCCCCGTACACCTACTCGCCGCCAGCTTACGCCGCCTCCCCGACACCACCTCTGCCTCGTGGCGCACTGCACTTCTCGCAAGCCTCATCGTCGCATCAACCCCGACGCGATGGAAGCCGACATGGACGACATCATCACGAGCGGCTTGGACGCCGCCACCACCCCGGGTTCCACGTGCAAGAAGATACAATGGACCTCAGCAGCGACATGGACGACGAGCTCGACTACGGCGAGGAGGAGGAGCAAGAGCCGGCAAATGCTCCGGCAAGGAAAAGGAAAAAGAAGAAGCGGGTGGCCAGGACCGGCGAGGTGCGCGTCAAGTGGGCGTCCAATGAAGATGAGTGCCTCGCCGAAGCGTGGAAGACCGCCTCCCTCGACCCGATCACCGACACGAACCAGAACGCCGACATGTACTGGGAGCACACCAAGTCAGAGTTCGATGAGCGCAAGTTGGTCAACTGCTACTTCGCCGGCATCCACATGCAGCGCGACTCGAAGGCCATGGCGAACAATTGGGCGCTCATCTAAACGGCCTGCAACAAATGGCATGGAATCGTCGAGGAGGTCGCGGCTCGCCCGGAAAGCGGCGCCAACATCGAGGTTCGGGTATGCACAGACGCCGGTTCTCGCTCCTTCTCGCCGTGTGCGTCGCCGACACTTGTTCCTCGGCGCAGATGGTTCGGATGTTCGTCATGTACCGCCAGGACGGTAGCACCGACCAAGAGTTCAAGTACCTCCACGTGTTCTCCTGGATCAAGAAGTGCGAGAAGTGGGTGGACGTCCGGCGCACCCTCGCCAAGGCCAAGGAGACGTACAAGCCGAACGCGCCGGCGCCGGGTGCGGCTGATGGGTGCCCAGATGGCAACAAACGAGCGAAGACGGTGAAAGACTCCGTGCCGGCTGCAGCACGCCTGCAAGCGTCCATCGAGCAGTGCATCGCCGACGCCAAGGACCACACCGCCCAGAGGGAAGAGATATCCAAGGCACGGTAGTCGGGGTTGATGACAAACAGCGTCGTCAAGCTCGACCTGCTCCGGACCAACGTCGCCGTGAAGAAGAGGAACACCGACCTGGCATTCCCGATGGGGGCGGACATGTCGATGATGGACGAGTAGGTCAAGGCGTGGTACCTGGCGGAGCGTGGCCTCATCTTGAACCAGATGCCATCGACGGCCGCGCCAACTCCCACGCCGACCCCAACGCCGTCGCCAAGCCCGAGCGATGATACCTCTACGACGCCCAGCACAGAAGTCATGCCGACGCAGACCAGCCCGCGCACGCCGACTAAAGCCAGTCCATCGCCGGATGACAACGCCGCCGTTTGATGCATTACCTATGCGTCCTTCCTTTTAAACGCCGAACTTATTGATCGTTGAACTGTGACATGGTGATCGCCGGACTTGTGACGCTAATTGATGTCTACTATGCAACCTTGTTCTTTGTAGACGTTGTTGGGCCTCCAAGTGCAGAGGTTTGTAGGACAGTAGCAAATTTCCCTTAATTGGATGACCTAAGGTTTATCAATCCGTGGGAGGCGTAGGTTGATGATGCTCTCTCTCAAACAACCCTGCAAATAAATAACAAAGAGTCTCTTGTGTTCCCAACACACCCAATACAATGGTAAATTGTATAGGTGCACTAGTTCGGCGAAGAGATGGTGATACAAGTGCAATATGGATGATAGATATAGGTTTTCGTAATTTAAAATATAAAAACAGCAAGGTAACAAGTGGTAAAAGTGAGCGAAAACGGTATTGCAATGCTAGGAAATAAGGCCTAGGGTTCATACTTTCAGTAGTGCAAGTTCTCTCAAGAATAATAACACATTTGGATCATATAACAGTCCCTCAACATGCAACAAAGAGTCACTCCAAAGTCACTAATAGCGGAGAACAAACGAAGAGATTATTGTAGGGTACGAAACCACCTCAAAGTTATTCTTTCTGATCGATCTATTCAAGAGTCCGTAGTAAAATAACACGAAGCTATTATTTCTGTTCGATCTATCCTAGAGTTCGTACTAGAATAACACCGTAAGACACAAATCAACCAAAACCCTAATGTCACCTTGATACTCCAATGTCACCTCAAGTATCCGTGGGTATGATTACACGATACGCATCACACAATCTCGGATTCATCTATTCAACCAACACAAAGAACTTCAAAGAGTGCCCCAAAGTTTCTACCGGAGAGTCAAGACGAAAATGTGTGTCAACCCCTATGCATAAGTTCACAAGGTCACTGAACCCGCAAGTTGATCACCAAAACACACATCAACTAGATCACGTGAATATCCCATTGTCACCACAGATAAGCACATGCAAGACATACATCAAGTGTTCTCAAATCCTTAAAGACTCAATCCGATAAGATAACTTCAAAGGGAAAACTCAATCCATTATAAGATAGTAGAGGGGGAGAAACATCATAAGGTCCAACTATAATAGCAAAGCTCGCGGTACATCAAGATCGTGCCAAATCAAGAACATGAGAGAGAGAGAGATCAAACACATAGCTACTGGTACATATCCTCAGCCCCGAGGGTGAACTACTCCCTCCTCGTCATGGAGGGCGCCGGGATGATGAAGATGGCCACCAGTGAGGGATCCCCCCTCCAGTAGGGTGCCAGAACAGGGTCCCGATTGGTTTTTGGTGGCTACAAAGGCTTGCGGCAATGGAACTCCCGATCTAGGTTATGTTCTGGAAGTTTGGGCACATATAAGAGGATTTGGCGTTGGGAACAAGTCAGGGGGGGCTCCGAGGCGGCCACGAGATAGGGGAGGCGCGCCCAGGGGGTAGAGCGCGCCTCCCACCCTTGTGGTGGCCTCGGGACTCTTCTGGTCCATCTCCGATGCCCCGTGGGCTTCTTCTGGTCCAAAAACAACCTCCGTGAATTTTCAGGTCAATTGGACTCCGTTTGGTTTTCCTTTTCTGCGATACTCAAAAACAAGGAGAAAACAGAAACTGGCACTAGGCTCTAGGTTAATAAGTTAGTCCCAAAAATCATATAAAACAACATATAAATGCATATAAAACATCCTAGATGGATAATATAATATCATGGAACAATCAAAAAATATAGATACGTTGGAGACGTATCAAGCATCCCCAAGCTTAATTCCTGCTCGTCCTCGAATAGGTAAATGATAAAAACAGAATTTTTGCTGTGGAATGCTACCTTTCATATTTATCAATGTAATCTTCTTTATTGTGGCATGAATGTTCACATCCGAAAGATTCAAGACAAAAGTTTAATATTGAAATAAGAAAAATAATACTTCAAGCATACTAACAAAACAATTATTTCTTCTCAAAATAACATGGCCAAAGAAAGTTCATCCCTACAAAATTATATAGTTTGGCTATGCTCCATCTTCATCACACAAAATACTCAAATCATGCACAACCCCGGTTTCAGCCAAGCAATTGTTTCATACTTTAGTATTTTCAAACTTTTTCAACTTTCACGCAATACATGAGCGTGAGCCACTGACATAGCACTATGAGTGGAATAGAATGGTGGTTGTGGAGAAGAAAAAAAAGAGGAAGATGATCTCACATCAACTAGGCATATTAATGGGCTATGGAGATGCCCATCAATAGATATCAATTTGAGTGAGTAGGGATTGCCATGCAACGGATGCACTAGAGCTGTAAATGTATGAAAGCTCAACAAAACACTACTAGGAAAAGGGCTATAGCTAATATGGATATTAATGTCGCACCATGTATGTGGTGCGCCACTGCTATATAGCAGTGGCGCACCAGATACAGGTGCGCCATTATTGACATATTATTAATGGCGCACCTGGTGTGTGGTGCGCCATTACTAGTTGAAAAAAATATAAAAAAATTGTTAGCAGCGACGCACCAGGGCATAGTGCGCCATTACTATGTGTATGGCTGGATCAAACCTTGGTCAAACTTAGTAATGGCGCACTTTGCATAGGTGCGCCATTACTATGTCAAACTTAATAATGGCGCATCTACACAAAGTGCAACATTACTAACTTTGACCAAGGATTTGACCAAGTGATACACATAGTAATGGCGCACTTTGTGAAGGTGCGCCATTACTATGTCAACTAGTAATGGTGCACTATCCCCTGGTGCGCCATTGCTAACCAAATGCACCCCCCTGGACCGCCTTTTTAGTTTAAAAAATAAAAGAAAATGATGGAAATATCAAAAAATAAAAGAAAATAAGTTTCCCACGTGATATGTGGTCTAGTTGTTGAGACAATTTACAAATATGAATTTCGACTTTATTTGCAAAATGTCTCTGGAATTTAGTTAAATGGGCATAACTTTTGCATACGAACTCGGATTAAAAAGTTTTTTATTTGAAAAATCATCTACTCGAAAAGTTACATCCGAATTGAACAAAGAATAAAAGATACGAGGCTTTTAAGATCTAGAGGGGGGAAATGGGAAAAAAAATCAAACTTACTAGTGGCACACCATTTGCTAGGTAATATGACCTACTAGTAACAGAAAAAAAATTCAAACTTACTAGTAACAGAAAAAAAATTAGTTTCGATTTTTTTGGAATATTTTTTCAAAATATGATACGTAATATGACCGGAAAATTTGAAATATTTTTTCAAAATTTCATCACACTCATGAACATGAACAAAGTCCTAGACATCAACAAGGTTTAATAGGATTGATATGATAGATATATCAACAAGTGCCTGTGAAGTGAGCTGGTGCTGGGGTTGGATAGAACTGCGAAGTTAAGCGTGCTCGGGCTGGAGTAGTGTGAGGATGGGTGACCTAACGAGAAGTTTGACCACGGAGTGCGATTTGACTTGAGATTGCTCGGGCTGGAGTAGTGTGAGGATGGGTGACCTAACGGGAAGTTTGACCACGAAGTGCGATTTGACTTGAGATTGAAAAAAAATCTGAATTTTTTTTTGAAAAAAATTAGTTAGTAATGGCGCACTTCTGTGTGGTGCGCCATTACTAAGTCACATAGTAATCGCGCACCAGATAGGCATAGTAATGCCGCACTATAGGTGCGCCATTACTATCTGGGATAATAATGGCGCACCAGAGGTGCTCCATTACTATTTGTTACTAATGGCGTGATAATAGTAGTGAAAGAAACGAAGTGGGTGTGCATCCAACTTGCTTGCTCATGAATACCTAGGGCATTTGAGGAAGCCCATTGTTGGAATACACAAGCCAAGTTCTATAACAAAAATTCCCACTAGTATATGAAAGTGACAAAATAAAAGACTCTCTATCATAACGATCATGGTGATACTTTGAAGCACACGTGTGGAAAAAGGATAGTAGCATTGCCCCTTTTATTCTTTTTTTGGGGGCCCCTTTTTTTGGCTTTTTTGGGACAATGCTAATAATGATGATCATCACACTTATATTTAATTACAACTCAAAGATTACAACTCGATACTGGAACAAAATATGACTCTATATGGATGCCTCCGGCGGTGTACCGGAATAGGCAATGAATCAAGAGTGACATGTATGAAAAATTATGAATGGTGGCTTTGCCAAAAATACGATGTCAACTACATGATCATGCAAGGCAATATGACAATGATGAAGCGTGTCATAATAAATGAAACGGTGGAAAGTTGCATGGCAATATATTTCGGAGTGGCTATGGAAATGCCATAATAGGTAGCTTTCTTACGATCATGCAAAGCAATATGACAATAAATGTTCAAGTCATGTATATGATGATGATGGAAGTTGCATGTCCATATATCTTGGAATGGCTATGGAAATGCCATATTAGGTAGGTATGGTGGCTGTTTTGAGGAAGATATAAGGAGGTTTATGTGTGATAGAGCGTATCATATCACGGGGTTTGGATGCACCGGTGAAGTTTGCACCAACTCCAAAGGGCAATGCACGGTACGGAAGAGGCTAGCAATGATGGAAGGGTGAGAGTGCGTATAATGCATGGACTCAACATTAGTCCTAATAAACTCACATACTTATTGCAAAAATCTACAAGTCATCAAAACAAAGTACTACACGCATGCCCTAGGGAAAGGGTTGGTAGGATCTAACCATCGCGCGATCCCGACCTCCACTCAAAGGAAGAAAAACAAAGAAATACCTCATGCTTCAAATTTGTCACACAACGGTTACCATACGTGCATGCTACGGGACATGCAAACCTCAACACAAGTATTTCTCAAATTCACAACTACTCTACTAGTATGACTATAATATCACCATCCTCATATCTCAAAATGATCATCAAGCATCAAACTTCTCATAGTATTCAATGCACTTTATATGAAAGTTTTTATTATACCCATCTTGGATGCCTATCATATTAGGACTAGTTTTATAACCAAAGCAAATTACCGTGCTGTTTAAGACTCTCAAAATAATATAAGTGAGGCATGATAGTTCATCTATTTCTTCAAAATAAAACAACCTTCGTGCTCTAAAAAGATATAAGTGAAGCACTAGAGCAAACGACAAACTACTCCGAAAGATATAAGTGAAGATCAATGAGTGGTTGAATAATTATTTAACTATGTGAAGACTCTCTAACATTTATGAATTTCATATCTTGGTATTTTATTCAAAAAGCAAGCAAAACAAAATAAAAAAATGACGCTCCAAGGAAAACACATATCATCTGGTGAATAAAAATATAGCTCCAAGCACTACAAAAAAAGACACATCCGTGACATTTTGGGCCGAACGAATTTTTTTTTCTGTCATACATATGACACTTCTATGACGATAATTGTGACAAAACCCGGTATCATCATAGATGTTGTGGGCTCCTACTTCTATGACAAAAAATCATGACAGAAAATGGGCTTTTCGTCCTGGGCGGGCCGGAGACGCAGCTGCACCCGAGCGATGATGGAAAAAACCGTGGTAGAAGCGAGGGGGAGGAAAATTTCGGGGAGTTCCCGCTTACGGTGGGAGGTCGGGGGCCGAGCGATGCGCGTTTCTCTCGTACACGTACGCTCGTGTGTGCGAGGCGTTGGCTCTAACTGAACCCGAGCGAGGCGTTGGGCTCTAACTGAACCCGAGCGATTGCACTGCAGGCTACGCGGTACTGAACCCGAGCGATCGATCGATGGCTGTTAACTGAACCCGATCGAGCGATTCCTTCGCTACTGCTGCTAACTGAAGCCGATCGATGGGATGAACAGTGAGCGTTGCGGGGGGGGGGGGGGTTGGATGAACAGTGAGCGGTGGCATTGTCTCTGGATGAACAGGACCCCGTGGTGTGGTGGAGGGCTGGATGAACAGTAGACGGTGGAGGGGTGCCCGTGGAGGGGTGGATGAACAGGACCCCGTGGTGTGGAGGGCTGGATGAAGAGTAGATGGTGGAGGGGTGGTTGAACAGGACCCCGTGGTGTGGAGGGCTAGATGAGCAGTAGACGGTGGAGGGGTGCCCGTGGAGGGGTGGTTGAACAGGACCCCGTGATGTGGAGGGCTGGATGAATAGTAGACGGTGGAGGGGTGGTTGAACAGTAGCCGGTGGAGTAGCGCGCGGTGGAGGCTGGAGGAACAGGAGCCCGTGGAGGCTGGAGGAGGTCAACGGTGGAGATGAACAGTATCCCGTGGAGTCCCGTTTTGCGGCACGCCACACCCCTCCCGATGAACAGGACCCCCGTTTCGACCGTAGCGCTCCAACACAAGTCCGTTTCCTCCGTTTTGCGGTACGCCACACCCCTCCCGTTCAACAGGACCCCCGTTTCGACCGTAGGAGGTCTGTTTCCTCCATTTTGCGGTACGACACACCCCTCCCGATGAACAGGATCCCGTTTCGAACATGGCCGGTTGAACACAAGGTCGTTTCCTCCGTTCTGCGGTACGCCAGGCCTCGTTTCCATCGCCTGTTCTGTCCAAGCCCTCCCGATGAACACGACGCATTCCGTTGCCTCCCCATGAACATGACGATGACGCTGTTTCTCCGTTCCGACCCAGCCATGTACACGAGCCCTCGCCGTACGTATGCGCGAGTAGGCGTTCGAGACCCCGCCCGTATGTACACATACGTGACCGTATTTTCTTTCTTGCACCCTGACCGCTGTACGTACGTGTACATGCTACGTGCGCGCCTCTACTACGACACGTGCCCGCCTCTACATGGACCAGTATATATGTACGTACACGTTCGCGACCAGAATGACAACGCTACGTACGCTTTGACCAGGTGGGTCCCAACTGTCAGGCACTTCCTTGCATGCGAAGATGTAGCTGGTGAGTCCCAGCGTCAGGGGGCGGAATACGGTGGCCCGTCCGGTGGGTCCCCACTGTCAGGTGGAGGAATAATTATTTTGCACGTAATAAGGAGGCACTTCCTTGCTGCGGCCGTGGACCCAGCTATCAGCCTCTCCACGTACAGTCCATGTCCGATGGAAGCCGTCCTTGACCATGTTGAGCACGCCGCGCCGAGAGCACCAGGGTGGTGGATGACGGCGAGGCCTAGGAAGGGGATGACGCAGAGCCGGGGAAGACGCGACAGTGGATGCCCACGCGTAGAGGAGTACGAGGGCACTGGTTCGCTGCGGTGTGAGGCTGCCGTTGCCGCAGAGTAACAGGGGGTGTGGGTGAGAGAGGGATGGCCTAGCCAGCGGTGGGAGTAGTAGGGGGCGGTGAGGCCTCCGCCGCATCGGAGCCGGCCACGGGAGGCAGGAGCACGAGGCACGACCGGCGCTGGTTTGGGCGGCTGGAGCAAGAAGACCAGAGGTTGAAGAAGCACTACGGCCGTTGGATGGACATCGTACGGTCACTGGAACTAGAATCGTGCATATTGACTAAGTTGACAAAGCCCTCCGTCCCCGTCAACTTAGTAGGCCCACAAGTCAGCCTGCCACTATACTGGGTCCTAGCTAACAGGGGGAGTATTCATTTTTTTGTGCTTAATAAGGAGGCACTTCCTTGCGTGCGAAGATATAGCTGGTGGGTCCGAGCTGTCATCGGCGGTAACATTTTTTTCGCGAAATACAGAGGCCCTTTCGGTGGGTCCCTGATGTCAGGTGGAGGAATCATTATTTTGCGTGTAATAAAGAGGCATTTCCTTGCGTGCGGCCGTAGACCCAGCTGTCGGCCTCTCCACGTACAGTCCACTTTAGATGCATGTCGGTCGTTGACCACGTTGACCAGGCCGTGCTGAGAGCACCAGGGCGGTGAACGACGGCGAGGCCTAGGAAGGGGACGACACGGAGGCAGGGAAGACTCGGCAATTGTTTCCCACGCGGAAGGGAGTACGACTGTATGAGGGTTTACTGGTTCGTCTGCCGTCACCAGAGAATAACAGTAGGTGTGGGTGAGTAGAGGGATGGCTAGGCCAGCGATGGGAGTACGGTGGGGCCGTGAGGCCTGCGCGGTAGCACAGCCGGCCACGGGGAGGAGGGAGCAGGCAGTCCCGCCGGCGCTTGTTTGAGCGGCTGGAGCAGGAAGAGCAGAGATTGAAGAAGCACGACGGCCATTCGATGGACATCCAACAGTCACTGCTTGTGCGTCAATGTTTTTTTAGAAAAGCCTCAAATCTATGGAAAACAGCATACAACCCATCTGCCATTATTTCTAATAATTTTCAGCCCATTTGCTAATTCCTAGCTTTTTTTTGGAGCCCATATTCTTTTTGTTAGCATTACAACCCAAATTGTGCATATTTCGGTGCGGTCCAAACTGTTTTTAATCCCGAAATTTCGACTCACATTCAAACTGATTTTAAAAATAAATGTATATCAATATAAAATCCAACAAATTCTCCATGCATAAAAATTAATGTAATTTAAAATCTTGAAATGAAAAAAAAGATATTTGAAACTAATTGCCGGTTTGATGTGTTTTAAAAATGTACAACCCATTTCTCATTACTGATGGGCCATTTTCTCGGCCAGC
Organism: Triticum urartu; assembly: GCF_056163025.1. Classification (NCBI taxonomy): domain Eukaryota; kingdom Viridiplantae; phylum Streptophyta; class Magnoliopsida; order Poales; family Poaceae; genus Triticum; species Triticum urartu. Next base: position 600,450,421 of record NC_141878.1, read on the forward strand.
CGAATGAAAGCTCTCCTCGTTTTGAAAGATTTGCAACCCAACAGGCCTGACAAAGCAACTTACTTGGCAAATCACAAAAAAACTGGGCTGTGGCCGTGGACCCAACTGTCAGCCTCTCCACGTACAATACTCTTCCGATGGAAGTCATTCCTTGACCACGTTGACCACGCCGCGCGGAGAGCACCACGGCGAGGCCTAGGAAGGGGACGGCGCGGAGTCGGGGAAGACGCGGCAGTGGAAGCCCGCGCGGAGAGGAGTACGAGGGTTCACTGGTTTGGCTGCGGTGTGAGGCTGCCGTCGCCGCAAGGCCTGGCCAGCGGTGGGAATAGTAGGGGGCGGTGAGGCCTCCACAGCAGCACAGCCGGCCACGGGAGGCAGGAGCATGCGGCACGACCGGCGCTGCTTTGGGCGGCTGGAGCAAGAAGACCAGAGGTTGAAGAAGCACTACGGCCGTTGGATGGACATCATACGGTCACTGGAGCTAGAATCGTTCATATTGACTAAGTTGACAAAGCCCTCCATCCCCGTCAACTTTGTTGGCCCACAAGTCATCCTCCCACTATGGTGGGTCCCAGCTAGCAGGGGGGTATTCATTTTTTTGTGCGTAATAAGGAGGCACTTCCTTGCGTGCGAAGATATAGCTGGTGGGTCCAACATATCAACGGGGGAACGTTTTTTTCGCGAAATACAGAGGCCCTTCCGGTGGGTCCCAGCTGTCAGGTGATGGAATCATTATTTTGCGCGTACAGTACACGGCCGATGGATGTCGTTCGTTGACCAAGTTGACTAGGCCGCGCCGAGAGCGCCATGTCGGTGGACGACGGTGAGGCCTAGAAAGGGAACGACACGGAGCCGGGGAAGACTCGGCAATGTTTGCCCACGCGGTGGGGAGTACGAGGGTTTACTGGTCCGGTTGCCGCCGCCAGAAAATAACAGGAGGTGTGGGTGAGTAGAGGAATGGCCTGGCCAGCAATGAAGTAGGGTGGGGCGGTGCGGCCTGTGCGGCAGCACAGCCGGCCACGGGAGGCGGGAGCAGGCAGTCCCACCGGAGCTGGTTTGGGCGGCTGGAGCAAGAAGATCACATATTGAAGAAGCAGCACGGCCGTTGGATTAACATCCAACGGTCACTACTGCTACAATCGTTTGTGGACTAAGTTGACAAAGCCAAAGTACACGTCAACCTAGTAGACCCACAAGTCAGCCTCCAAATCTGTCCCAAACAGCATACAACCCGAAATTTCTAGCCAGATTCAAATTAATTTTAAATCTAAATATACTTTAATTTAAATTCAATGAAATTTTACCCGCACAAAAACAATGAAATTTAAAATATCAAAATCCGAAAGAAAACAGTATTTTGGAACTAATTGTCTGTTTGCTGTATTTTTTCATTTTACAGCCATTTATTATTACTTATAGCCCATTTTCTCGGCAAAATGCATCCCTCCTCGTCTTGAAAGATTTCCGGCCCAGCAGGGCGTAGAAAAGCAAGTAGGCCTACGTTGGTTATTCTGCAAGAAACAAAATAGCTGGCTAGCAATTTTCAGAAAGGAAAAAAACAAATTGGGCTGGTCATGTGCTAGACATATGAAATGAAAGCCTGGGCTAGACGGGCCACGGGTCCCGCACAACCCAGTTGATACCCTTCTCCGTCCCGAAAAAACAAAATTACTGCACGCGCTGCTGGGTCCCTACTGTCATCCTCACCATGTACAGTCATCTCCTTATTCCTCTCGGTTGTTGACCATGTTGACAACACCGGAGGGCGGCGCCGCGGCGAGCGAACCAAGGCGGAGGATGATGGTGAGGCCTCGGACGGGAACGAACAGGAGCCGGGGCAGATCACAGCCAGCCGTGGGAGGCGGGAGCAGGCGGTCCCGCCGGCGCTGGTTTGGCTTTGGCGGCTCGAGGAAGAAGAGATTGAAGAAATGCGACAGATGTTGAATGTCAATCCAACGGTCAAGGTTGGCACAATCGTTTTTTGACTAAGCGGGCACCAAGTAGCATACCTTTTTTATAGTATATAGGAAGAAAACTGCGAGGAAAATGCGTTCGTCTATCGTCCTCCTCACAGGGAACATTCGCCACATAAGTGACTAGCACCCTTGGTTTTTCAACCAAGAGGTCTTGGGTTCGAGTCCCATGAACTCTCAATTTTATCCTCCTTCCTTCCTCGCAAAAAAGGGAAAGAAAATCAAAGACATGGGAAGGCGTACAGAACAAGCTAGTGTACCAGTAAAGAGACGTTGCTGAGTTTTAGAAAAAAGAAAGACATGCTCCTGTAGCTGGTTCGAATCCAAACCTAGACTATGACTATATATGGTGCTAGGCTACTCTGCAAGTAATGAAACTGACATATCCAACGTTCGCTTCTCCTCTTCTCTACTTACTCTGCCTAGCATCAGAAGCTCTGGCCGCAGCAACCATGTCCGCTGGCTGCTCGTCCACCTTCTCTTCAGCAGGCAACAACCAGATATGCGCCAAGTGGCAACCCGTACCATCGCCTGCGGGTCTCATCACACCCTTGCCGGCACGCGCACCGCAGCTGATTGTTCATCGCAACCCGCTGTCGTTGGTGTGGTTCCACTGCTGAAAATCACGCAGAGTCATCCGTCGCGTCTCAACCACAATCCGCAACCCTGGCCGAGTCTTCTACAAATGCCCGAATCATGGGGTAATAATATGTTTAAGTGTTGTTCTGCTGCTTTCAGTTGCTGATTTTTTTAATAGTTTGGTTGATGATCTACCAATCTGATTCATGCAGAAAAGGGAAGATTCGTGTGATTTTTATTTCTGGGAAGTAGCTGATGTGGGGGAATGCAACTACGCTGATTATTTGGTCAGCCGAGGAATCCCAATACTAGCAGGTTGGGGTGTTGGACAAGTAACTGAAGGAACGACAGAAGAGGAAGATGCAGAGCAGAAGCTTAAAGATGCAGTTCCTCTGATCATGGCCAAGCAACAGCTGCTGAATGGCCTTGACAACAATGAGGAGATGAAAGAGCTTGTGAAGATAATGGACAAAATTGATGTGCTCTGTAGGATGATTGTCTCTTTATTTGCAGTGTATGTAGCACTCGTGATGTATTCAGTGGCTACGACATGAGCACTTTGCTGAAACTAGTAATGAATCAAACCTGTGTAGCAAGCTGGGCGTAGTGTTGTGAACATCTAATGATTTCTATCAACGGAAATCAGGGGGTATCCCCTTTTGCTCATATAAATAAATAAATAGCAGAGGCCCTGTCGGGTCAGCTTTGTTCTCATTCGAAGACGTCGAGCAAATTGCAGTCCAACAACAAACTATATCATCAAATTCAAGTTTCACAGCCAAATATGAGTACAACTAAACAACAATGTCATCATGTTTTAGTTGTCATACAATTACCAAACACAAATCAGCATACATAAAAAGTGATGTTCTCACAGCAAAATATTAAACAACATGTTCATCAGGTTTTGGTTGTCATAGCAAACACAATTTCACATAGTAGATAAAAAATGTTTTCCGACAGGAAAATACGACAAAAGCAATGTAATCATCATCCGCAGCAGCAGCGTCAACATCTTCGCCATGTGTATCAGTCTGAATCATAATTCCCCACGGTGTCATCTTCTTCTTCGTCCTCAACGTCCTCGAACATTGGCTTCTTCTTGATCAACTCTTGTATGTCCACAGCACGACATGCAATCTTTTCGCCGGCGTCATTGACGTGGTGGTTCTCAAAGATATTAGAAACATCTGTGTTATCTTGTACATCAGGAGCAGTGTAAGCACCATCTTGTTGTGCAACTTCATTAAACGAATTCCTCTGCTCAAACCTTTGCAATACTCTCCAGTCATCGCTACATGCAAATGTGTCTTCCAAGAAAAATATCTGTGTTGCTTGATTTACCAAAATAAAAGGCTCGTTGGTCTGCTACGCCGCCTTGACATTGACGGATTTGAAATAATCATCAGCTCTGGGTTTTGCGATCCTGGAAAATAGGTTATACCAATGACAGCACAACAGAACCACACACTGATGATCCTCGAAACTGGAGATATACTGCAACTGAACAATGTCTGTTATGTTAGCATACATTTCAGTTGTCTCTTTGTCATACGTATCCGTGCTCATGATGGCACTGTTTTGTGTCTTCCTGCCTTCGTCTCGTGCAAGGGTGTTGTAGCGCACATCTCCAACAACGCAAGATTCATAATGTCTTACCCGAGTATCAGGACCCATTGCTAGTCAGTAAAGGGCATCATCAACTGCCTGCCCATCCTCCCGCATCTTCTTAAACTATGGTTAGAAAATAGACAAGCTGATCATCTTATGTACTCAATATATTAAAAAAACTGACAGTGCACTTCAAAAGCTTACATGGTTCTTGAACCATTTCGCAAATCCTGCCATAACCAGTTTGTCAATGTTTCTTGGATTTTGCGGCAGTAACTCCTCTTTGTAGATGCTGCACAACATAGTGATCGCGTCAAACATCTAAATATATAAGAATATGCTGCAAGTTTAGTAGATTACGATCTATAAGCTGCAGTACTGCACTTACTTGATATAAGGTAGTATCTCAGGACAGTTATTCAACACATACAAAACCATTTTGTCCGGGTGCATTTCGGTGAGGCCAAGCGTCCGGGTGCGTCATTAAGTCGCCAGAGTTGTTCCTCGGGCACCGAGCCTCTTAATGACGACATACGAATGGACGACATGAATGCGGGCAGCTGGCGCCAGCTGGGAACGCACCGCGCGACGGCGCGAGGTGAAGGAAATATGCCCTAGAGGCAATAATAAAGTTATTATTTATTTCCTTATTTCATGATAAATGTTTATTGTTCATGCTAGAATTGTATTAACCGGAAACATAATACATGTGTGAATACATAGACAAACAGAGTGTCACTAGTATGCCTCTACTTGACTAGCTCGTTAATCAAAGATGGTTATGTTTCCTAACCATGGACAAAGAGTTTTTATTTGATTAACGGGATCACATCATTAGATGAATGATCTGATTGACATGAGCCATTCCGTTAGCTTAGCACTTGATCGTTTAGTATGTTGCTATTGCTTTCTTCATGACTTATACATGTTCCTATGACTATGAGATTATGCAACTCCCGTTTACCGGAGGAACACTTTGTGTGCTACCAAACGTCACAACGTAACTGGGTGATTATAAAGGAGCTCTACATGTGTCTCCAAAGGTACATGTTGGGTTGGCGTATTTCGAGATTAGGATTTGTCACTCCGATTGTCGGAGAGGTATCTCTGGGCCCTCTCGGTAATGCACATCACTTAAGCCTTGCAAGCATTGCAACTAATGAGTTAGTTGTGGGATGATGTATTACGGAACGAGTAAAGACACTTGCCGGTAACGAGATTGAACTAGGTATTGGATACCGACGATCGAATCTCGGGCAAGTAACATACCGATGACAAAGGGAACAACGTATGTTGTTATGTGGTCTGACCGATAAAGATCTTCGTAGAATATGTAGGAGCCAATATGGGCATCCAGGTCCCGCTATTGGTTATTGACCGGAGACACGTCTCGGTCATGTCTACATTGTTCTCGAACCCGTAGGGTCCGCACGCTTAAGGTTTCGATGACAGTTATATTATGAGTTTATAAGTTTTGATGTACCGAAGGATGTTCGGAGTCCCGGATGAGATCACGGACGTGACGAGGAGTCTCTAAATGGTTGAGACATAAAGATTGATATATTGGAAGCCTATGTTTGGATATCGGAAGTGTTTCGGGTGAAATCGGGATTTTACCGGAGTACCGGGAGGTTACCGGAACCCCCCGGGAGCTATATGGATCCTTTCCAGAGAAGGAGTTTCTCTCGAAAGAAGTGAGTGGGAGGAAAGTAGAAAACTTGATAAGGTAATTGTACCTTCTCCCTTATTGGAAAGTAGTTCATCACAAAAAATTGTTCTTGTGACAACTACACCAATTAGTGAGGAAGCTAATGATGATGATCATGTAACTTCAGATCAAGTTACTACCGAATCTCGTAGGTAAACCAGAGTGAGATCCGCACCAGAGTTGTACGGTAATCCTGTTCTGAAAGTCATGTTACTAGACCATGACGAACTTGCGAACTATGAGAAAGCGATGATGAGCCCAGATTCCACGAAATGGTTTGAGGCCATGAAATCTGAGATATGATCCATGTATGAGAACAAAGTTTGGACTTTGGTTGACTTGCCCGATGATCGGCAAGCAATTGAGAATAAATGGATCTTTAAGAAGAAGACTGACGCTGACGGTAATATTACTGTCTACAAAGCTCGACTTGTCGCAAAAGGTTTTCGACAAGTTCAAGGGGTTGACTACGATGAGACCTTCTCACCCGTAGCGATGCTTAAGTCTGTCCGAATCATGTTAGCAATTGCCGCATTTTATGATTATGAAATTTGGCAGATGGATGTGAAAACTGCATTCCTGAATGGATTTCTGGAAGAAGAGTTGTATATGATGCAACCGGAAGGTTTTGTCGATCCAAAGGGAGCTAACAAAGTGTGCAAGCTACAGCGATCCATTTATGGACTGGTGCAAACTTCTCGGAGTTGGAATAAACGCTTTGATAGTGTGATCAAAGCATTTGGTTTTATACAGACTTTCAGAGAAGCCTGTATTTACAAGAAAGTGAGTGGGAGCTCTGTAGCATTTCTGATATTATATGTGGATGACATATTACTGATTGGAAATAATATAGAATTTCTGGATAGCATAAAGGGATACTTGAATAAGAGTTTTTCAATGAAAGACCTCGGTGAAGCTGCTTACATATTGAGCATCAAGATCTATAGAGATAGATCAAAATGCTTGATAAGTTTTTCAATGAGTACATACCTTGACAAGATTTTGAAGTAGTTCATAATGGAATAGTCAAAGAAAGAGTTCTTGCATGTGTAACAAGGTGTGAAATTGAGTAAGACTCAAAGCCCGACCACGGCAGAAGATAGAAAGAGAATGAAAGTCATTCCCTATGCCTCAGCCATAGGTTCTATAAAGTATGCCATGCTATGTACCAGATCTATTGTATACCCTACACTGATTTTGGCAAGGGAGTACAATAATGATCTAGGAGTAGATCACTGGACAGCGGTCAAAATTATCCTTAGTGGAATAAGGATATGTTTCTCGATTATGGGGGTGACAAAAAGGTTCGCCGTAAAGGGTTACGTCGATGCATGTTTTGACACTGATCTGGATGACTCTAAGTCTCGATCTAGATACATATTGAAAGTGGGAGCAATTAGCTAGAGTAGCTCCGTGCAGAGCATTGTAGACATAGAAAATTGCAAAATACATAACGGATCTAAATGTGAAAGACCTGTTGACTAAGATTCTCTCACAAGAAAAACATGATCACACCTTAGTACTCTTTGGGTGTTAATCACATAGCGATGTGAACTAGATTACTGAATCCAGTAAACCCTTTGGGTGTTGGTCACATGGCGATGTGAACTATGGGTGTTAATCACATGGTGGTGTGAACTATTGCTGTTAAATCACATGACGATGTGAACTAGATTATTGACTCTAGTACAAGTGGGAGACTGAAGGAAATATGCCCTAGAGGAAATAATAAAGCTATTATTTATTTCCTTATTTCATGATAAATGTTTATTATTCATGCTAGAATTGTATTAACCGGAAACATAATACATGTGTGAATACATAGACAAACAGAGTGTCACTAGTATGCCTCTACTTGACTAGCTCGTTAATCAAAGATGGTTATGTTTCCTAACCATGGACAAAGAGTTGTTATTTGATTAACGGGATCACATCATTAGATGAATGATCTGATTGACATGAGCCATTCCGTTAGCTTAGCACTTGATCGTTTAGTATGTTGCTATTGCTTTCTTCATGACTTATACATGTTCCTATGACTATGAGATTATGCAACTCCCGTTTACCGGAGGAACACTTTGTGTGCTACCAAACGTCACAACGTAACTGGGTGATTATAAAGGATCTCTACATGTGTCTCCAAACGTACATGTTGGGTTGGCGTATTTCGAGATTAGGATTTGTCACTCCGATTGTCGGAGAGGTATCTCTGGGCCCTCTCGGTAATGCACATCACTTAAGCCTTGCAAGCATTGCAACTAATGAGTTAGTTGTGGGATGATGTATTACGGAACGAGTAAAGAGACTTGCCGGTAACGAGATTGAACTAGGTATTGGATACCGACGATCGAATCTCGGGCAAGTAACATACCGATGACAAAGGGAACAACGTATGTTGTTATGCGGTCTGACTGATAAAGATCTTCGTAGAATATGTAGGAGCCAATATGGGCATCCAGGTCCCGGTATTGGTTATTGACCGGAGACACGTCTCGGTCATGTCTACATTGTTCTCGAACCCGTAGGGTCCGCACGCTTAAGGTTTCGATGACAGTTATATTATGAGTTTATATGTTTTGGTGTACCGAAGGATGTTCGGAGTCCCGGATGAGATCACGGACATGACGAGGAGTCTCGAAATGGTCGAGACATAAAGATTGATATATTGGAAGCCTATGTTTGGATATCGGAAGTGTTCCGGGTGAAATCGGGATTTTACCGGAGTACCGAGAGGTTACCGGAACCCCCCGGGAGCTATATGGGCCTTAGTGGGCCTTAGTGGAAGAAGAGGAGAGGCGGCCAGGGCTAGGCCGCGCGCCCCTCCCCCCTAGTCCGAATAGGACAAGGAGAGAGGGGGGCGGCGCCCCCCTCCTTCTCTCTCTCTCTTTTCCACCTCGCGAATCCTATTCCAACTAGGCGCGCCTCTCCTGGCCGGCCGCACCCCCCCTTTGAGCCTTTATATACAGAGGCAGGGGCACCCCAGAGGAACACAAGTTGATCCACGTGATCATATTCTTAGCCGTGTGCGGCGCCCCCTGCCACCATAGTCCTCGATAATATTGTAGTGGTGCTTAGGCGAAGCCCTGCGACAGTAGTGCATCAAGATCGTCACCACGCCGTCGTGCTGACGGAACCCTTCCCCGACACTTTGCTGGATCGGAGTCCGGGGATCGTCATCGAGCTGAACGTGTGCTAGAACTCGGAGGTGCCGTTGTTTCGGTGCTTGATCGGTCGGTCCGTGGAGACGTACAACTACATCAACCAAACACTTCCGTTGTCGATCTACAAGGGTACGTAGATCACACTCTCCCCTCTCGTTGCTATGCATCACCATGATCTTGCGTGTGCGTAGGAATTTTTTTGAAATTACTACGTTCCCCAATAGTGGCATCCGAGCCTAGGTTTTATGTGTTGATGTTATATGCATGAGTAGAACACAAGTGAGTTGTGGGCGATATAAGTCATACTGCTTACCAGCATGTCATACTTTGGTTCGGCGGTATTGTTGGACGAAGCGGCCCGGACCGACATTACGCGTACGCTTACGCGAGACCGGTTCTCCCGACGTGCTTTGCACATAGGTGGCTTGCGGGTGACAGTTTCTCCAAGTTTAGTTGAACCAAGTGTGGCTACGCCCGGTCCTTGCGAAGGTTAAAACAGCACCAACTTGACAAACTATCGTTGTGGTTTTGATGCGTAGGGTAAGATTGGTTCTTGCTTAAGCCCGTAGCAGCCACGTAAAAATAGCAACAACAAAGTAGAGGACGTCTAACTTGTTTTTGCAGGGCATGTTGTGATGTGATATGGTCAAGACATGATGCTAAATTTTATTGTATGAGATGATCATGTTTTGTAACCGAGTTATCGGCAACTGGCAGGAGCCATATGGTTGTGGCTTTATTGTATGCAATGCAATTGCACTGTAATGCTTTACTTTATCACTAAGCGGTAGCGATAGTCGTGGAAGCATAAGATTGGCGAGACGACAACGATGCTACGATGGTGATCAAGGTGTCGCGCCGGTGACGATGGTGATCACGATAGTGCTTCGAAGATGGAGATCACAAGCACAAGATGATGATGGCCATATCATATCACTTATATTGATTGCATGTGATGTTTATATTTTATGCATCTTATCTTGCTTTGATTGACGGTAGCATTTTAAGATGATCTCTCACTAATTATCAAGAAGTGTTCTCCCTGAGTATGCACCGTTGCGAAAGTTCTTCGTGCTGAGACACCACGTGATGATCGGGTGTGATAGGCTCTACGTTCAAATACAACGGGTGCAAAACAGTTGCACACGCGGAATACTCAGGTTATACTTGACGAGCCAAGCATATACAGATATGGCCTCGGAACACGGAGACCGAAAGGTCGAGCGTGAATCATATAGTAGATATGATCAACATAGTGATGTTCACCATTGAAACTACTCCATCTCACGTGATGATCGGACATGGTTTAGTTGATTTGGATCACGTGATCACTTAGAAGATTAGAGGGATGTCTTTCTAAGTGGGAGCTCTTAAGTAATATGATTAATTGAACTTTAAATTTATCATGAACTTAGTCCTGGTAGTATTTTGCAAATCATGTTGTAGATCAATAGCTCGCGTTGTTGCTTCCCTGTGTTTACATTGATATGTTCCTAGAGAAAATTGTGTTGAAAGATGTTAGTAGCAATGATGCGGATTGGATCCTTGATCTGAGGTTTATCCTCATTGCTGCACAGAAGAATTATGTCCTTGATGCACCGCTAGGTGACAGACCTATTGTAGGAGCAGATGCAGACGTTATGAACGTTGGGCTGGCTCAATATGATGACTACTTGAAGTTTGGTGCACCATGCTTAATGGCTTAGAATTGGGACTTCAAATACGTTTTGAACGTCATGGACCATATGAGATGTTCCAGGAGTTGAAGTTAATATTTCAAGCAAATACCCGAGTTGAGAGATATGAAGTCTCCAACAAGTTCTATAAATAAAAGATGGAGGAGAATCGCTCAACTAGTGAGCATGTGCTCAGATTGTCTGGGTACTACAATCGCTTGAATCAAGTGGGAGTTAATCTTCAAGATAAAATAGTGATTGAAAGAATTCTCTAGTCACCATCACCAAGTTAGTAGGACTTCGTGATGAACTATAATATGCAAGGGATAACGGAAACGATTCCCAAGCTCTTCGTGATGCTAAAATCGACGAAGGTAGAAATCAAGAAAAACATCAAGTGTTGATGGTAGACAAGACCACTAGTTTCAAGAAAAGGGCAAAGGAAAAAAAGGAAACTTCAAGAAGAACAGCAAGCAAGTTGCTGCTCAAAGTGAAGAAGCCCAAGTCTGGTCCTAAGCCTGAGACTAAGTGCTTCTACTGCAAAGGGACTGGTCACTGGAAGCGGAACTGCCCAAAGTATTTGGCGGATAAGAAGGATGGCAAAGTGAACAAAATTATATTTGATATACAGATTATTGATGTGTATTTTACTAGTCTTCGTAGCAACCCCTCGGTATTTGGTACTGGTTCAGTTGCTAAGAGTAGTAACTCGAAACGGGAGTTGCAGAATGAACAGAGACTAGTTAAGGGTGAAGTGACGATGAGAGTTGGAAGTGGTTCCAAGATTGATATGATCATCATCGCACACTCCCTATACTTTCGGGATTAGTGTGGAACCTAAATAAGTGTTATTTGGTGTTGAGCATGAATATGATTTGATCATGTTTATTGCAATACAGTTATTCATTTAAGTAAGAGAATAAATTGTTGTTCTGTTTACATGAATAAAACCTTATATGGTTACACACCTAATGAAAATGGTTCGTTGGATCTTGATCGTAGTGATACACATATTCATAATATTGAAACCAAAAGATGCACAGTTAATAATGATAGTGCAACTTATTTGTGGCACTGCCGTTTAGGTCATATTGGTGTAAAGCGCATGAGAAAACTCCATGCTGATGGGCTTTTGGAATCACTTGATTATGGATCACTTGATGCTTGCGAACCATGCCTCATGGGCAAGATGACTAGAACTCCGTTCTCCAGAACAATGGAGCGAGCAACTGACTTATTGGAAATAATACATACTGATGTATGCGATCCGATGAGTGTTAAGGCTCACGACAGGTATCATTATTTTCTGATCTTCACAGATGATTTGAGCAGATATGAGTATATCTACTTGATGAAACATAAGTCTGAAACATTTGAAAAGTTCAAAGAATTTCAGAGTGAAGTGGAAAATCATCGTAACAAGAAAATAAAGTTTCTGCGATCTGATCGTGGAGAAGAGTATTTGAGTTACGAGTTTGGTCTTCAGTTAAAACAATGTGAAATAGTTTCACTACTCACGCCACCTGGAACACCACAGTGTAATGGTGTGTCCGAACGTCGTAATCGTACTTTATTTGATATGGTGCAATCTATGATGTCTCTTACAGATTTGCCGCTATCATTTTGGGGTTATGCATTAAAGACAGCTGCATTCATGTTTAAAAGGGCACCATCTAAGTCCGTTGAGACGACACAATCTGAACTGTGGTTTGGCAAGAAACCAAAGTTGTCGTTTCTTAAACTTTGGGATTGTGATGCTTATATGAAAAGGTTTCATCCTAATAAGCTCAAAACCAAATCGGAGAAATATGTCTTCATAGGATACCCAAAGGAAACTGTTGGGTACACCTTCTATCACAGATCCAAAGGCAAGACATTCGTTGCTAAGAATGGATCCTTTCCAGAGAAGGAGTTTCTCTCGAAAGAAGTGAGTGGGAGGAAAGTAGAAAACTTGATAAGGTAATTGTACCTTCTCCCTTATTGGAAAGTAGTTCATCACAAAAAATTGTTCTTGTGACAACTACACCAATTAGTGAGGAAGCTAATGATGATGATCATGTAACTTCAGATCAAGTTACTACCGAATCTCGTAGGTAAACCAGAGTGAGATCCGCACCAGAGTTGTACGGTAATCCTGTTCTGAAAGTCATGTTACTAGACCATGACGAACTTGCGAACTATGAGAAAGCGATGATGAGCCCAGATTCCACGAAATGGTTTGAGGCCATGAAATCTGAGATATGATCCATGTATGAGAACAAAGTTTGGACTTTGGTTGACTTGCCCGATGATCAGCAAGCAATTGAGAATAAATGGATCTTTAAGAAGAAGACTGACGCTGACGGTAATATTACTGTCTACAAAGCTCGACTTGTCGCAAAAGGTTTTCGACAAGTTCAAGGGGTTGACTACGATGAGACCTTCTCACCCGTAGCGATGCTTAAGTCTGTCCGAATCATGTTAGCAATTGCCGCATTTTATGATTATGAAATTTGGCAGATGGATGTGAAAACTGCATTCCTGAATGGATTTCTGGAAGAAGAGTTGTATATGATGCAACCGGAAGGTTTTGTCGATTCAAAGGGAGCTAACAAAGTGTGCAAGCTCCAGCGATCCATTTATGGACTGGTGCAAACTTCTCGGAGTTGGAATAAACGCTTTGATAGTGTGATCAAAGCATTTGGTTTTATACAGACTTTCAGAGAAGCCTGTATTTACAAGAAAGTGAGTGGGAGCTCTGTAGCATTTCTGATATTATATGTGGATGACATATTACTGATTGGAAATAATATAGAATTTCTGGATAGCATAAAGGGATACTTGAATAAGAGTTTTTCAATGAAAGACCTCGGTGAAGCTGCTTACATATTGAGCATCAAGATCTATAGAGATAGATCAAAATGCTTGATAAGTTTTTCAATGAGTACATACCTTGACAAGATTTTGAAGTAGTTCATAATGGAATAGTCAAAGAAAGAGTTCTTGCATGTGTAACAAGGTGTGAAATTGAGTAAGACTCAAAGCCCGACCACGGCAGAAGATAGAAAGAGAATGAAAGTCATTCCCTATGCCTCAGCCATAGGTTCTATAAAGTATGCCATGCTATGTACCAGATCTATTGTATACCCTACACTGATTTTGGCAAGGGAGTACAATAATGATCTAGGAGTAGATCACTGGACAGCGGTCAAAATTATCCTTAGTGGAATAAGGATATGTTTCTCGATTATGGGGGTGACAAAAAGGTTCGCCGTAAAGGGTTACGTCGATGCATGTTTTGACACTGATCTGGATGACTCTAAGTCTCGATCTAGATACATATTGAAAGTGGGAGCAATTAGCTAGAGTAGCTCCGTGCAGAGCATTGTAGACATAGAAAATTGCAAAATACATAACGGATCTAAATGTGAAAGACCTGTTGACTAAGATTCTCTCACAAGAAAAACATGATCACACCTTAGTACTCTTTGGGTGTTAATCACATAGCGATGTGAACTAGATTACTGAATCCAGTAAACCCTTTGGGTGTTGGTCACATGGCGATGTGAACTATGGGTGTTAATCACATGGTGGTGTGAACTATTGCTGTTAAATCACATGACGATGTGAACTAGATTATTGACTCTAGTACAAGTGGGAGACTGAAGGAAATATGCCCTAGAGGAAATAATAAAGCTATTATTTATTTCCTTATTTCATGATAAATGTTTATTATTCATGCTAGAATTGTATTAACCGGAAACATAATACATGTGTGAATACATAGACAAACAGAGTGTCACTAGTATGCCTCTACTTGACTAGCTCGTTAATCAAAGATGGTTATGTTTCCTAACCATGGACAAAGAGTTGTTATTTGATTAACGGGATCACATCATTAGATGAATGATCTGATTGACATGAGCCATTCCGTTAGCTTAGCACTTGATCGTTTAGTATGTTGCTATTGCTTTCTTCATGACTTATACATGTTCCTATGACTATGAGATTATGCAACTCCCGTTTACCGGAGGAACACTTTGTGTGCTACCAAACGTCACAACGTAACTGGGTGATTATAAAGGAGCTCTACATGTGTCTCCAAAGGTACATGTTGGGTTGGCGTATTTCGAGATTAGGATTTGTCACTCCGATTGTCGGAGAGGTATCTCTGGGCCCTCTCGGTAATGCACATCACTTAAGCCTTGCAAGCATTGCAACTAATGAGTTAGTTGTGGGATGATGTATTACGGAACGAGTAAAGAGACTTGCCGGTAACGAGATTGAACTAGGTATTGGATACCGACGATCGAATCTCGGGCAAGTAACATACCGATGACAAAGGGAACAACGTATGTTGTTATGTGGTCTGACCGATAAAGATCTTCGTAGAATATGTAGGAGCCAATATGGGCATCCAGGTCCCGCTATTGGTTATTGACCGGAGACACGTCTCGGTCATGTCTACATTGTTCTCGAACCCGTAGGGTCCGCACGCTTAAGGTTTCGATGACAGTTATATTATGAGTTTATAAGTTTTGATGTACCGAAGGATGTTCGGAGTCCCGGATGAGATCACGGACGTGACGAGGAGTCTCGAAATGGTTGAGACATAAAGATTGATATATTGGAAGCCTATGTTTGGATATCGGAAGTGTTTCGGGTGAAATCGGGATTTTACCGGAGTACCGGGAGGTTACCGGAACCCCCCGGGAGCTATATGGGCCTTAGTGGAAAAAGAGGAGATGCGGCCAGGGCTGGGCCGCGCGCCCCTCCCCCCTAGTTCGAATAGGACAAGGAGAGAGGGGGCCGGCGCCCCCCTCATTCTCTCTCTCTCTTTTCCACCTCGCGAATCCTATTCCAACTAGGATTGGGGGGGGGGGAAGTCCTACTCCCGGATGTGTCAGCGATAGGATGTCTGAGTTTGGTGTGTTCACATGCGTCAGCACGTGTCTGTGAGGGTGCGTTCCCTTGGTTGGGTTTGCGGCGTGCAGAAGCGACGATGTGAGGGTGCGGTGCGACCGCGGCGTGCAGGAGCGACCGTGTGAGGGTGCGGTGCGACCGCGATAGCCGTGCGCAAGTGTACCTCCTTCTCATTTTGAAAACTTTAAGCAAGCTTGGCAAAAATGTGTGGCAAAGTTTGGCAATGCAAGGCCTAGATCCAAACAGGATAAGTACGTACGTACTAGGAGTACTGGTGTTAAAAAAGAAAGGCTGGGTTTTCCTTCGCGGAATTTAATCGATACAAATCCTCATTTCACGTGTCAATTAATGCATATTTTCTTCTCCAAAGACCAAAGAGCTAACCATCTCACTCCTCATCGCTTGATTAATTAATGCAGCACTATGCAAACCAACCTTCTCACTTTCGCATGCATGTAGGGGATATTAATGTCCTTGGTTGCTAACCCCATCAATTTTGCCTCGATTAGTGTTAGTGGCCCTTTCCAAATTGTAATTTTGATATACTGGCCTTGTGTACAAAAAAATGGAGGTAGTAACTATATTTGACTTCCTTCCTCATTGCGGTGACGTCGACGATATATTTTTTGGTGGTTTGGCGAAGTGCGTTCGACGGAGAACACCATTAAGGGAGACCACGGTAAGTCGTTCGCAAGTGCCGCCTGCAAGCCGAGACAACCGCCTTATTTGCATCCAGGAAGTCCTTTACTAGTACTACTAGGAGTAACTAATGCGGTGAGATGGCTTCTCGAAGAAGACAATGGAGAAGCGGAGTCAGCGAAGAGTGAAATGATGGTTGCTTCGTCCGTGCTTTTGTGATTTGACGCCTCACTGCTTTGTGATTTGTGATAGAAGGGACAGGGGAGTAGACTCTGTGCTCTATACTGTAGTACATGCGTCCAAGCATGGGAGAAAGAGGAGAGACGTTGCATTTTTCTATTCCTTCAATCTTTGTCTAACATACTTGTGTCTCCTGATCTTATTAAGAACCTTGTTTCTGTTAAACGTTTGACTCGTGAAAATCCTGTTACTGTTGAATTTGACGGCATTGGTTTTTGTGTCAAGGACGCTCGAACCAGGATGGTACTCCACCGTTGTGATAGCCCCGACGAGCTTTATCCGGTGCATCCGTCTTCTTCCACCGCCGCCGCACCGGTGGCTCTCTCCGTTGGCGTCGATCTCTGGCGTGCTCGCTTGGGTCATCCCAACCCCGTCACACTTCATCATATTCTTAAGAGTTTCAGTTTCAGTTCTACTAAGATTGAGGATCACACTTGTCATGCATGCCTAGTCGGCAAACATGTTCGTCTGCCGTTTAATCATTCCACAACCATTGCTTCTTTTCCTTTTCAGTTGATTCATAGCGATGTGTGGACCTCTCCAGTTCCTAGTAATTCAGGCTATTTATATTTTCTAGTCATTCTTGATGATTATTCTCATTACGTGTGGACTTTTCCTTTGCGCAGAAAGTCGGATGCACTCTCCACATTAACAGCTTTTTACTCCTATGTCCGCACACAGTTCGGGCGTCCCATCCTTGCGTTTCAGACGGACAATGGAAAAGAGTTCGACAACCTCGCCTTCCGCACCTTTTTGTCGCATCATGGCACAGTTTTCCGCCTCACATGCCCGTACACTTCCCAGCAGAACGGTCGAGCCGAACGCGTCCTTCGCACTCTGAACAACTGCGTTCGCACGCTCTGTTTCATGCTAACGTGCCGCCTCGTTTCTGGCCGGACGTGCTTGCTACTGCATCCCTTCTCCTTAACATTCGACCCTGCCGACCACGGTGGAATTTTGCACCTCATCACCTCCTGTTCGGTACGCCACCCTCTTATGATGGTTTGCGTATATTCGGGTGCCTTTGCTATCCTAGCACTGCCGACTCCACTCCTCACAAGTTCGCACCTCGTTCTATCGCTTGCATCTTCATCGGCTACCCCTCTACCTCCAAGGGATATCGGTGCTACGATCCCGTCTCCACCGTGTGTTCACTTCCCGCCATGTTTACTTTGATGAGCATGTGTTTCCGTTTCACCAGGTACCCCCGGTTGTTCCTCCCGCCACCGGTGACGCGGGCTCCTTGACGCCTCTCCCAGGGCGCTCGCGCGCCTCTCTCGGCCCGCCCCCTGGCTTTGAGGGGCGCCCTCCGGCGATGGCGCCCATGGCCCCCGAGGCACCCCTGGCGCCCCCAGCGCCACTGGCGCCCGCGGCCCCCTCGACGCCCCCCCCCGGCGCCCGCGGCCCCCCCGGCGCCTGTGGCCGGTCCGATCACCCGTGCCCGTACGGGCATTTTTCGCCCGAGCTCGCACTACGCCTCGGATGACTACGTCCATGCGGCGTCCACCTCTGAGCCGTCGCCTTTGCCATCCTCCATTCGAGCCGCTCCTCGTGACCCGCTCTGGATGGCTGCGATGCAAGAGGAGTTTGACGCCCTGTTGCGCAATCCGACGTGGCAGCTTGTTCCCCGTCCCCGGCATGCCAACGTGATCACCGGGAAGTGGGTCTTTAAACACAAGCTGCGTCCTGATGGTACCCTTGATCGCTATAAAGCTCGATGGGTCGTTTGTGGCTTCCGACAGCGTGCTGGCATCGACTTCACCGACACCTTCGCTCCGGTCGTCAAGCCCGGTACGATACGCACGATTCTTCATCTTGCGGTCTCCCGTGCTTGGCCGATGCACCAGATGGACGTCTCCAACGCCTTCCTCCATGGTCACCTCGAGGAGCAGGTCTTCTGCCAGCAGCCCACCGGGTTTGTTGACCCGGCGCTTCCGGACCACGTGTCCCTGCTTTCGCGGTCCTTGTACGGACTCAAGCAGGCTCCGCGCGCTTGGTACCAGCGCATCGTGGCGTTTCTTCACCAGCTTGGGTTCCACTCTACCCGCTCGGACGCCTCGCTCTTCGTCTATCATCAGGGCTCTGACACGGCCTACTTGCTGCTCTATGTCGACGACATCATCCTGACGGCATGTACGGTTGGTCTCCTCAGTCAGCTCACGGCTCGTCTTCGCGCTGAGTTCGCCATCAAGGACTTGGGTCCTCTACACTACTTCCTCGGTGTCGAGGTGGTGCGCCGTCCAGATGGCTTCTTCCTTCATCAGCGAAAGTATGCTCACGAGCTCCTGGAGCGCGCCGGCATGCTTAACTGCAAGCCCGCCGCTACGCCTGTTGATACGAAGGCCAAGCTTTCTGCCACGGATGGTTCTCCTGCTTCAGATACTGCTTTCTATCGGTCTATCGTTGGTGCTCTTCAGTACCTCACTCTGACTCGACCGGAGATCCAGTATGCCGTGCAGCAGGTGTGTCTTCATATGCATGCTCCTCGCGACGTTCACTGGGCTGCCGTCAAGCGGATTCTCCGCTATATCTGTGGCACCATGGATCTTGGCGTTACGCTTCACGCCTCCGCCGACACCGCCCTCACCGCCTACTCCGATGTAGACTGGGCGGGCTGCCCTGACACTCGTCGCTCCACTTCGGGGTATTGTGTCTATCTTAACCCTCACTTATCTCGTGGTCGTCCAAGCGGCAGCCTACGGTCTCTCGTTCCAGTGCTGAGGCTGAGTATCGTGCGGTGGCCAACGCCGTCGCCGAGTGTTCGTGGCTTCGCCAGCTGCTTCAGGAGTTCTCTTGCCCTGTTGACCGTGCCACGGTGGTCTACTGCGACAACGTTTCGGCGGTCTACCTTTCCGCTAATCCGGTGCATCATCGACGGACCAAGCATATTGAGTTGGATATTCATTTTGTTCGGGAACAGGTGGCCCTTGGCCATATTCGTGTTTTACACGTCCCTACTTCCCAACAATTTGCTGATATCATGACCAAGGGCTTGCCTACGGCGTCCTTTGAGGAGTTCCGGTCCAGTCTTTGCGTCAGCCGTAGTGCCGCTTCAACTGCGGGGGGTGTTGAGTATATATGATCTATGTATATTGTGTATTGGGCCCGCCTCCTAGTCCCTGTATAGTTGAGGTCCGTGGCCCACCTTTGTACTCATATATACGTGCATATGCACGAAGAGCAATACATCCATCGTGCAATCATTATCTTCTACACTTTCAAATGGTGCTGGCGGGGACAACAGGAATGCCATAAACTTCGCAAGAACGAGGGATCCAACAATTCTTCTTCACAAAAGAAAAAGTACGGGAGGCTGGCTTCTTCTTGAATAGGCAAGGCGTCGTCGTCTTCGGCTGCGTCCGCTGACTGCTTCAAGTGTGGGTGCATCGGCCATTACAAATAGATTGTCCCAACGCCCCTCTTAGTTTCCTATGTACTCCCTCTATTTCTGCGACAAGTAATTCCAAACGAAGGAAGTAAAACGAAAGGTCATTCAGCCAGTAATTGTGATGCTCACGCGGCAGCACCACAGCTGAAGATGGTGAGACCTGGCGTCCATTGGATGGCTACTTCGATCTTGAGTTGCCGGAGCAGGTCACGGAGCTGGCGCCTGGCGGTAGCCAATCCTTTTCTCGTTGCATCAATCCTTCTGGAATCGGGTTCAATCTTACTTTAGGCACTTGTGTCAGAGCTCAATTCCCTCATGGAAGTGGAAGATTGGGGTTGGAGTATCTCACAACTGTCTGTGCAAGAATTCCACGTGTGCTTGCCAAACAAGCAAAGCATGCGTCTCTGGCTCTCTGCCTTAGCGGTGGTGGTATGAAGCTTCCAATTTCTAAGCTCATAGTGTTGTTGGCGGAGCCGGCCACCAAGAACTGTGCTTTACTCTCCAAGAAGTTTTGGCAAAATTCTGGGGAATTCCAAACGTTCTCAAGGAACATCAGTGTGCCCTCAAAGCAGCCAAGCTCCCGCAAGACTTATGTGAAGACATGGGCTGGGCTAGCCTTGAGAACCGGAACTTCTTCGCCTCCAGGATGCAGGCCAGAGAAGATAAGGATGAAAAAGGTGTATAGAAAAAATGTTGATCATGCATTAAAAAATGTAGATCTGGTATTTGAAAAATCTTACTCAAGCATTCAAAAAAATGTTAAGGCCCTGTTTGGTAGTGAAGTATTTTCTAAGCATTTTGAGAATACTGTAGTTTTTGAGATTGTCACAGTTTTATTTACAACGAGCTGTTTGTTTGCCCCTAATAACTGTTGTTTTAATATTGTAGTATTTGGCAAACTGTAGTTTTTTCTCTGTTTAATAAAAAGAACCCCCGACCTGTTTTTAAAAAACAGAGCGAGCAGGCGAAAAAAAGGGAGTCCCCTCGTTATCCTTCCGCGCTCCTTGCTCTGGCTCGTTCTCACGCAGCCGCTGCCGCCGCCGCCCTGTCGTCTTCCATCGGCGGCCATGGGGAAACAAAGAGATGGCGATGGAGAGATCAAAGGTGATTACTCTGCCCTCCATCCTCCCTCATCGCTCGTTCCCGCCTCTCCCCGCCAACCGCCGACTCCTTCCTCTGCACGGCCGTGCCGTTCTCCACTATGCATGCCGCTGGTATCTGCGGACGGCGCCGCGACGCACAATCTCCTCGATGCCGTCCGGCCTTGCTGACGAGAAGGCCGTCCCCGATTCAGGGGCAGAGTAGATTCTCCTTGGATAGATTGAGAAGCAAGATTTAGTGGCTTAAGGCTAGATGCAACCTAGATGATCTTAGCTTAGTGATAGCTTTATGTAGTAGCCCGAAATATGGCGTAAGACAGTCTGCATCGCTGCAATTTTCAGAAATATGTGTGTTACAAAAGCATTGGCTATCTAGGTCGGCTTGTATCTGAAGCCAAAAGAAAGTAGATAGCCAAGCTGCTGCTTGGTCGGCTTATATCAGGCTGCGATTTCAGAAATATGTATGTTACAGAGGCTTTGGCTATCTAAGTTGATGCTTGGTTACCAGCTTACAAATTTTGACAGCCAATCAGGCTATGGAAGTGTAAATAGACTGTCTAAGACAAGCAGTAGAACCCCAATCTTGCTGCTGAAATGCACAACAGTCATACCATAGCGATTTTGCTGTTTTTTATTCAGACAATTCAAATTCCAGTATACCTATTCGAACCTGATTCTCAAAAAAGACAAACCACAGGGGGTATGGGCTAGAGGTGACAGTTCATTAATTTGTAGCATGCATTTTGTAGCTAGCGTGCTTTCGGCCCACCCATAACAATTTTGTTCTATCATTAGCAGTTGCTCACTACAGATTTTTGCCTAGCTCCATGACAGCCTACAAGCCTGCGTACATTAGGATATAGTATTTTGTTTTGTCAATGTAATCCATGGTGCGGCGTCATGCACGAGATATTAGGATTTACTGAAGTTGATTTGTTTTAACCAGATATTTATGATAACTATGATATTTGTTGATTTCGAATAGGGTCCTTGTCTATTTTCCTGATGTTTTGCTTCCCAATTGCAGACAAGAGAAACAGAGCATCATGGACAACTGCTCAACTAGACCTGCTCGTTTCTGTGATGAAAGAGTATGCAGATGCTGTTAGATTTCGCGGTCAGAATGGATGGACCAAAGAAGGATGGAATAGCATGACTACACACTTGAATAATCAGTTTCCGAGAGCTAATTTCATTGTTTCTCAACTAAAATTTAGAGAGCAGCGGTTGAAGAAAGAATATTTTGTTGTCAAACCTATTGTAGAGAAGAGTGGCTTCGGTTTTGATCCTATTACAAAAATGCCAACAACCATTGATGAAAAATGGGATGAATTGAGCAAAGAACAGCAGAAGTGGAGATACAAAGCTTTCCCTTACTACGATGATTTGCATGCAATTTATGATGGTACGTTGGTTTCACATGTAATGAATTTAGCATATGATCTTGCTTGCTTGTAGTTTACAATATATTCCTATGTACGCAGGTAAAACAGCAGAGGGGAAGGGTTGTAAGAGGACAACTGATCAGGTTGAAGAGAAGTTCAGTCCGGCTACAGATTTGTCACGAGGGGAAACCTTCACCCAACAGGTTCTAAATGCCGCTGGGCATAATTCGTCTAGTCCAACATTACCTGCTCCAGGCTTTGAAGATCAACATTATGAGTGGAGTAAAGGCATATATGGTGACGATGTTGAAGTATTTCCTGTTGAAAGAGCAGAACGTATGGAAAATAATAGTAATCATTTTCCGACGGAAGACATGAACACACTTCCTGACCCACCACCTATGAAAAAGGCTAGGACTTCTAAAGGCAATGATGAAGGTAAGCCTAAGAGAGGCAAAGACACAGCGATTGAAGATATGGTTGCTGTTAGAAAAGAGGAGCTTAAAACTTATGTGGATGTGAAGACGAAGCAAATTGAGAGCTATAGAGAAATGAAAATGGTGCAGATGGAAAAAAAGATCCTGACAAAGATCCTTATTGCATTGCCAATTGCATTGTCAAGCTTAAGAGCATACCAGATCTCTCAGCTAGTGAACATCTGAAGATGATCCAGCATCTGAAAGGAGAAAGAGTTGACCGTGAAATCTTCATGACAGTCGAGCATGATGTCGTTCTGGAGATCCTCAAGGAAGTGCTTGGCCGTCAAATTTAAAGTAGAAATTCGTTCTAGGTATTTTCATCTGAATAAGAAAATTCTTTGATACTCTATTATTGGTTTATTGGTTCATACTACTTTAGGTTAATTTTTTTTGTTAAAAAGATGTCATTGTGCACTGTACCATGAATAAAAAGAGGAGCACGAATGTATCTCAGCATAAATTTGTTTCAGCACTAAACTTGGTTTTGACGGCACTGTGTTTCCTTTCATAAAAGCACAGTCCTTCATATTTTGTTAGTTCCGCCATGTTATTTGTACAGGACACAAAAACTCATATTTGCTGCACTAGTTGATAGTTGCATTTTACATTACATATCTTCTCACAGAAATGTAAAGTACATTTTTAATGAATGAGAAAGCTACTACAATATTTTGATAAAAATATTGTACTGGTCGTTTATTCTAGCTTCAACAATTGCACAAGTCATGTGCAATTTCTTCTACCGCGCTCCTGCAGATACTCACAATAGTCTTTCCACATTGCTTCAGCAATTTGATCCCTTTTTGAATGACCCAATGCACGCCGCTCATTGAGAGATTCTACATCACTTCTGTATTTTGCATCCCCACTTGGAATATCAACTATATGTGTTGGTCAATATTGGAGCCAACCTGATCAAACCATTGTTCTCGCCCCCTCGTGATTGCGAATAAAGTTATGAAGTGCACAACATGCTATGACAATATCAGGTTGAGATTCAATTGGGTAATGTGAAGCACATTTCAATACTGGGAAACGCTTCTTCACAACGCCAATGATACGCTCGATGTGATTACGTAGTTGTGCATGCCTGAGATTGAATAGCTCTTTAGCATTTTGTGGCCTTTGGTTGCATCTAGCTTGCTCGTTCAAATGGTACCTGAAATTTCAGAAAGGTAATGAAGATGTGTGTATTTGCATTATAGTAGTTGGCCTAATAGAAGAACTTGGCTGTACTTGACATTTCGGTAGGGTGCAATAAAATTAGGTGTATTTGCATATCCTGCATCAACCAAATAAAATTTTCCCTCTGGCACATAGAAATTGTTTTCTAGTGCATCTTGTAGAACTCGAGCATCAGAAGCTGAACCTTCCCAGCCCGCACTGACATGGACGAATTGATTATCAAAATTACACGCCACCATGACATTTTGTGATAATGTTCCTTTTCTATTGCGATATGGGTCTTGTAGTCTCGGAGATATGCTAATCGGAACATGCGTCCCATCAATTGCTCCGATACAATCCTTCATAAAGACAAGAAATACTGATGACAAATATGTAACAATATTTACAAATGATATGTAAGAACTACAAGATGCATACCTGAAAGTACGGCATAAATTTAGGGTTGCTTGAAACCTTTTGAGGGACATTTATTGGTGGCAACTGTATGAGCTGTCCAGATAGTGACATAATACTTTGTAGCACTTTATTGAAATAGATACTTATGGTTTGACCACTATGTTGAAATCGCCCTTGCAGAGTACGATTGCTTGCATTCGCCGAAAGGGTATATAAGAATATTGCTACTTGCTCTTCCACGAAAACAAGCCTCTCATCTTGTAGAAGTTGTCTCTCTCGGAAGCACTTGACCAAATTATGGAATACATATTTTTTCCATTCGAAAATCTTTTTTACATCTCAATTCATGACCCTCCAAAACTTCTCTGACGTACTTATGTCCCGTAAGGATGGAAGTGTGAATACGTTGGCGATTGGTTGAACCTCTCTCGCCTGTGTATACGGCTTTGATGATGGCTAACTCATCATCTTCTCGGTGTTTACGCTTCAAAAAATTCCCCCACATTGATGGAGCAACTAGGAGGACTTATAGAGGACAGAGACGATGCAAGTATCAATTGAATGCGCCGACCGTGGCCACGCGATTCAAGTTCTCGCGCAGCTCTTCGTGCCCCTCGACAGTGACGCAGATGACTGGCCAACAACGGCACGTGGTGAGTCGCCGCCTGAACGCGTGGCTCCGCTGTGCCTCAATGGTGGCTCGAAGAAGGGCAAGCCGCTCCGTCTAGGTGTAGCTTCACCAGCAGGTGAGTCACAGGAGACGCCGTGTAATGGGTGGTCTTCTTTGTATACACAAGCTAGCCGTTAGGTTGTTATGCACGAGTAAGGAATATCCAGCTAGCTAGCTACAATAGCTCAACGGAAATACGATTCAAATAGCCGGCCAGCTGCATGCATTTGCACTGCTAACGGCTAGGTAATACAGTGTTTTGCAGCAACAACCAAACATGTTTTATGTATTGTGAATACTTCAAAATTACTCTGTTATGGTAAAACCATGTTATCTCATACCTATAGATAAAATTACTGCAGTTTTTGATACTTCGTTTTTTGTAATACTTTGCTACCAAACGGGCCCTAAATGTGTAAAGACAAAAATGTTGACCATGTATTTAGAACATGTTAATCTTGCATTTGAAAAAATGTTAATCAAGTATTTAAAAAATGTTAAATATATATTAAAAAATGTTGACCATGTATCCGTTAATGTTAATCTTGTATTTAAAAAATATTAGACGTGTATTAAAAAATATGTTAGATATATATACAAAAAATGTGTATAGAAAAACAATGAAGAGGCTCCCATCGGCGCAGTCCGGCAGGCAGCCGCGGTAATCAGGCGGATCCTTGCTTGTCCTTCATTATCTCATAAGTATGTTCTTCCGGGTTTTTTTGTCGATTTAATTAGTTTAGTTAATCCTGCAACTAGCGTCTCGAAAAGTATATATAAAATAAAAACGACAAGCATCCTTTTGAGGCGCGTCAGGATAAGGCATGGACGGCTCCTTGTGCCAAAGCTTGGCAGCAGCTGGGTAGCTAAAATAAACAGGCCTCACATGCTGGCTCATCCGCCAAGGATAGATCTAGCATTGGTTACAGTTCTTGTACATTCAGATTAAGATAAACAGGCATCACATGCTGGCCCGTCCACCAATTTCAGATCTAACAGTAGCTATAGTTATCATACACTTAGATGAAGAAATAAACCTTGGATGCGTCCCCACTGAGTGCACAACAGTGACGAGGCTGCTCGCCGCACCTGTGCTAGGTCCTTGTCTTCCTAAATCTCCCACGTGATCTGTGTAACTATGGTGCTCTTGATATAGAGACCATCTTCTTGGATGCCTCCTCCGGTGCATCGTACGAGGCCGAGGTCACGGATGGCGTTTCATATAGCCAAGTGGCAAAGGAATCTGAATCTTTTGTTGCACCCTAGAAAAAGCTGGATGAATCTTTTATTGCACCGCATAACTGGAGTAGTAGTGCTATCAAGTGGAACCTGCCTGCCCATGGCCTAGGACAGCTATAAAATGACCCAGCAAGGGCTCTTCTGAGATGCACTCACATTGCTACCTTTCTTCCCAAAACACACACTAAACTCCCACCGCACTCACCAACTAGCCAGCCTAGCCGCCGGCGGAGGAGATGGAGGTGGCTATTGGTGCGGCGAACTGGCTCGTTGGCAAGGTGCTGGATAAGCTGTCCAATGACTTGGTCGCCGCATATGTGGCCAGCTCCGAGCTCGGCCCCAACTCCGAGCAGATCAAAACCAAGCTCAAGTACATGCAAGCGCTGCTGCATGTGGCCCAGGAGAGGGATGTGAGCAACAACCCTAGCCTGCAGAGCTTGCTGGAGGACCTGAGCAAGAAGGCAGATGAGGCTGAGGATGCTCTGGATGAGCTCCATTACTTCATGATCCAAGACCAGTTGGATGGCACCGAGGAGGCCGCCTCGGAGCTCGGTGATGGCCTCCATGGTCATGCTCTCCATGTTCGCCATGCTGCTCGCTCCACTGTCGGTAACTGGCTTACATGTTTTTCTTGCTCGCGTATACAAGATGATGATTATGTTGATGCTCCTCTGGTTACCACAAATAACCCACAAGATGCAACAAGGTCTAATAGTGGTAATGATGGTGGACATGTTGGGAAGCTCAAATTTGATAGAGTAGCCATGTCCAGCAAAATCAAGTCTGTGATAGAGAGCATACACAACCTATGTGATCCTGTATCTGACTTGCTGAACAAAATCCAAAATATTGATGCATCTATTACCATGAAAAGAACCCCCACGGGTTCAGTAGCTGCGCAGAATAAATTGTATGGGAGGAGAGTCATCTTTGAGCAAACTGTAAGTGCGCTCACTGGTAGCACATATCTTGGTGAAACTCTTTCTGTTCTTCCTTTTGTTGGCCCCGGGGGTATGGGGAAGACAACTTTCACCCAACACTTGTATAATGATACAAGGGTTAAGGAGAACTTCACTGTCAGGGTTTGGGTATGTATCTCAACTGATTTTGGTGTGCTCAACCTCACACGGCAGATCCTGAGATGCATACCTGCAACTGAAAAAGAAGAACACAACTGCACAGTTGAAACAGCCAATTTAGACCAGCTTCAAAATTCCATTGTAGAGAGACTGAAGTCCAAACGGTTTTTTATTGTCTTGGATGACATTTGGAAATGCAATAGTGAAAGTGATTGGAACAGCCTGTTAGCTCCATTCAGAAAGGGGGAAAACAAGGGCAGCATGGTTCTTGTCACAACTCGGTTTCCATCTATAGCACATATGGTGAAAACAACTGCTCCTGTAGAACTGCATGGTCTGGAGCCTAATGAATTTTTGGAATTCTTTGAAGCATGCATATTTGGTGATAGCAAGCCTAGGCATTATGAAGATGACTTAATTGATGTTGCAAGAGATATTGCTAAGAAACTAAAGGGTTCACCACTAGCAGCCAATACTGTTGGTCGATTATTGAGGAAAAACTTTTCTCGGGAATATTGGATTGGAGTTCTTGAAAAGAATGAGTGGCAAAATACAAAAAATGATGATGATATTATGCCTTCTTTGAAAATTAGCTATGATTACCTTCCTTTCATTCTAAAAAAATGTTTTTCGTGTTGCTCCCTTTTCCCAGAAGATTATAGGTTTTATAATTTAGAGATTACTAGCTTTTGGACTGCGATAGGTATCTTAGACTCTAGTTGCCAAAATGATAAGAATTACTTAGAAGAACTAGTGGACAATGGTTTTCTCATGAAGGGAGCTGACAATTCTAAAGATCAATACTATGTGATGCATGATTTATTGCATGAACTATCCCATAATGTTTCATCACAAGAATGTGTCAATATAAGTAGTTTAAGTTTTAGTGCTGATAACATCCCACAGTCTATTCGGCACTTATCAATCACAATAGAAAATATATACGATGAAAGTTTTGAAGAAGAAATGGGTAAACTGAAGGGCAGGATAGACATTGGAAATTTGCGAACTTTGATGATTTTTGGGTTACATAATTCAAGAATAGATAATATTTTTAAAGATGTATTAGAAGAAATAAAGGGTCTCCGAGTATTATTTATAGGAATCAATAACCCAGGAACTCTGCCAAACAGCTTTTCAAAACTTATGCACCTGCAATACCTTAAGATTAGTTCACCCTATTATAAGTTTAGAGAAATGACTTTGCCTGCAACATTGTCTAGATTTTACCACTTAAAATTCCTGGACCTACAAGCTTGGAATGGTAGTAGAAAGTTGCCTAGAGACATTAGCCGCCTTGTGAATTTACAACATCTCAATTCTTCCGAAGAATTCCACTCCAATATTCCTGAGGTTGGAATGATGAAGTGCTTACAGGAGCTAAAAGAGTTCCATGTTAAGAAAGAGGGTGTTGGGTATGAATTCAGAGAGCTGGGGGAACTGGCAGAGCTAAAAGGAGAACTCCGCATATGCAATCTTGGAACTTTGGCGTCCAAGGGGGAAGCTAGTGCTGCCAAACTAAAGAATAAAAAGAATCTGAAAGGGTTGAAATTAGTTTGGGGTACGAAGTACCAAACCATATATGATGATGTTCTTGATGGTCTTCAACCACACCCTAATCTTAAGGTTCTTGGCATTATAAATCCTGGTGTTGCCCCTTGTCCTAGATGGTTGCGTGGTGACATTAGCATAAAAGGGTTGGAACATCTCCATCTCGAGGGTGTATCTTGGGGAACTCTTCCAGCTTTTGAGCAGCTACCACACCTCAGTAGTCTCACTTTGAAACGTATTGTTGGGTTGAGTGTGTTCGGGCCTGGTTTTTGTGGTGTTACAGAAAGAAGCTTCATGCACTTGAAGACACTTGAGTTTGAGAATATGCCAGAACTTCTGGAGTGGGTCGGGGAACCTAATAGCCATTTGTTTTCAAGGCTTGAAAGCATCAAATTTGGATGTTGTCCCCTTCTTAGCGAGTTCCCCTTCTTTGAGTGCTCTCACCGTTTTACCAACCTGTGTAGCCTTCAGATTGTTAACTGCCCTTGGCTGTCTCACTTTCCTCCCATGCCTCACACCACCACACTGACAGATATGTGTGTAAGAAATGCTAGCTCAGTGTTGCGGTACAATGCAAAGGAATTCAGTATTGAAGGGTATAACGGTGTTTTGGCCTTCCGTAGTATGGATAAAGTAGAGGTTATGAAAATTAGGGATGTGTCACACGTTTCGTTTTCGGACCTCCAAAAGCTAAACTCGCTGAGAAGTATACATTTCAGTAGATGCGACGACATGTTTTCTGCAGAAGTGGATGACAGTGTCGTCCTCCATTCAGTTGAGAGTCTTGAGATAGAGGAATTGTGTATTACTGGAGAATTGTTTTCAGAGGTGTTGAAGTGTTTCCCAGCTGTTTCTAGGCTTACCATCAGAGAGTGTAAGGGACTTGAACTTCTGACTGTGGATGACGGAGGACTCTCAGGCCTCAGGAGCCTCAGGATGCTCCAATCATTTACATTATACAATTGTGGGAAGTTATTCTCTCGGTGGACCAAGGGAGAAGTAGGTGGAGGAGGTCATGCCATCAAGCCTTTCCCTACTTCTCTCAGGGAACTTGATATTTCCTTAGAGGCAAGCACGCTATCAATGGGTCTGCTCTCCAACCTCACGTCTCTCACCAATCTAAGACTGCAGAGGTGTGAAGAATTAACAATGGATGGTTTCAATCCTCTCGTCACGGTCAACCTCAAGAAACTGACCATGTATGCTATATATTATGGACAAGGGAGGATGTCTATAGCAGGGGATATGCTGTCAGAGATTGCAAGGAGCAACTTAATGCATGCAGGTTCATTCCAGTTGGAAGAATATAGGGTGGATAGCATTTCGGCAGTGCTTACTGCTCCCATTTGCAGCCACCTTGCCGCTACCCTCCACACATTGGGGTTCAGTTATGATCATCGGGCAACAACCTTGACGGAAGAGCAAGAGCAAGCGCTGCAGCTCCTCACCTCCCTCCAACGTCTAGAATTTGAATTTTGCAGCAATCTGGAGTCCATCCCTCAATGGTTACGTGGCCTTTCTTCTCTCAAGAGACTAATGATCAGTGGTTGTGCGAAAATGCAATGCCTGCCGCCCAAGGAGGGCCTCCCCGATTCACTTGAAGAACTGGAAGTATGGTCTCTACGTCCAGAGCTAATTGATCAAGCCAGAAAAATGAAAGAAAGTGACCCGTGGTTTTACGTAGAAATACACTATGGGGCCCTAACCCGCCTTGATTTAATTTGAGGTGATGCCTCCCCCTCCCCATGCTTACCCCATATGCCTGCCTTTGCTTCTTGAGACCTGACGGCTAACATGTTTCAATTGCAGAGCACTCCTACTGAACTAAACCAGGAAGGAGCAGAGAAAGAGCTCGCGCGCGGGGATCTGGGAATGGTGGGAATCTTTGCTGCTCGCTGTCGATTCTCGGGGTTTCCGCTCCCTCTCTCACTCTCTATCTCTCTCTCTCTCGACCATCGCTGCTGGTGGGGCGCGACGTCGGCGGTGGAGCGGAACGATGGCGGCCACCGCGGGGGATGATCTTGTCGTGATCCGGCCTTGGCCCCATCCCCAGCCCTGGTACTCTCTCTCTCTCTCTCTCTCTCTCTCTCTCTCTCTCTCTCTCTCTCTCCCGAGGTGGATTTCCCAATTTTATCCCTTTCATGGTTGTTAGTTGTTACTGATTAGAAATGCCAAAACAATGCTAGTCAGGCGAGTTTTCCTGTGCTTGCTCAATTCGCATGATTTCCCTCATAGCTTAGTTCATATGCTGTCTACAGAAACAGGATGCCGATTTCATCCCACACAACAATCGAATTATATTCTAAATCTTAGAAAGGCAATTTTCGGGCGACTTAAACTGTCATGAGAAAAAAAAATATCTATCGCAATTATCTTCTAAAAAAGGCAATAACTTGAGCACATTCTGCACACTCATTACCCAATTCACAAAAAGGTAATCCAATCCAGGTAGAACATGTTTTTTACACTACCGTGCTCCATAAAATACACAAGCAATTCCTCTGACAATGGGGCAGATGTCTTATAGATGTACGTAGCCATAAATCCTCCTCATCTCAAGCAATTCATCTTTCTCAAGGTGATCAAGAATTAGCAATCTGGGAGATCTGATTCACTGATCTAGCCGTTCCTTTCTTTTTTTTATGGTGCATGAGCAGATTGCTGTGTCTCCTGGCTAGTTTTTTTTTAAAATTTTCTTGTATGTGTAGGTGTGTGCTGACCTTGTTTTTATCTTACTGATGCCGTGCAGAGTAAGCAGTAGGCCAAAGGCGTGAGCAGGTCTGCCATATATGCGGCGATGCTGTAGGCGTTTGCCCATTGGTGGCATCAGTGTTGGTGCAAGACTGGATACAAGAGGCTGGAAGGTTTGTTTCTGCAATGGCATATTACAATTTGCATGTAGCTGCTGCATGATTTCCCTTTGGTCAAATGCAATGTAGGAATTCGCTAGCTGGAATATTATGGTAATACAGTCTGCAATCTTTCCTTTTTCAGAGCTATAAGCAGACCTGAGTAATGGAGCATGTGACAACATGTTTTATCGTTCTGTTGTTAGCATGATTTGATTCTGCAAACTGTGCATCATCTGGAAAGGAACGACACTTCTGATGGTAGGTTTCTGACCATTCCAACATTGCAACAGTATCAAATTCCAAAGAAGGTGTGAGGCAGTGTTTTCTGCATGTGTGGAATATGATCCTAACCCTCAAATTATGAAAGTTGCAGGTTATGCTCTTAACTTTTTCGTCATAACCTTTGCAACCAACTCCCCATTCCGCAGATTGTCCCTCTTTCTTCTTCGATGAACAACCATTGTGTTAGTACGCTTCTTCTAACCATCCCAATCTCGCAGGCTTTATGTCCACAAAATAATGTTCCGTTTATGATCTTCCTTCTCCCAGGAACATGCTGAACATGTAGACGTGTTCGTGGTCGATCCAACGGAAATCGTGACGCATACTATGTGGCGTTTGTTTCTCGTTGGTCTTTAGTTTGCAACATCAAATAAGAAAGGAGGTATGAGACACTATCTTTGTTATGGCATTTACTATTAGGCAACTGCATGATTTTCTTCAGGTGTGAAATATGATTCTACCGACCCATTGCAGAACATTGCAGGCTAAGTCCTTCATTTCTATGGCTCATTGGCCAAATCATTTGTGCAGTCATGGTGGGCTTCCTAGCGATTGGATGGCTTGTGTTCCACGAGATTAACAATCTGGGTGGAGAACCATTACCTAAATGGTAAATATCTAAAGCATCATTCATCGGATTCATCCTATCGTTTATGAGATCCTTCCTGTTGGCTTCATACAATATATATTAATGAATGATGATGATCTGTTCATAGTATTGGCCAGTCTACGAAACTGAAAGTAATGAGATTTTCTCTGCCTCAGAGAGCATCTATACTCGTGGGTTGATCTACCATCTCTGTTTTCTGACCACAAGTATTTCACTCTCATTCTGCAGACAATTGCAGTCAATGGTGGATTATCGCAGTTAGTGGCTTTGCATTCAGAACAATTGCAACCAGTCGTGCATTCTGAAGCAGCTGCACTGACCACAATTCCGATCGGTCAGTTGGTCATTATTTACCCTAAAAATTGAAGTGGCAATCCCCTGTGCCAACGGCTCGATTCATGGACGGGCATTGCCTTGACTTGTGAACATGCTATGATCGTCCAGGTTTCCCTCTCAATTTGCCGACCAAAACCCACAAGAATTCATTAATAAGACTGTTCTATCCTTCTCTTGTTTGCGAAGTATAGATGGAGCAATTGCAGTGAGAATTCGGTCAGCAGGTCCACCGTTAAGCAAATTAAGGTGCTTTACAGCAATATATGCAACACTATTTGATTTTTCTTCCCATGATACCATCATTGCCTTAA
The DNA here is from genome assembly GCF_056163025.1 of Triticum urartu. Taxonomy (NCBI): domain Eukaryota; kingdom Viridiplantae; phylum Streptophyta; class Magnoliopsida; order Poales; family Poaceae; genus Triticum; species Triticum urartu. Next base: position 600,483,776 of record NC_141878.1, read on the forward strand.
TTCAGCTTTTATATTTCTTCAGTCCGTAAGGAGTAACGACGCCCTTGCTATGGCCCGCTTCTTCCTGAGCGGCGAACCAGGCCTCCCACTCTGACGTGCTGTGCTCCACGGTCTGAGACTGTATTTTTTTTTGAACAATTGAGACTGTATTAATTTATAACCAAGTCAAAATCGTGACTGTGCATATACATTCACCATTTCCTATACCTTGCCCATTTTTCTGACTTGAACTACTTCATTACTCAGATTCTTCTGCAGAACTAATTGCAACCAACGTTGGTTCATCCAAATAATAACAGTATTTTCTAAAGCAGCAATTCCACAAAGGTCAGCTGGCCATTCTTTTAGAAAAAGTTTCAATCGCCTGTGTCATGTACCTTTAGATTTGCATGACATTGACTTGTGAACTTGGTGTAACTGTGCAGGTTTTCCACTAACTGCACTCCCTCCCTAGTCCCTACTGGCAAAGCCAAACTCGAAGGAGTCTTGATTCATGGCTGCTCTTGGTGATTGGTAGCATGATCTGTCTCTGCTCTCCCATCTGCCATGCTAATCAATGGAGCATGTGCGCTGGGAATTCGTCTGGCTCGCCATGAAGCAAAACAAGGTGCTTAACTGATACGCAATAATATTTTGACTACTTCCCAAAAAATAATCAGTTCCTTTGTTAATTCAGTGCCCTATTTTCTTCAGCTCACAAGGTCCACAGTCATCCAAATGTATGCTCTGAAGCTTAAATTGGTAGTATCATATTCTGTGTCCAGGACTCCGAGATTGATGCTAGTACGTACTCCTGTTTTGACATAGTTGACTTCCTATGCTTTGATTTCTGCTGTTAACTCGTGCATAAATTGAATCTTTCTTCTTGTATCTACTTTTCAGATGTGGCAAATGCGTTGATGTGCACACAACAAAACCTCAACGCTGGCGACGTACACCGACCCATGATGTCCCAGTGTGTCGACGGTGTGCTCGCCATTGTCCGCCTCTTCCTATACACGGAACTGGGCCACCCTCCTGTTCCTCACCGGCATGCTGTGCTCCACAGGGCTGTCACTTGCTCGATTGACACTGACCCCATCGTCTGCCTTTGGTTGGTGTGCCCTGCCGCTAGCTACGTGCTCTGCTACTCTCATGTAGTGTCAACTTGTACGTCGGCCTCGCCATCTTCAACTCTGCAGGCAACTTGTGCTCTGCTACTCTCACGTCACCGCCGTAATCTGAGGCCGACACCGAGCTGCTGTGAGTTGGGCCAATCCACCATGAATCGAATGAAAGTAAGCCGATACGCGACAATATTTCTTGTGCTTTCCGATGAAATTATTGCCTTGACTTGAGTTATTTTTTTTCTATCTTCAGTCCCTACAGTTGGAACAGCTATTTGATCATATATTTTGAAGTTCAATGTGGTATCTTATACCGTGTCCAGGAATCCGCGGCGGATGCTGGTACGTATGAATTTTGACGTAAATGACTTTCTAATGCTTTGATTTCATCTGAAAGATTTCAGTACAGCAGATCCTGCTGTTAGCTTGTGAATAAACAGAATTTTTCTACTGCCAACTTGTAGCCTAACCTGTTCTGCACGTACTGTACCTTGCAGCGGAGCAGCAACTGTTTTTATGTGTACCGCCTCATACTTTATGTCCACCGCGCCCTCTGCTTCTTGGTGTGCCTGCCCGCTTTCCAGCTGCGTCGCCTGCTCCTCTGCTTGCTCCATATCCTATTTCCTACGTCGACGATCGACCTCGCCATCTTCAACTCCGGCAGCGTAATTTGAAGCCGGCACCAAGTGACTTTTAGGAATGGATTCCTTATTTGTTGAGAGGGTTGCTGGTCATCCTCCACGGCCGGATGCGCTGTACCAGCACCACCGTGTGTTTAACTCCAGCGGCAAGAAACGGTATACCTGCAACTGTTTACTGAATGACTTGACAGACATCGCATGAACATGGGTCGTCATCTTCCTTGTAAAAGATGATACAATGATTCATCAAAGCATCCATGTATGTAACACCATGCGACGCCAAGGAATGTGTCCTGTTTGAACAATAAATGAATATCACTTCTCTCATAGAAGTCCTTGGGGAGCCGTTCTTGAACTACATACACTAGTAGAAAAAGGGTCAAACGTAAAGCACATTAGTGCCGGTTTGAATTAGAGCCGGCACTAATGTGTACATTAGTGCCGGTTCGTGGCGGCGATCAATAGTACCGGTTCGTGGCGAACCTTTAGTACCGGTTCATGTCACGAACCGGTACTAAAGAGGCTGTGTCAGCCTGCGGTCAGGCTATGGCCCACCATCACCATTTAGTGCCGGTTCGTACCACGAACCGGTACTAATGAGGTTATGGCAAGCTGTTTTTAGTCTCACCTCGCCAAGAGAGAGGCAGTATGAGCGGTTTATAAGCCGTGAGTGCACAGACAATGACGAAGAGTTGCAATGCTCACCTACATGTTGATTAGCTTCAAGCCTTGTGGAATAGCATAGATTGCACTGAGCTATGTGCAGTGGCTTAGTGCAATCTACACTATTCCGAATGGCTTGAAGCAAATTAACCAACATTGCACCTCTTTTTTATTTTTAATAACTTATTTAAACTCCGGACTTCTTTTGTGTTCAATATGCAGCATTTAAAGCTTGTTATGCCTCAAGGTTGTTGTGGTTTGGAAATTATGGATTTGACAACCATGAATCATAGCTTTTTGTGTAAGTGACTTGGGAAACTCAAGTTTGGCAAACTCTATTGACTAGTAGAAAAACGGTCAAATGTGAAGCACATTATAGTGTCGGTTTGAATTTGAGCCGGCACGAATGTGACCATTAGTGCCGATTCCAACGGCTAGGCGGGCTGCTACCATTAGTACCGGTTCGTTGCCAATCTTTAGCACCGGTTCGTGGCACGAACCTATACTAATGTGCATCCCACCAATCAGGAAGAATCACACGGATCGTGTGTTTCTTTCTAGCTCTTGCGAGTCGTTGGATCAAGGATGTGTTTCTTCCTAGCTCATGTGAGTCGTTGGATCGAAACTACCACAATCACTTTGTGAGCCAGACGACCCTATATATAGCCCATCTCTCGCCTTCCCTGCATAAGTCTTTCAGTTCATCGACTACATACATCTACCAGTTCATCGACTGCATACATCTACCAGTTCATCGACTGAATACAAATCATTCGGATTCGCCATCATACGCCTAACCGTGAAAGTTCAATGCCAATGGAGTTGAGTGGGAAGAAGATCAATACCCCAAGACAAAGTTTGTTCCTCAACAAGAGAAGTATCGTACTTCCTTCAAGGGGACACAAGCTCAAGATGATCTTCCACCACAAGACTACAAGCAAAAAGGCAAGAACAAGCTTCAAGAGGAAATTGATGAGGTTATGGCAAGTTGTTTTTAGTCCCACCTCACCAAGAGAGAGGCAGTATGAGCGGTTTATAAGCCGTGAGTGCACAGACAATGACGAAGAGTTGCAATGCTCATCTACATGTTGATTAGCTTCAAGCCTTGCGGAATAGCATAGATTGCACTGAGCTATGTGCAGTGCAGTCTACACTATTCCGAATGGCTTGAAGCAAATTAACCAGCATTGCACCTCTGTTACATGGTCACTTCAATGTTTTTTAAACTTATTTGAACTCCGGACTTCTTTTGTGTTCAGTATGCAGCATTTAAAGCGACGTCATCAATTTTCAACATGTTCTGACATCATTTGTTGTTTTTCGGTCATTTACCTAATTGTTTAGAGAGCTAAATGACTGTGAAATTGAAAATCACTACAAAATGAATCCTAAAAATGTTGAAACTTGGCATGGTATCATCATATCACCCGCATAGCATGCGCGAAAGAGTAGAGAGGGTCACGGCAAAAACTGGACGCACTTCGTGTACAAACTGGACATACTCTTTCCGAGTATCAGGGTTTCGGACGAGAACTCATCTGTTACATGGCCACTTCAATGTTTTTTAAACTTATTTGAACTCCGGACTTCTTTTGTGTTCAGTATGCAGCATTTAAAGCGACGTCATCAATTTCCAACATGTTCTGACATCATTTGTTGTTTTGCGGTCATTTACCTAATTGTTTAGAGAGCTAAATGACCGTGAAGTTGAAAATCACTACAAAATGAATCCTGAAAATGTTGAAACTTGGCATGGTATCATCGTATCACCCGCATAGCATGCGCGAAAGAGTAGAGAGGGTCACGGCAAAAACTGGACGCACTTCGTGTACAAACTGGACAAACTCTTTCCGAGTATCAGGGTTTCGGACTAAAAGCCTTCGTTTCCCGCCGCTTGGCCTGGGAAAATAGGCCTTTAGTACCGGTTGGAGCCACGAACCGGTACTAAAGGCCAATCCTATATATATAGCACTTACGAAAATTTCAGTTTCAACTCCCCACTTCGTCTCCAACCTCCGCCGCGCGCGCCGCTCGATCCCGTCGTCGCCGCTCGTCACCCGTACCGTCGTCCGTCGTCATCGTCGCTGTCCCCGCTGCCGCCCGTCGTTGTTGTCGTCTCGCGCTGCCGCCCCGAACGCCGCCGCCGTCCGTCGTCATCGCCGCAGCCGTACGTCTCTCTCTCGCTCCCGCACACACATACACACACATACATATACACACATACACACACACACCGGCGCCCCCGCCCCGTACGCCGGCGCCCCCGCTCGTACGTACGGGGCGGCGGCATATGGGGCCGGACACACACACACATATACCACACACACACGCATACACACACACATACACACATATACGTACACACATATACGTATATATACACACACATGCATACACACACATACACACACACAATTTTTTTTACTTATTTTCTGTTTTTTAGAAAAGTTAATTAGATGATCGAATGTTAGATTAATGTTGAATGTTAGATGAATTAGCTAGCTAGATAGAAAAATTGTCGAACTAGAGATTAGAACTAGTTGAATAATTAATATAACTAGTTTATTTTTAATAAGAAAATTTAGGTATATGAGATTAGAACTAGTTGAATAATTAATATAACTAGTTTATTTTTAATAAGAAAATTTAGGTATATGAGATTAGAACTAGTTGAATAATTAATATAACTAGTTTATTTTTAATAAGAAAATTTAGGTATATGAGATTAGAACTAGTTGAATAATTAATATAACTAGTTTATTTTTAATAAGAAAATTTAGGTATATGAGATTAGAACTAGTTGAATAATTAATATAACTAGTTTATTTTTAGTAAGAAAATTTAGGTATATGAGATTAGAACTAGTTGAATAATTAATATAACTAGTTTATTTTTAGTAAGAAAATTTAGGTATATGAGATTTGATGATCTAATTAAAATATTATTTGTTAATGAGTTTTTCTGTTTATTTAATTTTTTATATATTTTGAGTTTATATAAATGTTAGATTAATGTCGAATGTTAGATGAATTAGATAGAAAAGTTAAATATATAGTAATGTCAATTGAATATATAGTTAGATATATTAATGTCAAATGTTAGATGAATATATATTTGGCTAGATATAGGTGTTTAATGTTTCACCTATATGAACATAGGAAATGTCATCTGACGACGAAAAAGATTTTATTATGTGCGAACACTGTGAAGACCAGCGCGGCCTGTGCGACCAAAATTTCCTTGTTGATGATAGGCGCTTCAGCATCAAGCTGGATGAGACATTCGAAGTTGATACAGTAAGTCACTTTGTCAATTATTATTTGAATGCAAAACTTATGCTTCATTTGCTTCAACTTATAATTTTAAATTTTCACTATTCTACTAGCGCATCCCCTGCCATGCAAGAATTTTTGTCTTGGATAAGATAGGTTTCAGTGCTATAGATGATATGGAGGTAAAGAGAGTTTACTTGAAGACGCAGCATGGGTATACTTTCAAGGTCAAATTATATAATGGAGACACATACACCCATTTTGAATGCAAAACTTGGCAAGCACTATGCAAGGCTTATGCATTTGAGCCTGATATGGTTATCACCTTTGATATTCGTCCAGAAGATGATATTGAAGGTAATATAGACATCTGGGTCGATGTGCAAACGCCTCCAGTTCTACCATTTGGTGAGTTTTTCTCAACCATGCATGCATATGTTTATGTCTTTCATACAGTTTATTCAAAAATAGTTGACAACTAATTTGTATTGTCAGCTTATTTCGGTTCAAGCAAACATGTCTGGCGCTTGGTAGACAGGACCTACTACTGCCCCGGGGCTCAACTAAACTGCGAGGAGATAAGTCATTATGTTTCATGGCTTGAGGATCTTAATACTGTCAAGACAATTTTTTTTCCTAAACTTAGAAATGTTAGTACTCAAAACGTGCGGCCAATGGTGATCGTATTGAACTACGGTCACATCTATAATCAAAAGATGGTAAGATTTTAAATATTTGTCCTTAATTAGTGCATCTTTTGCATACATTATTTTTGAAGCTAAACTTTCATTGCTTAGTATATTAATTACTATACGATGTTGTTCAACAGGGACTTCCGATGACAGTTGTGCCTCAGTGGATCGAGAGAAAAGGTCGCATGTCAATGGTTAGCTTACGACCAAGATTTCCTACATTGCACATGAGTGCATTCAGGATTTCTAAAAGCGAAGAATGCTTAATAGTACTAGGGGGCAGTAAGGAGAAGCGCAACCCAAGATTAGGAGATAGATTCATCTGCATGCTCCAGTATGATGAATCAGGAGAGGTATACATGTTCTATGCTATTCTACCTGAGAGGGAGCAGCAGGATCAGTAGCTAATACTTCATGCTCTTAATTACTACTTGTCTCATGGATCCGTGTCCTGAACTTCGATGTTGGTGATGATTATGTTGAACTTGATGATATCTCTTTGCTTCTGTTACAAAGTGAATGTTTCCTCTTTAAGCTAGCCAACGTTGATGATGATTACATAGCTAGCGGTAATGACTATGATGATTAAATAGTGGTAATTAGACGACCACGATGATTTTTAGCTAGCTAGAGTTTATTTATTTATTAATATGCGATGATGATGATGATAACGACTACAACTCATTATAACGTAAAACAATCCTAAATTAAATTGATAACACAAATTTAATTGAAAAATACAAAATAAAACAAAAACCCACAACCATTTAGTACCGGTTGGTTTTACCAACTGGTACTAAAGGGCTCCCGGCCCCCAGAGCTGGCTCGTGCCACGTGGTACCGCTTTAGCACCGGTTCGTGCTGAACCGGTACTAAAGGGGGGGGCCTTTAGTGCCGAAATAATAGTGCCGGTTCCTAAACCGGCACTAAAGGGCCTTACGAACCGGTGCTATTGCCCGGTTCTGCACTAGTGATAGCCTTCTCTATTTATATTTAGGCAGATTAAAGCAATTGGAGACTTACTTTCCCTCCTAGCCAGGTAGCTCTGCACTACTAGGGAAAAGCCTAGTAGCAGCGCGGGTTTTAGGCCTATCAGTAGCGCGGGAAGGAGCGCTACTGGTACGGCGCTACAGCTAAAGGTTAGCAGTAGCATGCGTTAACCCACGCTACTGCTATATCGACTTAGTAGTGGCGCTTTATCAGAAGAGCGCTACTGGTAATTACTAGTAGCGCTTCTCCCTGCCCGCGCTACTATTATTATTTCGTATTTTATTTCTTTTTTATTTCATGTTGTATTCATACACCTTTATACAAGTTTTCATACAACACTAGTAGAATACAGGGCTTTGGTTCGGCCAGAAAAGAGTATTAATCCCAATTGCATTACGGACCGGGACTAATGTGAGCATTAGTCCCGGTTCGAGCCACCAACTGGTACAAATGGGGTGGAGGCATTAGTACCGGTTCGTAGCACCAACCGGTACTAAAGGTTGCCACGAACCGGTACTAATGGTGCAATTTTCAAATTCTACCCCCTCCCCTTATCGCCTTTTCAGTTTTGTAAAAAGCAAAAGAAAATGATAAAAACTTCAAAAATTAAAATCCTTCGAGATGTAGTTATGTTACTACATCTACTAGTTAGGAAAATTTAAAAACTTAAATTTGGACATGTTTTGCAAAAAGTGTAGGGAAAATGTAAAACAGCTATAACTTTTGCATACGATGTCAGAAAAAAACGTATAATATATCAAAATGTTCAGCACGAAAATCCGCATCTGAGTTTGACCCCCTATGGCCTGTTTGCAAATTCTTAGAATCCTCAAATTCTAAAAGGAAAAAAAGTTATGCTCAAATTTCAGCTTTTTTGAATTTTCGTTAAATCTGGTCAAACTACTTATTCAAGAAGTATTAGTGTTACTAAATAATTATTCAAGAATATTAGTGTTACTAAATAATTATTTCAGTTTTTTTGAACTTTGGTCAAATCTGGTCAAACTGTGGTCAAACTACTTATTCAAGAAATATTAGTGTTACTAAATAATTATTGTTTTTTAGAATAATAGTTTCAAACTCAAACAGTGAAATGTGTGACTTCATACTCAAGCTAAACTCCTGAGGGTTAATAGGATTGACATCTTACTATTGTCAGGAAAACAACAAATGCAGACTTGGAAACGAGGGGGAATAGAACCCGAAAGTTAAGCGTGCTCAGGCTGGGGTAGTGAGAGGATGGGCGACCATCCGGGAAGTTAGATGATTTGGAATGATGAGGGGTGATTAGAGATTAGAGGTTAAATTGAGCAGTGATGAGGGGTGATTAGAGATTAGAGGTTACAATAATTCAAAATTTTGAAAATCAGGAAAAAATTCAAAAAAAATATCATAAAATTTCCTTTAGTACCGGAACCGGGACTAAAATGGACCTCCAGGCAGCGGCTACGTGGGGGACCTTTAGTAACGACCTTTAGTCCCCGTTCCAGAACCGGGACTAAATGCCCTCTAGAACTGGGACAAAAGGCCCTTTTTCTACTAGTGCAACAGGAATTTAGAGATTGTTTTTACATCATAATGATGAAAGAAATATGCCCTAGAGGCAATAATAAAGTTATTATTTATTTCCTTATTTTATGACAAATGTTTATTATTCATGTTAGAATTGTATTAACCGGAAACATAATACATGTGTGAATACATAGACAAACAGAGTGTCACTAGTATGCCTCTACTTGACTAGCTCGTTAATCGAAGATGGTTGAGTTTCCTAGCCATGGACATGAGTTGTCATTTGATTAATGGGATCACATCATTAGGAGAATGATGTGATTGACTTGACCCATTCCGTTAGCTTAGCACACGATTGTTTAGTATTCTTCTATTGCTTTCATCATGACTTATACATGTTCTTATGACTATGAGATTATGCAACTCCCGTTTACCGGAGGAACACTTTGTGTGCTACCAAACTTCACAAAGTAACTGGGTGATTATAAAGGTGCTCTACAGGTGTCTCCAAAGGTACTTGTTGGGTTGGCGTATTTCAAGATTAGGATTTGTCACTCCGGTGTCGTAGAGGTATCTCTGGGCCCACTCAGTAATGCACATCACTTAAGCCTTGCAAGCATTGAAACTAATGAGTTAATTGCGGGATGATGTATTACGGAACGAGTGAAGAGACTTGCCGGCAACGAGATTGAACTAGGTATTGAGATACCAACGATCGAATCTCGGGCAAGTAACATACCGATGACAAAAGGAACAACGTATGTTGTTATGCGGTTTGACCGATAAAGATCTTCGTAGAATATGTAGGAGCGAATATGAGCATCCAGGTTCCGCTATTGGTTATTGACCGGAGACGTGTCTCGGTCATGTCTACATAGTTCTCAAACCCGTAGGGTCCGCACACTTAAATTTTCGATGACGATTCTATTATGAGTTTATGAGTTTTGATGTACCGAAGGATGTTCGGAGTCCCGGATGTGATCACGGACATGACGAGGAGTCTCGAAATGGTCGAGAAATGAAGATTGATATATTGGAAGCCTATATTTGGATATCGGAAGTTTTCCAGGTGAAATCGGGATTTTACCGGAGTACCGGAGGGGTTACTGGAACCCCCCGGGGGTTTAATGGGCCATAGTGGTCCTTAGTGTAGAAGAGGAGGGGGCCAGGGCAGGTCGCGCACCCCTCCCCTGTAGTCCGAGTAGGACAAGGAGGGGGGCGCCCCCCCTTTCCTTCCCCTCTCTCCTCCTTCCCCCCTTTTCCTAGTCCAACAAGGAAAGGGTGGGAGTAGGACTCTTCCTGGCGCGCCCCTCCTGCCCGGCCGCCTCTCCCCCCTTGCTCGTTTATATACGGGGGCAGGGGGGCACCCCATAGACACAACAACTGATCATTGATCTTTTAGCCATGTGCGGTGCCCCCCTCCACCATATAGTCCACCTCGGTAATATCGTAGCGGTGCTTAGGCAAAGCCCTGCGTCGGTAGAACATCATCATCGTCACCACGCCGTCGTGCTGACGAAACTCTCCCTCAACACTCGGCTGGATCGGAGTTCAAGGGACGTCATCGGGCTGAACATGTGCTGAACTCGGAGGTGCCGTGCGTTCGGTACTTGATCGGTCGGATCGTGAAGACGTATGACTACATCAACCGCGTTGTGCTAACGCTTCCGCTTTCGGCCTACGAGGGTACGTAGACAACACTCTCCTCTCTCGTTTCTATGCATCCCATGATCTTGCGTGTGTGTAGGAATTTTTTTGAAATTACTACGTTCCCCAACAGTGGCATCCGAGCCAGGTTTTATGCGTAGATGTTATATGCACGAGTAGAACACAAGTGAGTTGTGGGCGATACAAGTCATACTGCTTACCAGCATGTCATACTTTGGTTCGGCGGTATTGTTGGATGAAGCGGCCCGGACCGACATTACGCGAGACTGGTTCTACCGACGTGCTTTGCACACAGGTGGCTAGTGGGTGTCAGTTTCTCTAACTTTAGTTGAACCGAGTGTGGCTACGCCCGGTCCTTGAGAAGGTTAAAACAGCACCAACTTGACAAACTACCGTTGTGGTTTTGATGCGTAGGTAAGTACGGTTCTTGCTAAGCCCGTAGCAGCCACGTAAAATTTGCAACAACAAAGTAGAGGACGTCTAACTTGTTTTTGCAGGGCATGTTGTGATGTGATATGGTCCAGACATGCACTACTAGGGAAAAGCCTAGCAGTAGCGCGGGTTTTGGGTGTATCAGTAGCGCGGGTGCCCGCGCTACTGATACAGCGCCACAGCTAACTTGTAGCAGTAGCGCGTGTTGACACACGTTACTGCTATACATGGTTAGCTGTAGCGTGCGTTGCAAACATCTCTACTGCTAATTAGCTGTAGCGGGTCTTATACCCCGCGCTACTGCTATTAATTACTTTCAAAAACCAAAAAAAAAATCTTGATCCCGTGCGTGCTGTCAATGGCAGCAATGGTAAGATCTAGCGATGATTGGTGTCGCCGGAGGCATGAACGGACAGCGGAAGACCAGATCCAGCAGTGGCTGTTGGAGAGGGCCCATTTCTATGGCAGAGCCAGGCCGCGGCGTGGGGCTCCTCTTCCCGACCATGCCAGATAGCTCCGGGTCATCCATGGCGACGACCTGCACGGGCATGGACATGGGAGGGTGAGTCAAACCAGAGGGAGAGAGAGAGAAAAGGAAAACCGAGGGAGAGAGGAAGGTGATGTGGGGAGCAGCGGAGCTAGTCACCGGTGGCGAGGTGCTCCGTTGTGGTGGCGCGGGGCGGCGGCCTCCTAGACGTCGGTGGAAGACCGGCGAGCTCCTAGACGCCGGTGGCGCGAGGTGGCGGCCTCTTTCGGCGCCATGGAGGAGGATGGGTGCATGGGCAAGAGGTCCATGTGAGAGCATATGGAAAGTGAGAGGAGAGAGTGATGGAAGAGAGAAGGGATTTGGGGGAGGAGATGGGGATTCGGCCGAGGATATGGCGACTTCACCTACCTCATACTTAGTAGTAGCGAGGGGTATAAAACCGCGCTACTACTATCAACTTAGTAGTAGCGCGGGTTTATACCCCTCACTACTACTATGGCATGTGTCGGGGGGCACGGTAGAGACCACTTAGTAGTAGCGAGGGTTAAAAACCCGTACTACTACTATCAACTTAGTAGTAGCGAGGGTTAAAAACCCGCGCTACTGCTAATTAGCAGCAGCGCTTCTTTTTGTGCCGCGCTGTTGCTAAGATTCTATGTATAAGGTTTTCCCTAGTAGTGATGATGCTAAATTTTATTGTATCAGATGATCATGTTTTGTAACCGAGTTATTGGCAACTGGCAGGAGCCATATGGTTGTTGCTTTATTGTATGCAATGCAATCGCCCTGTAATGCTTTACTTTATCACTAAGCGGTAGCGATAGTCGTAGAAGCATAAGATTGGCGAGACGACAACGATGCTACAATGGAGATCAAGGTGTCGCGCCGGTGATGATGGTGATCATGACGGTGCTTCGGAGATGGAGATCACAAGCACAAGATGATGATGGCCATATCATATCACTTATATTGATTGCATGTGATGTTTATCTTTTATGCATTTTATCTTGCTTTGATTGACGGTAGCATTATAAGATGATCTCTCACTAAATTTCAAGATAAAAGTGTTCTCCCTGAGTATGCACCATTGCCAAAGTTCGTCGTGCCCAGACACCACGTGATGATCGGGTGTGATAAGCTCTACGTCCATCTACAACGGGTGCAAGCCAGTTTTGCACACGCAGAATACTCAGGTTAAACTTGACGAGCCTAGCATATGCAGATATGGCCTCGGAACACTGAGACCGAAAGGTCGAGCGTGAATCATATAGTAGATATGATCAACATATTGATGTTCACCATTGAAACTACTCCATCTCACGTGATGATCGGACATGGTTTAGTTGATATGGATCACGTGATCACTTAGAAGATTAGAGGGATATCTATCTAAGTGGGAGTTCTTAAGTAATATGATTAATTGAACTTAAATTTATCATGAACTTAGTCCTGGTAGTATTAGCATATCTATGTTGTAGATCAATAGCTCGCGTTTAGCCCCCCTGTTTATTTTGATATGTTTCTAGAGAAAACTAAGTTGAAAGATGTTAGTAGCAATGATGCGGACTTGGTCCGTGATCTGAGGATTATCCTCATTGCTGCACAGAAGAATTATGTCCTTGATGCACCGCTAGGTGACAGACCTATTGCAGGAGCAGATGCAGACGTTATGAACGTTTGGCTAGCTCAATATGATGACTACTTGATAGTTTAGTGCGCCATGCTTAACGGCTTAGAATCGGGACTTCAAAGATGTTTTGAACGTCATGGACCATATGAGATGTTGCAAGAGTTGAAGTTAATATTTCAAGCAAATACCCGAGTTGAGAGATATGAAGTCTCCAACAAGTTCTATAGCTAAAAGATGGAGGATAATAGCTCAAGCAATGAGCATGTGCTCAGATTGTCTGGGTACTACAATCGCTTGAATCAAGTGGGAGTTAATCTACCAGATAAAATAGTGATTGACAGAATTCTCTAGTCACTATCACCAAGTTACTAGAACTTCGTGATGAACTATAATATGCAAGGGATAACGAAAACGATTCCCAAGCTCTTCGTGATGCTAAAATCGACGAAGGTAGAAATCAAGAAAAACATCAAGTGTTGATGGTTGACAAGACCACTAGTTTCAAGAAAAGGGGCAAAGGGAAGAAGGGGAACTTCAAGAAGAACGGCAAGCAAGTTTCTGCTCGAGTGAAGAAGCCCAAGTCTGGAACTAAGCCTGAGACTATGTGCTTCTATTGCAAAGGGACTGGTCACTGGAAGCGGAACTACCCCAAGTAATTGGCAGATAAGAAGTCCATGTTATTGATGTGTACTTTACTAGTTTTTATAGCAACCCCTTAGTATTTGATACTGTTGGAAATATGCCCTAGAGGCAATAATAAAATGGTTATTATTATATTTCTTTGTTCATGATAATTGTCTATTGTTCATGCTATAATTGTGTTATCCGGAAATCGTAATACATGTGTGAATACATAGACCACAACACCATGTCCCTGGTGAGCCTCTAGTTGACTAGCTCGTTGATCAATAGATGGTTATGGTTTCCTAACCATGGACGTTTGATGTCGTTGATAACGGGATCACATCATTAGGAGAATGATGTGATGGACAAGACCCAATCCTAAGCCTATCACAAGATCATGTAGTTCGTATGCTAAAGCTTCTCTAATGTCAAGTATCATTTCCTTAGACCATGAGATTGTGCAACTCCCGGATACCGTAGGAGTGCTTTGGGTGTATCAAACGTCACAACGTAACTGGGTGGCTATAAAGGTGCACTACAGGTATCTCCGAAAGTGTCTGTTGGGTTGGCACGAATCAAGACTGGGATTTGTCACTTCGTGTAAACGGAGAGGTATCTCTGGGCCCACTCGGTAGGACATCATCATAATGTGCACAATGTGATCAAGGAGTTGATCACGGGATGATGTGTTACGGAACGAGTAAAAGAGACTTGCCGGTAACGAGATTGAACAAGGTATCGGGATACCGACGATCGAATCTCGGGCAAGTATCGTACCGCTAGACAAAGGGAATTGTATATGGGATTGATTAAGTCCTTGACATCGTGGTTCATCCGATGAGATCATCGTGGAACATGTGGGAGCCAACATGGGTATCCAGATCCCGCTGTTGGTTATTGACCGGAGAGTCGTCTCGGTCATGTCTGCATGTCTCCCGAACCCGTAGGGTCTACACACTTAAGGTTCGGTGACGCTAGGGTTATAGAGATATTAGTATGCGGTAACCCGAATGTTTTTCGGAGTCCCGGATGAGATCCTGGACGTCACGAGGAGTTCCGGAATGGTCCGGAGGTAAAGAATTATATATAGGAAGTCCTGTTTCGGCCATCGGGACAAGTTTCGGGGTCATCGGTATTGTACCGGGACCACCGGAAGGGTCCCGGGGGTCCACCGGGTGGGACCACCTGCCCCGGGGGGCCACATGGGCTGTAGGGGATGTGCCTTGGCCTATATGGGCCAAGGGCACCAGCCCCAAGAGGCCCATGCGCCAAGAGAAGAGAAAAAGGGGAGAGTCCTAAAGGGGGAAGGCACCTCCGAGGTGCCTTGGGGAGGATGGACTCCTCCCCCCCTTGGCCGCACCCTTCCTTGGAGGAAGGGGCAAGGGCTGCGCCTCCCCCTCTCCCTTGGCCCTATATATAGTGGGGAAAAGGAGGAGCAAACATACCTGAGCCCTGGCGCCTCCCTCTCCCTCCCGTGACACATCTCCCTCCTCCCGCAGCGCTTAGCGAAGCCCTGTTGGAATCCCGCTACTTCCACCACGCCGTCGTGCTGTTGGATCTCCATCAACCTCTCCTCCACCCTTGCTGGATCAAGAAGGAGGAGACGTCGCTGCTCCGTACGTGTGTTGAACGCGGAGGTGCCGTCCGTTCGGCGCTAGGATCATCGGTGATTTGAATCACGACGAGTACGACTCCATCAACCCCGTTCTCTTGAACGCTTCCGCGCGCGATCTACAAGGGTATGTAGATCCACTCCTCCCTCATTGCTAGATGACTCCATAGATAGATCTTGGTGACACGTAGGAAAATTTTGAATTTATGCTACGTTCCCCAACAGTGGCATCATGAGCTAGGTCTATGCGTAGTTACTATGCACGAGTAGAACACAAAGTAGTTGTGGGCGTTGATTTTGTTCAATATGCTTACCGTTACTAGTCCAATCTTGATTCGGCGGCATCGTGGGATGAAGCGGCCCAGACCGACCTTACACGTACTCTTACGCGAGACTGGTTCCACCGACTGACATGCACTAGTTGCATAAGGTGGCTAGCGGGTGTCTGTCTCTCCCACTTTAGTCGGATCGGATTCAATGAAAAGGGTCCTTATGAAGGGTAAATAGCAATTTGCATATCACGTTGTGGTCTTTGCGTAGGTAAGAAACGTTCTTGCAAGAAACCCATAGCAGCCACGTAAAACATGCAAACAACAATTAGAGGACGTCTAACTTGTTTTTGCAGGGTATGCTATGTGATGTGATATGGCCAAAGGATGTGATGAATGATATATGTGATGTATGAGATTGATCATGTTCTTGTAATAGGAATCACGACTTGCATGTCGATGAGTATGACAACCGGCAGGAGCCATAGGAGTTGTCTTTATTTATTTATGACCTGCGTGTCAACATAAACGTCATGTAATTACTTTACTTTATTGCTAACCGTTAGCTGTAATAGTAGAAGTAATAGATGACGTGACAACTTCAAGAAGACACGATGATGGAGATCATGGTGTCATGCCGGTGACGATGATGATCATGGAGCCCCGAAGATGGAGATCAAAAGGAGCAAAGTGATGATGGCCATATCATGTCACTATTTGATTGCATGTGATGTTTATCATGTTTATACATCTTATTTGCTTAGAACGACGGTAGTAAATAAGATGATCCCTTACAACAATTTCAAGAAGTGTTCTCCCCTAACTGTGCACCGTTGCGACAGTTCGTGTTTCGAAGCACCACGTGATGATCGGGTGTTAGATTCTAACGTTCAAATACAACGGGTGTTGACGAGCCTAGCATGTACAGACATGGCCTCGGAACACATGCAAAACACTTAGGGTTAACTTGACGAGCCTAGCATGTACAGACATTGCCTCGGAACACATGCAAAACACTTAGGGTTAACTTGACGAGCCTAGCATGTACAGACATGGCCTCGGAACACAGTAGACCGAAAGGTCGAGCATGAGTCGTATAGAAGATACGATCAACATGAAGATGTTCACCGATGTTGACTAGCCCGTCTCACGTGATGATCAGACATGGCCTAGTTGACTCGGATCATGTAATCACTTAGATGACTAGAGGGATGTCTATCCGAGTGGGAGTTCATAAGATGAACTTAATTATCCTGAACATAGTCAAAAGGATTTTGCAAATTATGTCGTAGCTCACGCTTTAGTTCTACTGTTTAGATATGTTCCTAGAGAAAAATTAGTTGAAAGTTGAAAGTAGCAATTATGCGGACTAGGTCCGTAAACTGAGGATTGTCCTCATTGCTTCATAGAAGGCTTATGTCCTTAATGCACCGCTCAGTGTGCTGAACCTCGAACGTCGTCTGTGGATGTTGCGAACATCTGACATACACGTTTTGATAACTACGTGATAGTTCTGTTAAATGGTTTAGAATTGAGGCACCAAAGATGTTTTTGAAATGTCGCGAAACATATGAGATGTTTCGAGGGCTGAAATTGGGATTTCCGGCTCGTGCCCACGTCAAGAGGTATAAGACCTCCTTCTAGCCTACATACTAAGGGAGAAAAGCTCAATTGTTGAGCTTGTGCTCAGATTGTCTGAGTACAACAATCACTTGAATCAAGTGGGAGTTAATCTTCCAGATGAGATAGTGATGGTTCTCCGAAGTCATTACCACCAAGCTGCTAGAGCTTCGTGATGAACTATAATATATCAGGGACATATATGATGATCCTTGAGATATTCGCGATGTTTGACACCGCGAAAGTAGAAATCAAGAAGGAACATCAATTGTTGATGGTTAGTGAAACCACTAGTTTCAAGAAGGGCAAGGGCAAGAAGGGATACTTCATGACACGGCAATTCAGCTGCTGCTCTAGTGAAGAAACCCAAGGTTGAACCCAAACCCGAGACTAAGTGCTTCTGTAATAAGGGGAACAACCACTGGAGCAGAATTACCCTAGATACTTGGTAGATTAGAAGGCTGGCAAGGTTGATAGAAGTATATTGGATATACATTGTGTTGATGTGTACTTTACTAGTACTCCTAGTAGCACTAGGGTATTAGATACCGGTTCGGTTGCTAAGTGTTAGTAACTCGAAATAAAAGCTACGGAATAAACGGAGACTAGCTAAAGGTGAGCTGATGATATGTGTTGGAAGTGTTTCCAATGTTGATATGATCAAATATCGTACGCTCCCTCTACCATCGAGATTGGTGTTTGCGTTGAGCATAGACATGATTGGATTATGTCTATCGCAATACAGTTATTCATTTAAGGAGAATAATGGTTACTCTGTTTATTTGAATAATACCTTCAATGGTCTTACACCTAAAATGAATGGTTTATTGAATCTCAATCATAGTGGTACACATGTTCATGCCAAAAGATAGTACCACCTACTTGTGGCACTGCCACGTAAGTCATATCGGTATAAAATGCATGAAGAAGCTCCATGTTGATGGATCTTTGGGCTCACTCGTTTTTGAAAGGTTTGAGACATGCGAACCATGTCTATTGGTGTATATGCATGAAGAAACTCCATGCAAATGGACCATTTGGACTCACTTGATTTTGAATCACTTGAGACATGCAAATCATACCACATGGGCAAGATGACTGAAAGCCTCGTTTTTAGTAAAATGGAACTAGAAAGCAACTTGTTGGAAGTAATACATTTTGATGTGTGCAGTCCAATGAGTGCTGAGGCATGTAGTGGATATCGTTATGTTCTTACTTCACAGATGATTTGAGTAGATGTTGAGTATATTTACTTGATAAGTCATAAGTCTGAATTATTGAAAGGTTCAAGCAATTTCAGAGTAAAGTTGAACATCGTCGTGACAAGAGGATAAAATGTCTATGATATGATCGTAGAGATGAATATCTGAATTACCAGTTTGGCACAGAATTAAGACATTGTGGAAGTTGTTTCACAACTGATACAGCCTGGAACACCATAGTGTGATGGTGTGTCCAAACATCATAACTGCACCCTATTGGATATGATGCATACCATGATGTCTCTTATCAAATTACCATGATAGTTTATGGGTTAGGCATTAGAGACAACCACATTCACTTTAAATAGGGCACCACGTAATTCCGTTGAGACGACACCGTGTGAAGTATGGTTTAGAGAAACCTAAGCTGTCATTACTTAAAAGTTTGGGGCTGCGACGCTTATGTGAAAAAGTTTCAGGCTGATAAGCTCGAATCCAAAGCGGATAAATGCATCTTCATAGGACACCCAAAACAGTTGGGTATACCTCCTGTCTCAGATTCGAAAGCAATAAGGGATTGTTTCTAGAATCGGGTCCTTTCTCAAGGAAAAGTTTCTCTCAAAAGAATTGAGTGGGAGGATGGTGGAGACTTGATGAGGTTATTGAACCGTTACTTCAACTAGTGTATAGCAGGGCACAAAGAGTTGTTCCTATGGCACCTACACCAATTGAAGTGGAAGCTTATGATGGTGATCATGAAACTTCATATCAAGTCACTACCAAACCTCGTGGGATGACAAGGATGCGTACTACTTCAGAGTGGTACGTAATCCTGTCTTGGAAGTCATGTTGCTAGACAACAATGAGCCTACGAGCTATGGAGAAGCGATGGTGGGCCCGGATTCCGATAAATGGCTCGAGGCCATAAAATCCGAGAGAGGATCCATGTATGAAAACAAAGTGTAGACTTTGGCAGAACGGCTCGATGGTCGTAAAGCTATTGAGTACAGATGGATTTTGAAAGGAAGACGGACGATGATGGTAAATGTCACCATTAAGAAAGCTCGACTTGTCGTTAAGATGTTTTCCGACAAGTTCAAGGAATTGACTATGATGAGACTTTCTCACCCGTAGCGATGCTAAAGGTCTGTTGGAATTATATTAGCGATTACTGCATTATTTATGAAATCTTGCAGGTAGGATGTCAAAACATTGTTTCCTCGATGTTTTTCTTGAGGAAAGGTTGTATGTGATACAACCGGAAGGTTTTGTCAATCCTGAAAGATGCTAATAAGTATGCAAAGCTCCAGCAATCCTTCTAGGGACTGGAGTAAGCATCTCGGAGTTGGAATGTATGCTTTGATGAGATGATCAAAGATTTTGGTGTATACAAAGTTTATGAGAAACTTGTATTTCCAAAGAAGTGAGTGGGAGCACTATAGAATTTCTGATGAGTATATGTTGTTGACATATTATGGATCAGAAATGACGTAGGATTTCTGGAAAGCATATAGGGTTATTTGGAAAGTTTTTTTTTCAATGGAAAGCCTAGATTAAGCTACTTGAGCATTGAGCATCAAGATCTATAAGGATAGATCAAGACACTTAATAGTACTTTCAAATGAGCACATACCTTGACATGATCTTGAAGGTGTTCAAGATGGATCAGTCAAAGAAGGAGTTCTTTCCTGAGTTGTAAGGTATGAAGTTAAGACTTAAAGCTCGACCACGGCAGAATAGAGAGAAAGGACGAAGGTCGTCCCCTATGCTTAAGACATAGGCCCTACAATATGCTATGCTATGTACCGCACCTGAAATGTGCCTTGCCATGAGTCAGTCAAGGGGTACAAGAGTGATCCAAGAATGGATCACAAGACAGCGGTCAAAGTTATCCTTAGTAACTAATGGACTAAGGAATTTTCTCGATTATGGAGGTGGTAAAAGAGTTCGTCGTAAAGGGTTACGCCGATGCAAACTTTGACACTAATCCAGATTATTCGGGTAGTAAACTGGATTCGTATAGTAGAACAGTTATTTGGAATAGCTCCAAATAGAGCGTGGTAGCTGCATCTAGGAGATGACATAGAGATTTGTAAAGCACACACGGATCTGAAAGGTTCAGACCCGTTGACTATAACCTCTCTCACAAGCATAACATGATCAAACCCAGAACTCATCAAGTGTTAATCACATGGTAAATGTGAACTAGATTATTGACTCTAGTAAACTCCTTGGGTGTTAGTCACATGGGGATGTGACCTTGAGTGTTAATCACATATCGATGTGAACTAGATTATTGACTCTAGTGCAAGTGGGAGACTGTTGGAAATATGCCCTAGAGGCAATAATAAATTAGTTATTATTATATTTCCTTGTTCATGATAATCGTTTATTATCCATGCTATAATTGTATTGATAGGAAACTCAGATACATGTGTGGATACATAGACAACACCATGTCCCTGGTGAGCCTCTAGTTGACTAGCTCGTTGATCAATAGATGGTTATGGTTTCCTAACCATGGACGTTGGATGTCGTTGATAACGGGATCACATCATTAGGAGAATGATGTGATGGACAAGACCCAATCCTAAGCCTAGCACAAGATCATGTAGTTCGTATGCTAAAGCTTTTCTAATGTCAAGTATCATTTCCTTAGACCATGAGATTGTGCAACTCCCGGATACCGTAGGAGTGCTTTGGGTGTATCAAACGTCACAACGTAACTGGGTGGCTATAAAGGTGCACTACAGGTATCTCCGAAAGTGTCTGTTGGGTTGGCACGAATCAAGACTGGGATTTGTCACTCCGTGTAAACGGAGAGGTATCTCTGGGCCCACTCGGTAGGACATCATCATAATGTGCACAATGTGATCAAGGAGTTGATCACGGGATGATGTGTTACGGAACGAGTAAAAGAGACTTGCCAGTAACGAGATTGAACAAGGTATCGGGATACCGACGATCGAATCTCGGGCAAGTATCGTACCGCTAGACAAAGGGAATTGTATACGGGATTGATTAAGTCCTTGACATCGTGGTTCATCCGATGAGATCATCGTGGAACATGTGGGAGCCAACATGGGTATCCAGATCCCGCTGTTGGTTATTGACCGGAGAGTCGTCTCGGTCATGTCTGCATGTCTCCCGAACCCGTAGGGTCTACACACTTAAGGTTCGGTGACGCTAGGGTTATAGAGATATTAGTATGCGGTAACCCGAATGTTGTTCGGAGTCCCGGATGAGAGCCCGGACGTCACGAGGAGTTCCGGAATGGTCCGGAGGTAAAGAATTATATATAGGAAGTCCTGTTTCGGCCATCGGGACAAGTTTCGGGGTCATCGGTATTGTACTGGGACCACCGGAAGGGTCCCGGGGGTCCACCGGGTGGGGCCACCTGCCCCGGGGGGCCACATGGGCTGTAGGGGATGTGCCTTGGCCTATATGGGCCAAGGGCACCAGCCCCAAGAGGCCCATGCGCCAAGAGAAGAGAAAAAGGGGAGAGTCCTAAAGGGGGAAGGCACCTCCGAGGTGCCTTGGGGAGGATGGACTCCTCCCCCCCTTGGCCGGACCCTTCCTTGGAGGAAGGGGCAAGGGCTGCGCCTCCCCCTCTCCCTTGGCCCTATATATAGTGGGGAAAAGGAGGAGCAAACATACCTGAGCCCTGGCGCCTCCCTCTCCCTCCCGTGACACATCTCCCTCCTCCCGCAGCGCTTAGCGAAGCCCTGTTGGAATCCCGCTACTTCCACCAGGACGTCGTGCTGTTGGATCTCCATCAACCTCTCCTCCCCCCTTGCTGGATCAAGAAGGAGGAGACATCGCTGCTCCATACGTGTGTTGAACGCGGAGGTGCCGTCCGTTCGCAGCTAGGATCATCGGTGATTTGAATCACGACGAGTACGACTCCATCAACCCCGTTCTCTTGAACGCTTCCGCGCGCGATCTACAAGGGTATGTAGATCCACTCCTCCCTCGTTGCTAGATGACTCCATAGATAGATCTTGGTGACACGTAGGAAATTTTTGAATTTATGCTACGTTCCCCAACAGCCCCTGCCTCCGTATATAAAGGCTCAAGGGGGGGGGTGCGGCCGGCCTAGGAGAGGCGCGCCAGGAGGAGTCCTACTCCCTCCGGGAGTAGGACCCCCCCCCCCAATCCTAGTTGGAATAGGATTCGCGGAAGGGGGAAAAGAGGAAAGGGGGCCGGCCCCCTCTCCTTGTCCTATTCGGACCAAGGGAGGGGAGGGGCGCGCGGCCCATCTCTGGCTGCCTCTTCTCTTTTCCACTAAGGCCCACTAAGCCCCATATATCTCCCGGGGGGTTCCCGTAACCTCCCGGTACTCCGGTAAAATCCCGATTTCACCCGGAAAACTTCCGATATCCAAACATAGGCTTCCAATATATCAATCTTTATGTCTCGGCCATTTCGAGACTCCTCGTCATGTCCGTGATCACATCCGGGACTCCGAACAACCTTCCGTACATCAAAACGTATAAACTCATAATATAACTGTCATCAAAACCTTAAGCGTGCGGACCCTACGGGTTCGAGAACAATGTAGACATGACCGAGACACGTCTCCGGTCAATAACCAATAGCGGGACCTGGATGCCCATATTGGCTCCTACATATTCTACGAAGATCTTTATCGGTCAGACCGCATAACAACATACGTTGTTCCCTTTGTCATCGGTATGTTACTTGCCCGAGATTCGATCGTCGGTATCCAATAACTAGTTCAATACCGTTACCGGCAAGTGTCTTTACTCATTCCGTAATACATCATCCCGCAACTAACTCATTAGTTACAATGCTTGCAAGGATTAAGTGATGTGCATTACCGAGAGGGCCCAGAGATACCTCTCCGACGATCGGAGTGACAAATCCTAATCTCGAAATACGTCAGCCCAACATGTACCTTTGGAGACACCTATAGAGTACCTTTATAATCACCCAGTTACGTTGTGACGTTTGGTAGCACACAAAGTGTTCCTCCGGCACACGGGAGTTACATAATCTCATAGTTATAGGAACATGTATAAGTCATGAAGAAAGCTATAGCAACATACTAAACGATCGGATGCTAAGCTAATGGAATGGGTCATGTCAATCAGATCATTCAACTAATGATGTGATCCCGTTAATCAAATGACATCTCTTTGTCCATGGTTAGGAAACATAACCATCTTTGATTAACGAGCTAGTCAAGTAGAGGCATACTAGTGACACTCTGTTTGTCTATGTATTCACACATGTATTATGTTTCCGGTTAATACAATTCTAGCATGAATAATAAACTTTTATCATGATATAAGGAAATAAATAATAACTTTATTATTGCCTCTAGGGCATATTTCCTTCAATCTCCCACTTGCACTAGAGTCAATAATCTAGATTACACAGTAATGATTCTAACACCCATGGAGCTTTGGTGCTGATCATGTTTTGCTCGTGGAAGAGGCTTAGTCAACGGGTCTGCTACATTCAGCTCCGTATGTATCTTGCAAATTTCTTTGTCTCCCACCTGGACTAGATCCCGGATGGAATTGAAGCGTCTCTTGATGTGTTTGGTTCTCTTGTGAAACCTGGATTCCTTTGCCAAGGCAATTGCACCAGTATTGTCACAAAAGATCTTCATTGGACCCGATGCACTAGGTATGACACCTAGATCGGATATGAACTCCTTCATCCAGACTCCTTCATTTGCTGCTTCCGAAGGAGCTATGTACTCCGCTTCACATGTAGATCCCGCCACGACGCTTTGTTTAGAACTGCACCAACTGACAGCTCCACCGTTTAAAGTAAACATGTATCCGGTTTGCAATTTAGAATCGTCCGGATCAGTGTCAAAGCTTGCATCAACGTAACCGTTTACGATGAGCTCTTTGTCACCTCCATATACGAGAAACATATCCTTAGTCCTTTTTCAGGTATTTCAGGATGTTCTTGACCGCTGTCCAGTGATCCACTCCTGGATTACTTTGGTACCTCCCTGCTAGACTTATAGCAAGGCACACATCAGGTATGGTACACAGCATTGCATACATGATAGAGCCTATGGTTGAAGCATAGGGAACATCTTTCATTTTCTCTCTATCTTCTGCAGTGTTCGGGCATTGAGTCTGACTCAACTTCACACCTTGTAACACAGGCAAGAACCCTTTCTTTGCTTGATCCATTTTGAACTTCTTCAAAATCTTGTCAAGGTATGTGCTTTGTGAGAGTCCAATTAAGCGTCTTGATCTATCTCTATAGATCTTTATGCCTAATATGTAAGCAGCTTCACCGAGGTCTTTCATTGAAAAACTCTTATTCAGGTATCCCTTTATGCTATCCAGAAATTCTATATCATTTCCAATCAGTAATATGTCATGCACATATAATATTAGAAATGCTACAGAGCTCCCACTCACTTTCTTGTAAATACAGGCTTCTCCGAAAGTCTGTATAAAACCAAATGCTTTGATCACACTATCAAAGCATTTATTCCAACTCCGAGAGGCTTGCACCAGTCCATAAATGGATCGCTGGAGCTTGCACACTTTGTTAGCTCCTTTTGGATCGACAAAACCTTCCGGTTGCATCATATACAACTCTTCTTCCAGAAATCCATTCAGGAATGCAGTTTTGACATCCATCTGCCAAATTTCAAAATCATAAAATGTGGCAATTGCTAACATGATTCGGACAGACTTAAGCATCTCTACGGGTGAGAAGGTCTCATCGTAGTCAACCCCTTGAACTTGTCGAAAATCTTTTGCAACAAGTCGAGCTTTGTAGACAGTAATATTACCGTCAGCATTAGTCTTCTTCTTGAAGATCCATTTATTCTCAATTGCTTGCCGATCATCGGGCAAGTCAACCAAAGTCCATACTTTGTTCTCATACATGGATCCCATCTCGGATTTCATGGCTTCAAGCCATTTTGCGGAATCTGGGCTCACCATCGCTTCTTCATAGTTCGTAGGTTCATCATGATCTAGTAGCATGATTTCCAGAATAGGATTACCATACCACTCTGGCGCGGATCTTACCCTGGTTGATCTACGAGGTTCAGTAGTATCTTGTTCTGAAGTTTCATGATCATTATCATTAGCTTTCCTCACTAATTGGTGTAGGTGTCGCAGAAACAGTTTTCTGTGATGTACTACTTTCCAATAAGGGAGCAGGTACGGTTACCTCGTCAAGTTCTACTTTCCTCCCACTCACTTCTTTCGAGAGAAACTCCTTCTCTAGAAAGGATCCATTCTTAGCAACGAATGTCTTGCCTTCGGATCTGTGATAGAAGGTGTACCCAACAGTCTCCTTTGGGTATCCTATGAAGACACATTTCTCTGATTTGGGTTCGAGCTTATCAGGTTGAAGCTTTTTCACATAAGCATCTGTTGGGGAACGTAGTAATTTCAAAATTTTCCTACGCACACGCAAGATCATGGTGATGCATAGCAACGAGGGGGAGAGTATGATCTACGTACCCTTGTAGATCGCAACGGAAGCATTGACACAACGTAGAGGAAGTAGTCGTACGTCTTCTTCCCGATCCGGCCGATCCAAGCACCGTTACTCCGGCACCTCCGAGTTCTTAGCACACGTACAGCTCGATGACGATCCCCGGGCTCCGATGCAGCAAAGCTTCAGGGAGGAGTTCCGTCAGCATGACGGCGTGGTGACGATCTTGATGTTCTACCGACACAGGGCTTCGCCTAAGCACTACAACGATATGATCGAGGTGGAATATGGTGGCAGGGGGCACCGCACACAGCTAAGGAACGATCTCAATGATCAACTTGTGTGTTCTAAGGTGCCCCCTTGCCACCGTATATAAAGGAGCAAGGGGAGGAGGCGGCCGGCCAGGGTGTGGCGCGCCAAGGGGAGTCCTACTCCCACCGGGAGTAGGACTCCTAGTTGGACTAGGAGAGAGAGGGGGGAAATAGGAGGAAGAGAGGAAGGAAAGGAAAGGGGGGGGGGCGCCGCCCCCCTTCCCTTGTCCTATTCGGACTAGCAAGGGGAGGGGCGCGCGGCCACCTCCTGCCTCCTCTCCTCTTCTCCCTTAAGGCCCATGTAGGCCCAATAACCCCCCCCCCCCCGGGGGGGGGGGGTTCCGGTAACCCTCCGGTACTCCGGTAAAATGCCGATTTCACCCGGAACAATTCCGATGTCCAAATGTAGGCTTCCAATATATCAATCTTTATGTCTCGACCATTTCGAGACTCCTCGTCATGTCCGTGATCACATCCGGGACTCCGAACTAACTTCGGTACATCAAAATGTATAAACTCATAATAACTGTCATCGTAACTTTAAGCGTGCGGACCCTACGGTTCGAGAACAGTGTAGACATGACCAAGACACGTCTCCAGTCAATAACCAATAGCGGGACCTGGATGCCCATATTGGCTCCTACATATTCTTTGAAGATCTTTATCGGTCAGACCGCATAACAACATACGTTGTTCCCTTTGTCATCGGTATGTTACTTGCCCGAGATTCAATCGTCGGTATCCAATACCTAGTTCAATCTCGTTACCGGCAAGTCTCTTTACTCGTTTCGTAATACATCATCCCGCAACTAACTCATTAGTTGCAATGCTTGCAAGGCTTAAGTGATGTGCATTACCGAGAGGGCCCAGAGATACCTCTCTGACATTCGGAGTGACAAATCCTAATCTCGAAATACGCCAACCCAACATGTACCTTTGGAGACACCTGTAGAGCTCCTTTATAATCACCCAGTTACGTTGTGACGTTTGGTAGCACACAAAGTGTTCCTCCGGCAAACGGGAGTTGCATAATCTCATAGTCATAGGAACATGTATAAGTCATGAAGAAAGAAATAGCAACATACTAAACGATCGGGTGCTAAGCTAATGGAATGGGTCATGTCAATCAGATCATTCAACTAATGATGTGATCCCATTTATCAAATAACAACTCTTTGTCCATGGTTAGGAAACATAACCATCTTTGATTAACGAGCTAGTCAAGTAGAGGCATACTAGTGACACTCTGTTTGTCTATGTATTCACACATGTATTATGTTTTCGGTTAATACAATTCTAGCATGAATAATAAACATTTATCATGATATAAGGAAATAAATAATAACTTTATTATTGCCTCTAGGGCATATTTCCTTCAGTCTCCCACTTGCACTAGAGTCAATAATCTAGATCACATTGCCATGTGATTTAAC
This sequence comes from Triticum urartu, assembly GCF_056163025.1. Lineage (NCBI taxonomy): Eukaryota > Viridiplantae > Streptophyta > Magnoliopsida > Poales > Poaceae > Triticum > Triticum urartu. The sequence continues at coordinate 600,511,389 of NC_141878.1, forward strand.
ATCAATAGTTCACATCTTTATGTGATTGGTTCACATCTCCATGTGACTAACACCCAAAGGGTTTACTAGATTCAATAATCTAGTTCACATCGCTATGTGATTAAGACCCAAAAAGTGATCATGTTTTGCTTGTGAGAGAAGTTTAGTCAACGGGTCTGCCACATGCAGATCCGCATGTATTTTGCAAATCTCTATGTCAACAATGCTCTGCATGGAGCTACTCTAGCTAATTGCTCCCACTTTCAATATGTATCCAGATTGAGACCTAGAGTCATCTGGATCAGTGTCAAAACTTGCATCGATGTAACCCTTTATGACGAACCTTTTGTCACCTCCGTAATCGAGAAACATATCCTTATTCCAGTAAGGATAATTTTGACCGCTGTCCAGTGATCTACTCCTAGATCACTATTGTACTCCCATGCCAATCAGTGTAGGGTATACAATAGATCTGGTACACAGCATGGCATACTTTATAGAACCTATGGCTGAGGCATAGGGAATGACTTTCATTCTCTTTCTATCTTCTGTCGTGGTCGGGCTTTGAGTCTTACTCAATTTCACACCTTATGACACAGGCAAGAACTCCTTCTTTGACTGTTCCATTTTGAACTACTTCAAAATCTTTTCAAGGTATGTACTCATTGAAAAAACTTATCGAGCGTCTTGATCTATCTCTATAGATCTTGATGCTCAATATGTAAGCAGCTTCTTCGAAGTCTTTCTTTGAAAAACTCCTTTCAAACACTCCTTTATGCTTTACAGAATAATTCTACATTATTTCCGATCATAAATATGTCATTCACATATACTTATCAGAAATGTTGTAGTGCTCCCACTCACTTTCTTGTAAATACAGGCTTCACCATAAGTCTGTATGAAACTATATGCTTTGATCAACTCATCAAAGCGTATATTCCGACTCCGAGATGCTTGCACCAGTCCACAGATGGATCACTGGAGTTTGCACACTTTGTTAGCACCTTTCGGATTGACAAAACCTTCTGGTTGCATCATATACAACTTTTCTTTAATAAATCCATTAAGGAATGCAGTTTTGTTTATCCATTTGCCAGATTTCATAAAATGCGACAGTTACTAACATGATTCGGACAGACTCAAGCATAGATACGAGTGAGAAACTCTCATCGTAGTCAACACCTTGAACTTGTCAAAAACCTTTTGCGACAATTCTAGCTTTATAGATAGTAACACTACTATCAGCGTCCGTCTTCCTCTTGAAGATCCATTTATTCTCAATTGCTCGCCGATCATCGGGCAAGTCAACCAAAGTCCATACTTTGTTCTCATACATGGATCATATCTCAGATTTCATGGCCTCAAGCCATTTATCGGAATCTGGGCTCATCATCGCTTCCTCATAATTCGTAGGTTCGTCATGGTCAAGTAACATGACCTCCAGAATAGGATTACCGTACCACTCTGGTGTGGATCTCACTCTGGTTTACCTACGAGATTCGGTAGTAACTTGATCTGAAGTTACATGATCAACATCATTAGCTTCGTCACTAATTGGTGTAGTAGTCACAAGAACAGATTTCTGTGGTGAACTACTTTCCAATAAGGGATAAGGTACAATTATCTTATCAAGTTTTCTACTTTCCTCCCACTCACTTCTTTCGAGAGAAACTCCTTCTCTAGAAAGGATCCATTCCTAGCAACGAATAGCTTGCCTTCGGATCTGTGATAGAAGGTGTACCCAACATTTTTCTTTCTGGGTATCCTATGAAGACGCACTTCTCCGATTTGGGTTTGAGCTTATCAAGTTGAAACCTTTTCATATAAGCATTGCAACCCAAACTTTAAGAAACGACAACTTTGGTTTCTTGCCAAACCACAGTTCAGATTATGTCGTCTCAACGGACTTAGATGGTGCCCTTTTTAACGTGAATGCAGCTGTCTTTAATGCATAATCCCAAAATGATATTGGTAAATCGGTAAGAAACATCATAGATTGTACTATATCCAATAAAGTATGGTTATGACGTTCGGACACACCATTATCTTGTGGTGTTCCAGGCGGCGTGAGTAGTGAAACTATTTCACATTGTTTTTAACTGAAGACCAAACTCGTAACTCAAATATTTTACCTCTGCGGTCATATCGTAGAAACTTTTATTTTCTTTTAACGATGATTTTCTTCTTCACTTTGAAATTCTTTGAACTGTTCAAATGTTTCAGACTTATGTTTCATCAAGTAGATATCCCCATATCTGCTCAAATCATCTGTGAAGGTCAGAAAATAATGATACCTGCTGCAAGCCTTAATATTCATCGGACCACATACATCAGTATGTATGATTTCCAACAAATCTGTTGCTTGCTTCATTGTTCCGGAGAACGTCGTTTTAGTCATCTTGCCCATAAGGCATGGTTCGCAAGCATCAACTGATTCATAATCAAGTGATTCCAAAAGCCCATCAGCATGGAGTTTCTTCATGCGCTTTACACCAATATGACCTAAACAGCAGTGCCACAAATAAGTTGCACTATCATTATTAACTTTGCATCTTTTGGTTTCAATATTATGATTATGTGTATCACTACGATCGAGATCGAACGAACTATTTTCATTGGGTGTGTAACCATATAAGGTTTTATTCATGTAAACAGAACAACAATTTATTCTCTTACTTAAATGAATAACCGTATTACAATAAACATGATCAAATCATATTCATGCTCAACGCAAACACCAAATAAAACTTATTTAGGTTCAACACTAATCCCGAAATTATAGGGAGTGTGCGATGATGATCATATCAATCTTGGAACCACTTCCAACACACATCGTCACTTCACCCTTAACTAGTCTCTATTTATTCTGCAATTCCCGTTTCGAGTTACTAATCTTAGAAACTGAACTAGGATCAAACACTGAGGGGTTGCTATAAACACTAGTAAAGTACACATCAATAACATGTATATCAAATATACTTATGTTCACTTTGCCATCCTTCTTATCCGCCAATCACTTGGGTTAGTTCCGCTTCCAGTGACCAGTCCCTTTGTAGTAGAAGCACTTTGTCTCAGGCTTAAGACCAGACTTGGGCTTCCTCACATGAGTAGCAACTTGCTTGCCGTTCTTTTGAAGTTCCCCTTCTTCCCTTTGCCCTTTTCTTGAAACTAGTGATCTTGTCAACCATCAACACTTGATGTTTTTCTTGATTTCTACCTTCGTTGATTTCAGCATCACGAAGAGCTTGGGAGTTGTTTCCGTTATCCCTTGCTTATTATAGTTCATCACGAAGTTCTACTAACTTGGTGATGGTGACTAGAGAATTCTGTCAATCACTATCTTATCTGGAAGATTAACTCCCACTTGATTCAAGCGATTGTAGTACCCAGACAATCTGAGCACATGCTCACTGGTTGAGCGATTCTCCTCCATCTTTTAGCTATAGAACTTGTTGGAGACTTCATATCTCTCAACTCGGGTATTTGCTTGAAATATTAACTTCAACTCCTGGAACATCTCATATGGTCCATGACGTTCAAAACGTCTTTGAAGTCCCGATTCTAAGCCATTAAGCATGGTGCACTAAACTATCAAGTAGTCATCATATTGAGCTAGCCAAACGTTCATAATATCTGCATTTGCTCCTGCAATAGGTCTGTCACCTAGCGGTGCATCAAGGACACAATTCTTCTGTGCAGCAATGAGGATAAACCTCAGATCACGGATCCAATCCGTATCATTGCTACTAACATCTTTCAACACAATTTTATCTAGGAACATATCAAAATAAACACAGGGAAGCAACAACGCGAGCTATTGATCTACAACATAATTTGCAAAATACTACCAGGACTAAGTTCATGATAAATTTAAGTTCAATTAATCATATTACTTAAGAACTCCCACTTAGATAGACATCCCTCTAATCCTCTAAGTGATTACGTGATCCAAATCAACTAAACCATGTCCAATCATCACGTGAGATGGAGTAGTTTCATCGGTGAACATCATTATGTTGATCATATCTACTATATGATTCACGCTCGACCTTTCGGTCTCCGTGTTCCGAGGCCATATCTGTATATGCTTGGCTCGTCAAGTATAACCTGAGTATTCCGCGTGTGCAACTGTTTTGCACCCGTTGTATTTGAACGTAGAGCCTATCACACCCGATCATCACGTGGTGTCTCAGCACGAAGAACTTTCGCAACGGTGCATACTCAGGGAGAACACTTCTTGATAATTTAGTGAGAGATCATCTTATAATGCTACCGTCAATCAAAGCAAGATAAGATGCATAAAAGATAAACATCATATGAAATCAAAATATGTGACATGATATGGCGATCATCATCTTGCTTCTTTGATCTCCATCTCCAAAGTACTGTCATGATCTATATCATCACCGGCATTACACCATGATCTCCATCATCTTGATCTATATCAATGTGTCGTCACGTGGTCGTCTCGCCAACAATTGCTCTTGCAACTATTGCTATCGCATAGTGATAAAGTAAAGCAATTATTGGACGCTTGCATCTTATGCAATAAAGAGACAACCATAAGGCTTTTGCTAGTTGCCGATAACTTCAAAAAAACATGATCATGTCATACAACAACTTATATCTCATCACGTCTTGACCATATCACATCACAACATGCCCTGCAAAAACAAGTTAGACGTCCTCTACTTTGTTGTTGCAAGTTTTACGTGGCTGCTACGGGCTGAGCAAGAACCGTTCTTACCTACGCATCAAAAACCACAACGATAGTTTGTCAATTTGACTCCGTTTTAACCTTTGCAAGGACCGGGCGTAGCCACACTCGGTTCAACTAAAGTTGGAGAAACAGTCACCCGCAAGTCACCTATGTGCATAGCACGTCGGGGAAACCGGTCTCGCGTAAGCGTACACGTAATGTCGGTCCGGGCCGCTTCATCCAACAATAGCGCCGAACCAAAGTATGACATGCTGGTAGGCAGTATGACTTATATCGCCCACAACTCACTTGTGTTCTACTCGTGCATATAACATCAAACCATAAAATGAGGCTCGGATGCCATTATTATGAGGGATCATTTTATTATGGCGCACATTTAGGGGGAACACTTTCAAAAAAATTCCTACGCACACGCAAGATCATGGTGATGCATAGCAACGAGGGGGAGAGTATGATCTACGTACCCTTGTAGATCGCAACGGAAGCGTTGACACAACGTAGAGGAAGTACTCGTACGTCTTCTTCCCGATCCGACCGATCCAAGCACCGTTACTCCGGCACCTCCGAGTTCTTAGCACACGTACAGCTCGATGACGATCCCCGGCCTCCGATCCAGCAAAGCTTCGGGGAGGAGTTCCGTTAGCACGACGGCGTGGTGACGATCTTGATGTTCTACCGACGCAGGGCTTCACCTAAGCACTACAACGATATGATCGAGGTGGAATATGGTGGCAGGGGGCACCGCACACGGCCAAGGAATGATCTCAATGATCAACTTGTGTGTTCTAGGGTGCCCCCTTGCCTCCGTATATAAAGGAGCAAGGGGAGGAGGCGGCCGTCCAGGGTGTGGCGCGCCAAGGGGAGTCCTACTCCCGGTGGGAGTAGGACTCCTAGTTGGACTAGGAGAGAGAGGGGGGAAATAGGAGGAAGAGAGGAAGGAAAGGAAAGGGGGGGGCGCCCCCCTTCCCTTGTCCTATTCAGACTAGGAAGGGGAGGGGCGCGCGGCCACCTCTTGCCTCCTCTCCTCTACTCCCTTAAGGCCCATGTAGGCCCAATAACCCCCCCCCCCCCCGGGGGGGGGGTTCCGGTAACCCTCCGGTACTCCGGTAAAATGCCGATTTCACCCGGAACAATTCCGATGTCCAAATGTAGGCTTCCAATATATCAATCTTTATGTCTCGACCATTTTGAGACTCCTCGTCATGTCCGTGATCACGTCCGGGACTCCGAACTAACTTCGGTACATCAAAATGTATAAACTCATAATAACTATCATCGTAACTTTAAGCGTGCGGACCCTACGGTTCGAGAACAGTGTAGACATCACCGAGACATGTCTCCGGTCAATAACCAATAGCGGGACCTGGATGCCCATATTGGCTCCTACATATTCTTCGAAGATCTTTATCGGTCAGACCGCATAACAACATACGTTGTTCCCTTTGTCATCGGTATGTTACTTGCCCGAGATTCGATCGTCGGCAAGTCTCTTTACTCGTTTCGTAATACATCATCCCGCAACTAACTCATTAGTTGCAATGCTTGCAAGGCTTAAGTGATGTGCATTACTGAGAGGGCCCAGAGATACCTCTCTGACATTCGGAGTGACAAATCCTAATCTCGAAATACGCCAACCCAACATGTACCTTTGGAGACACCTGTAGAGCTCCTTTATAATCACCCAGTTACGTTGTGACGTTTGGTAGCACACAAAGTGTTCCTCCGGCAAACGGGGGTTGCATAATCTCATAGTCATAGGAACATGTATAAGTCATGAAGAAAGAAATAGCAACATACTAAATGATCGGGTGCTAAGCTAATGGAATGGGTCATGTCAATCAGATCATTCAACTAATGATGTGATCCCGTTAATCAAATAACAACTCTTTGTCCATGGTTAGGAAACATAACCATCTTTGATTAACGAGCTAGTCAAGTAGAGGCATACTAGTGACACTCTGTTTGTCTATGTATTCACACATGTATTATGTTTCCGGTTAATACAATTCTATCATGAATAATAAACATTTATCATGATATAAGGAAATAAATAATAACTTTATTATTGCCTCTAGGGCATATTTCCTTCAGCATCGCTGCCCCAAACTTTAAGAAACGACAACTTTGGTTTCTTGCCAAACCATAGTTCATAAGGCGTCGTCTCAACAGATTTTGATGGTGCCCTATTTAACGTGAATGCGGCCGTCTCTAAAGCATAACCCCAAAACGATAGCGGTAAATCATTAAGAGACATCATAGATCGCACCATATCTAGTAAAGTACGATTACGACGTTCAGACACACCATTATGCTGAGGTGTTCCGGGTGGCGTGAGTTGCGAAACTATTCCGCATTGCTTCAAATGTACACCAAACTCGTAACTCAAATATTCTCCTCCACGATCAGATCGTAGAAACTTTATTTTCTTGTTACGATGATTTTCAACTTCACTCTGAAATTCTTTGAGCTTTTCAAATGTTTCAGACTTATGTTTCATTAAGTAGATATACCCACATCTGCTTAAGTCATCTATGAAGGTGAGAAAATAACGATATCCGCCACGAGCCTCAATATTCATCGGACCACATACATCTGTATGTATGATTTCCAACAAATCTGTTGCTCTCTCCATAGTGCCGGAGAACGGTGTTTTAGTCATCTTGCCCATGAGGCACGGTTCGCAAGTACCAAGTGATTCATAATCAAGTGGTTCCAAAAGCCCATCAGTATGGAGTTTCTTCATGCGCTTTATACCGATATGACCTAAACGACAGTGCCACAAATAAGTTGCACTATCATTATCAACTCTGCATCTTTTGGCTTCAACATTATGAATATGTGTGTTACTACTATCGAGATTCATCAAAAATAGACCACTCCTCAAAGGTGCATGACCATAAAAGATATTACTCATATAAATAGAACAACCATTATTCTCTGATTTAAATGAATAACCGTCTTTGGAACCATTTCCCACGCGCATCGTCACCTCGTCCTTTGCCAGTGTTCGCTTAATCCGTAGTCCCTGTTTCGAGTTGCAAATATTAGCAACAGAACCAGTATCAAATACCCAGGTGCTACTGCGAGCTCTATTAAGGTACACATCAATAACATGTATATCACATATACCTTTGTTCACCTTGCCATCCTTCTTATCCGCCAAATACTTGGGGCAGTTCCGCTTCCAGTGACCAGTTTGCTTGCAGTAGAAGCACTCAGTTTCAGGCTTAGGTCCAGACTTGCGTTTCTTCTCTTGAGCAGCAACTTGCTTGCTGTTCTTCTTGAAGTTCCCCTTCTTCTTCCCTTTGCCCTTTTTCTTGAAACTAGTGGTCTTGTTGACCATCAACACTTGATGCTCCTTTTTGATTTCTACCTCTGCAGCTTTCAGCATTGCGAAGAGCTCGGGAATAGTCTTATTCATCCCTTGCATATTATAGTTCATCACGAAGCTCTTGTAGCTTGGTGGCAGTGATTGGAGAATTCTGTCAATGACGCAATCATCTGGAAGATTAACTCCCATCTAAATCAAGTGATTATTATACCCAGACATTTTGAGTATATGCTCACTGACAGAACTATTCTCCTCCATCTTGCAGCTATAGAACTTATTGGAGACTTCATATCTCTCAATCCGGGCATTTGCTTGAAATATTAACTTCAACTCCTGGAACATCTCATATGCTCCATGACGTTCAAAACATCGTTGAAGTCCCGATTCTAAGCCGTAAAGCATGGCACACTGAACTATTGAGTAGTCATTAGCTTTGCTCTGCCAGACGTTCATAACATCTGGTGTTGCTCCACCAGCAGGCCTGGCACCCAGCGGTGCTTCCAGGACGTAATTCTTCTGTGCAGCAATGAGGATAATCCTCAAGTTACGGATCCAGTCCGTGTAATTTCTACCATCATCTTTCAACTTTGCTTTCTCAAGGAACGCATTAAAATTTAACGGAACAACAGCACGGGCCATCTATCTAGAGTCAAACATACATAAGCAAGATACTATCAGGTACCAAGTTCATGATAAATTTAAGTTCAGTTAATCATATTACTTAAGAACTCCCACTTAGATAGACATCCCTCTAATCTTCTAAGTGATCACGTGATCCAAATCAACTAAACCATAACCGATCATCACGTGAAATGGAGTAGTTTTCAATGGTGAACATCACTATGTTGATCATATCTACTATATGACTCACGCTCGATCTTTCGATCTCAGTGTTCCGAGGCCATATCTGCATATGCTAGGCTCGTCAAGTTTAACCTGAGTATTCTGCGTGTGCAAAACTGTCTTGCACCCGTTGTAGATGGACGTAGAGCTTATCACACCCAATCATCACGTGGTGTCTGTGCACGACGAGCTTTGGCAATGGTGTATACTCAGGGAGAACACTTTTATCTTGATAATTTAGTGAGAGATCATCTTATAATGCTACCGTCAATCAAAGCAAGATAAGATGCATAAAAGATAAACATCACATGCAATCAATATAAGTGATATGATATGGCCATCATCATCTTGTGCTTGTGATCTCCATCTCCGAAGCACCTATCATGATCACCATCGTCACCGGCGCGACACCTTGATCTCCATCGTAGCATCGTTGTCGTCTCGCCAATCTTATGCTTCCACGACTATCGCTACCGCTTAGTGATAAAGTAAAGCATTACAGCGCGATTGCATTGCATACAATAAAGCGACAACCATATGGCTCCTGCCAGTTGCCGATAACTCGGTTACAAAACATGATCATCTCATACAATAAAATTTAGCATCATGTCTTGACCATATCACATCACAACATGCCCTGCAAAAACAAGTTAGACATCCTCCACTTTGTTGTTGCAAGTTTTACGTGGCTACTACGGGCTTAAGCAAGAACCAATCTTACCTACGCATCAAAACCACAACGATAGTTTGTCAAGTTGGTGTTGTTTTAACCTTCGCAAGGACCGCGCGTAGCCACACTCGGTTCAACTAAAGTTGGAGAAACTGTCACCCGCAAGCCACCTATGTGCAAAGCACGTCGGGAGAACCGGTCTCGCGTATGCGTACGCGTAATGTTGGTCCGGGCCACTTCATCCAACAATACCGCCGAACCAAAGTATGACATGCTGGTAAGCAGTATGACTTATATCGCCCACAACTCACTTGTATTCTACTCGTGCATATAACATCAACACATAAAACCTAGGCTTTGATACCACTGTTGGGGAACGTAGTAATTTCAAAAAAATTCCTACGCACACGCAAGATCATGGTGATGCATAGCAACGAGAGGGGAGAGTGTGATCTACGTACCCTTGTAGATCAACAACGGAAGTGTTTGGTTGATGTAGTCATACGTCTCCATGGCCCGACCGATCAAGCACCGAAACTACGGCACCTCCGAGTTCTAGCACACGTTCAGCTCGATGACGATCCCCGGACTCCGATCCAGCAAAGTGTCGGGGAAGAGTTCCGTCAGCATGACGGCGTGGTGACGATCTTGATGTACTACTGTCGCAGAGCTTCGCCTAAGCACCGCTACAATATTATCGAGGACTATGGTGGCAGGGGGCGCCGCACACGGCTAAGAATATGATCACGTGGATCAACTTGTGTTCCTCTGTGGTGCCCCTGCCTCCGTATATAAAGGCTCAAGGGGGGGTGCGGCCGGCCTAGGAGAGGCGCGCGAGGAGGAGTCCTACTCCCTCCGGAAGTAGGATCCCCCCCCCCCAATCCTAGTTGGAATAGGATTCGGGGAGGGGGGAAAAGAGGAAAGGGGGCCGGCCCCCTCTCCTTGTCCTATTCGGACCAAGGGAGGGGAGGGGCGCGCGGCCCATCTCTGGCTGCCTCTTCTCTTTTCCACTAAGGCCCACTAAGGCCCATATATCTCCCGAGGGGTTCCGGTAACCTCCCGGTACTCCGGTAAAATCCCGATTTCACCCGGAACACTTCCGATATCCAAACATAGGCTTCCGATATATCAATCTTTATGTCTCGACCATTTCGAGACTCCTCGTCATGTCCGTGATCACATCCGGGACTCCGAACAACCTTCGGTACATCAAAACGTATAAACTCATAATATAACTGTCATCGAAACCTTAAGCGTGCGGACCCTACGGGTTCGAGAACAATGTAGACATGACCGAGACACGTCTCCGGTCAATAACCCATAGCGGGACCTGGATGCCCATATTGGCTCCTACATATTCTACGAAGATCTTTATCGGTCAGACCGCATAACAACATACGTTGTTCCCTTTGTCATCGGTATGTTACTTGCCTGAGATTCGATCGTTGGTATCCAATACCTAGTTCAATCTCGTTACCGGCAAGTCTCTTTACTCGTTCCGTAATACATCATCCCGTAACTAACTCATTAGTTGCAATGCTTGCAAGGCTTAAGTGATGTGCATTACCGAGAGGGCCCAGAGATGCCTCTCCGACGATCGGAGTGACAAATCCTAATCTCGAAATACGTCAACCCAACATGTACCTTTGGAGACACCTGTAGAGTACCTTTTGAAGGAAATATGCCCTAGAGGCAATAATAAAGTTATTATTTATTTCCTTATATCATGATAAATTTTTATTATTCATGCTAGAATTGTATTAACCGGAAACATAATACATGTGTGAATACATAGACAAACTTGGTGTCACCAGTAAGCCTCTACTTGACTGGCTCGTTAATCAAAGATGGTTATGTTTCCTAACCATGAACAAGGTGTTGTTATTTGATTAACGAGGTCACATCATTAGTTGAATGATCTGATTGACATGACCCATTCCATTAGCTTAGCACCCGATCGTTTAGTATGTTGCTATTGCTTTCTTCATGACTTATACATGTTCCTATGACTATGAGATTATGCAACTCACATTTGCCGAAGGAACACTTTGGGTGCTACCAAACGTCACAACGTAACTGGGTGATTATAAAGGAGTACTACAGGTGTCTCTAAAGGTAGATGTTGGGTTGGCGTATTTCGAGATTAGGATTTGTCACTCCGATTGTCGGAGAGGTATCTCTGGGCCCTCTCGGTAATGCACATCACATAAGCCTTGCAAGCACTGCAACTAATATGTTAGTTGTGAGATGATGTATTACGGAACGAGTAAAGAGACTTGCCGGTAACGATATTGAACTAGGTATTGGATACCGACGATCGAATCTCGGGCAAGTAACATACCGATGACAAGGGGAACAACGTATGTTGTTATGCGGTCTGACCGATAAAGATCTTCATAGAATATGTAGGAGCCAATATGGGCATCCAGGTCCCGCTATTGGTTATTGACCAGAGACGTGTCTCGGTCATGTCTACATTGTTCTCGAACCGTAGGGTCCGCACGCTTAACGTTACGATGACAGTTATTATGAGTTTATGCATTTTGATGTACCGAAGTTAGTTCGGAGTCCCGGATGTGATCACGGACATGACGAGGAGTCTCGAAATGGTCGAGACATAAAGATTAATATATTGGAAGCCTATATTTGGATATCGGAAGTGTTCCGGGTGAAATCGGGATTTTACCGGAGTACCGGGAGGTTACTGGAACCCCCCGGGAACCATATGGGCCTTAATGGGCTTTAGTGGAAAGGAGAAAGGGGCAGCCCAAGGTGGCCGCGCGCATCCCCCCTCCCCTAGTCCTATTAGGACTAGGAGAGGTGGGCGACCCCCCTCCCTCTCTTTCCCCCTCGGGGATTCCAATCCAACTAGGATTGGGGGGGAGTCCTACTCCCGGTAGGAGTAGGACTCCTCCTGCGCCCTCCTCCTGGCCGACGGCCCCCTCCCCCTTGGCTCCTTTATATACGGAGGCAAGGGGCACCTCTAGACACACAAGTTGATCATTGAGATCGTTCCTTAGCCGTGTGCGGTGCCCCCTGCCACCATATTCCACCTCGATCATATCGTTGTAGTGCTTAGGCGAAGCCCTGCGTCGGTAGAACATCAAGATCGTCACCACACCGTCGTGCTGACGGAACTCCTCCCCGAAGATTTGCTGGATCGGAACACGGGGATCGTCATCGAGCTATACGTGTGCTAAGAACTCGGAGGTGCCTGAGTAACGGTGCTTGGATCGGTCGGATCGGGAAGAAGACGTACGACTACTTCCTCTACGTTGTGTCAACGCTTCCGTTGCAATCTACAAGGGTACGTAGATCATACTCTCCCCCTCGTTGCTATGCATCACCATGATCTTGCGTGTGCGTAGGAATTTTTTTGAAAGTGTTCCCCCTAAATGTGCGCCATAATAAAATGATCCCTCATAATAATTTCAAGAAAGTGTTCCCCCTAACTGTGCGCCATTGCGACAGTTCGTTGTTTCGAAGCACCAGGTGATGATCGGGTGTGATAAATTCCAACGTTCACATACAACGGGTGTAAGACAGATTTACATATGCAAACACTTAGGTTGACTTGACGAGCCTAGCATGTACAGACATGGCCTCGGAACACAGAAGACCGAAAGGTCGAGCATGAGTCGTATAGAAGATACGATCAACATGAAGATGTTCACCGATGTGGACTAGTCCATCTCACGTGATGATCGGACACGGCCTAGTTGACTCGGATCATGTTATACTTAGATGACTGGAGGGATGTCTATCTGAGTGGGAGTTCATTGAATAATTTGATTAGATGAACATAATTATCAAGAACTTAGTCTAAAATCTTTACAATATGTCTTGTAGATCAAATGGCCAACATTGTCCTCAACTTCAACGCGTTCCTAGAGAAAACCAAGCTGAAAGACGATGGCAGCAACTATACGGACTGGGTCCGAAACCTAAGGATCATCCTCATAGCTGCCAAGAAAGATTATGTCCTAGGAGCACCGCTAGGTGAAGCACCTGCTTTCCCTGCAGAACAAGACATTATGAACGCTTGGCAGACATGTGCTGATGATTACTCCCTCGTTCAGTGCGGCATGCTTTACAGCTTAGAACCGGGGCTCCAAAAGCGTTTTGAGCGACACGGAGCATATGAGATGTTCGAAGAGTTGAAAATGGTTTTTCAAGCTCATGCCCGGGTCGAGAGATATGAGGTCTCCGACAAGTTCTTCAGCTGTAAGATGGAGGAAAATAGTTCTGTCAGTGAGCACATACTCAAGATGTCTGGGTTTCATAACCGCTTGACTCAGCTGGGAGTCAATCTCCCAGATGACGCGGTCATTGACAGAATCCTTCAGTCGCTTCCACTGAGCTACAAGAGCTTTGTGATGAACTTCAATATGCAGGGAATGGAAAAGACCATTCCTAAAGTATTTGCAATGCTGAAATCAGCAGAGGTAGAAGTCAAAAAGGAACATCAAGTGTTGATGGTGAATAAAACCACTAAGTTCAAGAAAGGCAAGGGTAATAAGAACTTCAAGAAGGATGGCAAGAACTCCAAGCTGCCGGGAAGAAGCCAAAGAATGGAACCAAGCCCGAGACTGAGTGTTTTTATTGCAAGGGAAGTGGTCACTGGAAGCGGAACTGCCCCAAATACTTAGCGGACAAAAGGCCGGCATCACGAAAGGTATATGTGATATACATGTAATTGATGTGTACCTTACCAGTACTCGTAGTAGCTCCTGGGTATTTGATACCGGTGCGGTTGCTCATATTTGTAACTCAAAGCAGGAGCTGCGGAATAAGCGGAGACTGGCAAAGGACGAGGTGACGATGCGCGTCGGGAATGGTTCCAAGGTCGATGTGATCGCCGTCGGCACGCTACCTCTACATTTACCTACGGGATTAGTTTTAAACCTCAATAATTGTTATTTATGCCAGCTTTGAGCATGAACATTGTATCAGGATCTCGTTTAATTCGAGATGGCTACTCATTTAAATCCGAGAATAATGGTTGTTCTATTTATATGAGAGATATGTTTTATGGTCATGCTCCGGGTGAATGGTTTATTCTTAATGAATCTTGAGCGTAATGTTACACATATTCATAGTGTGAATACCAAAAGATGTAAAGTTGATAATGATAGTCCCACATACTTGTGGCACTGCCGCCTTGGTCACATAGGTGACAAACGCATGAAGAAGCTCCATGAAGATGGACTTTTGGAGTCTCTTGATTACGAATCATTTGACATGTGCGAACCATGCCTCGTGGGTAAAATGACCAAGACTCCGTTCTCAGGAACAATGGAGCGAGCAACCAACTTATTGGAAATCATACATACTGATGTGTGCGGTCCAATGAGTGTTGAGGCTTGCGGTGGCTATCGTTATGTTCTCACCCTCACTGATGACTTGAGTAGATATGGGTATGTCTACTTAATGAAACACAAGTCTGAGACCTTTGAAAAGTTCAAGGAATTTCAGAGTGAGGTTGAGAATCAACGTGACAGGAAAATCAAGTTCTTGTGATCAGATCGTGGGGGAGAATACTTGAGTCATGAATTTGGCACACACTTAAGAAAATGTGGAATAGTTTCACAACTCATGCCGCCTGGAACACCTCAGCGTAATGGTGTGTCCGAACGTCATAATCGCACTCTATTAGATATGGTGCGATCTATGATGTCTCTTACCGATTTACCGCTATCATTTTGGGGCTATGCTTTAGAGACTGCCGCATTCACTTTAAATAGGGCTCCGTCGAAATCCGTTGAAATGACACCGTATGAATATGGTTTGGGAAGAAACCTAAGCTGTCGTTTCTAAAAGTTTGGGGATGCGATGCTTATGTCAAGAAACTTCAACCTGAAAAGCTCGAACCCAAATCGGAAAAATGTGTCTGCATAGGATACCCTAAAGAAAATGTTGGGTATACCTTCTACCTCAGATCCGAATGCAAGATCTTTGTTGCCAAGAATGGATCCTTTCTAGAGAAAGAGTTTCTCTCGAAGGAAGTAAGTGGGAGGAAAGTAGAAGTCGATGAAGTATTGCCTCTTGAACCGGAAAGTGGCGCAACACAGGAAAATGTTCCTGAGGTGCCTGCACCGACTAGAGAGGAAGTTAATGATGATGATCATGAAACTTCAGATCAAGTTGCTTCTGAACTTCGTAGGTCCACAAGGACATGTTCCGCACCAGAGTGGTACGGCAACCCTGTCTTGAAAATCATGTTGTTAGACAATGGTGAACCTACGAACTATGAAGAAGCGATGGCGGGCCCGGATTCCGACAAATGGCTGGAAGCCATGAAATCCGAGATAGGATCCATGTATGAAAACAAAGTATGGACTTTGACTGACTTGCCCGTTGATCGGCGAGCCATAGAAAATAAATGGATCTTTAAGAAGAAGACAGACGCGGATGGTAATGTGACCATCTATAAAGCTCGGCTTGTCGCTAAGGGTTATCGACAAGTTCAAGGGGTTGACTACGATGAGACTTTCTCACCCGTAGCGAAGCTGAAGTCCGTCTGAATCATGTTAGCAATTGCCGCATTCTATGATTACGAGATATGGCAAATGGACATCAAAACGGCATTCCTTAATGGTTTCCTTAAGGAAGAATTGTATATGATGCAGCCGGAAGGTTTTGTCGATCCTAAGAATGCTGACAAGGTGTGCAAGTTCCAATGCTCGATTTATGGGCTGGTGCAAGCATCTCGGAGTTGGAACATTTGTTTTGATGAGATGATCAAAGTGTTTGGGTTTATGCAGACTTATGGAGAAGCCTGCATTTACAAGAAAGTGAGTGGGAGCTCTCTAGCATTTCTCATATTGTATGTGGATGACATACTGTTGATGGGAAATGATATAGAATTCTTGGAAAGCATAAAGGCCTACTTGAACAAGTGTTTTTCAATGAAGGACCTTGGAGAAGCTTCTTATATATTAGGCATCAAGATCTATAGAGATAGATCGAGACGCCTCATTGGTCTTTCATAGAGTACGTACCTTGACAAGATATTGAAGAAGTTCAAAATGGATCGGTCAAAGAAAGGGTTCTTGCCTGTATTGCAAGGTACAAGATTGAGCACGGCTCAAAGCCTGACCACGGTAGAAGATAGAGAAAAGATGAGTGTCGTCCCCTATGCCTCAGCCATAGGGTCTATCATGTATGCTATGCTATTTACCAGACTTGATGTAAACCTTGCCATAAGTTTGGTAGGAAGGTACCAAAGTAATCCCGGCATGGAACACTGGACAGCGGTCAAGAATATCCTGAAGTACCTGAAAAGGACTAAGGACATGTTTCTCTTTTATGGAGGTGACGAAGAGCTCGTCGTAAAGGGTTACGTCGATGCTAGCTTAGACACAGATCTGGATGACTCTAAGTCACAAACCGGATATGTGTATATTTTGAATGGTGGGGCAGTAAGCTGGTGCAGTTGCAAGCAAAGCGTTGTGGCGGGATCTACATGTGAAGCGGAGTACATGGCAGCCTCGGAGGCAGCACAAGAAGCAGTCTGGGTGAAGGAGTAAATTACCGACCTAGGAGTCATACCCAATGCGTCGGGCCCGATGACTCTCTTCTGTGACAACACTGGAGCTATTTCCCTTGCCAAGGAGCCTAGGTTTCACAGGAAGACCAGGCATATCAAGCGTCGCTTCAACTCCATTCGTGAAAGTGTTCAAAATGGAGACATAGATATTTGTAAAGTGCATACGGACCTGAATGTAGCGGATCCGTTGACTAAACCTCTCCCTAGAGCAAAACATGATCAACACCAGAATTCCATGGGTGTTCGATTCATCACAATGTAACTAGAATATTGACTCTAGTGCAAGTGGGAGACTGTTGGAAATATGCCCTAGAGGCAATAATAAAATGGTTATTATTATATTTCTTTGTTCATGATAATTGTCTATTGTTCATGCTATAATTGTGTTATCCGGAAATCGTAATACATGTGTGAACACATAGACCACAACACGTCCCTAGTGAGCCTCTAGTTGACTAGCTCATTGATCAAAAGATAGTCATGGTTTCCTGACTATGGACATTGGATGTCATTGATAACTGGATCACATCATTAGGAGAATGATGTGATGGACAAGACCCAATCCTAAGCTTAGCTCAAAGATCGTGTAGTTCATTTGCTGTAGCTTTTCTGAATGTCAAGTATCATTTCCTTAGACCATGAGATTGCGCAACTCCCGGATACCGTAGGAGTGCCTTGGGTGTGCCAAACGTCACAACATAACTAGGTGACTATAAAGGTACATTACAGGTATCTCCGAAAGTGTCTGTTGGGTTGGCACGAATCGAGACTGGGATTTGTCACTCCATATGACGGAAAGGTATCTCTGGGCCCACTCAGTAATGCATCATCACAATGAGCTCAAAGTGATCAAGTGGTTGATCACGGGATCATGCATTACGGTACGAGTAAAGTGACTTGCCGGTAACGAGACTGAACGAGGTATTGGGATACCGACAATTGAGTCTCGGGCAAGTAACGTACCATTTGACAAAGGGAATTGTATACAGGATTGATTAAGTCCTCGACATCGTGGTTCATCCGATGAGATCATCGAGGAGCATGTGGGAGCCAACATGGGTATCTAGATCTCGCTGTTGGTTATTGACCGGAGAGGCTTCTCGGTCATGTCTGCATGTCTCCCGAACCCATAGGGTCTACACACTTAATGTTCGGTGATGCTAGGGTTGTAGAGATATGAGTATGCAGTAACCCAAAAGTTTTTTGGAGTCTCGGATGAGATCCCGGACGCCGCGAGGAGTTCCGGAATGGTCCGGAGGTGAAGAATTATATATAGGAAGTGCAGTTTCGGCCATCGGGAGAGTTTCGGGGGTCACCGGTATTGTACCGGGACCACCGGAAGGGTCCTGGGGGTCCACCGGGTGGGGCCACCCATCCCGGAGGGCCCCATGGGCTGAAGTGGGGAGGGGAACCAGCCCATAGTGGGCTGGTGCGCCCCCCCTTGGGCCCCCCGTGCGCCTAGGGTTGGGAACCCTAGGGGAGGGGGCGCCTCCACTTGCCTTGGGGGTTACTCCACCCCCTTGGCCGCCACCCCCCTAGGAGATCCCATCTCCTAGGGCCGGCGCACCCCCCTAGGGGGGCTATATAAAGGGGGGAGGGAGGGAAGCAACACCTCAAGTCTTGGCGCCTCCCTCTCCCCTGCTACACCTCTCCCTCTCGCAGAAGCTCGGCGAAGCCCTGCTGCGATCACTGCTGCATCCACCACCACGCCGTCGTGCTGCTGGATCTTCATCAACCTCTCATTCCCCCTTTTTGGATCAAGAAGGAGGAGACATCATCCGCTCCGTACGTGTGTTGAACGCGGAGGTGCTGTCCGTTCAGCACTTGGTCATCGGTGATTTGGATCACGGCGAGTACGACTCCATCATCCCCGTTCTCTTGAACGCTTCCGCTCGCGATCTACAAGGGTATGTAGATGCACTCTCCTCGCGTTGCTAGTTGAATCCATAGATTGATCTTGGTGAAACATAGGAATTTTTTTTGTTTTATGCAACGTTCAGTTGCTAAGAGTAGTAAATCGAAACGGGAGTTGCAGAATGAACAGAAACTAGTTAAGGGTGAAGTGATGATGTGTGTTGGAAGTAGTTCCAAGATTGATATGATCATCATCGCACACTCCCTATACTTTCTAGATTAGTGTTGAACCTAGATAAATGTTATTTGGTGTTTATGTTGAGCATGAATATGATTTGATCATGTTTATTGTAATATGGTTATTCATTTAAAGTTAGAGAATAATTGTTGTTCTATTTACATGAATAAAACCTTCAATAGTCATACACCCAATGAAAATAGTTTGCTGGATCTCGATCATAGTGATACACATATTCATAATATTGAAGCCAAAAGATGCAAAGTTAATAATGATAGTGCAACTTATTTGTGGCACTCCCGTTTAGGTCATATTGGTGTAAAGCGCATGAAGAAACTCCATGCTGATGGGATTTTGGAATCACTTGATTATGAATCACTTGATGCTTGCGAACCATGCCTTATGGGCAAGATGACTAAGACTCCGTTCTCCGGAACAATGAAGCGAGAAACTAACTTATTGGAAATAATACATACTGATGTATGCGATCCGATGAGTGTTGAGGCTCGCGGCATGTATCGTTATTTTCTGACCTTCACAGATGATTTGAGCAGATATGAGTATATCTACTTGTTGAAACATAAGTCTGAAACAGTTGAAAAGTTCAAAGAATTTTAGAGTGAAGTGGAAAATCATCGTAATAATAAAATAAAGTTTCTATGATTTGATCACGGAGACGAATATTTGAGTTACGAGTTTGGTCTTCAACTAAAACAATGTGGAATAGTTTCACAAATTCATGCCACCTGGAACACCATAGCATAATGGTGTGTCTGAACGACATAACCGTACTTTATTGGATATAGTGCAATCTATGATGTTTCTTACCGATTTACCACTATAGTTTTGGGGTTATGCATTAGAGACAGCTGCATTCACGTAAAAAAAGGGCACCATCTAAATTTGTTTGAGACGACACCGTATGAACTGTGGTTTGGCAAGAAACCAACCTTGTCGTTTCTTCAAGTTTGGGGTTGCGATGCTTATATGAAAAAGTTTTATCCTAATAAGCTCAAACCCAAATCGGATAAATGTGTCTTCATAGGATACCCAAAGAAGACAGTTGGGTACACCTTCTACCACAGATCCGAAGGCAAGACATTCGTTGCTAAGAATGGATTCTTTCTAGAAAAGGAGTTTCTCTCGAAAGAAGTGAGTGGGAGGAAAGTAGAACTTGATGAGGTAACTATACCTGCTCCCTTATTGGAAAGTAGTTCATCACAGAAATATGTTCCTGTGACTACTACACCAATTAGTGAGGAAGCTAATGATGATGATCATGTAACTTCAGATCAAGTTACTACCGAACCTCGTAGGTAAACCAGAGTGAGATCCGCACCAGAGTGGTACGGTAATCCTGTTCTGGAGGTCATGTTACTTGACCATGATGAACCTACGAACTATGAGGAAGCGATGATGATCCCAGATTCCGCAAAATGGTTTGAGGCCATGAAATCTGAGATGGGATCCATGTATGAGAACAAAGTATGGACTTTGGTTGACTTGCCCGATGATCGGCAAGCCATAGAAAATAAATAGATCTTCAAGAGGAAGATCGACGCTGATAGTAGTGTTACTATCTACAAAGCTAGACTTGTCGAAAAAGGTTTTTGACAATGTTTAAGGTGTTGACTACGATGAGATTTTCTCACTCGTATCGATGCTTAAGTCTGTCCGAATCATGTTAGCAAATTGCCACATTTTATGAAATCTGGCAAATGGATGTCAAAACTACATTCCTTAATGGATTTTTTAAAAGAGAGTTGTATATGATGCAACCAGAAGGTTTTGTCGATCCTAAAGGTGCTAATAAAATGTGCAAGCTCCAGCGATCCATCTATGGGCTGGTGTAAGCATCTCGGAGTTCGAATATATGCTTTGATGAGTTGATCGAAGCATATAGTTTTATACAGACTTGCGGTGAAGCCTGTATTTACAAGAAAGTGAGTGGGAGCACTACAATATTTCTGATAAATATATGTGAATGACATATTGTTGATCGGAAATAATGTAGAATTTTCTGGAAAGCATAAAGGAGTATTTGAAAGGAGTTTTTCAAAGAAAGACCTCGGTGAAGCTACTTACATATTGAGCATCAAGATCTATAGAGACAGATCAAGACGCTTGATAAGTTTTTTCAATGAGTACATACCTTGACAAGATTTTGAAGTAGTTCAAAATGGAACAGTCAAAGAAAGAGTTCTTGCCTGTGTTACAAGGTGTCAAATTGAGTAAAGACTCAAAGCCCGACCACGACAGAAGATAGAAAGAAAATGAAAGTCATTCCCTATGCCTTAGCCATTGGTTCTATAAAGTATGCCATGCTGTGTACCAGATCTATTGTATACCCTGCACTAATTTTGGCTAGGGAGTACAATAGTGATCTAGGAGTAGATCACTGGACAACGGTCAAAATTATCCTTAGTGGAATAAGGATATGTTTCTCGATTATGGAGGTGACAAAAGGTTCGTCGTAAAGAGTTACGTCGATGCAAGCTTTGACACTGATCTGGATGACTCTAAGTATCGATCTAGATACATATTGAAAGTGGGAGCAATTAGCTAGAGTAGCTCCGTGCAGAGCATTGTTGACATAGAAATTTGCAAAATACATACGGATCTGAATATGGCAGACCCGTTGACTAAACTTCTCTCACAAGCAAAGCATGATCACACCTTAGTACTCTTTGGGAGCTAATCACATAGCGATGTGAACTAGATTATTAACTCTAGTAAACCCTTTGGGTGTTGGTCACATGACGATGTGAACTATGGGTGTTAATCACATGGTGATGTGAACTATTGATGTTAAATCACATGGTGATGTGATCTAGAATATTGACTCTAGTGCAAGAGGGAGACTGAGGGAAATATGTCCTAGAGGCAATAATAAAGTTATTATTTATTTCATTATTTCATGATAAATGTTTATTATTCATGCTAGAATTGTATTAACCGGAAACATAATACATTTGTGAATACATAGACAAACAGAGTGTCACTAGTATGCCTCTACTTGACTAGCTCGTTAATCGAAGATGGTTGAGTTTCCTAGCCATGGACATGAGTTGTCATTTGATTAACGGGATCACATCATTAGGAGAATGATGTGATTGACTTGACCCATTCCGTTAGCTTAGCACACGATCGTTTAGTATTCTGCTATTGCTTTCATCATGACTTATGCATGTTCCTATGACTATGATATTACGCAACTCCCGCTTACCAGAGGAACACTTTGTGTGCTACCAAACGTCACAATGTAACTGGGTGATTATAAAGGTGCTCTGCAGGTGTCTCCAAAGGTACTTGTTCGGTTGGCGTATTTCGAGATTAGGATTTTTCACTCCGATTGTCGGAGAGGTATCTCTGGGCCCACTCGGTAATGCACATCACTTAAGCCTTGCAAGCATTGCAACTAATGAGTTAGTTGCGGGATGATGTATTACGGAACGAGTAAAGAGACTTGCCGGTAACGAGATTGAACTAGGTATTGAGATACGGACGATCGAATCTCGGGCAAGTAACATACCGATGACAAAAGGAACAACATATGTTCTTATGCGGTTTGACCGATAAAGATCTTCATAGAATATGTAGGAGACGATATGAGCATCCAGGTTCCGCTATTGGTTATTGACCGGAGACGTGTCTTGGTCATGTCTAAATAGTTCTCGAACCCGTAGGGTCCGCACGCTTAAAGTTTCGATGACGGTTATATTATGAGTTTATGAGTTTTGATGTACCGAAGGTTGTTTGGAGTCCCGGATGTGATCACGGACATGACGAGGACTCTCGAAATGGTCGAGACATGAAGATTGATATATTGGAAGCCTATATTTGGATATCGGAAGTGTTCTGGGTGAAATTGGGATTTTACCGGAGTACCGGAGGGGTTACCGAAACCCCCCGGGGGTTTAATAGGCCATAGTGGGCCTTAGTGGAGAAGAGGAGGGGCGGCCAGGGAAGGCCGCGCCCCCTCCCACTCTAGACCGAATAAGGCAAGGAGGGGGGCGGCGCCCCCCTTTCCTTCCCCTCTCTCTCCTCCTTCCCCCCTTTTCCTAGTCCAACAAGGAAAGGGAGGGAGTCCTACTCCTGGTGGGAGTAGGACTCCTCCTGGCGTGCCCCTCCTGGCCGGCCGCCTCTCCCCCTTGCTCCTTTATATAAGGGGGCAGGGGGCACTCCATAGACACAACAACTGATCATTGATCTTTTAGCCGTATGCGGTGCCCCCCTCCACCATAGTCCACCTCAATAATATCGTAGCGGTGCTTAGGTAGAACATCATCGTCGTCACCACGTCGTCGTGCTGACGAAACTCTCCCTCAACACTCGGCTGGATCGGAGTTCGAGGGACGTCATCGGGCTGAACATGTGCTGAACTCGGAGGTGCCGTGCATTCAGTACTTGATCGGTCGGATCATGAAGACGTACGACTACATCAACTGCGTTGTGCTAACGCTTCCACCTTCGGTATACGAGGATACGTAGACAACACTCTCCCCTTTCGTTGCTATGCATCACCTTGATCTTGCGTGTGTGTAGGAATTTTTTTGAAATTACTACGTTCCCCAACAAATGAGTTATTACATCACGGCATCCACTTGAAACTAGTCCATGGTTCTTTCACCCAATGATATAATAAATATCATCATCATCATATCATTAACAACTTATCATCATAATACACCATTGTCTTATAACACCTCCTCATGATCATTGTTTTCATCAATGAGACATCACATATAGCAAATTGGTCACTAGTCATAATCACAACTACTCCTCGTCATCAACTCGAACACATTGTACCACATAATGAACATATTATACCTCATAGGACCTACTACATTCTCTTAGGACCTACTATATTCTCTAAGGTAAAATAGCAAAAAACAAGATAGCCCCTGACTCTCCATTATGGAGAATGGAGATTATCCTGTCTCCAATTCTTGCCTTTCGCTTAATGTTGCTTCCAAGAACCTCCTTACGATTGTCCAAACATTTTTTTCCATTCTTTGATTAGCATGTGTTCACCAGTTTTAGAAGTCCTATGCACAGGTGAGATCTGTAGGATGACCTGGCTGTATGTTCAGAACTTCAAGGCGACCATTCGGATACATCAGATGAGGCACACAATCCATCGAGATTTTCTGTTGAAAAACATAGTAATAACTTCGTAGTTAACAATGATGTACTAGTTTTACAATGTATGCAAAAGAGCACGAATGCCGTAATAGTAAAAAATCTTACCAGGGTATCTCCATAGAAGTTACCGTGGTTCAACACATGTACTAGTGGCACGTATTCACCATAATTTGGAGGAGTTCGATAATAGGTATTGTAATTCTCAAGATAAGTACAAAATGCGATCAGATGATTTTTCTACTTATAAGTTAATTCGGAGCCATCGGTGTAGTGGGTTTTGTCTACCATCTTCCGCACATTCTTTGAAGAATGAAAATAAGCTGTCAATAGAAATAAGCTGCCAACTATTTTGAAATAAACAATATAAATTAGTTAATAACTATGTTTGAGAAACTCACATAGCGGTAGAATCGAAAGCATATCAACAAGGACCCAAATGTCCATATTGTCTTGCTCGATGCCAGGATCACCAAGATCCATGGTGACAATCATACCCTCATAAAAACCATACATATTGCAAAGTGCTTCCCAATTTTGGCAACCAAAATGGGTTACGCTCTGAGAATTTGTACAGATTTACTTCAAAATCCATATCATGCTGGGTCCTTAGGTGTATTTTCTTTGTTTCAAAATTTTCATGGTCTTCAAAACCCATCCTCTCCAAGACATAGCGTCTTGCATGGCATGGGATAAGCTAGTCGTATTGTAAAAGATGAAAATTAGACGTTGAAATAGTTGAAGTCGTGCTTAATTACGAAAAAACACTTGTTGTCGTTGCGTACCATTTCAACATCGAAGGTCTCCTTGAGCTTAATGCTGAAGCGCCGATCTTCGTCCAGGTGAGGGCACCTGTCGCATAGACCTCGGTCGTCGTGGCACCGGCTGCACTCCCCCGGGAGACTGTTGTCATCCGAGTACGACATTTCCTACGTTCATAATTCAAAGATTAAATTTGTACAATTAAATATATGTACTAAAAAACCTAAATTAGATCATTATGTTTGGAGGAAATCCAGGCCACTCGATATTTCCTACATATTATAGCACAAGTCATGCCAGAATTCACGGAAAAATCCGGCATGACCTTTGCTAAAAAAGGACATATCGAGCGCCTGAAATTTGCCGAAACGGAAATTAATCAACACTCTGGCAAAACATAGGCCACTCGGAGGTGTAACCTAAACATGACCGGCCACTTGGGCAACCACATATCCTATTTGAGCAACACAAGATATACATGTTTTTATCTACATCATATATATCTTATATGACTGATATTGACATGGAGATTTGGCTGGTCTCACCTCGAGGTCGGAGGGGGTCGGTGACGAGGACGACGGCAGGGATGATGGAGGGGCTCCTTGATTTCTGCAACAGCAAAAACCCTATAAGTTATCACTAATACATCCCGAATAATTGCTTAAACTAAAAAAAATAACAACAAATATGACATGTTCAACTAGTTCTATTAATTCAACTAGTTATTACTAAATATAAACTTACTATAAATAGAAAAAACTAGCTCTTTCTAAAAATAAAGTAGTTCAACTAGTTATATTAATTTTCTTACTAAAAATACATTAGTTCTATTAATTCAACTAGTTCAACTAGTTTATTAATTTACTTACTAAACTAGTTCAACTAAAACTAAACTAGTTCAACTAGTTTATTAATTTACTTACTAATTATTTTAAACACTTACTAAAAACAGTAAAAAAAACTACATTATACAATAGTAAAAAACATCTACTATTAACCATACTGCCCTAGTTAACTAGTACCATCACTACTACTAATTAGCATCTACTACTACTAAAAATCATTATCTATGAACCCTAAATTAACATCTACTACTACTAAAAAACATCTACTAACTAAGCAGAGAGAGAGGGGATGGGGGAGGGGTGGGAGGCTTACAGAGAGGGGAGAGACGGTGGCGGGGAGGTGCTCGGCAACGGAGAGGTAGGGGCGGCGAGGGCGGGCTTGGGATCGGGAGGCGGTGGTCCTGGGCGGGCTTGGGCGGCGGCGACGAGGTCGAGGGCGGCGACGGTGAGGTCGAGAGCGGCGGCGGTGAGGTTGAGGGCGGCCTGGGGCGACGGCGGTGAGGGCAGGCTCGGGCGGCGGCGACAGAGGGGTTAGGGGAACAGGGGGGAGAGAGGGGGGAAGCAGGACTTAGTGAAATTTTGAGCCCGCGGGTGGTTAAGTCGAACTAGCAGTAGGACACTTTAGGAAACGTGATATAGGTAATTTAGCTTAGCTATAGCGTGTTTTAGAGAAAAACGCTACTGCTAAGTCTAAGCACGCGTCAAAAATATGCATTGGTCATCATTGATCTTTTTGTGTAGAATCTAAATAGTTAACATGAATCCTCAGAGTACCTGTAAAGGTACTGGTGAAGATTCATATTGCAGCCACAAATCCTACACATATAGTTTAATGAAGACCAAGTGCTCGAGACACTTTGAGAAGTAACATATTTAAGGTGGTAAACACCTTGTTCGCTTAGTAGTATGGGACTAATCTTAATTAGTTGCAATACTTAGCAGCAGCGAGTTTTAAAGAAAAACGCTGCTATTAAGTACTTTAGCAGTAGCGCGTCCAGGGAAGGGCTCTACTACTATATCTAGCCTGGAGGCAACGCCGTGGCAATTATAGTACTAGCGCTTGTTTCACCAAGAACGCTATTGCTACCGGGTTATTAGTAGCGTTTGTTTTTAAACCGCGCTGCTGCTAAGATTCTGTGTATAAGGTTTTCTCTAATAGTGCTGCCGAGGGGCGGAGCCAGGATTTAGGTATAGGGGGGGCCAAGCGAAGAAAAAAAATTGCGGTTCGTATAATAATGTGTAACTTTGATGGAATAAAAACATAGTTATATTTGTATTAATCTAAAT
Organism: Triticum urartu; assembly: GCF_056163025.1. Lineage (NCBI taxonomy): Eukaryota > Viridiplantae > Streptophyta > Magnoliopsida > Poales > Poaceae > Triticum > Triticum urartu. Next base: position 600,538,609 of record NC_141878.1, read on the forward strand.
TGGGCTCTACAATTCTCAATAAGATCAATAACGTTCCTATCATAAAAATATATCAAAATATTCTCATTAACAAACGATCAAAAAGATTATTAATTTTGTCAGGAGAGAACTTAGCATCGTTGATCTTACAATCAGAAGTAAATTAAATTAAAAGTACAATTTTGTCATATATAAGATGGAGTTGAGAGAGATTGGTGACAGTAGCCACTAGTGCTAACCTTGGGTAGTTAGGTGGAGCATAGGAGAATCTGTTGGTGCAGCCTACAGAATTGCCCCTCGCGACATCGGGATGGTCTGATTTACTCTGAATTGAGTCTGATCGAGAGATGAGAGCCATCAAGAAGACGAGAACGGAAAGCAGGAAATAACCTAGCGGCAGGCGGCGGCGCTAATTGCCTCGTAATGACTCTGGTGTAGGATTCTACGAAGGGACTTCATGGTCTTGGACTCTTGGGCCTTCTTATGGGCCTTTATCTTATATTTGTTGAGTCTATGTTTGCGTCAGGGGGGGCCAGGTACGTGAAATCAGGCAAATCTATCGCTAATTACCAGCTCCTGCTAAAGTAATTCTCGATCGTTGGGGCGTGGGGGGGCCTGGCCCCCGCTCGTCCCCCCCCCCCCCCCCCCCCCCCCTATCTCCGCCCCTAGTGCTGCCTCTAGCTTTTATTTATAGCAAAGACGTGAACACAGCTCATTCTCTGTACTACTGCTACAACCATCTTTCGACCAATACAGTTAAGTGAAATTAGTTTAAGAGATAATTCAGCTAAGCGTATAGAGATAAGACATCACTGGTGGCAATTAATTAGTTTAATTATTTCAATTAATATAAACATAATTAATGGGGATGTAGCTCAAATGGTAGAGCGCTTAGAATGCATTTAAGAGGCAGGGTGATTGATACCTCCTATTTCCAAATTTTTAATCGATCTTGTTCGGCTGGTCGCTTTTTTTTTTTTGCGGGGGCTTTTTTCACTGTAGAAATTGATCGGAAAAAAGGGCACGTTATTGGCTTTTTTTTCCTGCCATTGTGTTACATACATGGATACATTGGGCTGCTACTGGGGATCCTTGGGCTGGAAGCTGGAAATTTCTCAGCCCATGTTGGGAGGAATTTTTTTTACTTTTTTGAGATCTCCCAGAGAGGAAGTTTAATGTCTGATATTTACTGTCACTATATAGGAAATAGTAATTTATTACTTTCTTCCAAACTAAATCTATTGATTCCTTAATTTCTATAGGTTTGACCAGCATGAAATGGATATTATTATACTCGCTCCATTTCTAAATATAAACCTTTTTACATATTTCAATACCGACTGCATACAGAGCAAAATAAGTGAATGCACACTCTAACTTACGTCTACATATATTTGTATGTAGTCAATATTAAAATCCCTAAAAAGTGCTTACATTTAGAAATGGAGGTTGTACATATTTTAAAATATATTCCAAGCGGAGGGAGTACCTAATAACGAGAGGGGGAAAAGGACGATCTCACTTTTTTTCACTTGTATAAGGACTTGTTTTACATTTTGAGTTTGTAAAAAAAATGGTGAGAGTGTACATAGAAATCGAGCCCATTACATTTCTGGACTCCTCTCCTCCTCTCCGTTTAGTTTGCAATAACGCAATAGTCAAGCTAAGGCCATAACGCCCCTCCCAGCTTCCAATCTAAAAAAATGAAGGCCCAATACAACACTCCACGGAGCTCAACCCTCGCTCTGGGGCACCAAGCGAACAGAGCTGGCCGTGCGGCCGCGGGGCAGGGGCTCATCGGCGGCGGCCAGGCAGGAAAGCCGGTCGACCACCGGGAGAGGGCGGCGAGCAGAGGATAGAGCGCATCGTCCGGGTGCCTGGCGGCAGGGAGCTAGTCGAGGTCGGGCAGATGGACGCAGTTCGTCTTCGTCTCTCCGGCCGGAATCCGGCAGGCAGCAGTGCCCCTAGCGGAATCTGGGGTGTTTGAGCGCCGTAGGCCCCCTTCCCCGGTGGATGTCGTGGTGGTCTGGTCCGTCGTTCTGCCGTGGTGCTGGGGTTGCTCCCTGTGTTGGTGGAGATGCTCGTGGTGGGTGGATGCCGGGGCGGTGTCGGCTCTACGGCGAGCGGGGGCCGCGAGGGCTGTACCGCAACCTCGGTCGTGCGGGCGACAAGGTTGTGGCGGGTGTGCACTATCTGGTGAAGATCGATGCCCTCCGCTCGTGGCACCCACCGGCCTGATCCGGCCATGGCGGCTTTGTCGCGTCGGCCCGTGCTCTCGAGGTCGGATGGTTGGGAGTGGAGTGTGGGACCGGGGGAAACCCCTGGCCTTTGGTGGCCACGGCGAGGCCGTGTCCATTTTCTCGGAGTCGATCCCCTTCTTGGAGGCCTCATTGAGATCCTCTTCTGCATCCTTCTTCCACGCTCCGCATGGGGCGAAAGTCCAAGTTCCCCTTGTGGGCGGCAGCGACGTGTCGACGTCGTTCCCTTTCTGGAGGCGTCGTCGGGAGTTCGTGTGGGTGTGGATGGTGCTTTTCCGCTTGGTGAGGGCAATGGGGCGGCGAGCTGTTCAATGTTCTTCGTCTTCTCCGCGCGGTCTTCATCTTTTGTAGGCGCTCTTTAGCTTGCGTCTGGTTGGGTGGCTGCCCAGGTGGTGAGGTCGTGGGCTCCCAGCGGAGGTGGTGCTCTGCTCCCTCATGCCCGACACTAGTGCAGAACCGGGCAATAGCACCGGTTCGTAAGGCCCTTTAGTGCCGGTTTGGTAACCGGTGCTAAAGTGTAGGCACTAAAGCCCCCCCCTTTAGTACCGGTTCAGCACGAACCGGTGCTAAAGGGCAACCACGTAGCATGAGCCAGCTTCGGGGGCAGAGAGCCCTTTAGTACCGGTTGGTGTCACCAACCGGTATTAAAAGGTTGGGGGGGGTTGGGTTTATGATTTCTTTTTCATTTAATTTTGTGTTTTCCATTTAATTATTTTTCGTTTCCTGGTATTTTATGATACTACAAATTTTACACGTTATGCATATATATAAATAGAATTTCTAGTAGAACCGATCATTATATATATATATATATAATTTCTCCTAATTGGTGCCTTTGGAGCCAGTGGCATTAGCCTACTAATTGGTGCCTTCGGAGCACGATAACAATTGGAAGTGGTTCATGGGGGCGGTAGCGGGTAATAGTATTCTCCTTTGGGATCTATGACCTGGTCGAGCAAAAATCCCGCTATTTCCTCTTGAATTGCTTCTATCCGGTCCTGTGCTAGGAGCTTGTCCTGCACCTCTTTGAACTATTAAGAAGGAGATCAATATGCATGTGTATTAGTTGTGTGACTAGATATCGATAATGGTGTAAAAATTGTGAACAGTGTTCTGACAATCAATATCATACCCACTCATGTCTTTGAGATTTGCTCCTTTCGGACGCCATCATGCGAATGTTCTCGCAAACGTAATATGCACATAGATCATTCCCCGGCGCCTGCTTCAGGGCCTTTACAAGAATGGAATTTGATCAGATAATAATTAATCAAGCATGATAATTAAAAAGATGGTAGCTAGCTAGTACTACTTAATTACTTACCTTGGGTCGATACCATTTCAGATTTTGTTTCCATGGGCCTGGAGTGGCCCTGATGAACTTTGCCCAAGCCCTGCCCGCCGACAAAGAAAATGAATAAATGGGTTATTAAATAGTTGTTATCAGGAAATGACGAACTAATTAAATAGGCCGAGATATAGTTAATAATGATTGAAATTACCTGTTGACTATCCCCTTCACGATGGTGTAGTCACTTGCTTTCTTAAGTAGTGAGTCTAGTACTTCAACTGTTCCTTCCTCAACTTTAATGATTAACAAGATTCAGTGAAATCTGCATGCACACACGTTTGCATGTCTTAATTAAGCGGGCATATGTAAGCAAAAACATGTAGCTAGCTAGTAGGTAAAAACAGAATTTGTAGTACAAGACAGTGTGACTCACTAGAAGTTGTAAGGAAGTAGTATATATTCATTGTATTTGAGTTCCTTGAAGAACTGTAGCATACTTTCCTCTACACTTTTTTCGTGATATGGATCTATTTTCCATGTGTATTCATTAATGGTATTTGGGTCAACGAACCCAATGTGATAGCGTCCACCTTTTTTCATTTTATAAATCTTCATCCTGCATAATACCACAGAAAAGAATATAGTGAGGATCATTACAGCTAATGATTGATCAAAATGATCACTACAGCCAGCTTGAGACTTAAATTACAGAAAGAAATCACTTACAGACAATAGCAACTAACGATAGATTTGTTGAGTGCGTCTTGATTGTATAGCTGAAATAGTTCTGAATACTTAACGGTCACAGCTTTCTCATGGTAGTAATGATCCTTGTTGACATTCACCATGAGGGACTCTCGATTGGAAATCTTGGTAATGTCCATGTACCATTGATGCAATTCATACATTCTCGTTGGGAGCTTATGGACCTCCTCTGGCTCGACCAAAGGTTGGCCCCGGGCATATTTCCGTTTTATTTCCTCCTCTCTAATCGGAGACATGGGCTCGATATCGAGGAGTTGTCCAACAGTGATCCTGATCGATTCAGCCTGCGCAATATGCTCCTCGGTTATTACCACATCGCCCACCCCGAGAACGTTAACAGTTTGCCCACAATAATATTGGGCGCGCCTACTCTCATGTGTTGTTGGCATAAAAAGCGGGGGATTGATTGCGCCGCCTGTTCTCCCAGGTGGAGAACGGTTTTACCGCTCCTTTTGCCAGCTGATTTGCTCGAGCTCGCCTCTTTCTGTAGACGTGCTCGATTTAACTTCTTGATGTGGCGCTCATAGTCTGTGTCAATAGGCTTGGGAGCTGGTGCTCTAGCCATATGAATGAAGTGGTCAATCTTTTCCACAGGCACTTTCTCCCTTGGCAGCGGTGGCGGTTTCGGTGCAAAATGGGCTTCCACCTCGTCCTTTGATATGGCTACGTTTTCCTCCTCGGACTTTTCGTAAGGCCTCTGCGGAAGAGGCGCGAGGCTTGGACCATATTGAAATCGCTTGCCTCCGCCTGTACCTCCAGTACTACCTCGACTTGTACCGCTACGCACCATAGCTGAGGCGGCTCTCTTCCGTGATTGCTGAGGCGGCGAAGACGGCTGACGTGGCTGAGTTGGAGGAGGAGGAGTGGCCTGAAGCTGTGCCGGACCTGGAGGAGGAGTGGCCTGAAGCTGTGCCGGACTTGGAGGAGGAGTGGCCTGATTCTTTGCCGGACTAGGAGGAGGAGGAGTGGCCTGAAGCTGTGCCGGACTTGGAGGAGGAGTGGCCTGACGCGTTGGTGGACTTGGAGGAGCGGAAGTCTTCTGACTCGGTGGCGGACTGCGACGAGGAGTCGGATGATGTGGTGTGGGTGGTCTTCGAAAGATGATGCAATCCTTTCTCCATAGGATGATACGATGGTTGGCCTCTCCTAGTGTGTGCTCATCGTCACCTCCAGGAATGTGAAGCTCTAACCCCGAAGATTGGTCCACCACCTCATCAACCAAGACATGAGCATAGCCCGCTAGAATCAGGTTGCAATGGAAGGTTGCCTCGGGGGGATTTGTAAAAGCAAGGGCGTCCGCGACCTTCATGGATATGTTCTTCATTTTGAAGTGTAGCTCGCAGTTAGTGTTCTACATGATGTCATCCACTGGGTAGCTATCCAGCAATGCGTCGCCTAGGGCGGAACTCACGCTGCTTCTTGGCATGGATGGGACGGTGCTATCCAATGGTGGATCATCCGCTAGCTGCTGACACCCCCTTTGCTGGCTAAGTGAGTCGATCTGCTCCTGCTGCCGCTGGAATTTGAGTGCCACGTCCGCGTGCACTGATTCTAGGCCTTGAAGGCGTCATAGTCTAGCTTCCTCTGCTCCTCCTCCATCTTCCTCTTCTTCTCCTTCGCAATCTTCTTTCTCGCACGGGTTCTGTAGTCGGCGTTCCAGTCCGAAAACCCCTCATACCACGGAATAGTGCCCATGTCTCGTGTTCTTCCCGGGTGTTCAGGATTTTCCAGGGCACGCGTAAGCTCGTCGTTCTCTCTGTTGGGCTCGAACAACCTCGGTCGAGCCTCTTCTATTGCAACAAGTAGCTTATCTTCGGCTCCGTCCAGACATGCCTTCTTCGAAACTTTGCCTGTCTTCGGGTCCAACTCCCCCCATGCGCATAGAACCGGTACTAATGAGAGCGGCCGGCTAGCCATTGGAACCGGCACTAATGCACACATTAGTGCCGGCTCAAATTCAAACCGGCACTAATGTGCTTCACGTTTGACCCTTTTTCTATTAGTGCGAGCTGCCAGGCAGCATTGTCCAATCAGCTCTATGGTGAGCACTCTACCTTCCGATGGTTCGGCGCCCTTCGAGCCAGGGCGAGAGGATAGTGGTTTTCTTCGGAGGTAGAAGCGAGTGGCTTGTCGACCTTTGGCATGTTCTGCGGGAGTAGGCGAGGAGATGTTGGTTGTCGATGCTGGTTTCTTGCTGCCCTCACCCTGCTGCTTGTGTGGCTACTGCTCATGGCGTCTGACCTTGGTGATCTTGGCTAGGCTTCTATTACTATCTTTTGTTTGCCTGTATCACAAATAGGTCGTAAGCTGCTACAGCTCTCTGTATCTTTGTCGTTTCATGTTTCTTTACTTGTTGTACGCTTACTTGTAATCCTGGCCGGTTGATGGCTCTATTAATTGAAAGTCGGGTTAGGTTCGAGCCTTTTCTCGGGCTCGGCCGACACCTTTTCTCTAAAAAAGCAGTGCCCCTAGCTTATTTGTTCCTTGCTTGTTCTTCTTTTCTTTCTTTTTAATATTTTATTAATTTACATACAATCGCCTGGTACTTTACCCTTATTGGGACGGGGAACGTCATGCTGCTGCTTAACTGCTACGCAAGTGCCATGAGATCATTCATCTCGTGGTTGGCCATTAGATCATTTTTATTAGAGTAGATCATTTCTTAGTTGAAGGTGACTCACCAAGTCACCATCGAATAGTTAACGAAGCTAATAGGCTAGTCGTTGGTAATGGTAACTGAGCTCGATCATCGGTCGTCTCGTCCACCACGACCTCATCTACTCCCCAGACGGCCAGCCCCTTGGATGCTTCTTGCTCATTTGCATATCTGTTCATGAATGATACTAATAATTACCTGCAACTTTAAAAACATCCACGGCCAGCCCCTTGGTTGCTTCCTGCTCATTTGCATATCAGTTCATGAATGATACTGGTAATTACCTGCAACTTTAAAAACATCCACGACCAGCCTCTTGGATGCTTCCCGCTCATTTGCATATCTGTTCATGAATGATACTAATAATTACCTGCAACTTTAAAAACATCAACGCCAGCCCCTTGGTTGCTTCCTGCTCATTTGCATATCAGTTCATGAATGATATTGGTAATTACCTGCAACTTTAAAAACATCCACGGCCAGCCCTTGGATACTTCCTGCTCATTTGCATATCTGTTCATGAATGATACTGATAATTACTTGCAACTTTAAAAACATCCACGGTCAGCCCCTTGGATGCTTCCTGCTCATTTCAATATCTGTTCATGAATGATACTAGTAATTACCTGCAACTTTAAAAACATCCACGGCCAGCCCCTTGGATGCTTCCTGCTCATTTGCATATACGTTCATGAATGATACTGGTAATTACCTGCAACTTTAAAAACATCCACGGCCAGCCCCTTGGATGCTTCCTGCTCATTTGCATATCTGTTCATATGAATGATACTGGTAATTATCTGCAACTTTAAAAACATGTTTATAAATGATACTGGTAATTACCTGGAACTTTAAAAACATCCACGGCCAGCTTCTTGGATACTTCCTCGTAACCTGCAGCTTGACAAAACATCGGCAGCCGGCAGCATCTTGGATGTAGTGTTGACGTCTTTGCTTTGTCGTCACCGGTGAGTCATGGTCCATCATCTGTGGTTTCTTAAACACAAAATGATTGCTCTAAATCAAACGATTGGCCAGTGCCATTTCACTTACGTGAAATCCAGCCTTATCCTCATGTCAGACGATATCTTTTTTATTGGTCGGTGAATGTCGCTCAGAATGGCTCAAGAGGCAAACAAACCTGCATATTTTGGTGTAATAGCCACGACCCACACAATGGGACCAAGTCTTATAGTAGCAATGATAGTCGCTATGTTGGGAAGTTGAAGTTCGAGAAGGTAGTCATGTCCAACAAAATCAAGTCATTGATAGAGAGCCTACACTTATTTTAGAAAAGAAGGATGACCTCCGGCCTCTGCATCTGGATGATGCATACGGCCACCGTCTAAGCAACAAACTGTCGCTACACCTATCTAGTTGATGAAGGAGCGTAGATAGCCACTACAAGAAATATGTCAACTTGTGACCACCACTATTGGTCACTGAATGGTCACAAATTTCCATTTGTGACAAAAATATAAGGTCAAAAGCTGGCCGTCATAAACTAACTATAGCGACCTTTCTTCTGGAATGGTCGTAGACGTTTATGACCAAAATACGTCTACTATGGTGTTTTGGTCACTAGCAACCTCCCCAGGCCATGTAGGCATCCAGCGTGGCAAGATGATGTGGCACAAGATTCAGCCCGGTCCAATTCGGTTTTCTACATGGGCCTAGCCCAACAATTCGACCTTTTCAATATATGTTTTTCTGTTAATTTTCGCTAGCTACATGGGCCTAGCCCATTTTATTTTCTAGGACATGGCCTTCTATAATTCATTTCTTTTTTGGGCCTCAGCCCTTTTACAACCCAATTTATTTTGGGCCTCCACAACATACATTTAGAAGCTTGACATCACAAGGGCGGCTATTCCAGCTTGACATATCAGCATGTACGCATGTATCCAAACCATTTTATTTCTTTCAACAGCCACAGCCACAAAGTAGATAGTAGATACATTCAACAGACTAAATTAACATAGGAATGAAGCAACAAAGGGCAGCCCGAGTAGAGGAACTACATGGTACTACAACTACATGGGACTACAGCTACCATTTCTATTTTTACTAGTAGCAGTAGGGACTACCAAGGAGCTAAACGAACAGCGACCGAGCTAAACTAACAGCGATCATCCATCATCAATCAGTGAATGTAGCAATGAGTGGCAGCGGCGACGTTCGAGAGCCCCTCCCCCTGCTGCAGCTTGGTTGCCTGCTACTGCTTGGTGTGCTGCATCACTAGTCACCCTGCACAGCAAGAATTTTAGCTGTACATAAGGTTTACAAGAACAGGACCCTGATACATGAGATTGGCATTCACAAGGTATTTGCATTTATATTTAGAACTTGGTCACACCATTTGCATTACTAGTTATGTATTGACATACTAATCTAAAAGAACATATATAGAAACATATGAATTTTATTTTTTAATACCATTACAGAAGTACTAAAAAACAAGAGCTCATTACACAAGAATCCAGGAAGACCCATCAATTATGCGCCGGAGCGGGAGATGTGCAGGCAGATCAAATAGTAGATTCGAGCAAGAAGGATGTACTACCTGAAATGGGAAACTAGGAGGCCAATCCGACGAGTCCCACCCAAGCTGTGGAAGGAGCAGCGGCAGTAGTTGCAGAAGGACTCGACGGCCCAGACACCGTCGTGGACCTGGTAGGTGACGACGACATGGTAGTGGTGGAAGCCGCCGCCGAGGCCGACCGCGCCTATGGCGTCCTCGTCGTCCTGCAAGGCGATGAGGACGGTCGGGTCGGCGTTGAGCCGGTGGTCGTGGTTCCTGTAAAAACTACAGGAAACTTAATTACTTCTCAATACTGTGGGGTCACACTTTCAGAAAACCTGTCTATCTATATACAAACTTGAAAGATAAGCCATGCAAAGGTTCGGTGGATCCAAATAAACATGCACATCAGAAAACTAGAGGAACAGACAGTCAACACGTATATATCTAATCAATAAAATATGCATCCAAAGTTGTACTGATGTAGACATGCTTTCACATCAAAATTCAGAAACATCAAAGTCTCGCTGCATCTCAAAATCAAGCCGATCTAACATGTAGGCACTGATTAACAGATCCAATAATACTAATGCAATTGTATTCATACGACAGAACAGAGTACAGGAGGCTCGATCGTTCAACATTTCCAGTGCAAGCATTGTACAAAGCAAAACAAATTAAGACCCAATAAGACACTATTACAGTACAGTACGACGACGTCTATTGCCTCGATCGTTCAACATTTCGAGTGCAAGCATTGTACAAAGCAAAACACCCAATAAGACACTATTACAGTACAGTATGACAACGTCTATTGCCCATCTAGAAAACAAGGTGACATATTGCAGGTTCAAAAATTTCCTACCAATAATGATATGTTTGTACAATGGTTGGTGTATGCGGAGCTCGTCATTGTATGATGTATAACAGATGTTGTATAACAGAGAAGAATGGCAAAAAAAACATTTGGTGGCATTGAGATGTTAACAGAAGTATGCAAAAAAGCTACTCAGTTGCTAGCAAGATGAATCAACGAGAACTGTGAAGGTTGGAGTCTAGAAAGGTATTCCTTGTTGGAAATCGACTATGACAGCAGTTAAGCTATGCATCATTCTTGGCGGTGGATCTCATCCCTGTCATTTTTAGCAATCACTGCACGTAAAAGAAGTAAAGCATGTCAGTTGTATTGATTTTCAAACACACAAAAATGAAGGAGCAAAAGGCAGCCAAAATATAACTGCAGGGCCCTCTTAACAAATAATGTTGTGCTCAGTCTGTTAGTACAAACACTACTATATCTACCAAATGCATAGGCCAATTAATATGCCTATGCCAATAAGCTATGCCATATGACAAGTGAACTAGAATTACTACTTGAAATAAAGAGCAGCAGCTGCTAATAAGCTATGCCATATGACAAGTGAACTAGAATTCACTGTGTAGGTAAGACTAAGTGGACTAACTATCTCTTCTTGCTTGATTCCATAAGTTGCAACCAATAGCTTAAATTCCTTTATGTACTAGGGATTTTTTGCTGAACGCAAACTGGATATGACACTAGATTATAACCTAAACTGATAAAAAGTGATAGCTACCAATGCTACCACCTATGTGCCACTCCTAACTCGATACACACTCTATGACTACCAATCAGGTGATTCTCCTGATCTGGCCCGACTCCAACAGATATCCTAGATGGAGATCACGGTGCCGGACCCTTCCTTGTAGTGGAACATAATAAGTGTGGCCCAACATAACAAGCAGCGCGCAACTTAACCGCGGCATCAAGCAAAGCGAAGCAAAAAGGGGATGCAGTTTCCTACGCGGCGAGATGCACTGGAGGCCGCAGAAGGGCACCTTCGGGTTGCTCCACCGGCGAGGTGATGCAGATCCGTCGGGGGAAGGCCGCCGGGGTCGTCCTTGTTCCGATGGAGGAGAAGATCCTTGCGGTTGGAGAAGAAGTCCGGCGTACCCTCACCTAGGACAGAGATGAGATAAGGGTCAGAGGAGATAAGAGCGAGCAGATGAGGGCAGAGAGGGGAAGGATGATGCGTACCTTCACCAAGTCCATGGGGGAGGAGAAGCACGCCGATGTTGCCTCGGTGTGGTTGAGGAGGAGGAGCACCTCATCTCCTGACGCATGCTCGTGGAGCCGGACATCAGCTAAGCCCAGCTCGACCATGGTGCGCGCGAGGGAGTTGGTGAGGGCCTCCCAGTGGGCCTTCTTCTCCTCCGCTAGTACCCACGACGAGCGAGCGGGAGGACGCGGGCGAAGGCGTCGGTGATCCCGCGGTAGGGCCGCGTGAGGGTGCCCCAGCACAACATCTCGGCCTGGTTCTGCAGCAGCAGCTTGATGCGCTCCACCGGCGCCGCCCCCGTCTTGGCCAACACCGCCGCCGCGCCGCCCTGGCGGGCGACCTGGCGGATGTAGTCGCCCCTGTCGAGGATGTAGTCGTCCCTGTCGAGGATGTAGCCGCCCGCGCCGCCCTGGCGGCCAACCGGAGAGCTAACACGGAGCTGACAAAATGGAACCCTAGCGCGTCGGTCGACCTGCTCGACTCGATCTGGGCATAGGGTAGGGAGAGATGGTGAGGGAAGGGAGGGACGAGGTCGGTGGCGGTGGTGATGAGGGCTGCGAGGTCGGCGGTGGGTGGGAGCGGCGGGGGGAGGACTGGATCGGGGAAAGGAGGCCGGGGAGAGGACTGGATCGAGGGAGGAGGTGGCGGCGGCTGCGAGGAGAGGAGGGAGTCAATGGGATCCGACCTAGGGTTTGGGCTGCGGGTGGTTGGTATCTCTTTTTCATTTTATTTTCTTTTTTTGTAGATAGATGGATGGATGGATGTGGGATGGAGAGATGGATGGATGGATGGATGGATGGGCGCCATGTCATCGATCCGTTGGAAGAGTCCTGATTGGTTCAAAAACCAGTGATTTAAAAAATTATCTAAGTACTAAAAATAGAGGGTTTTTGTGAAGTAGCTATCAAAAATATTTTGTAAAATGGCACCACACAAATTTTCACTAGAGTTAGACCACAGTTTATGCATAAGGACTAATTTCTATGCATTTCTGATCTTTCTAGCTATTTTTAATCATTTTCCGAGTGCCCAAAATGACTTTTTTTGTGAAGGACCTACCATATATTTGTTGCAAAATTGGACCAAATCAATTTTGTAAAATACTAGGACATATTTAATGCACAATTGACCAAATGGTTGGGTGTAAAAAGTTTTGATCCACCTCTCATGAAAAAGACAAATTTTCACCGATTCAGTTGGAAGCGGGTCAAATTTGAACTGCAGCTGCGTCATAGTTTGCTATTTATTTTTTTCCAAAAATCATTTCTAGGTACATAAGTATCTATTTAATCAGAGAAACACCAAAAAAATTCCAAGATTCAACCACTAGCTAGGAATGGTCATTCCCACCGTTTTGACCGCATTTTAAAACGGGCATAAAAAATTCAAAAAAATCAAAAAATTGGGAACCTTCGAATTGTGTCACTATATGTGGCCAAGTTCCCAGGAAAAATAACAAACTTGTAATACGGCAATTATTTTTAAAAAGTGTTCTCAAAAACGAGCTATCACGTATGGAGATCAATGGCTTTAAAGCCAAATGATCAATCTTATGGCCACATTCATGGCATAGTTTATTCAAATGATCTCATACTGTGCACAAGGGTGCATATTGGAATGGCAAACAATGTTGCCTAAGGAAGATTTCATTTTCTTCGGATGAAAAAACCATTTTCCATTTTTTGAGTGCCCAAAAGGAGGTTTTTTTGGTGAAGGACCTACCAAATAATTGTTGCAAAATTGGACCAAATCAATTTTCTAAAATACTAGGCCATTTTTAATGCACAATTGACCAAATGGTTGGGTGTCAAAAGTTTTGATCCACCTCTGGTGAAAAAGACAAATTCCGCCGATTCAGCTGGAAGCGGGTTAAATTTGAACTGCAGCTGCCTCATAGTTTGCTCTTTATTTTTTTCCAAAATCATTTCTAGGTACATAAGTATCTATTTAACCATAGAAACACCAAAAAAATCCCAAGATTCAACCACTAGCTAGGAACGGTCATTCCCGCCGTTTTGACCGCATTTTGAAACGGGCATAAAAAATTCAAAAAAAATCAAAAAATTGGGAAAACTTCGCATTGTGTCATTATATGTGGCCAAGTTCCTAGGAAAAATAATAAACTTGTAATACGGCAATTATTTTAAAAAAGTGTTCTTAGAAACGAGCTATCACGTGTGGAGATCAATGGCTTTCAAGCCAAATGATCAATCTTATGGCCACATCCATGTCATAGTTTGTTCAAATGATCTCATATTGTGCACAAGGGTGCATATTGAAATGGCAAACAATGTTACCTAAGGAAGTTGTCACTTTCTTTGGACAAAAAAACTATTTTCCATTTTTTGAGTGCCCAAAAGGAGGTTTTTTTGGGAAGGACCTACCAAATAATTGTTGCAAAATTGGACCAAATCATTTTTATAAAATACTAGGACATATTTAATGCACAATTGACAAAATGGTTGGGTGTAAAAAGTTTTGATCCACCTCTCATGAAAAAGACAAATTTCAGCCAATTCAGCTGGAAGCGGGTCAAATTTGAACTGTAGCTACCTGGTAGTTTGCTCTTTATTTTTTTCAAAAATAATTTCTAGGTACATAAGTATCTAGTTAATCATAGAAACACCAAAAAAATCCAATATTCAACCACTAGCTAGGAACGGTCATTCCCGCTGTTTTGACCGCATTTTGAAACGGGCATAAAAAATTCAAAAAAAATCAAAAAATTGGGAAACCTTCGCATTGTGTCATTATATGTCGCCAAGTTCCTAGGAAAAATAATAAACTTGTAATACGGCAATTATTTTAAAAAAGTGTTCTCAGAAACGAGCTATCACGTGTGGAGATCAGTGGCTTTCAAGCCAAATGATCAATCTTATGGCCACATCCATGGCATAGTTTGTTCAAATGATCTCATATTGTGCACAAGGGTGCATATTGGAATGGCAAACAATGTTGCCTAAGGAAATTTTCATTTTCGTTGGATGAAAAAACCATTTTCCATTCGACTGCCCGAAAGGAGGTTTTTTGTGAAGGAACTACCAAATAATTGTTGCAAAATTGGACCAAATCATTTTTATAAAATACTAGGCCATATATAATGCATAATTGAAAAAATGGTTGTGTGTAAATATTTTTGATCCACCTCTCGTGAAAAAGACAAATTTCCGCCGATTCAGTTGGAAGCGGGTCAAATTTGAACTGCAGCTGCCTCATAGTTTGCTATTTATTTTTTCCAAAAATCATTTCTAGTTACATAAGGACCTATTTAATCATAAATACATGGTTTGGTGGCTATACGTCGAGGTTTGGGCGGTGGCCGAGGGCCCCAACTCTAGAGCGCGTAAACTCGCATGCCCGTCGCGTGGTCACCGTGTGACCGTAATGTTGCCATGTGTTCTGGGCGGCCTAGGAATGTCTAGTGGGTTGGGCACTCCCCAGGTTGGTGCTAGGAAGAAAATTAGAACATAAGATTCTCACGAGGAGACCGATCGATGCTCAAACATGAATTAGCAGCCAAGTGTTTGATTAGCGGTACGGGAAATGCACATGGCCAATGGGCGTGAGTTTTGGCTGAGGATGATCATCTACTAAGGAGAATGTCTTCACAAATTTTTAGCTCAAAAGGAGGATCCTAGGTGGTACTTGCTTTGCAAAGTACCACGCTGGACAAAAATATGAATGTTGAAGCTGGGCTCAATATAATGAATGGAGTGAGCTGAAATTTTGTGGAGGATGGTTATTTGGGCATAGGAAAGCATTGTAGAAAATTGATACCATTTGGAGATGCCAAAGTAGTACTTCCTTCACAATGCTCTTCTATGGACAGAAACTTGGGAAAACTAGTGAGAGAGATTGGATGAATGAAATGAGCTCAAAATTGGTGTAGGTAAGTTACTTAGGTATGGTCATGCGCTGGTAAATTTTCAGATCATTTGGGTAAGCCTAGCTAGTACTTACTTCACAAAGCTTCTCTCGAGGTAGAAACTTTGAAAATTTCCCGAGAAAGATTTACTAGGAAAATTGAGCTGAATATTATCATGTGGCAATGATTTGGGTATGGAAGAGTGCCCGAAAAGTTTGAGGGTAATAGGAGGGGTCTATATAACACTTGCTTTGCAACGTGCCAATTTGGCCATAAAATATAAATTGAACCTGGGCTCACATAGATGATTTGACTGAGCTGAAAGTTGGAGGAGGTTGATAATTTGGGCATATGAAGGAACTGTATAAATTTCATGTCATTTAGAGATATAAAAAAGGTACTTCCTTCACAATGCTTCTAGGTGGACAAAAACTTTGGAAATTTGCCGAGGAAGATTTGCTAGGCAAATGGAGCTGATATTTATCATGCGGTAATGATTTGGATAGGAAAGATTGCCCAAAAATTCCGAGGGCAATCAAGAATATATAAATAGCACTTCCTTCATAAAGTGTTGTTATGAACAGAATAGGAAAATGAATATTGTTGAATTAGTTTTGAACTAGGCAAGGAAGGATTTTTACATATTTGATGAAGATATGCCACAAAGAATTTATGAGATTTTTTAGGGAAATTTGGGAATGATAGAAATATAGGTTGCTTCGCAACCTAGGGCAAAAACTGCCACATGGACATGACACATAGGCAAAACTGATGAGATGGCGCCTAGTCATCACAACCCACCACAATCTACAAGGCTATGACCATCTATATTGGTCATTAACAACTAGAAATAAGGCAGCGGACTAGCACTGTTTGCTTTGTGACCATTTCATGTAAGGAAATTACGACCTTTCTGACCAAAATGGTCGTAATGGTTTAGGGTTTGGAGCCCCCTGAACAGCTTTTGACCAATTGGTCTAAAATGGTCATAAATTTATGACCAATTCTTCGAGGGTCACTGATAGAAGGTCATAACTTGACATATTTCTTGTAGTGAGCCTGGGCCTAATACCAAACAGATATCGCAGCCAAGCCTAACATCTATGACCTGAGACCCCGACCTAGCCACTTGCCGGGTCTGAGGCACACCCTGGTCCGGCGTGCTCTCAGAGGCCGTCGCCGCCAACTGCCATCGCTCCATCTTCAGAACTGTACTGATGCATCGACCTTGCTCGGTCTAGCTATCGTGGACACCACCACGATGCCCAACGGCACCTCCTCCCTGCACGCAAACAGCTGAGCACGTCGCGGTCGCCACTGATAGAGAGCATACACAATATGTGTGATATTGTCTCTTGACTTGCTGAAAAAAAATCCCAAATAATAGCACAACTATCACCTTCAAAAGGCCTCACACGGGTTCATTAGTTGCATAAGATAAACTGTATGGGAGGAGTGCCATTTTTGAACAAACTATAAATGCACTCACAAGTGACACATTTCTGGGTGAAACGCTTTTCGTTCTGCCTTTATTTGGCCATGGGGGGTATGGGAAAGACAACTTTCACCCAACACTTGTATAATGATGAAAGGATTGAGGAGTGCTTCACAGTCAAGGTTTGGCATTCTGTTTCAACAGAGTTCAATGTCCTTAACCTCATCAGGAAGGTCCTTCATTGCATACCTGCAATTGAAAAAGAAGAATACAACACAATGATTGAAACAACCAATTTAGATCAGGTTCAAAAATCCATTGCAGCAGGACTAAAGTCCAAAATGTTTTTAATTGTCTTGGATGACATTTGGAAATGCAATAGTGAGGGTGATTGGAAAAAAAACTATTGGCTCCATTCACAAAGGGGGATACCAAGGGCAACATTGTTCTTGTCATAACTCAATTTCCATGTATAGCACACATGGGCAAAACAACTGAACCAATAGAGTTGCATGGTTTGGACCCTAATGACTTCATGGCACTCTTTGAAGCATGTATATTTGGTCGTAACAAACCAAGGAATTATGAAAATGACTTGATTTATGTTGCAAAAGATATTGCAGCTAAACTGAAGGGTTTGTCGTTAGCAGCTAATATAGTTGGTCGGTTATTGAGGAATAACCTTTCTCAAGAGTATTGGATTGGAGTTCTTGAAAATAATGAGTGGCAAAAGGCAAAAAATGATGATGATATTATGTCATCTCTAAAAATTAGCTATGATTACCTTCCTTTCCTTCTAAAAAAATGTTTTTCACATTGTACCCTATGTCCTCAAGATTATAGGTTTTATAATTCATTAGCAATTAGTAAATTTGGGACCAAAATAGGTATAGTAAACTATAGTTGCGAAAATGATAAAAAAATACTTAGAAGAGATAGCGGACAATGGTTTTCTCATGAAGGGAGTTGATAGGTATGGTCATCAATACTATTGTATGCATGATTTATTGCATGAACTATCCTGAAATGTCGCATCACAAGAATGCGTCAATATAGATAGTTTATGTTTCAGTGCCAATAATATCCCACATTTTTTTAAACACATATCAGTCACCATAGAGAATACATATGGCGAAAGTTTTGTGGAAGAAATTTGAAAATTGGCGGACTTTGATGATTTTTGAATATCATGATGCAATAATTGCTAATGTTTTTAAAAATACATTTCTAGACATAAAATGTCTCCACATTCTATTTATAGTAATGAACACTCTAGAATCTTTGCCAAACAACCTTTCAAATCTTATCCACCTCCAATACCTTAGAATTTATGAAACCCTATGGATTAGAAGACATAACTTTTACCTAGCAGAATGTCTAGATTTTACAACTTAAAATTTGCTGGACCTACAAGGTTGGAATGGCAGTAGAAAGTTGCCTAGAGACATTAGCCACCATGTGAATTTATGCCATTTCCATTCTTCCAAAGAACTCCATTCCAATATTCCTGAGGTTGGAAAGATGAAGTGCCTACAGGAGCTAAAAGAGTTCCATGTTAAGAAAGAGGGTGTTGGGTTTGTACTCAGAGAGCTGGAGGAATTTGGAAAGGAGGAATCTGTATCAGTACTAGGAAAAGCCTTATAGGTGAACTCAAAATAGTGGCGGGCGGGACGAGGCACCCGCCACTGCAAGTTAGGAGAAGAAACAGTGGCGGGTGACACAACGCGGTCGCAAGAGCTATGGGCACACCAATGACGGGCGAAATACACCACCCGCCACAAACAAGCACTGCTGAGATTGGCTATGTTATGAATGCTTGCTGTGGCGGGTAGCTAGGCATACCAGCCACTGGTATTATAGGCATCACTGTGGGCGGGCCAAAGGCCCCGCCGCAAATGAAAGCCTGCAACTATTTATATTTTTGGTTTTTTATGCAGATATTAGCTGTGGCGGGCAAGCGGTCGTGCCCGCCACAAATACGTTAGCTCTGGACTGTCCAAATTCAAATCGAACATTGTTGGCCGCCACCCCAAATTAGTAGTGGCGGGTCATCTGGTGCGTTTGTCGCACGGGATGAGCACTATCTGCACGCGCGCTCCCTCCCCTACCCCACTCTCACTCTCAATCTTACTCCCCATCTCGCTCTCATCACCGCCATCGCCCATCCTCCTTGCCGTCCGTTGCCGCCATTGTCCTCGCCTTACTCGTAGCCCCGCTCGCCCTCCACCATGTCGCCCTCGGCCTCGATCCACCGCCCCGTTGTCCTTTGCTCCGGCAGGTATAACGTCTCCGTCCCCGCCTCTCTTTTCGGCAATCCTCCTCGCCAACCATTGCTGCCACACACGCACGGACAGCCGCGGCAATAACCTCGTTCGAGTAGGGTTAGAGTTAGGGGGTCCTAATGTATAGTTTTTAGTTTTAGTTTCTGGCTAGTTGTAGTTTCTACTTGTATATTTTTTAATGCACATATTAAGACAAATTGTAGTTGTAGTTTGATATTTCTAGTTGTAGTTTTATAGTTGTAATTTATAGTTTGATATATAGCATCACTGTGTACATTATTTTTGTTCATACTGAGTTCAAAATTATGCCGTAGTAGGCCCCTTCATTTCTTTACACGGATATATACTACAAGCGCTAAAGTTTTGGCGAAACATTGATTTATTTTTGTTTTGCCAGATTTCTAATACTTAATGTGTTCATTTGTATGCAGATGTCTTCCCAAATTTCTTTATTTATTATTCATATTGTGCTGCAGCAGATGTCTTAAGTTCTTTATAGGAATTCATACTATAAACGCTAAAGTTTTGGCGAAACGTTGATTTATTTTAGTTTTGCCAAATATCTAGGATTTAATGTGTCCATTTCTATGCAGAGGTCATGCAAAATTTCTTTGTTTATTTTTTATTCATATTTTGCTGTAGTAGATGTCTTAAGTTCTTTACAGGGATTCATACTGTAAGCGCTAAAGTTTTTTGCGAAATGTTGATGTGTTTTCGTTCACCAAATTTCTAGCACTTAATGTGTTCATTTTTATGCAGAGGTCATGCAAAAAATTGTTTGTTTTTAATTCATATTGTGCTGTAGTAGATTTCTTCAGTTCTTTCGGCAAATTTATTTGTCTGCATGTTCTAGGTCATTTGTTTTCGAAGTGGTGGACAACGACAGGTACCGTTGTGTTTTCCAGAGGCCCTTGGGGAAGTTGGGGCACCCAAGACCTAAATCCCATCACTGAGATGAAACAATGGCTCGGCACGTTCGACATCACCGAGGAAGTGGCGCGTGCTTAAAATGCCAGGGCACTCGAGTACCGGGGGCCAAGGGCACAACTCAACTTTCCTCAGATTGCTTGACGCGTGAGTTAGATATCACCTCCTAAGATGAGAATAATCTCCAAGGCCAAGGAGTAAGAGCACCTGAAGGCCGAGGCGCTCATCAGGGCCCGTGAACGGCAGAGCATCGATCCCTTGGTGGAACGGTATCTTCGGGTGGATCCACATTTGTATGCCATTAACAAGGCGTTGCTGATGACCGCACACAACCAGAAGGATGCCAAGGATGACCTACTAGACTAGGATGACGACTTCGGCTCTAACCTTGACTTAGATTAGGAGTTGATCTCTCCATCCCGGCTAGTCGTATAATTCCGTGCTTCATATATTTGAACCCCTAATGTAGTACTTATGAAACTTGCTATGACATACTATATATGTCTATGACTTCGTGGAGCCTTATTTTATACTCCCTCCGTTCCTAAATGCAAGTCTTTTTAAAGATTTCACTACAAACTACATACAGATGTATATAGACATATTTTAGAGTGTAGATTCACTCATTTTGCTCTATATGTAGTCCATAGTGGAATCTCTAAAAAGACTTATATTTAGGAATGGAGGGAGTAGACGTGATAAACCTGCTTATATATATCGTCGTACTAACTCATCGTGATGACATTTTTTCTTGCTGATTTTTATGCCACTTCTCAATATTACTTTCATGACTTAGCACCAATGCTAACAATGTTTTAAATTCTTGAAGGAGGGATCATGGTGCGTAAGGTCTGCAATGTCTGCAAAAGTGCCTGTAGGGATAGTTTATCCCATCCACTAGAATTCGGGCTCTTCTTGAGGGAGGGATTCGAAAAATCTGTGGTAACAATTTTATCATTCAATTCTAACCATTTGCTAAATTCTTCTACTATGCATACCATTAATTATTAACTGTATTATTCTTTATTGTTACATAGCGTGTCCCATGCAACATAAGGGTGCAATTCAATAATTTAATCAGTGACAGTTTCAACTTTTCGGATGGTGAAGGACAATCGTACACAATTGACGTTTGTAAACAAAAGGATAAAACCATCATAGGAGGTGATGGATGGAACAAGTATATTTCAAATAATAAGCTCACCGGGAGAGAGTACATAAGCTTTTACTTGAATAAAGCGGTCAACAAGTTAAGGATTAAGTATTTTTCTTACCAAGATGATGAGCTTGACGAAGATGATTATGAGGATTGCCAAGACGATGAGGGTGATGATGATGAGGAGGATAATGGTGATGATGAGAGACAGGGTGATGATGATGCTAACCAGGATGACGATAGTCAAGAGCGTGAGGATGGGGAAGATGTTGAGGGTAGTGGAGATGATAACGATGGTGATCCATACGGTTCTACAATTATCTCTCAAAGAATGAAAGAGCTTACTGAGGATGAGAAGATCAATCTCATCGCGATCCTACCATCAAGTGTGCACTACTTGGGGAAGCCATTTGTGCACCGTTTTAGTAAGACCAACATCGTGAAACACACCATGGTATGTTTTGTATCTTTTCTCTCTTTTTTGTTCATAACACTATATGTGGGGACATCTAACATTGCGTGCTCTATTTTGCTTTTAATCACGGGTGATCATAGAAATTACCTACGAAGACGATTTCTGGCGAGAACATCCCTGCTACCGGCATGGTTGGAGTACACCTTGGAGTAGCAGGTCCTGTCACCAGCGTTCAATACAAGACGGACACAGACGACCGCATATCATTCTATGAGGTCGGCTGGCGAGAATTCCTGAAGGGAAAGAGGCGGCTAGGGGTTGAAACAGTAGTGCTCATCACGATAAGGAATAACAGGAACATCAACTTCCAGATGATGGTTGTTATAGACCTTATTTAGAAATGAGGTCCAAGTTAAATATCTCCAAGCCGATGAACTCTTAGTTACTTAGTTAAGATGCCGGTGATACTTTGATGTTGGTTTGTTAACTCGAACAAATATGAAGTGTTAGTAGTTGTTACGAAGAGTACTAATTACCTAGTGAACTTGCATACCTAAGCTTACAATGCGTGCTTTATTTGCTTGTAGTATTTGAATCTCTTAAATTGGATTAATGCAAAAACAAAACCATGGCAGCACAATTGTTGTCATGGCGGGCGTTCTAATACGCCTTCCATTGCAACATGAATAAGTAGTGGCGGGCAAGTAAGCTTTGCCCGCCACTCCAAAGACTCCACCAATGGGGGGCGAGTATGCACCCCTGATACGTCTCCAATGTATCTTTAGTTTTTGATTGTTCCATGCTACTATATTATCTGTTTTGGATGTTTTATATGCATTAATATGCTATTTTATATGATTTTTGGGACTAACCTATTAACCTAGAGCCCAGTGCCAGTTCCTGTTTTTTCCTTGTTTTAGAGTTTCACAAAAAGGAATACCAAATGGAGTCCAAACGGAATGAAACTTTCGGGATGATTTTTCTTGGCGCAGAAGACATCCACAGGGCTGCGAGTGCACATCAGGAAAGCCACGAGGTGGACACAAGGTCGGGAGGCGCGCCCAGGGAGGTAGGGCGTCCTCCCACACTTGTGGGCCCCTCGCGACTCCATCGACCTATTTCTTCCACTTATATATTCTCAAATATCCCAAAACCTTCTGAGGGTGCCACAAAACCACTTTTCCACCGCCGCAACCTTCTGTACCCATGAGATCCCATCTAGGGGCCTTCTCCGGCGTCCTGCCGGAGGGGGATTCGATCATGGAGGGCTTCTACATCAACACCATTGCCTCTCCGATGAAGCGTGAGTAGTTTACCACAGGCCTACGGGTCCATAGCTAGTAGCTAGATGGCTTCTTCTCTCTCTTTGATTCTCAATACAAAGTTCTCCTCGATGTTCTTAGAGATCTATTCGATGTAATACCCTTTTGCGGTGTGTTTGCTGAGATCCGATGAATTGTGGATTTATGATCAGCTTATCTATGAATATTATTTGAATCTCCTCTGAATTCTTATATGCATGATTTGATATCTTTGCAAGTCTCTTTGAACTATCGATTTGGTTTGGCCAACTCGATTGGTTTTTCTTGCAATGGGAGAAGTGCTTAGCTTTGAGATAAATCTTGCCGTGCTCGATCCTAGTGACATAAGGGGAACCGACATGTATTGTATTGTTGCCATCGTGGATAACAAGATGGGGGTTTTCATCATATTGGTTGAGTTTATCCCGCTACATCACGTCATCTTACTTAATGCGTTACTCTGTTCTTATGAATTAAATACTCTAGATGCAGGCAGGAGTCGGTTGATGTGTGGAGTAATAGTAGTAGATGCAGGCAGGAGTCGGTCTACTTGACACAGACGTGATGCCTATATTCATGATCATTGATACGTCTCCATCGTATCTACTTTTCCAAACACTTTTGACCTTGTTTTGCACTCTAACTTGCATAATTTGAATGGAGCTAACCCGGACTGACGCTGTTTTCAGCAGAATTGCCATGGTATTATTTTTGTGCAGAAATTAAAGTTCTCGGAATGACCTGAAACTTCATGGAGAATATTTTTGGAATTTATAAAAAATATTAGTGAAAGAATCAACACCAGGGGGGCCACACCCTGTCCATGAGGGTGTGGGCGCCCACCCCCCTGGGGCGCGCCCCCTGTCTCGTGGGCCCCCTGAGGCTCCACTGACCTCAACGCCAACTCTATATATTCACGTTCAGGGAGAAAAAAAATCAAAGAGTAGGATTCATCGCATTTTACGATACGGAGCCGCCGCTAAGCCCTAATCTCTCTCGGGGAGGGCTGATCTGGAGTCCGTTCGGGGCTCCGGATAGGGGAATCCATCGCCATCGTCATCATCAACCTTCCTCCATCACCAATTTCATGATGCTCACCGCCGTGCGTGAGTAATGCTACCTCTTGAGCACTGCGTTGGTTTTCCCCGAAGAGGAAGGGATGATGCAGCAAAGTAGCGTAAGTATTTTCCTCAGTTTTTGAGAACCAAGGTATCAATCCAGTAGGAGGGTACGCGCGAGTCCCTCGTACCTGCACAAAACAAATAAATCCTCGTAACCAACGCAAATAGGGGTTGTCAATCCCTATAAGGCCACTTACGAGAGTGAGATCTGATAGATATGATAAAGATAATATTTTTGGTATTTTTGTGATAAAGATGCAAAGTAAAATAAAGGCAAAGTAAATAGCAAAGGAAATAACTAGGTAGTAGGAGATCAATATGATAAAGATAGACCCGGGGGCCATAGGTTTCACTAGTGGCTTCTCTCGAGAGCATAAGTATTCTACGGTGGGTGAACAAATTACTGTTGAGCA
The DNA here is from genome assembly GCF_056163025.1 of Triticum urartu. NCBI lineage: Eukaryota > Viridiplantae > Streptophyta > Magnoliopsida > Poales > Poaceae > Triticum > Triticum urartu. Next base: position 600,563,072 of record NC_141878.1, read on the forward strand.
ATTGACAGAATTGAGCATAGTTATGAGAATATCTAGGTATGATCATGTATATAGGCATCACGTCCGAGACAAGTAGACCGACTCCTGCCTACATCTACTACTATTACTCCACTCATTGACCGCTATTCAGCATGCATCTAGAGTATTAAGTTAAAAACAGAGTAACGCCTTAAGCAAGATGACATGATGTAGAGGGATAGACTCATGCAATATTAAGAAAACCCCATCTTGCTATCCTCGATGGCAATAATACAGTACGTGCCTTGCTACCCCTACTATCACTGGGACAGGACACCGCAAGAAAGATCAATCCAGTAGGCCAAACCAAACTGATAATTCGAAGAGACTTGCAAAGATAACCAATCATACATAAAAGAATTCAGAGAAGATTCAAATATTATTCATAGATAGACTTGATCATAAACCCACAATTCATCGGTTTCAACAAACTCACCGCAAAAAGAAGATTACATCGAATAGTTCTCCACAAGAGAGGGGGAGAACGTTGTATTGAGATCTAAAAAGAGAGAAGAAGCCATCTAGCTACTAACTCTGGACCCGTAGGTCTCAGGTAAACTACTCGCACTTAATCGGAGAGGCTATGGTGTTGATGTAGAAGCCCTTCGTGATCGATGCCCCCTCCGGCGGAGCTTCGGAACAGGCCCCAAGATGGGATCTCGTGGATACAGAAAGTTACGGCGGTGCAATTAGGGTTTTGGCTCCATATCTGATCGTTTGGGGGTACGTGGATATATATAGGAGGAAGGACTACGTCGGCGGAGCAATAGGGGGCCCACGAGGGTGGAGGGCGCGCCTGTTGGGGGTGGGCGCGCCCCCTATCTCGTGGCCTCCTCTTTTCTTTCTTGACGTAGGGTCCAAGTTTCCCGGGTCTTGTTCGTTGAGAAAATCATGTTCCCGAAGGTTTCATTCCGTTTGGACTCCGTTTGATATTCCTTTTCTTCGAAACCCTAAAACAGGCAAAAAACAACAATTCTGGGCTGGGCCTCCGGTTAATAGGTTAGTCCCAAAAATAATATAAAAGTGGATAATAAAGCCCAATAATGTCCAAAACAGTAGATAATATAGCATGGAGCAACCAAAAATTATAGATACGTTGGAGACGTATCAAGCATCCCCAAGCTTAATTCCTGCTCGTCCTCGAGTAGGTAAATGATAAAAACAGAAGTTTTGATGCGGAGTGCTACTTGGCATAATTTTAATGTAATTCTTCTTAATTTTGGTATGAATATTCAGATCCTAAAGATTCAAGACAAAAGTTCATATTGACATAAAAATAATAATACTTCAAGCATACTAACAAAGCAATTATGTCTTCTCAAAATAACATGGCTAAAGAAAGTTATCCCTACAAAATCATATAGTCTGGCTATGCTCTATCTTCACCACTCAAAATATTTAAATCATGCACAACCCCGATGACAAGCCAAGCAATTGTTTCATACTTTTGACATTCTCAAAACTTTTTCAATCTTCACAGAATACATGAGCGTGAGCCATGGATATAACACTATAGGTGGAATAGAGTGGTGGTTGTGGAGAAGACAAAAAGGAGAAGATAGTCTCACATCAACTAGGCGTATCAACGGGCTATGAAGATGCCCATCAATAGATATCAATGTGAGTGAGTAAGGATTGCCATGCAACGGATGCACTAGAGCTATAAGTATATGAACGCTCAAAAAGAAACTAAGTGGGTGTGCATCCAACTTGCTTGCTCATGAAGACCTAGGGCATTTTGAGGAAGCCCATCATTGGAATATACAAGCCAAGTTCTATAATGAAAAATTCCCACTAGTATATGAAAGTGCTAACATGAGAGACTTTCTACTATGATGATCATGGTGCTACTTTGAAGCACAAGTGTGGTAAAAGGATAGTAGCATTGTCCTTTCTCTCTTTTTCTCTCATTTTTTTATTTGGGCCTTTTCTCTTTTTTTATGGCCTCTTTTTTTCATCCGGAGTCTCACCCCGACTTGTGGGGGAATCATAGTCTCCATCATCCTTTCCTCACTGGGACAATGCTCTAATAATGATGATCATCACACTTTTATTTTTCTTACAACTCAACAATTACAACTCAATACTTAGAACAAAATATGACTCTATATGAATGCCTCCGGCGGTGTACCGGGATATGCAATGACTCAATAGTGACACGTATGAAAGAATTATGAATGGTGGCTTTGCCACAAATACGATGTCAACTACATGATCATGCTAAGCAATATGACAATGATGGAGCGTGTCATAATAAACGGAACGGTGGAAAGTTGCATGGAAATATATCTCAGAATGGCTATGGAAATGCCATAATAGGTAGGTATGGTGGCTATTTTGAGGAAGGTATATGGTGGGTGTATGATACCGGCGAAAGGTGAGTGATATTAGAGAGGCTAGCAAAGGTGGAAGGGTGAGAGTGCGTATAATCCATGGACTCAACATTAGTCATAAAGAGCACATATACTTATTGCAAAAATCTACAAGTTATCAAAGCAAAGTATACGCGCATGCTCCTAGGGGGATAGATTGGTAGGAAAAGACCATCGCTCGTCCCCGACTGCCACTCATAAGGAAGACAATCAATAAATAAATCATGCTCCGACTTCATCACATAACGGTTCACCATACGTGCATGCTACGGGAATCACAAACTTTAACACAAGTGTTTCTCAAATTCACAACTACTCAACTAGCACAACTTTAATATCACCATCTTCATATCTCAAAACAATTATCAAGCATCGAACTTCTCATAGTATTCAACACACTCATAAGAAAGTTTTATTATTGATCTTGTGTACCAAGCATATTAGGATTTTAAGCAAATTACCATGCTATTTAAGACTCTCAAAATAATCTAAGTGAAGCATAAGAGATCAATAGTTTCTATAAAACAAATCCACCACCGTGCTCTAAAAGATATAAGTGAAGTACTAGAGCAAAATTATATAACTCAAAAGATATAAGCGAAGCACATAGAGTATTATAACAAATTCCAAATCATGTATGGCTCTCTCAAAAGGTGTGTACAGCAAGTATGATTGTGGTAAACTAACAAGCAAAGACTCAAATCATACAAGACGCTTCAAGCAAAACACATATCATGTGGGGAATAAAAATATAGCTCCAAGTAAAGTTCCGATAGAAGTAGACGAAAGAGGGGATGCCTTCCGGGGCATCCCCAAGCTTTGGCTTTTAGGTGTCCTTAGATTATGTTGGGCGTGCCATGGGCATCCCCAAGCTTAGGCTCTTGCCACTCCTTGTTCCATAATCCATCAAATCTTTACCCAAAACTTGAAAACTTCACAACACAAAACTTAAAGTAGAAAGTCTCGTGAGCTCCGTTAGCGAAAGAAAATAAAATACCACTTCAGGGTACTATAATGAACTCATTCTTTATTTATATTGGTGTTATACCTACTGTATTCCAACTTCTCTATGGTTTGTAAACTATTTTACTAGCCATATATTGGTGTTACCATTTTGTATTTTGTGAGTCTTGACCATTACGAGATTGAACAACCATGAACTTACAAAACGATGGTCAGTATAACACGATGAAGTGAAGCATCACATAGCTCGCACGTACGGGGCGGCGATAAATCTGCCTCCACCAGCGGAGACATGGTGGCCAGCTGCATGGTTCTGGTTGTGGGTCTGGGAGACAGAAAGTGAAAGGAGAAGGTTGGGAGCAAACCATCAAGGAGGAGACTAGGAGAAGGCGAGGCATCATGAAAAGAAATCAGAGGAGGGAAGATCATCAACGTGGGTATGGGGAGGGGTTATTTTCACGGGAGCGGCTTCAAAGTGAAGGGTAGGAGGGAGAGGGAAGACTGGGTCAATGTGTGAGGGGTTGAGGCATTGAACACCATGTTTAATTGGAGTTTCTGTACCAATGGTCAAATTTTAGAGAGAAACCAATTTTCATCGTTAGGAGAAACACCACGAAAGCATTACCCCACTCAATGCTCCACTGTGCAACATTTCATAGCATATAATAAGAAATCAAGTACACTAGGTAGTTGATAAATTAAAGTTTCTAGTGAGGATATCAAATTTGAAGGGACCAAAGTTACTTGCATAACAAGCTAGGGCTTGGTACTTTAGATTTTATTTGATTGGATGCAAACAAGGACATGAATAAATTATCTCGTTTGAAGGAATGAAAAGCTCTCATAGTTGCAAACCTACCAATGGACCAAACTCATGACCAAGATCCTCACATCATGTGACCTACCAAAGGACCAAAGACATGATGCCACTGTTTACTACCCGTGTCTTTATATGGAGCAAGACGTGCCTCAGCAAAGGATGAATAAGTATTTAGCATTTTACCTGTCTATCAATGTCTTGGAATTATGTAATCCCATTTCATGCATTATCCTTTGTGTTGTGTGTCTCTGTGCACTAGGGATATGTGTTTAATAGGTAGGCATAGAAGGCATCAGGAACTACCGGCATGGTCGTACACTCAATGGATGTGTTGACCGGCACCCTCCCTTGGTTTGACCGGACCATATGCCACACATTCCACGAAGCCTACAGAAGCCTCTTTAAGGGCATCTCCAGCCGCGCCCCCAAGAAGGCCCCCCAGGCATTTTTTCGTCCGCCGGCGTCAATTTCGGCCCGAGCGCGAAGAGCCGTGGGCCCGCCGCATCAGCGACTCTACTCTCTTCTCGCCCCTTCGTCGTCCTCATCGCCTCATTTCCCGTGGCGAATCAATGCCAAAGCTGGCGCGCGCTGCCGCGCCGGTCAGCCTCAATTGATGCCTCACGAGCGGCGCAGTGAAGGCTGGGCAACGCGTCCCTCGGCCGCCACGCAATCATGCCACGCGTAGCGCGCCGGCCAAGCCTACCACGCGGCGTCTCCGCCTATAAAAGCCGACTACAAGCGCGCCGGAGAGACTCACCCCGATCATCCACTGACGACGCGCTCATTTCTCCCCCTTTCCTCCTCTCGCCGTCACCAGTTGAGAAAGCATGGCCGAGCGTTTCCCAGGCGACGGCGCGGCAGCGAACGGATTCGGGCGTCGTCATCTGCATGAGGACGAGGCTCGCCTCCTTTTCGAGACCGAGTACCCGGTCCCGCCGGACATGCGGGTGCCCGGGGCGTGGAGGATCAGCGCCGGCGGCGTGCTGGTTGTCGTGGTTCTAACTCTGACAGTGATGTAGGGGGGTATGTATGGAGAGGCTAGATCTTAGCTATGGAGGAGTCGTAAGCACACGAGGATTACGAGTTCAGGCCCTTCTCGGAGGAAGTAACAGCCCTACGTCTCGGTGCCTGGAGGCGGTCGACTGGATTATGTGTGTATGAATTACAGGGGTGCGAACCCTTTACACTGAGGAGGGGGTGGCTTATATAGAGTTCGCTGGCCCCCTCCGGCCCTCAGTTGTGTAGGGTCTTAAATACATTAAAGTCGGGCGTTACTGGTAACGCCTCTAATAAAGTGCTATGATGGCCATAAAGGCTATTTAAGGGCCGACCGTTTGCTTGCGGAGTGACTTTAGATCTCCTGGCAGTCGAGTGGTTGGCTTCGTGGTCGAGTGATAGTTTCCTGGTCGAGTGTCTTGAATCCGCCGAGTGGGATACCTTCAAGTCGACTGAAAGGTGACTTCTTCTAGGGATGTCCTTGGGTAGGGCTCTTAGGACAGGTCCATGCCCCTACCCTAGGTACATAGCTTCATCATTAGCCCCCGAATGGATCGAGGTTCGAGTGGGGAAGGAGTTGGGGATCCTTCCGACTAGTTCTTAGCGTTATATGAATGTCTTGTACTAGATTAATAGTCACGGATGACGTTGCCAACTTCTTTCAGTCACCTTGATCCATTCTTGGTCTCTCGTCGAGTGACTTTCCTTACTTGTGAAATACCGAGTGCCGGCTCGAGCGGGATATTCTGTTTGATGAGTTGTTCTGTAGCCCGCGGATTTTGCGGGATTTGAATTTCGGGAAGCGAGCGGGACAGGGGCGGCCGCAGTAATCGGATGGGATAAGACGGAAACTCCTCGATTCCCGCGCCACCTTTTTCCCCACGTGTCGCGCGTGCGCCTATTGCGGGATTTGGCGGGATCGCCTGGGCCTACCGGTCAGCCACTTGGAAGTGGCCCCTTATAAGCTGCCGGCTCGGGGCTCCCAAACAGCGTGCTCTTGCCTTTCCCTCTCCCTTCACAAGGTCCTCCGCCACCTCTGCTCGCACCCTAGCGCCGTAGGTCCGTTCGAGCCTTGCCGGCGATGATGGTGAAGGACAAGACGTCGGCTTTGGAGCACGCAAATAAGGCGGCGGTGCAGGGGAAGGGGAAGAAGTCTGCTCGGGGCGGATCTTCCTCGAGGACTGCTCTGCCCAGGGATTGGATCCAGGGCGACTGGATGCCGTCGGTGATTCGATAGGAAGATCTTGATGACATGGTCGAGGGGGGAGTCATTCCCCATGAAGCTGCGCGTCTCCCGGGGAGAGAAGTCGAACCCCAACCTCGTGATGGTGAGTGCGTTCTCCTCGCCACCCATATCGACCGCGGATTTTCTCTACCTCCTCACCCTTTTTCCGGAGCTTTTTGAACTTCTTCGGAGCGTAGCTCCATCACTTCACTCCCAATTCCATCGTGTACCTTGCTTCTTTCGTTTACTTGTGCGAAAGTTTCTTGGGTTGCCGCCCTTACTGGGGATTCTTTAAACACATCTTCACCTGCCGTTCACAATCGGTAAAGAAAGCCAAGTCGAGTGACGAACTGGCACAAGTGATCCAGCTGTGCGGGGGTCTGGCGATCCAGATGAGGAGAAAAAGTTCTTTTTCGTCTATCACTTTTCCTGAGTCGGACCGTGGTTGGCAGTCGACCTGGTTTTATTGCCAAGACCAGGTGACCCTAGGGCAGTCGACTGGGCTTCCCCCTTTCTCTCTGGACCGAGCTCAAAAACCCGCTTCTCTAAAAGTGCTGCCGGAGGAAAAGGCGCAAGTCAAGGTGCTGGTTGGTCGAGTGGTTCAGCTTGTCCGAGAGGGCGTGACGGGCATGGACTTGCTGGAGGTCTTCCTTTGGAGGCGCATCCAACCGCTTCAGGCTCGTGACCACCCTATGTGGCTGTACTCGGGTCTCGACGACACCACTCGGATTCACCCAGAGGAGGTCACTGACGAGATGCTGGAAGGGTGGCTGTCGAGCATCACAGGGAACAAAGACAACCCCCGAGGAGCCAGGAGGGTTCCCCCGCTTGACAGTACATACGACGTGGACCAGGTCTGACCTTGTGTTCCCGACTGAGATCTTGCTTTCTTCATTTGCTCTCTTTCAATCGATCGACTGACCTTCGACTTGTCTGCTGTTCTCCAGGCAACTACAGAGATGTACTCGACACCCAATGGAGCACAGGAGCAGGCCGAAGAAGGGGAGGCGAGCGGAGGCGAAAGTGGAGATGAACAAGGAGAGTGGGAATCTGACGGCGAAGGAGAGGGAGACGACGACGTCAACTCCAGCGAAGAGGAGGAGGAGGAGGAAGCTGAACCTCCCTGCTCGGAAAGGCGATACACACGACCCTGAGCGGGAACGTGGTAAGGCGACTACTCCCGTTGGGCAGTCGTCGAAGCGCCCTCGGACCTCTTCTCCAGCTTCGACTAAAAAAGCTCCCAAGCACCCACGCGCGGCGCCGTCCAAGCCACCCAAAGCTCTGCCCAAGATGAAGATGACTGTCCCCACCATCTCTGGGTAATAATAGAACTTGTTTTCCTTTGTCGACCGTGGACAGGTCCTTGGTCGATTCATTGAACCAACTGACTGTCTTTCGAAATTTGCAGTGCTGCTACTTCTGAGATCTCCGTCAAGGACGATGATCAAGAGATGGAAGATGCTATTACTTCCAACCCTGGTATGATTACTGATGTTCTGCCTTGAGTCGACTGATGATTTCTTATAACTCTGGTCGATTGATTTTTTCTTGTAGCTCCTCCTCATGTTATTAACCTTCCTGACGACGAAGATGAAGCGCCGCTGAGAACGAGACGGCACAGGAAGGCGTCGGCTGGCAAGACCCCACAATCTACTCCGGCGCCTGAGGCCGTAGCTCGAGACGGTGGTGATACCACTCGGTCTTCTGTGACTTTCGCCGATCCTCTGACGAGTGTGCGGCCCTCGACGTCGACCGCAAATCCGCCTTCACTCTTCGCCACACACCACGTCCCTGAGGACCAAGTGGGTGCAGCTAAGGAAGCTATATGCCAGGCAGGGATCATGATGGAGCAGGTCAAGGTGGTTCGAGAAGCCAGCCAAGCAGCTTATGACGCGAGTTCAGCTCTTCAGAGTAACGTCCAGGCCAGTCGATTCACCGCTTGTTCTGTTAGGGTATGCTGTCTGAAGAATCTTTTTTCCGGAGATCTTTAATTCTGTACACCCAGTGGGTGTGTCTGTTAAGTTTTTGGTCGAGTGGGGGCATGCTTAGTGCACCCACTGGGTGTAGTCCCTGAGACTACGGTGGACTGCTGGCAGTCGACTGTAGTATTTATATTGTGTTGCTGTAGTTGCACTTCTTCACTCGGTCTGGTCAGGCCATGTCGAATGAAACTGTATCCGGTCGACTGCGGGCAGTCGATTTTTTTTTCAAAACCAGTGGGGGCACGCTGAGTGCACCCACTGGGTGTAGTCCCCGAGACTACTGTTGAATGTTTTTGATTCAGCTGTAGTCTTAGAAATGTCATCATTGTCTCTTGGTTACTTGGAAGCAACTTATCTTGGACCTTTGTCAACTGATTTTTGCAGAAATCATGTGAACTTGTGGCTCTCTACACCGAGTTGGAGAACAAACAGATCCAGCTCAACCTTGACTTGAAGCTCGCTCAACAGAACCTGCAGAAGGCGCAAGACGAAGCAAAAGGTATGGCTGGTGAGGTTTCTCATTCTTGACGAGTGACTTTCCTTTCTTGCCCGTTCTTGATGTTGAGTTCATTCGACGTTCTGTAGATAAACTGGAGGAGGCTCTGAAGAAGAAGGATCAAGATCTTGCCGAAGCGCAGAAGGAGGCCTTGAGCAAAACGAAGCTTGCAGAAGAGAAACTGGCTTCAGTCGGTACTCTTGAATAGGAGAACTCCAGACTGAAAACTGCTCTCGACATAGCTAATCAAGAGGTCAGCCGTCTAAAGAAAGACAAGATGACTCTGAGTGACCAGGCAGGTGAGCTGGCGGGGCAGAGGAACGATCTGGAGGTTTATCTTGGTGGGCTCGCCAAGAAGCTGTTCGTCATGCTCGAGGGTAATTACTCCATCCGACTGACTTGCAGTGACCAAACCTGCGTAGAGCCACTGACTTATCCTTGAATTGTGTTTACAGAATTCTGCCAGAACTTCGAAGAGGAGACCAGTCGAGTGGAGACAGGCTTGGACCCTGCCAATTCTCTCGTGAAGGACGAGGCTGCTATGAACGTGCTCCGACTGGAGTCTCGTATTACCAGTGTTGTTGGCTAGCTTGCTCGGCTGAAGGTCGCGATGTCGCGGATCGACACATCACTTTGGCCTAGGACGACGCTTCAGAACGACCTCGAGTCTCCGATGGTTCGACTGAATGAAGTCCTGGGTCGAGTGGCGGAATGGAAGAAATCTTTTACTAGATGTGGTGCTGATGTCGCTTTGTCTCTGGTCCGCGTCAATTGCAAGGAGGCACGAGAAGAAAAGCCGGCTGCCATCCAAGTTGCCAATACCAGGAAGCACAGCTTTCAAGACTTCATGGAAACTTTCATCGCTGCTGCCACTCGTATTGCAGACGGGGTCGACTTGGACAAGTTCGTCGCCCCTTCCAGTTAAACTTTTATGCTTCACTTTAAATTTGCCTCGGAATGCCGAGTGGATTTTGTAACCGTTAAACTCTCTCGAGCCGAGGGCTCGAGTACTTTGATCTGAGGCCTGGGACCTTTGGGTCTTATCTGAACTTGATTTATCGTTGAATATCTTCGTGGTCAATCCGTCGAGTGGAACTAGATCTTCACTCGAAATAACCTTGTATTTGTGGTGCGGCTCCGAAGGAGAAGGTAGCAGTCGATTTGCGCCTCGTCGTCCTTGCGGATTGGGTTGTGTTCCGTACTTAGGCGTGCGCCGGGCTGCAGCTAAGCCCCCGAGTGGGAGGTTTGCTCTCCACTCGGTAAGATTTTTCAAACTTAGGCGAGTACTTGGACTGCAGCTAAGCCCCCGAGTGGGAGGTTTGCTCTCCACTCGGTAGGATTTCTTAAACTTAGGCAAGTAATTGGACTGCAGCTAAGCCTCCGAGTGGGAGGTTTGCTCTCCACTCAGTAGGATTTTTCAAACTTAGGCGAGCACTTGGACTGCAGCTAAGCCCTCGAGTGGGAGGTTTGCTCTCCACTCGGTAGGATTTCTTAAACTTAGGCGAGTACTTGGACTGCAGCTAAGCCACTGAGTGGGAGGTTTGCTCTCCACTCGGTAGGATTTTTCAAACTTAGGCGAGCACTGGGCTGCAGCTAAGCCCCCGAGTGGGAGGTTTGCTCTCCACTCGGTACGATTTTAAAACTCTTAGGCGCGCACTGGGCTGCGGCTAAGCCCCCGAGTGGGAGGTTTGCTCTCCACTCGGTAGGATTTTTTCAAACTTAGGCGAGCACTGGGCTGCAGCTAAGCCCCCGAGTGGGAGGTTTGCTCTCCACTCGGTAGGATTTTTTTCAAACTTAGGCGGGCACTGGGCTGCAGCTAAGCCCCCGAGTGGGAGGTTTGCTCTCCACTCGATAGGATTTTTTCAAACTTAGGCGAGCACTGGGCTGTAGCTAAGCCCCCGAGTGGGAGGTTTGCTCTCCACTCGGTAGGATTTTTTCAAACTTAGGCGGGCACTGGGCTGCAGCTAAGCCCCCGAGTGGGAGGTTTGCTCTCCACTCGGTAGAATTTTTTCAAACTTAGGCGAGCACTGGGCTGCAGCTAAGCCCCCGAGTGGGAGGTTTGCTCTCCACTCAGTAGGATTTTTTTCAAACTTAGGCGAGCACTGGGCTGCAGCTAAGCCCTCGAGTGGGAGGTTTGCTCTCCACTCGGTAGGATTTTTTCAAACTTAGCCGAGCATTGGGCTGCAGCTAAGCCCTCGAGTGGGAGGTTTGCTCTCCACTCGGTAGGATTTTTTCAAACTTAGGCGAGCACTGGGCTGCAGCTAAGCCCCCGAGTGGGAGGTTTGCTCTCCACTCGGTAGGATTTTTTCAAACTTAGGCGCGCACTGGGCTGCAGCTAAGTCCCCGAGTGAGAGTCTGGCTCACCACTCGGTAGGATTTTTAAACACTTAGGCGAGCACTGGGCTGCAGCTAAGCTCCCCGAGTGGGAGCTTGGCTCGCCACTCGGTGGGATTCTTTTTTATGAACTTAGGCGAAACGGATTCGCAGCTAAGCCACCCACTGGGGGATTTCGTATGCAAACAAAAGTGACATCAATTATTGGAACACTCTTGTCTTCGATAAAAATAAACTGCAGAAGTTTTTCTTATTACATCTCATCCGAGTGAGAATTCAAGTGTAAAAGGGGCGGAGCAGTTCCGCATTCCAAGCTCGTGGCTCATCGATCTGGCAACCGATATTGTAAAGGTGATATGCTCCATTGTGGAGGACTCTGGTGACAATGAAGGGGCCTTCCTTTCTAGGGGCGAGCTTGTGTGGTTTCTGTTGATCCACTCAGAGGACCAAATCTCCTTGGAAGGCTCGACTCTTCACATTTCGGGCATGGAATCGACGCTAGTCTTGCTGGTAAATGGTCGATCGGATCATAGCCATTTCTCTTTCTTCTTCCAGGAGGTCGACTGCATCTTGCCGGGCTTGTTCTGCTTCATCTTCGGTGTAAAGCTCGACTCGTGGCGCATTGTGAAGTAGATCGCTCGGCAGGACTGCTTCGGCTCCGTAAACCAGAAAGAACGGAGTTCTTCCAGTCGACCGATTTGGGGTGGTCCTCAATCCCCACAGAACCAATGGAAGCTCGTCGACCCATGCGCCCGCTACGTGCTTGAGATCACGCATCAGCCGGGGCTTTAGTCCTTTGAGAATCATACCATTTGCCCTTTCAGCTTGTCCGTTCGACTGGGGATGGGCGACCAATGCGTAGTCGACTCGTGTGCCTTGAGAGGCGCACAAAGCTCTGAACTTGTCCGAATCAAAGTTTGACCCATTGTCAGTGATGATGCTATGTGGGACTCCATATCTGAATGTTAACCCCCTGACGAAACTGATAGGAGTGCAAGCATCAAGATTCTTGATAGGCTTAGCTTCAATCCATTTGGTAAACTTGTCGACTGCCACAAGCACATGTGTGAAACCGCTCCTGCCTGTTCTCAGTGGACCAACCATGTCCAGTCCCCAAACAGCAAAGGGCCAGACAAGTGGAATGGTCTTCAGGGCTGATGCAGGCTTGTGTGACATGTTGGAGTAGAACTGGCACCCTCCACACTTGTCGACTATCTCCTTTGCCATTTCATTTGCTCTTGGCCAGTAAAATCCCGCTCGGTATGCTTTAGCCACAATGGTCCGAGAAGACGCATGGTGACCACAGGTCCCCGAGTGGATATCATCAAGGATTATCTGACCTTCTTCTGGTGTTATGCACTTCTGACCGATTCCAGTCGCGCTTTCTCTATACAACTGTCCCTTTATGACTGTGAAGGCCTTGGATCGACGGACGATCTGTCGAGCCTCTTCCTCGTCCTCCGGGAGTTCTTTCCTCAGGATATACGTGATGTACGGTATCGTCCAGTCGGGAGTGATTGCCAAGACTTCCATGATTAGGTCGACCACAGCAAGAACTTTGACTTTAGTCGGATCTATGGCACTTTTTGGCTGCGGGGATTCTTGTGTAAAAGGATCTTCTTGGACTGACGGTGAGTGGATGTGCTCAAGGAACACGTTGCTGGGAATGGCTTCTCTCTTGGAGCCTATCTTTGCCAAATCGTCAGCCGCTTGATTTTTCAGTAGGGGCATGTGATGAAGCTCTAACCCCTCGAATTTCTGTTCTAACTTTCTCACTGCATTGCAATAACCAGTCATTGCCGGACTTCTGACGTCCCACTCCTTCATCACCTGATTGACCACCAAATCTGAGTCGCCATAGACCATGAGGCGACGGACGCCGAGTGAAATGGCCATGCGCAACCCATACAAAAGTGCTTCATATGCTTCTTCATTATTGGAGGAATCGAAGTGAATCTGGATAACGTATCTGAGCTTATCTCCTCGGGGGGATACTAATACTATCCCAGCATCGGAACCATTTAGCATCTTAGATCCATCGAAGAACATGGTCCAGTGCTCCGAGTGAATTTGCGTCGGAAGTTTCTGCTCAATCCACTCGGCGACGAAATCTGTGATTGCTTGGGACTTGATAGCCTTCTTTGCTTCAAACTTAATATCTAGGGGAAGGAGTTCAATCGCCCACTTTGCCACTCGACCAGTTGCATCTCTGTTGTGCAGAATCTCTGACAGTGGGGCGTCGCTGACGACTGTAATGGAGTGGTCAGAGAAGTAATGAGCAACCTTCTTCGTGGTCATATAAATCCCATATACAAGCTTCTGGTAATGAGGATATCTTTGTTTTGAAGGGGTCAAAACTTCAGACACATAACTTCAGACACATAATATACTGGGCGCTGAACTATGAAGGCCTTTCCTTCTTCTTCCCGCTCGACCGTAAGTACTGTACTGACAACTTGTCCCGTGGCTGCAATGTAAAGCAGCAGAGGCTCTTTACTGATTGGGGCAGCAAGCACCGGCTGGGTGGAGAGCAGAGCTTTGAGCTCTGCAAATGCTGCATCAGCTTCTGGAGTCCACTCGAACTTGTCAGACTTCTTCATCAGTCGGTAAAGAGGCAACGCCTTTTCACCGAGACGAGAAATGAATCGACTTAGAGCGGCCAAGCAACCTGTAAGCTTCTGGACATCGTGCACACGCATAGGACGCTTCATCCGGAGTATGGCACCGACTTTTTCAGGATTGGAGTCGATTCCCCGTTCGGAAACGAGAAAACCGAGTAACTTTCCACCTGGAACTCCGAATGTGCACTTTGATGGATTGAGCTTGATATCATACCTCCTGAGGTTGGCAAAGGTTTCAGCAAGGTCAGTCCGCAGGTCGGAACCTTTCCGTGACTTAACCACAATATCATCCATGTATGCCTCCGCATTCCGACTGATTTGGGTGAGTAAACACTTCTGAATCATCCTCATGAACGTGGCTCCGGCATTCTTGAGGCCGAATGGCATGGTGACATAACAGAAGCATCCGAATGGAGTGATGAAAGCTGTTTTGATCTCGTCGGGTCCATACAAACGGATCTGATGGTACCCGGAATAGGCATCCAGAAAAGACAATCGCTTGCACCCCGCGGTCGAGTCGACTATTTGGTCGATGCGAGGGAGAGGAAAATGATCTTTTGGGCAGGCCCGATTGATATGTTTAAAATCAATGCGCATGCGAAGTGACTTGTCCTTCTTGGGGACCATGACAACATTGGCGAGCCACTCGGAGTGGTAAATCTCTCGGATGAACTCCGCTGCCAAGAGCCGAGCCACCTCCTCGCCAATAGCTTTCATCTTCTGGACGGCAGACCGTGGAAGATGTTCTTTCACAGGCTTAAATTTTGGGTTGACTCATAGACGGTGCTCAGCCAGCCCCCTGGGAACTCCAGGCATGTCAGAGGGCTTCCATGCGAAGATGTCCCAATTCTCTTGGAGGAACTGGATGAGCGCTTCTTCCTATTTGGAGTCGAGCGTCGTTGAGATGTGAGTCGGGGCAGCATTGGGGTCGGTCGGATGAATGTGGACTGGCTTTGTTTCACCGGACGACTGAAAAGCTGATTCTGAAGCAGCCTTCTTGGCTCGTAGCAATTCACTCGGATCAGCAGTCTTCTGGTATTCTTGCAGCTCGACCACTGCCATCTGGGCATGAGCGATCTTTGAGCCTTTCTGAAAACACTCTTCCGCTTTCTTCTGATTGCCTGTAACAGTGATCACACCTCTGGGGCCAGGCATCTTCAATTTGAAATACACATAACACGGTCGAGCCATGAAGCGTGCGTAAGCTGGCCTGCTCAAAATAGCATGATAAGCACTTTGGAAGTCCACAACCTCGAATGTCAAATTTTCCTTGTGGTAATTCTTTGAATCACCGAAAACCACATCAAGAGCGATCTGGCCGAGTGACTCGGCTTTCTTCCCAGGAATGACTCCGTGGAAGCTCATGTTACTGGTACTGAGCCTGGACATCGGAATGCCCATCCCTTTCAATGTTTCTGCATACAGTATGTTCAGGCCACTGCCACCATCCATCAGGACTTTGGTCAGTCGAGTGCCTTCGACAATTGGGTCGACCACCAAAGCTTGCCTCCCAGGGGTGGCAATGTGCGTAGAGTGATCAGACTGGTCGAATGTGATGGCAGTCTGAGACTTCAGATAACTGGGTGTTGCCGGAGCAACCATATTCACCTCACGATTAATGACTTTCAGTAAACTTTTGCTTTCGACATCAGCAAAAATCATCAGGGTGGAATTGACTTGGGGGTATCCATCGTCACTATCTTCCTTGTCCTCAACTCTGTCTGACTCTTTTTCCTTATCTTTGGACTGCTTGCCCTGAAACTGCTGGTTCAGGAGCTGGCACTGTCGAGTGGTATGCTTTGGGTAAATAAGCTTACCCTCTTCATCTTTCTTGGTGTGGATGTGACATGGCAGATCCAAAACATCATTTCCATCTTGATCCTTAACTTTCTTGGGGTTCCAGGTCCCCTTGGGTTTTCCCTTGAATTTCCCCTGGGTTACGGCCAGGGCCTCCCCAGGGGCGGCTGGCTCGGCCTTCCGCTTCTGTTTCCGACTAGAATTTCCTCCGGTTTCTTGGGCGACTGCCTTGTGCTTGCTACTCCGGAGGCGATCTTCGTCTTCACCATTAGTGTATTTGGTGGCAATCTCCATCATCCGATTCAGAGACCTCTCTCCAGTTCGACCGAACTTCAGATTCAATTCTCTATACTTAACGCCTTCTTTAAAGGCACAAACTGCTTGATGATCTGATACATTCTCAACTGTGTGATGCAATGTGATCCACCTCTGGATGTAATCCCTCAGAGTTTCATTCGATTTCTGCATGCAAGACCGCAATTCTGTAAGGCCTGCAGGTCGCTTGCATGTTCCTTCAAAGGTTGTGACAAACACTCGGGAGAGGTCCTCCCAAGTGTAGATGCTGCTGGGTGCTAACTGATTCAGCCACGCTCTGGCCGAGCCCTCTAACATGAGAGGCAAATGCTTCATAGCTACCTCATCATTGCCACCGCCAATCTGGACAACCACTCGGTAATCTTCGAGCCAAGTGTCAGGCTTAGACTCACCGGTGAACTTTCTGACTCCAGTCGCCAGCCTGAAGTTGGGAGGAAACACTGCGGCTCTGATGGCTCGACTGAAACACTCTGGCCCTGAAACATGTACTCTGCTGCTGGCAGGCGCATCTCTGTCGTGGCCTTCTCGGTGAGCTCTGTTCCTGTCAACCAAACCTTGAACGAGGATGGATCTCGCGTCAAAGCCTGGGTCCCTGCGGTCGACTGGAATCCTCCGCCCAACACTATGAGGGCGTCTGTCATCCCGCTGTCGAGGCGCATATGACCCACTCCTCGGGGGAGGGGTTGGCACTCGACGCCGATCATCACGATCGAATCGGTGATCATACTGCTCATTTCTTCTGTACTGATCGTGCCGGTCTCCACGTCCCTCACGCCTCGGGGGCGATCTTGGGCTGTGAGCCGACTGGACTGTAACCGTTGCAACGGATCGACTGTGGACCCTATTCCGCGACTGAGAAACAGCGGAATTCTGGTTTCCCGCTGCACGGAGCAACGCTCTGATTTGCAACAAGCCCCTGCCAGCCTCCGACTGGGAGGGCTGAATCGATTCTGCTATACGGGCCACGGCTGCCAAATTCTGAACTGGGGTTCGATATACCTGCGTAGGCGGGAAGAGCTGACGTCGACTGGACTCGGGAGCTCGCTGACGCGCTTGCTCGTCGAGTATTCGCTGGAGATTCTCCAGTCGAGTGCGCTCGGCCAAGTTAGCCAAGCGTGCGTCCTCCAAGGCCCAGGCCTCAGGGGTTTCTCCGACGATAGGAGTGTGGAGTGCATCCATGTTCCGGCGGCGAAGCTCCTCTCGCTGCAATGACGTGAGAGGTTCGGGGAGATACTCATCGTGGGGATGCGACGGGTCGCCTCCACCCGCGCCTCCATTGGTGCGAGGGAAGCCGGGAGGACTGTGTGTTCCATCGACCGCCAGAACCTCAGCCGCTGGGTCGCTGCTGTCGCACTCGGATGCGGTCTCCGCAGAGCCAATCGATAGGTCGAACAGGCTATAGAGGGATTCGTCGGGCTCGATTGTCGCGACTTGTGGGGCTGCCGACTGGCGAGCCACGGCATGCTTCACCCACCTATGAAGTCTCGACCGACCGGAGCGCTTGCGCCGGTGGGAGACAGGGCGGGAAGATGACACGGGAGCCGACCGATACTGGGTTGACGGCTGCCGCAGGAGGACACCATGAACACATGCGCGGAAGTGCGTCGCACCGCGGACGGGGAGCGCGTCGATGTCGAGTGGAGCCTCCTGAAGCCAAGTGGAGTCATCGGCGATGAACGTGAGCGCGCCGAGACGGATCTCGCGGCCCTCCACCAAATCTCCGCACGAAACCATGATCAAAGGGATCGGAAAAATCGCAACTTCTCCAACTAGGCGCTAAGATTCCTGCCCCACGGTGGGCGCCAACTGTCGTGGTTCTAACTCTGACAGTGATGTAGGGGGGTATGTATGGAGAGTCTAGATCTTAGCTATGGAGGAGTCGTAAGCACATGAGGATTACGAGTTCAGGCCCTTCTTGGAGGAAGTAACAGCCCTACGTCTCCGTGCCCGGAGGCGGTCGACTGGATTATGTGTGTATGAATTACAGGGGTGCGAACCCTTTACACTGAGGAGGGGGGTGGATTATATAGAGTTCGTCGGCCCCCTCCGGCCCTCAGTTGTGTAGGATCTTAAATACATTAAAGTCGGGTGTTACTGGTAACGCCTCTAATAAAGTGCTATGATGGCCATAAAGGCTATTTAAGGGCCGGTCGTTTGCCTGCGGAGTGACTTTAGATCTCCTGGCAGTCGAGTGGTTGGCTTTGTGGTCGAGTGATAGTTTCCTGGTCGAGTGTCTTGAATCCGCCGAGTGGGATACCTTCAAGTCGACTGAAAGGTGACTTCTTCTAGGGATATCCTTGGGTAGGGCTCTTAGGACAGGTCCATGCCCCTACCCTAGGTACATAGCTTCATCACCGGTGCCTCCGGTACCCATCGGCGCGGCGCGGCGTGCGGAGATCGCACGCATCCGCTCGTCCCTGCCGCGTGCAGCGAGGGAGGGGCCCCGGTACGTCCCCGACAGCCCAATCTGGGAGCCGTACTTTCGCCGCCAGCACGAGGAGCAGCTCGAGGCCACCAACGGCGTCGTGCCCTTCGGCAGGTTCAACGCCGCCGGCCAGCATCGGTGGTGGGGCATGCCCGGGTGCACGTTGGAGTCCGTCGTCGAGTACATCGAGGGCGGCAACACGCCGCGCCTCGAGTACCCCGCTCCCCCGTCCTTCTCATGCCGCCGGGGCCACCGGAGAAGCTCCTGGACGCCGAGGCGCATGGAGACCGGGGTGTCCTCCTCCTCGTCCGGCGGCTCTCCCTGCCTCCACCTCCGCCCCGTCAAGCCGGAGCCCCAGGACACGCCTGTCAGCGCGCGTACCCGCAGCTCCGGCGCCCTCGTCGAGCCCAAGGTGGAGCCCAGCCTCCCCACGGAGTACGAGGAGATAGCCCGGCGCGGCTTCTCCGACGAGGACGCCATGCGGTGGTCGCACGACGACTACCTGCGCAAGGAGATGATCCGGCAGCGCCGGGCCCTGGAGGAGATCGCCGCCAGCAAACGTGGGCGCGAGGACGAGGACGGTGTCGTCGTCGTCGATAGCGACGACGACGACGCCCCCGGACCGTCCAACCCGCCGCATCAACCGGGGGAGGGATGCAGTAGGGACGGCGGAGGCGTAGGTGGGGGCGACGATGACGACGACGACAACGACGACGGCGGTGACTACACGCGGTTCTATAGCCTCCTCGGCATGTAGAACCACGTGGGTGGGCGGTGAGGCGGGCGGCGAGAGAGACGGCGGGGGTAGCCCGCGGTAGTTTGTTTTCTTTTTTTATAAAATATGTTTAAATTTAAACGAACTCGCTCGTGTTTGCGTTGTGTTTGTGCTGAATTTGAACATTTTAAAACCCGTGAGGAGCCGCGACTGGGGGCATCACGCCCCCAGTGCGCGGTTTAGTGCCGGTGCATCTCAGAGAGTGATTTTTTGCCTCTCCTGAAGAGCCAACGGCTGGAGATGCCCTAATGTTCGACCATGTTGTATACTAGTGCTAGTACTAGTAGTACAAGTGAAACTTGAGACTTGTTGGACTGTCGCAATGCCGCTCTAGCACCGCCCCTCCTTTTTCCCTTTCGCATCGTCTTCCCCTGATTCTTGATTCCCTCCCCTGGAGCCTTCGGATCTGCCGTTCCTCTTTCGTCTATCCTTCAGTTTCTTCCTCTAATCCACCCCCCATCTTCTTCTCTGTCCCGCAGTCTCATTCCCCTCCTCCTCCTCTACTCTTTTAGGCTCCGTTCGGTTCAAAGGAACACAAAACACAGGAGCAAGAGAAAACGTAGGAACCAAAAAGGAACGCATGCGCAAGACGGCAGAACAAAAGACACAGGAAAATTCTTAGAATGGGTGTTCGGTAGAGCACTGTAAAAACCATGGGGAAGCACTTTGCAAACAATAGTATTCGGCCTTTTTTTTAATGAAGCAACTCAGCTTTATCTCTATCTCTCACGTCACCATGTCACACATCCATTTTTAAATCCTCTGACGAGCGACGGACAGAGTGCTTCACCTCGGTCTTCCGCGAGAAAAATGAGCTCGAGGTGGATGTTTGGATTCCTTTGGAATCGGCACTGTTAGAGCATACTTCCTCCGCTTTACTGTACACTCTTCCTGCATTCCGAACGCTACAAAGGGAAAAAAACTCCATGAACAGTGTTCCTTTAAAATTCCTCCACAAATCCTATGAAGCGAACGGGGCCTTATGGTCTAATACGTTGTGTCATCTGTGTTCACATTCTTTTGTTAGGGAAAGATATAACTCATTCTTATATCAGGGAAGAACATCTTACAGAAAAATACTAGAATGATTGGTCACTCCGACTTTGAGAAGACTAAGATTGCCTCCATTTTGCATAGAGTAATGCTATTGCGCAACATCGACAATCATTATTAGATGTACGAGGATAGACCCCCCCCCCCCCCCCCCCCCCCCCGCCCATGCCCTTGGAAGGGGGGAGAATAATTGGTAGGAAGTGCTAGTCTTCGATTCTTCGTAGCTTTGTTCGTTGATGAACCATTATCGTTTTGCATAAGCATTGGGCTAAAGTCCGGAATAAGGCTGTTATGGAGATGAGCCGGTAACTCCCTTCAGTGTTTTACAGTGAGGAAATAGCTCAATTTCAACGGTTCAATATAGATATCCGGGTTTAGATTCAGGATCTCCCTGATGTTTAATGGGGCTACTCAATCTGCTTAAATCATGTGAAAGAACCTTCCTAAGGCAAGAAAGAGAATTGCTCTGAGTTTGGCCATAGGGACAGGTGAAGATCTGAACATGCAAGGAGTAATTATACCAACAGTTTCTTTCTCAATAGTGGCACCGATGGTTGTGGTAGTGTAATTGTGACTTGTGAGTCTATATGAATCTATATATGTGGTAGTGTAATTGTGAGTCCATGATGCAAGTTATTACCATGAACCCAAAACTGACTAGCATAAAAAGTCAAATGTATTGTCAAAACACATGACAAAAAATATTAAGCAACAAAAGTAAGACGAGAATAAGTAAAAGTAAAATTGTGTATATATGCCACGGCACAACATTCCAACAATGCTGTAGATTGACGATGAATATTTTACGAAAAAGGGTTCCCCCGCTTTATATTATAAAGCAACAACACCGAGCATCCAACATGTCAGGTTAAGGTACAAGCATGTCTCAAATAGTCGCTGGGGCACAACAAGACAAGCCCCAAACAAAGAGAAAATAAAATCTAATCCGGCTCTGGAGGGGGTGGTGGTGGTGGTGGAGCGAACGCCGAAGCCGAGGAGCGGAGACCCGAGATGATGTTGTCGATGACGTCCCGATCGCACCGCTTGCTAAGCGGACTCCAAAACTATAAGAAGCCACACATTTTGTAGATGGCATCGGTCACACGGCAAGGGATCACGCGTTTGATGACTAATTTATTGCGGATGCACCAGAGGGTCCAATGCCAGGGTACCCATAGCCACCCAGGTGGGGGCACGTCTAGGACTGGGGAGCCGAAGGATCTCCCCAAACAAGTCCGGAAGGTTGTCATGGCACCAAACGCCACTCACAACCTCCCGGAAGCAGCTCCATAGGAACTGCTCCGCAGGGCATCGGAATAAAATGTGGTCGCAGTCTTCCGGTATCATGCAAATGGGACAAAGGTCGTCCGCATGGCCATTACGCTTACGCACCTCCGTGCCTGAAGACAGCCAGCCTCGGACCCATTGCAAGAGGAATATGCGGATTTTCAAGGGGAGTTTGATCTCCCATAACACAGAGAGCTCAATCGGTCCAGGACTGGGCACAATCGCCTGGTACAGGGATCTAGTAGAGAACCTGCCATTTGGCTCAAGGCGCCAGGTCAGCGAGTCGGGGTCAAGGGAGGGTGTTTGTAGGGCAATACATTCAAGCAGCTCCTCCCATTGTGCGCGCTCCACCTCTCCGAAGGTACGACGGAAGGCGATAGCGCCCATGTCGGCCAAAGCCACGCCCACCGAAAGTTGTGGGCGGGCGCATATCGAGAATAAAGCGTAGAAGCGCTCCGCAAAAGGTATATTTTAACAAGACATATATACCTCCGTCTAACTGTGACTTTGTATACTAACTAAAACTATTCCTACAATCTACTATGGTTCAGTTTGTGCTGAAGGTTGGCCTTAATGCCCAATACATATATACTAAGCCAAAGGTGAAAGCTAGACTACTCTTGGTTGGCTAGAAATTCTACTCTTGGCTGGCTAGAAATCTGGAGGTAGAACCCACATGCCACCTGGAGCATGAGCAAGTACATATGTTCGGATGCCCCACTTGACATAGACACTCGTAGGATATAAACAATAACCATGATCTTGCAACCTCGTTGAGCCTACCAAATCGGCAACTCGTTGTGCCCAACAGCCGACAGGTACACAGCCTTGGACCACATTTTCCCTAAGAAAATTGCATAGTCACCCAAACTCATTACCTCCTTCCACTTGTAGGTGCACTCTGCCGTCGATTCGTCAGCAAGCTCAAACACCCTGAAGAAGGGCTCACGCTCAGGAAAATATTCATGTCGCGACGGCCAGGTCCTCACCACCATCACTAGCTTGCCGTTTAGCTCAACGATGTTCTTTGGCTGCACGAGGAGAGGGTTGCTACGCGGTGGAATTGACAACAGGCGGGGTTCGGCCGTGACCACCGGCTCATGATGTTTTTTTTTAAAACAACCGGCTTATGATGTTTGTTCACACCTATTTCGAGCTTGAACATATCCTCGAAGATAGTGAGGCAATATAGTTGCCCATTGCAAAATAAGATGTCCACAATCCCGCGTCTGAGGTGTTTTTCTGTCCACTCACCGTTCGGACAACCAATCCTACAGAGCGCGATTCCATAGTGGGAGGTGATGGCAGCGAGGATGCAACCACTTGAGGCGGGGGATTCCGAGAAGACAACCTTCGGAATTATTTCAGTCCGGCTGCCTGGGCAGACCGACCACATGTCCTTTACGGGCAGCAACACCTCAATGCCGGAGAAGAGGTTCACGAACGACTGCGAGCTCCATATTATCCCCAAGCACGGCTACCCACCCGCCGTCATGACCCCCCACGAACCGCTTGCCGACCGCCTGGATCGGCAGCGACACAGGGAAGACCTGGTTATCCTTGGGACAGTACATCCTCCTCCTCTTGTCCTCCTCATGAGCGTGGCTCAAGATAAGCCACGGTACAACGGACGGCGCGGCATGCAGCAACGTGATCACACCCGCTCGCCACGACCTGCACACGGCGGCGAAACGGATGCGCTGGAGTGGGCCAACGACCTTGGTGTAGACCACGCGGAGGAGGTCGTCTGGGAGATCGGACCATGGAGGTGGCATCGTCATCGCTGGCGTGCTCGGTTTGATGCTAGGGTTACGACGCCGCCGCCGGCCCATCGATCGATCGGCGACCTGTTTGGTTGATTTCCGATCAGGTCACGGCATGTACGGGAGCTTTAGGTTTAATTAGCGGGCGTGTGTCTCGTAATTATATTCATTGCATCGTTGGAACCAGACACCTATATGTAGGGAAAACTTCCTGCTTCGGTACAACCCCCCTCATAAAACGTATAAAGGGTGAACAGCTACATTACATCCTGCCGTGTTGGTCCACTGCATGACATCATCGTTACTTTTGACTAGCATAGGATATACATGGTCACCATGGCCGTCCAAATTCGTCAAGTACGTCGCATCATCAGCGTGGATGCAGTTCGTCGGCACCCCGCCGCGCCCAGCTGCCGGCATGTACACAACCTTGGACCACATTGTTCCTAGAAACAATGCATAGTCACCCAAGCTTGTTACCTCCTCCCACTTGTAATCGTACTCTGCTTGATTCATCAACAAGCTCAAACACTTTGAATCCGTTTCTAATGCCGTGTGACCAGGTCCTCCCTACCATTGCTAGCTTGCCATGTAGCTCGACGATGTTGTTTGGGTACTCAAGCATGTCGCTGCTGTGCCATCGGATATGCAGCCACTGGGGTTCGTCGATGATAACCAGACCGCCGTCTTTGTTCACACCTATTTCAAACTTGACTATGTTCTGGTAGAGGAATTTTCCATAGAGTTATCCACTGCAGAATGTGATGTCCATGAAACTTGGTCCACATCGTGTTGACAATGACATCCACGAACTATCAGAAAAAACAAGTCGGCAGAGGGCGATGCCGTGTTAGCATTAATCTTGATTCATGTATCTGCATACCTAGTTTGTTTTTTGTCATGCATGTGACTTATATGGCCTAGGAGTGATAGGCAGGTGGAGATTCACTTTGAGTCGTACAAGAGGTGAGATGCTGAGCTGGTCGTGCGACGCGGCCGGTGTGCAAGATGTGATGCCATGATGCTGTGCGATGCAGCAACGTCGTGTGAAGCGACATGGTACGAGGGAAGTGCAGCATGACAGCCTGTGTGAAAGAGCCCTGGAGCCAACGTCTGCCCATGCGTGAGCCGAGTGAACAGGTTGAGTCAGTTTGCATGCATGTGAGTTTGTTAGCTGCATGTAGTGTGCGTTCGAGGCCAAGTCATGGCTGCTGGAGAGATTCCAGGATTAAGATAAGGTCAGTTAGTACGTGGTTAGTGGATGTAGAGTTTAGTGGAGTAGTGGGTCTAGGTAGTCGCGTGAGTTTTGCACGGCAAGAGTGCCAGCCTCTTCTGTATAAATGTGTTACTCAGGTGTGATCGCAACAAGGATGCATCCACTCGATGTGGGCGATTCTGAGAAGACAACCTTCTAAATAACGTCACTCCGACGGTCTGAGCATACCGTCCTCTGGTCCTTTGCCGGGAGCGGCACCTCGGCGCTGGAAAAGAGGTTGACGACTACAAGCTGCATGTTATCCCCAAGTGCCGCGACCCAGCCATCATCGTGAGCTCCCACCACCCGCTTACTAACGAGTGCGCTTGGGAGCTGGATTCGCATGACCCCGCCATCCTCGGGGCAATATATAGGCAGTATATTATCGTACTATAATAAGGTGAGATGGACGAACCGGGCGACCCGCGCTGGGAGGCATCCTTCGGCGCTGATTTCCAACCCCGGTGTGAGGTCTCTTTTGTCCACAGTGTGCTGGTGCTCCTCCGTATGCAACACGTATGCAAAAACTTCATCATCGACTTTTCATCCTCATACCAGTTATTCATATTTCCCTCGCCCACTAGGCCGGAAAGGCCCGAAATGATTCATTTGTCCCGACCGACGAGGTTGGACATTTTCTCCTTGACCGACTAGGCATGGAGACTTCCATATTTTCCGTGACTGACGAAGCCGGAAGCCCCTCATTTGAACTGACCAACAGAGGTTGGACGCACTTTGTTCGTGACCAACGAGGCCCAACATTCATTTGAGACTATGCAGTGAACCCGGTGCCGACGAGGATGGACATCTTATCACAAAGACCGACAAGGCTTTGGCATGTCATTGTATGGAAACAATGGTCACATGTATCTTGGAGAATATTTCAGGTTACAAGATGACGACCAACAGTGCTTCTTAATCGGAGGTGTTCTATGGATTGGCTAGCCGATTTAATTAACCTGGTTGTCTTATGAGACCGTGAGAACCTGCAACTACACGATCGCCGATTCAAGTTAGATATCTATGAAGTCGTATACTGGTACACCCGCAAATTTATTTATTGTACGCCATTCCGGGGGACGTTACGTTTACGCGATACAGCTAGTTTATATGAAGTAGAAGCCAATTGTTTGACCGTCCATGTGCCGTTCGGACAACCAATCTGGCAGACGGCGACACCGTATTGAGGCATGATGGCGGCGAGGATACAACTAGTTGAGGTGGGGGATTCCGAGAAGACAACTTTGAGAATGTCGTGTATACGGTATGAGTTGCATGGAGGGAACGATACCTCCGTGCCGGAGAAGAGGTTCACGATTACAAGCTTCGATTTGCGTCCTATTGCCGCGACCCAGCCCCCGTCGTGAGCTCCCACGAACCGCTTGCCGGTCAGCACTTGCCTCCGGATCCGGATGCGCAAAATCCCACCTTCCTCAGGGCAGTATGCGCGCCTTGACTTGCCAGAGTCTGAGGAGAAAATGAGCCAGGGGAGGACAGGCGGCGCCGCCTGACGTGACATGATCGCGGCCGCTCGCCATGATCTGCACACTGCGGCAAAGCGGACACGGTGGAGCAGGCTGGCGACCTTGACGTAGATCAGGGGGAGAAGATCGTCGGGGAGATCGCCCCACCGGACTGGCATCGTCATCCATGGCGTTGTAGGTTTGGGGCGGTAGGTGCGGCGCCGCCGTAGACCCATGGATGGATCGGCGCTTGAGATCGTTCGGTAACCTGTTTAATTGATGAGTTGTGCGCCAGTCGGTCGATGGACGAGGTGTTCCAATCGCAATCGTGTTCCAACTTAACTACCGTACGTGTTCTCTAAATGTAATATATACAAGATTTGGCTGGAGTCAGACACGTACATATACGCAAACCGACTTAATCAATATGCTTTAGTCCGGCCTTGTGGTCATCGAGCATCACCTAAAACTCAAAGCTCCCTTGAGAGGGAGGCTCCCTGCAGAGAGGAGAATCTCGCTGTAGGCCGACGACCTCGAAGCCGAGTTGAACGGGAAGGTGGTCGTCGTCAGGGCCTTCTCTTACTAATTTCTTTTCCAAAACTCCCCTGTTCCTCCCCTCCATCGATTTCGTTTCCCCTAATCAGCTAGGGTGATTTACACGAGCAGTGGCTAGCCGGTAAGATCCAATGCCCAAAGCCTTGGACGCACAGGTTCACCCATGCTGTCGCCTGGGGTGACCGATTGGGTGCCACAATCTATGGGACAACGGCCATCCCCATCTCTGATGTTGTTTATGATCTTGGCTGCCTGAGGATTAGAAGGAGGAGGAGAAAATGTGACATTCTATGCTGCGCTAGAACTGGAAGCGACTCTACTCACTTGCTCATGCGACCTTCCCTCACAACAAATTCACCCTTTTATGTCATTATATCCATTAAATCTGGACCTGGTATTACTTTTGTAGCAAAATAATAGGATGGATGGCCATGCATGCCAACTGCATGACGGTTAAGCTAAGGAGATCGAGAATGCCCTGATGTTATGTTAATTTGGTTAATATGTTTATTTTGGGGAATGTATCGGAAATCCAACTCGGTGCCCAGACTCATCTGCTCCCGCTCAAAAAATAAATCAAAACAAATACTAGAAAAAATAAAAAAAACAATTTTTTGTGTGGTACATAATTTGATGCGTCAGGTTCGCTCCAACCCCAAATTTGTCTTTTTTGCCGAGAGCTGCTCAGATGTCCAAATGAGTTGAAATTTGGAGCGAACCTCACACATCAAATTATCTACCACACAAAAAAATTGGATTTTTCTGAATTTTTATAGTATTTGTTTTGATTTTTTTCTGAGCGCGGGTGCAGATGAGCACGGGAGCAAAAAAACTCCACATCCGAAATATATGCTTTACATTACTTTTCCTGCAGAATATAGTGGAGTATATGCATGTACTAAGTTTCTCCTCTAAATTATGTGTAAAGAAACCATTGTGTTTCCTTGCTAACCCACAATATAAACTTATAAAAATCTAGGTGTCAATGAATAAATGAACTATAGATGCCAGGCTATGCTCATACTCTTCAGTAGGCTTTGCTCACTAGTAGAAAATGACCCAGTTGTCCCGGTTCCAGAGGCCATTTAGCCCCGGTTCTTGAACCGTGACTAAAGGGTCAGAACTAAAGCCCAAAACCTTTAGTCCCGGAGAAGGGGCTCCCAAGCAGGAGGACCTTTAGTCCCGGTTGATAACACCAACCGGAATCAAAAGGCATCCACGCGTCAGCATCTCGCAGGAGCTGAGGTTTTTTTAAATGGGGGGGGGGGGATTTAGGGGTTTTGGAGGGTTAAGTTAGGGGTTTCATATTGTGTTAAATAGCTAATAGAGAGAAGTGATAACCCACATGTATAGGGTATCGCAACAATTTTCGACGGTAGAGTATTCGACCCAAATTTATAGATTCGACACAAGGGGAGCCAAAGAATATTTGTAAGTATTAGGAGTCGAGTTGTCAATTCAGCCACACCTATAGATTAATTATCTGCAGCAAAGTGATTGATAACCCACAAGTATAGGGGATCGCAACAGTTTTTGATAAGTAAGAGTGTCGAACCCAAGGAGGAGCTAAAGGTAGAACACATATTCCCTCAAGTTCTATCGACCACCGATACAACTCTACGCACGCTTGACGTTCGCTTTACCAAGAACAAGTATGAAACTAGAAGTACTTTGTATGTGTTTTCGGAAAGGCTCGCAAGAAAGTAAAGAGCACGAAAATAAAACTAGGGGCTGTTAAGGTAAAGAAGCAACTAAAGTAAATATAGAGAGTGTGGAAAAGTGGTGGTAGGAGTTGCGAAATTGTCCCTTAAGCAATTGACTACTTTACTAGACCGATAGCAAGTATTATGTGGGAGAGGCCACTGCTAGCATGTCATTCCTTACATGGAATTCTATGCACTTATGATTGGAACTATTAGCAAGCATCCGCAACTACTAATGTTCATTAAGGTAAAACCCAACCATAGCATTAAGATATATTGGTCCCCCTTCAATCCCGTATGCATCAATTTCTATGCTAGGTTGAAGCTTCTGTCACTCTTGCCCTCCAATACATAGTCCTATCAACATACAACTAACCCTATGGTGTGATTCACGCGCGCGCTTATATGATGGGCACCAAAGGACAACAACATAACCACAAGCAAATTAAATCAATCATAACAATTCATCGGCCACCGATAGGACAACGAAAATCTGCTCAGACATCATAGCATGGCAACATATCGTTGGATAATAATATGAAGCATAAAGCACCATGTTCAAGTAGAGGGTACAGCGGGTTGCGGGAGAGTGGACCGTTGTAGATAGAGGGGGGAAGGTGATGGAGATGTTGGTGAAGATGGAGAAGGTGTTGGTGAAAATCATGGTGATGATGATGATGGCCACGGCAGCGTTCCGGCGCCACCGGAGGAGAGGGGGAGAGGGGCCCCCTCCTTCTTCTTCTTCCTTGACCTCCTCCCTAGATGGGAGAAGGGTTTCCCCTCTGGTCCTTGGCCTCCGTGGCATGGGAGGGGCGAGAGCCCCTCCGAGATTGGATCTATCTCTCTGTTTCTCTCTGGTTCTGCGTTCTCCTCTGGCTCTGTTTCATCGTTTCGTATATATATGGAGATCCGTAACTCCGATTGGCCTGAAACCTTCGCCGTGATTTTTTTCCGAATATTAGCTTTCTTGCGGCAAAAGAAGAGCGTCAACCGCCTTACGGTGGGCTCACGAGGGTAGCGGGCGCGCCCTAGGGGGGGCGCACCCCTGCCTTGTGACCACCTCGGGCACTGGTTCGCGTTGATTTTCCTTCCAAATTTTCCATATTTTTCAAAAATAGGCTCCATCCGTTTTTATCCATTTGGACTCCGTTTGATATGGATATTCTGCGAAACCAAAAACATACAATAGACAGGAACTGGCACTGGGCACTGGATCAATATGTTAGTCCCAAAAATAATATAAAAAGTTGCCAAAAAGTATATGAAAGTTGAATAATATTGACATGGAACAATCAAAAATTATAGATACGACGGAGACGTATCAGCATCTCCAAGCTTAATTCCTGCTCGTCCTCGAGTAGGTAAATGATAAAAAAGATAATATTTTATGTGGAATGCTACCTAGCATAATCTTGATCATATGTCTAATCATGGCATGAATATTAAGACACGAGTGATTCAAAGCAATAGTCTATCCTTTGACATTAAGACACTAATACTTCAAGCATACTAATAAAGCAATCATGTATTTTTAAAATAACATGGCCAAATAAAGTTATCCCTACAAAATCATATAGTCTGGCTATGCTCCATCTTCACCACACAATATTCAAATCATGCACAACCCCGATGACAAGCCAAGCAATTGTTTCATACTTTTGACATTCTCAAACCTTTTCAACTTTCATGCAATACATGAGCGTGAGCCATGGACATAGCACTATAGGTGGAATAGAATATGATGGTGGAGAAGACAAAAAGGAGAAGATAGTCTCACATCAACTAGGCGTATCAACAGGCTATGGAGATGCCCATCAATAGATATCAATGTGAGTGAGTAGGGATTGCCATGCAACGGATGCACTAGAGCTATAAATGTATGAAAGCTCTAACTGAAACTAAGTGGGTGTGCATCCAACTTGCTTGCTCATGAAGACCTCGGGCATTTGAGGAAGCCCATCATCGGAATATACAAGCCAAGTTCTATAATGAAAATTCCCACTAGTATATGAAAGTGATAACTCAAGAGACTCTCTATATGAAGAACATGGTGCTACTTTGAAGCACAAGTGTGGAAAAAGGATAGTAGCATTGCCCCTTCTCACTTTTTCTCTCATTTTTTTTGTTTTTTATCTTTTTTGGGGCCTTCTCTTTTTTTGGCTTTTCTCTTTTTTTATTTTTATTTTTTTCGTCCAGAGTCTCATCCCGACTTGTGGGGGAATCATAGTCTCCATCATCCTTTCCTCACTGTGGCAATGCTCTAATAATGATGATCATCACACTTTTATTTACTTACAACTCGATATCTAGAACAAAGATATGACTCTATATGAATGCCTCCGACGGTGTACCGGGATGTGCAATGACCTAGCGTAGCAATGACATAAAAAACGGACAAGCCATGAAAACATCATGCTAGCTATCTTACGATCATGCAAAGCAATATGACAATGAATGCTCAAGTCATGTATATGATGATGATGGAAGCTGCATGGCAATATATCTCGGAATGGCTATGGAAATGCCATGATAGGTAGGTATGGTGGCTGTTTTGAGGAAGGTATATGGTGGGTTTATGGTACCGGCGAAAGTTGCGGTACTAGAGAGGCTAGCAATGGTGGAAGGGTGATGGTGCGTATAATCCATGGACTCAACATTAGTCATAAAGAACTCACATACTTATTGCAAAAATCTATTAGTCATCGAAACAAAGTACTACGCACATGCTCCTAGGGGGATAGATTGGTAGGAAAAGACCATCACTCGTCCCCGGCCGCCACTCATAAGGAAGACAATCAATAAACACCTCATGCTCCGACTTCGTTACATAACGGTTCACCATACGTGCATGCTACGGGAATCACAAACATCAACACAAGTATTTCTACAATCCACAACTACCCACTAGCATGACTCTAATATCACCATCTTTATATCGCAAAACTATTGCAAGGAATCAAACATATCATATTCAGTGATCTACAAGTTTTATGTAGGATTTTATGACTAACCATGTGAATGACCAATTCATGTCATCTCTCTAAACAGATATAAGTGAAGCAAGAGAGTTTTAATTCTTTCTACAAAAGATATGCCCACGCTCTAACAAATATAAGTGAAGAAAAAGAGCATTCTATAAATGGCGGTTGTCTAAGTAAAGAGAAACAGGCAATCCAAACTTCAAATGCTATAAGTGAAGCACATGAAGCATTCGATAAAACCATACTCAAAAGATATAAGTGAAGTTCATAGAGCATTCTATAAATCAACCAAGGACTATCTCATACCAGCATGGTGCATAAAAAGAAAAATAAAAACCTAAATGCAAAAGACGCTCCAAGACTTGCACATATCGCATGAACGAAACGAATCCGAAAACATACCGATATTTGTTGAAGAAAGAGGGGATGCCTCCCCAACATCCCCAAGTTTAGACGCTTGAGTCTCCTTGAATATTTACTTGGGGTGCCTCGGGCATCCCCAAGCTTGAGCTCTTGCCTCTCTTCCTTCTTCTCACATCGGAACCTTCTCAATCATCGAACACTTCATCCACACAAAACTTCAACAGAAAACTCGGTAAGATCCGTTAGTATAATGAAGCAAATATGTACTCTAAGTACTGTTGCGAACCAATTCATATTTTGTTTTTGCATTGTGTCTACTGTAATATAACCTTTTCATGTCTTAATCAACTAATATGAATCGATAGTTTCATCAAAACAAGAAAACTATGCATCAAAAACAGAATCTGTCTAAAACAGAACAGTCTGTAATAATTTGAACATTCACCATACTTCTGATACTTGAAAAATTCTACCAAAATTAGAAAACACAAACAATTTGTATAGGAAGACAGTGCAAAAAGAATCATAACCATTTAACGTTCCAGATAAAAATGTAAAATCGCGCACTACAGCCAAAGTTTCTGTCCTGCACCGTACAAACCATCAAGCAAATGTAAACATCCTAAAGGCAAACCTTGGCACATTATTTTTATAATACAATGGAATTGTACAAGGAGATAATTGTTTTTGTTGAAAAGTTTCTGTAATCAAGATTCACAAAGTTGTCGTGAGCATGAACAAAGTTCAAGGAGCTCTCCCACTTCAACAGTGCTTGTCTTTCTCACTTTCGCTTTTCTTTTTGAAAAGTTTTGGGTTCTCCTCTTTATTTTTGTTGTTTTTTAAACTATATGAAAGCACTCAACAGAAATAAATGACTCTCTAAAACTTCCGGGTTGTCTCCCTGGCAGCGCTTTCTTTAAAGCCATTAAGCTAGGCATATAGTGCTCAAGTAGTGAACCCACCCGGATCCCAAGGTATATCAAAGCCAATTTTAATTAACAATGATTTGTAATTTAGTAATGAGCACAAAGCAACATATATCAAGCAATGACGAAGTCTAACTCTCTTCCTATGCATCGGCATGTCATAAAAGAATAATTCATGCACACCTAGTAAAGGCCAATGCATAGTATAAACAGTTTCTTGCAATTTTATCATGTTGGAAACATAGAGAGGTGGAGATATAGTTCCTCTCTCATAATAATTGCAAGTAGGAGCAGCAAGCACATGCATGTTATATTTATCGAAATCATCATGTGCAACGGTAAAAGGCAACCCATAAATATAATCCTTAATAAGTGCAAACTTCTCCGATATAGTATAATCGGGAGAATTCAAAAAGATAATAGGACTATCATGCGTGGGTGCAATAGCAACAATTTCATGTTTAACATAAGGAACTATAGCAAGTTCATTTCCATAAGCATAATTCATATTGGCATCTTGGCCACAAGCATAGCAAGCATCATCAAAAAGGGATATTTCAAGAGAATCAACCGGATCATAACAGTCATCATAGCAATCACCCTTCAGTAAGCACGAAGGGGAATTAAACAATGTATGAGTTGAAGAGTTACTCTCATTAGAAGGTGGGCACGGGTGATCAATCCGTTCTTCCTCCTTTTGTTCTTCGCTCTCCTCATCGTCTTTTTCATCCAATGAGCTCACAATGTCATCAATTTCTTCTTCCATGGACTCCTGCAAAATATTAATCTCTTCTTGGACAGCAGAGTATTCCTCAATATATTGTTTAACATAGGTATTAGAAGCATAATTATCATAGCAATATTTAAGTATAGCAAAAATTTCAGATTTGTGAAAAGTAGCAAAATACTTTTCAATCAAAGAAGCAATTTCATAAGCACCCTCAAAAGCAACAAATTCTTCAATTTGTTGAAAATCATAGTAACTATAAACACCTTTAGCATAAGAAGATAAGATTCCATTATCATTAAACTCACATTGGTAGGGAAGGTGTTTCTTAGGGTTTTCAGAACAACAAGTAAAATCATATAATTCACATAAATTCCAAGCATAGCATTGCAAACGTTGAATTTGACTCCATAATAATTTCCCTTTTTCAGATATACGGTGTCGCACATAAAAAGCATGCTCATCTAAAGATTTGCCCTCAACTAAGCTAGTTGGGGTTTCAGCACGAGCACATAGGGATCGAAGTTGATCCAAGTAATAAGCTTCAGCAGTGTGATAGATTTTGATTGGTTCTTCAACCATTGGTTCAGTAGGTACAACTAATTTCTTTGCTATTTTGCGTTAACTACCCATAACTGAAGATAGGAAACAACTAAGAACAGCAAATAAAAATTACTTAGTGATAAAGCAAACAAGCACACACGAGAATATTCACCCCACGCTATTGCTCCCCGGCAACGGCGCCAGAAAAAGGTCTTGATAACCCACAAGTATAGGGGATTGCAACAGTTTTCGATAAGTAAGATTGTCGAACCCAACGAGGAGCTAAAGGTAGAACAAATATTCCCTCAAGTTCTATCGACCACCATTACAACTCTACGCATGCTTGACGTTCGCTTTACCAAGAACAAGTATGAAACTAGAAGTACTTTGTAGGTGTTTTCGGAAAGGCTTGCAAGAAAGTAAAGAGCACGAAAATAAAACTAGGGGCTGTTAAGGTAAAGAAGCAACTAAAGTAAATATAGCGAGTGTGGAAAAGTGGTGGTAGGAGTTGCGAAATTGTCCCTTAAGCAATTGACTACTTTACTAGACCGATAGCAAGTATTATGTGGGAGAGGCCACTGCTAGCATGTCATTCCTTACTTGGAATTCTATGCACTTATGATTGGAACTATTAGCAAGCATCCGCAACTACTAATGTTCATTAAGGTAAAACCCAACCATAGCATTAAGATATATTGGTCCCCATTCAATCCCGTATGCATCAATTTCTATGCTAGGTTGAAGCTTCTGTCACTCTTGCCCTCCAATACATAGTCCTATCAACATACAACTAACCCTATGGTGTGATCCACGCGCGCGCTCATATGATGGGCACCAAAGGACAGCAACATAACCACAAGCAAATTAAATCAATCATAGCAATTCATCAACCACCAATAGGACAACGAAAATCTACTCAGACATCATAGGATGGCGACACATCATTGGATAATAATATGAAGCATAAAGCACCATGTTCAAGTAGAGGGTACAGCGGGTTGCGGGAGAGTGGACTGCTGTAGATAGAGGGGGGAGGTGATGGAGATGTTGGTGAAGATGGCGGAGGTGTTGGTGAAGATCGCGGTGATGATGATGATGGCCACGGCGGCGTTCCGGCACCACCGGAGGAGAGGGGGAGAGGGCCCCCCTCCTTCTTCTTCCTTGACCACCTCCCTAGATGGGAGAAGGGTTTCCCCTCTGGTCCTTGGCCTCCATGGCATGGGAGGGGCGAGAGCCCCTCCGAGATTGGATCTATCTCTCTGTTTATCTCTGGTTCTGTGTTCTCCTCTGTCTCTGTTTCACCGTTTCGTATATATATGGAGATCCGTAACTCCAATTGGCCTGAAACCTTCGCCATGATTTTTTTTCCGAATATTAGCTTTCTTGCGGCAAAAGAAGAGCGTCAACCGCCTTACGGTGGGCTCACGAGGGTAGGGGCGCGCCCTAGGGGGGGGGAGCCCCCTGCCTCGTGACCACCTCAGGCACTGGTTCGCGTTGATTTTCCTTCCGAATTTTCCATATTTTCCAAAAATAAGCTGCGCCCATTTTTATCCTGTTTGGACTCCGTTTGATATGGATATTCTGTGAAACCAAAAACATGCAATGGACAGGAACTAGCACTGGGCACTGGATCAATATGTTAGTCCCAAAAATAATATAAGAAGTTGCCAAAAAGTATATGAAAGTTGAATAATATTGGTATGGAACAATCAAAAATTATAAATACGACGGAGACGTATCAGTGATCAGTTGCAAAGTAGTATGATAGTTTTGATAGTAGTGACAACAGCAATAGTAATGGTAACAGTGATAGCAGTGATTTTGTAGCAAGTGCAATAGTAACGATAGAAGTAGTAACTTAGCAAGAACAATATAAGATAAATTCGTAGGAATTGGATCGGTTACTTGTTGGATGATATTCATTATGAGACAGTTATAATCTAGGGCGATACGGCAGTAGCTCCAGTTCATCAATATAATGTAGGCATGTATTCCGGAAATAATCATATGTGCTTATGAAAAGAACTTGCATGACATCTTTTGTCCTACCCTCCCATGACAGCGGGGTCCTATTGAAAACTAAGGGATATTAAGGCCTCCTTTTAATAGAGAACCGGATCACAGTGTTAACACACGGTGAATACATGAACTCCTCACACTACGGTCATCACCGGGAGTGGTCCCGACTATTGTCACTCCGGGGTTGCCGGATCATAACACGTAGTAGGTGACTATAACTTGCAAGATCGGATTTAGAACATGGATATAATGGTGATAACATAAATGGTTCAGATCTGAAATCATGGCACCCGGGCTCAAAGTGACAAGCATTAAGCATGGCAAAGTCATAGCAACATCAATCTTAAAACATAGTGGATACTAGGGATCAAGCCCTAACAAACTAACTCGATTACATGATGAATCTCATCCAACTCCTCACCGACCAGCGAGCCTACGAAGGAATTACTCACTTCTGGTGGGGAGCATCATGGAATTGGCGATGGAGAAGGGTT
Organism: Triticum urartu; assembly: GCF_056163025.1. NCBI lineage: Eukaryota > Viridiplantae > Streptophyta > Magnoliopsida > Poales > Poaceae > Triticum > Triticum urartu. The sequence goes on from NC_141878.1 coordinate 600,599,343, forward strand.
GGCGATGACGAAGAATGAAGATCCCCCTCTCCGAAGCCCCAAACGGACTCCAGATCTGGCCTTCCGATGAAGAACAGGAGGTGACGGCGGCTCCGTCTCGTCGAACACGATAATTCTTTTCTCCCAGATTTTTTTGGAAAAATAGGATTTTACAGCGTCGGTTTCAGGGTCTGCGGGGTCACCAGGTGGGGACAACCCACCTGGGCGTGCCAGGAGGGGGCACGCCCTGGTGGGTTGTGCCCACCTAGGTGGCCCCCTCTGGTGGGTCTTGGCTCTAGAAATTATTGTTTATTGTATAAAATTACTCGCAAAGTTTTGCTCCACTCCGAGAACTTTTATTTCTGCACAAAAACAACACCATGGTAGTTCTGGTGAAAACAACGTCAGTTCGGGGTTAGTTTCATTCAAATCATGTAAATTAGAGTCCAAAACAAGAGGAAAAGCTTTAGGAAAGTAGATACGTTGGAGACGTATCAACTCCCCCAAGTTTAAACATTTGCTTGTCCTCAAGCAATTTTGTTGATAAACTAAAAGTGAATAAGAAAAAAATTGTGAATTCTTTTGCTCTTGTTTGCATAAATAAGCTTAAACAACACCCGGGTTTTCAGCCAATCATTATAACTAACAATGCCAACAATAACTCTTAAAAATTATATTGACTCATATCAATGGCATAATCAGCTAGCGAGCAATAATAAGACATCTCAAATAGCAACGTGTTGTCTAAAGAACCATGATATAATATGACAATAGTGGTCTCTCGCTAGCCCTTTCTGAGACCGTGAAATATAAATGTAGAGCACCTCCAAAGTTCAAGCAGCGACTAAACATTATAATTCATGGTAGAAAAGATTCAGTCATGATGCACCCAATATTAGATACACACAATGCATAAGCATGACAACAATGCTCTCAGGTTTTGACATTTATTTTAGAAGATGATGACACAACATAAAAATAAATAGAAAGTCCCTTCGCAGAGGGAATCAGTGATTTGCAGAGTTGCCAGAGCCGAAGTTTAAAAATAGAGGTCAATGAAATTTTGAGACATGCACCCTTCTCATTTACTTCACGACCCTCAGTTATCAATATCTTCCATGCTAAACATGCTAGTGGCGGTTCCCAAGCGATAAAAGTAAAGGTTTTGATTCCATTGGAAGTTTTTGTTTGATTATTTAGAGCAGAATGAACAAAATGAAAGATAAATTTCATCATCTAGCAAACTACTTTGACAAAAAGCAAATTAACCAGATAAAAATAACAGTGAAGACGGATCACTAAGAATCGTACGTGTACCACTCGCATCCTCGCTCAGCCCCATGGCCTCTAGCAGCACTAGCACTGTATGTGCGCGCGTCGCTGGTGCTCCTTCTACGTCTATGCGACGGATGCCACACAACAGCCGTGCCACTGTACACTGCTGCCACCTCGCTCAGTCTTATCTTGCCAAATGCTGCCGGCCTCCACCATGCCTCCCCATCTACCCATCCCAATTGCCACAGCGGGATCGCATCAGCTCATGCCAACAAATTCCCGTAGGTGTCCTTCCTCTCAACATGCTTTGGGCCCTGTTTGGGGGTACACCATGTATCCCCGAGCACAACAAAGGCAATGTAATATATCTTATAACCTTTCATCGAAAAAGCTTTTCACAAACAGAAGTCGTATATAAAAACCAAAATGACTGAACATGAAAATAAAGCATACAAATATGAAACAATGGAGCAAAAGCCAAACTTGAAAGGTTGCAGATGTTGCCCAATGGAGCAGACATACAAATTCACTGGTACAATTTTAAAGAAAAATGGGGGACCTTTAAAACAAGCTGAATTTACAGGATAAAAGTTAGAAATAAAGTAAAACAGTATAAAATTGTCAAAGATCATTGGCAGGTAATTTGAAGAAAGTAAGTTACTAAGGATGTGTTTGTTTGGGCTGCAACTTCTTCGGCTGCAGCTGCAAGGAGCGACTGTAACTGCTAGCTGCGGCTGAAAGTTTGGAGCTGAGGTGCGGTCGTTTGGTAGTCATGCTGTAACAGCTGCGGCTGATGCGGAAACATGCTGAAATGACAATAACACCCTTTGTTGCTCTGTAGATTGGGTTTAAGTGTTGATTGTACTGATTTAACCGTAAATGACCCGATTAAGAGCTGTTTCTGTTGTAGATGGCTATTTTTCAGAGAACTAAACTGAAATTACACTAGTACGAATAATTTTGACATATATTGGACATATGACAACCCAACACAACATACAGTAATAATTATATATAGTTTATTAATCAACACGGTTAGAGACAGTAGCAATCGAGAGATGATGCCGTTAATTAATTTTAGACAGTAGCCGATGCAGAGCAAGCACACGACAAGCGCAACAACAACAGCGACATAGCAAGAACACACACGTCGTGCACACGCGCACAGCCAGCGCACCACCCACGCTCCATGCACGCAGGGGGCGCACAGCCAGCGCACCACCCACGCTGGATGAGTAGGTGGCGTCGTAGGCGACGAGCTCGGGCCGCCGGTGGCGGCGGCGGCGGTGAAGAAGTTTGGGCCTCGGGGGCGCAGGTGGTAGCGTACGGCATGGAGAGAGGCAGGGAAACTAGGGGGAGGATGATTTCCGGGCGGATGGAGCCGATGCACTTGCTGGAGAAGAGCAGGTACTCCGGTCGCCGGAGATCCCATGGGTGGCGCCGCGGTGGCGGGGAGCGAGCGAAACCCTATTGGCGTGTGAGATCAGATGGGAGAGGAAGAAAAAGAACGAACCGTTCCATGGCATTATGGTGGTAGTATGTAGTTTGGTGGGGGGGCATAAGCGTGTTTTGCGTTTTAGGAGCCAGCTGCAGCTGCGAGAAGCCCATTTTCCGAGCTGCAGCTTCCGGGGCATTTTTACGGAGTGCTCCGCAGGAGCGCTACCTGGAGCACGTTCGAGTTTTGCCCGTTTGTTTGGGCTCTGGCTTCTACGGACGAGAAGCTGGTGGAGCCGTTTTTTGGATCCCAAACAAACACACCGTAACGGATATTGTCTAATGAGCCGGAAAAAATTAGTTCAAAATAAACATGAAGATTTGAAATTTTAGTTACATCACGCGGAGGTAGTGAGAACTGAGAATCAATACCTACCGATCTTTTCTCACAGCACCTTCAAGGATCAGCAGGTTACCGCCGCTACACAGAGAGTCGGGTCCATTGCCTCCGCGTCTGCTCCCAGCTCCATCAGTGGACTGCACTATATCCCGCAGTAGCTCCAGCAGCATCCCTTCTGATCGGCGGCAACCACATCGGCGCCCAGCACAAGCAGCGCACACACGGGCGTCGCCGCACCACGTGCAATAACATCAGCCCATCGGCGGTGATGCGGGGCCTCCACATTGGCTTGTACCTCAGAGCAACCCACGCACAACTCGAGCTAAATATCCATGCGTTCCCACTGGACGATAAATAAAATATGTGTTCGTTAGTTAATATATTTAATCAAATACGCCGAGTACAACATATGTTCAGTTTCACCACATCTCATATATACATTATTGATCTCATCCAAAAAAAATTAATGTTGACATACATAAACAAAAGATCATATCGTAACTCCTCACATACATAAATGAATGTATGCATTGTCGTTGTCCTAGGGGTAAAGATCCTGCATTGTTTCAACACCAAGTCTCGCCACTTTCATCTGTTATTATGGTTACTCTCATAATCATGGGCAATTTAATATTTGGAAATATCAGGATGGTGGTGTGATTACGCATGTCAAGAGAAAGCTGATCAAATGCCATAAGCGCAAAATCCTGCGTGAAGATGAAACTTAGAACATGTCTTGCACTATACTGAAAAAATTTACCTCTCATATTTACGGACTCATGGGTGATAAGAAATCCTATGCACCCTTTTTGCTAGCCACATCGTGGTCGCCCCCATTCTTGTCAGCACGCTTGCCTTCCTCATGCACACTGCTTAGTTTCGGCTTCACCCCTGGCAATGTTTATTGAATACAAAAAACACTGACCTGCGATAGATAAGCTTCATTCTTCACTGCAGAGAATAATTTGGAGGTATTAGCAAAGACAAGTACCCCATAATTTTGCATGACATAATGGTGTGAGTATTAAAAGCATTGATAAACAAGAGAGTCTGTTAATTCAGTAAACCCTTCCATTATGTTAAATTACCTAGCATCAAGCAGCGATAGATCAGTAGTTCCACCGTCGACCCATATGCTCGTTCCGCCATCGCCGTCTATGCTCGTCCCACTGCTGGCACCTCATCTCGTCCCGCCTCCGCGCTACACAGGACCAGGCGCCTCATATCCATATCAATAATGGACATCAAAACATATAGTGTACTCTTCTCATTTATAGTACAAATCTTACCGATCTAAGATTCTTCTCTTTTGTCCTCTTCAAGGTCAGACACAATGCAAAGCTATTTGTACTAAACTCTTGTACTTTTATAACTTACTTATTCTCACACAAATCATATTTCAGTTGATTACTTCTACCATAATATTTTATAGTATTTCTTGGTTATTTCGTAAACGACAATATTTCTAAGACAACGTTAAAAACTGTCAAATATAAACACCGAGACTCTTTCAAGTAGAAAATTATGAAAATTATTTGTTATTTTATATATGCCCTTTGTGTGCTAAACTAATGAAAGGAGACATATTTTCAATGTTGATTCAGTTTGGGGCCTTAAATATATTTTTCCTAAATGTTAGCAATTCTATTACATGACATTCACCGATAATGTAAGTTCTGTCACTTCATGTATTATAATACATTTATATGTAATGGCATCCAAATACCAAAATAACTTGGTAGAATATTCAACGATTATCATGGCAGAGGACCTACTAGAGTATTACCGTACAAGACTATTATATAAATATCGGAGCAGGTCGAACAATACAAATATACTGACAGAGTCCATACAATCTTACCACTGACATACGTGGTAAGCAATGCAAACTATTTGAAAACGAAAAAGACTGCAATCTTGTAGGTATAGATTTGGGAGGCATTAGAAAAAAATCATCTTGGATCTGCCTGACGATTTGTGGTCCATCCATTCAATACTATTTCTCTGTACTGCTGGAATCCATGGTGTGAGTTGTGCCAATGGACCACTGTAGAAGCAGGAGTATACCATATTTGTGTGGCTATGCAGTTTCCGCAGATGATTTGAGCAGATCCAGGATATGGGATTTTCTCGGGTCGTTCCCAGCCAGCGAGCGACATTGCCATTAGTGTCGCCGCATGTGGGCAACCAAGTACATCAGTCTACCAACGTGCACATGGCCTGAGAAGGCTCTTCTAGACCCATTGTCTCTTTTTTCCGCAAAAAAAAGACAATACACACTGCATTTTTTTTCCTAGTACTATATGCCAACCTAAATAATGGAGCATGGGACAACAGGTTTAATCATTCTGTTGGTAGCATGATGTCATTCAAATTATGTATCGTTTATAGAGAACCAACACTTCTGGTGGTACTATTCGCCCATTCGGACAATTTCAACATGGCAACAATATCAAATAAAAAAAGGAGGTATGAGGAAATTGTAATGTTTTATTCGCGTGTGGAATATATGATCCATGCACATTATGAACAGCGCAGGTCATGTACTTTACTTTTCATTCCAGAAAAAAACGCCCGCGTCGCTCCTCACGGGCGGCACGGGCGGAAACTAATCTCCGCCGCCGGCGCTCCCTTCTTGGCGTCTCCCCCTCGCCGCCGCTGGCTTACGTCGCCGGGCAAAGCCTGCCGGCGGCCAGCGGCGGCGGGATCTTCCTCTCGCGGCCTTGGTGATGGACGTGCGGCCTCCGTGGCGGTGGCCGGTGCAGCGGTCACGGCGCCTCTGATCGACAACCACTCCTGGAGCTGCTCGTCTTGCCGGCGCGTGGGAGGCGGGGACCTGGCGGTGGGATCTCATGGCGGCCGTGATCCGTCGGCCGGCCGCCAGATCTGGATCGACCTGCGCTAGCTTCATTTCCTTCACCTTATCCCGCTTGATCTGGGCTTCGGTGTGGTCTTGCTTGCCAGATCCGGGTGGTGGGCAGTGACTGGATGGTGGGGCTCTTGGGATCGGGGGAGACCCTTGGCCGGCGACGGCGGCCACAACGATGACGACGCCGCGGCGCCGATCCACTCCTTGGAGTCTTCGTTGAGATCCCAGCAGGGATGGCGGCGGCCCGTGCACGAGAGATGGAGGTCTTCGATCAGATCTAGGTGAAAACCTGCTTTTGGCTATGGCCAAGGCCGACGACGGCGACGCTGTCTGCGTCGTTTCCTTTCAGAAGGCATCGCCGTGGAGAAGTTCAAAGCCACTCTCTGCTACCTCCGGGGGAAACCCTAGATCAGTAGATCGGATGACGACGGCTCTATGGTGTCGTTTCCCCCTTGGGGGCATCATTCTTGGAGATGCACACGGGCTCGTGGGACCGGAGGACGGCGTGTTTGGTGGAGCGGTGCTTCATCTTCCACATTGATGGTGGCGGTTCTCGACGGTGTGGCGCTCTGGAGACTCGGTGTCTGATGCGCGGAGAAGGACTCGCGCAGGAGGAGAAAGCTGTTTGGCATCATGGTGGCGTTGATGGCAGAGAGGCCTGGCAAGGTTGGTGCATCAGCTATGCTCTGAAGATGGACCGAGGGATGATGGAGGTGACGGCCCTTGCAGCGTGCGGTGCTCACTGTGAGTGTGCCAGACCGGTGTGGGACCCAATCCAGGTAGTGTCTTGGATGGGACACCCGGCTTTAGATGTTAGGCTTTGGTGCGATATCTATTTGGTATTAGGCCCGGACATTCGGCACGCCTTCATCAAGGGGATAGGAGTAGCAACGGTGTTGCCAAGATGGTGGTTTTAGGCTTATTGATGTATCACCTTGTATGGTTTCTGTGAATAATTAATAATATGGCTGCATGCATCGTCCAGATGCAGAGGCCGGGGGTACATCCTCCTTTTCTAAAAAAAATGTACTTTACTTTTTGGTCATAACCTTCATCTTTCACAACCAACTCTCGATTCTGCAGATTATGCCTATTTCTTCTTTTCAATGAAGAACCATTGTGTTAGTAACCTTGTTCCGAGCATTCCAGTTTTGTAAGCTTTATTCCACAATAGAATGTCCTGATCATGATCTTCCTTCTCTGCCTACTAACAACCTAACCTATCCTGTATATGATGTACTTTCTATGTAACTCAATATAAGACGTTTTTTGACACTGTCACAGACTCTAGAAGGTCTTATAAAAAGTTACAGAGGAAGTACTTTACAGTGGAGCGGCAACTGTTTTTATGTGTACCGCACACACGATATCCAGCGCATCCTCTTGCCTCTTGGTGTGCCTACCCGCATCTGCATCATCTGCTCCTCTGACTACTCCATATCATATGTCGAGGATGGACCTTGCCATCTTCGACTCCAGCAGCGTAATTTGGTGCCTACACTGAGTGTCTTTTGTGTGGTCATCCTCCACGGCCGGATGTGTTGTACCAACACCACCGTGTGCTTAGCTCCAGCAGCAAGAAACGGTACACCTGCAGGTGCTTACTGAATGGCTTGACAGACATGAACATGGGTCGTCATCTTCCTTGTAAAAGACGATGCGATGATTCATTGTGTAGACAATAAATGTATCGATGTATGTAACACCAAGACGGGAGAGAAGGTTCCGATTGTTTTGGGGACGCCAAAGAACATGTCGAGAAGTCCTTGGGGAGCCATTCTTGAACTACATATCCTTCTCCTGTTTATATACTTAGGCAGATTAAGGCAACTATTATGGAACTACATATTCTTCTCTGTTTACATATTTAGGCAGATTAAAGAAACTGAATTAATACAAACTGGAGAGTTACTTTCCATCCTAGCTAGGTAGCCCTGCTTCTAGCTTTTGTCTATAGCAAAGCAAACAGGATCGTAGCTTCCTCGGACTTTGGCTCAAGACGTGAAGCAGTAATTACAAGATCCACGCTGTTTCTTACTTCATATCTCGTACAACTCATGATCTTTCGATGAATACAATTAAGTGAAATAAGTTTAAGAGATACTCCCTCTGTCCGAAAAAGCTTGTCCCTCAAATGAATGTATCTAGCATCAAATTAGTGCTAGATACATCCATTTGATGAACAAGTTTGGGACAAATTTTTTCGGACGGAGGGAGTAGGAGTAATTCAGAAACGTACAAGGATATGACATCACTGCGGGCTTATTGATCATCCTTAAGCACAATTAATTAATATTAATTGTCTCAATTAATATAAGAAATATTAATGGGGATGTAGCTCAAATGGTGGTAGAGTGCTTTTAAGAAATATTAATGGGGATCGATACCTCCCACCTTCAAATTCTAAATCGTTTTGTTCATATGGTCGCTTTTTTTCCTTTGGAGTACAAACTCTTCCAATTTTCCAAGAACCTTCACCTTTTGCTTCGGCGTGTCCGCACCAGAAAAAGCCCTGACAAATCTTGTCGACGCAGGAGATGAAACCATGGCGGAAGATCTAAAATCACATAAGGTAGATCGCCGTAGAGATGAGAGTCGAGTTAATGATAAACAACCTCCATGCACGGTAGAGCATGGAAGCAGGTATTGGGCAACACGATCCACACAAGGTTGCGGGTCCATCTTGTACAGGCATGTGACAGATAGCGGCGATCCAGATACTTGAGGAAACTATGAAAGAGTGGGGAGTGGGTTCTGGGAGAAGCTGAGGAGGGGGCAGTTTCTGAAAGAAGCTATCACAGAACTAAAAATAAATGGCCTTAGATGATCTCAACCTATATTGTTCTTCGTTTGAACGTCTTTTAAACTTCCAACATGTTACCGAACGATTGAAAAATATGAAAAGAAAAATGCAAATGTGAGGGCTGGGCTAAAATATCAATGGTTGTGAGAGCATGACTTAGAAACTTGTGAAATTTTTTTTTAGTTGAAAACTTGCGAATATATTTGAGATAATGCAGGAAGCATGGTATCTTTTATTACAACAAAATGCATGTGACTTGATTGGGTGTCGTCAGACTATTTGAACATCGCTGAAACTTAAAACTTGTTACTAAATCAAATGGAACAAATAAAAGTGCAAACATTTGGGTTGCACTGGAAGATGAATTGCCAGGACAACACATACTCAAAAAATTATAAATATATCTGTCAAGAAATGTCTCACTAATATTACATTCCAACTTGAAATATTTCAGGCACATTAGGACTATATAATTCTTTTGGGGAAAATACAGACCGGAACAACCTGAGTCCTTAATAGTATACTATTTAGATATATGCAAAATTTTGTTGCAAAATATGAGAAAATATTTCCTTTCTGTATAGAGCATATGCAGTTATATTTTTGCACTAAACTTCACTAGTAATGTATTTATTATACCATAACTTAAGGCCATTAAATGGTTTTAGAATTACAAATTTGAGGTGGGTAAAGAATAGAGAATATAAGTTTCACACACAAGTATATCACTTGTGATAAAGTCATAATAGGAAATAACATAGAGAGATATGTAAATAATACATTAATTGATCAATTTATATAACATCTTTTGTTAACCTATAAAAGGGCATACAATTGTATGTAGACAAATCAGTCATCTGATCATGACAACTCCATTTACACATACACAACCAGATCTTCATAACTACACATAAACAAATTATATTTATGGTCATAATTATATATATGCATATAGCACATTGTTAACTCATAAAAACTCTATTTAAACCAATCACCATTAATAGATCTTTATAATTGTATATCTAAACAACTTGTTGCTAGTAAATCATCATAACTTACATAAACTACCATCCATCGCATTTATATTCAAATGGTGTAGATGTTAAAAAATCAGTTTCAGTTAACAGGCGCAAACATGTTTATGCTTAGTAAAATCGTTAAATCCTAATCATTACACCAAAAGATTTCATGGTCCTTATTCATTTATCTTTTATTATTTTTGTTTGTTTCAATCATTCTTTTGGTCTGACATTTTTTAGTGAGCATGAAACATATATAGTAAATATTTGCCATTTGCAGAAAGAACGCCATTTGAGAGTTTCTTAAACATTTATTTAAGAAAACCATATCATACACAACTCTTGAAAAAAAGGTTCTATAGGAAATACACGGTATGCAAGTGAAAACTATCTACACTATTAGGTTGCTTCTTGTGAACTAACATGATTCTCGATGAATGGCACAATATATAGTAGTATCTAAATTTACAAGTGAACATTTATTCAGTCCAAGTGGTAACTAACGTATGTGGTGGCCATGGAATATTATTATTTTCTAAATGCATATTGTTTTTTTCTGAAATAATGATTTATTTTAAACTCATGCAAGACACCTAAGATGATGCCCTCACATTTGTGAGGGCCACCTCGCTACTTAGTTTTTAAAAATAGTAAATGTGAGGGCCGAAGCATTGGAGAGGCCAAGGCAAGAGGCAAACTGATAACCAATTCTCTCCACTATTGCATTTTCAACAATATCTCCACGCTCATAATGCAATCTTGTAATGTATATTGCTTTTTCACAAATCTTAGTAGTGTTATCCTGGTGAAATATTTAACCATGTTTTTTCTATCAACCATCTTAACCTCTAGGACAGATACACATTATATATGGTTTATACTTGTCGTGTAGATGAATTGATAAAATCCAAAAGAAGGATTAAATGAAGCCCAAGATCATTGTTATATGCATGGTTTCAAGATCATTGAAATATTTAACCATGTTTTTTCTGGTTCGGGTTTATTTCTTTTTTAATCTGCAATTTCGGTTTCAAGCGCTAATCGGGTATCATCGCTTGTTACCAGAATAGACCACAATAATCAAAAGAAACATGCATCCGACGTCCCACATCGCAAAATAGGCCCGACCCATTATAGAAGATACCCCAACCAACCATCTCTACTCACCCCACGCCCCACCACCCCCTCTCTTGTCTCTCCATCGCCCATGAATTCTGGATCAGGCAGAGCTCCTGTCTCGACCATGCCCCATGGCTAACATAGTCCACCTCCTCCTTGACCTCTCATTGTTCTAGATCTGCCGTCGCCTAGGTTGAGGAGCACCTCCTCCGCCTATGGCAACGAGTTGAAACTGGCACTAGCCTTCTTGATGGACTCACGACCCGCCGCTCATTGCCTCATCTATCCCAATGGCGAGGACGAGGGCCTCAGCCCCATATTCAAGGAAGACGGCGACCGAGGGTCTCCTACACGTGTATCCCGCACGTGGTCGCCTGGTGCAGGGTGTCTAGGGGCTGCTTCCTCCAATATTTTAGTTTTCATGGGTAACCAAATTACTCAAACCAGAATCTTTTAGTAATTTGGGTTGGGTTATTTTATCACCAGACATAAATTCAGATGAGTATAATTTGGAAACACGTCGAACTAGAGGTGATAAAATCTATCTAATAATAACTTGGTGACCGACATTCTTTTTTCGCCACCCTATTTTGAAAGTTTGTCCAAAAGAAGGGAGATGAACTAGCATAAATGTAATGATAGAATCGTATTTTAGGAGAACTAGCTTAATATTCGTGTGTTGCCACGGGATGAGACAATATTTGAAGAGTGGTGGGATGCGAAATGGTAGATTATGTGCAGTTTTGCAAAGAATAGCTAGAAAAGTTGATCATCCACGACTATTAGAGAAAATACATTTGAAAAAAAGAGGTAATATCGCCGGGAGTCGTAGAACTTGGGTTCGATGTTCAGTTTCGTGTTAGAACTTTCAAAATACGGAATTGCAATCACTCAACTTGACTCAAGCGGGCACATATGGTCGCATTTAAATGAACCTAATTAATATCTAACTAGTAATTAATTGCATTAATGTTGATTCGGCACCTGGTTTCCAAATAGTTTTTGCATTAGACTAGTCACAATGGGGAGTAACTTAGACTAGTAACATCACATTTTATTAGGCTATGTTACTACCTCCACAGTGGGTAGTAACATATGTGTGTTGTCATGTTATGGTTCATTTATTAGCCTATAGACTCATATTGTCTTGATATGTGTGATGTTACAGTAACTAGCTAAGTTACCACCATCACCTCTCTCATCATTAAATATGTGCCACATAAGCAAAATTATCTTGAAAAATGTGATGTTACTAGTGACGTTACTCCCACTGTGGCCAGCCTTAGTGGTTGTGTGCGAACGACTACAACATACGCATTCCATCAAGGACTCCATATCCAAATTGATTCCACAAGGAAAAAAATCCTATTTAAATGGACTGAATTAATTGTACATCTAACTAAGTGTCCAACTAATTTATTGCATAAATCGCTTGATTTCCAGATTGATTTTGTCCTTGGTTTCCAAAAAAGATATCGCATTAATGTATCCGTGTGAGCGATGGCTACATGCGCACTTTCTCCTTTAATACTAGTGATAGTGATCTTCACCCAATCCTAATGGCAATCATTTATCGCCAGCTTATGTTGGAAATATTTCCTGAATATGAAAAGGTTTATGCAAATCCTGCTCTGACTATTTCTATATATATGGGATTGTGCATATGTGGATAGGAAAATCATCTTGCAGTTTTGCTTACAACAGATATTGTCCTGTCACTCTCGATCCTGTTAATAAGCAAAACAAGCGCCACCATTGCATTACATTATCTAGATGGACAAGTACATGACTCTTCCAGTCCTGTTTTCTCTGCTTCTTCTCGTATGCCTTGCAACTACCACACAATGTAAGCGCCGCTGGATACACAACTCTAATTTCGGTAATCTGTCTTTAAAATATGTCCATGCACAGGCTAATTATACTCGTTTAATGATTTAATTTTCTATTTATGCTGGAAGTAGATATTTTGTTAGTGCATGACATGTTTTTTTTTCAATTCTTGTGCCATCTGGTGCTTCCTAGTTAATCAACGCGAGTCATACTAATGTCAACTTGTCTTTAAATTTCTCTATAGGTCAAATCACCGAAGGCATGCATAATGATAAGATCAATTTTCCACACGGGTTGTGCGTCCATAGAAAAAAGAACTACTACTGTTGCCTTGTGACGAGTATGTGCTATTACCCACAAGAGTTATGCGTTCGAATGTGCCAAAGTGCACTCCTATCAAATTGAACTTTTGTTCGAATAAGCAATATGTGATTGCGAAGTCATATATATATGAAAGAATAAAACATGCTAAGCTAGCGCCCTTGCCATGCGTTTGAAGTACTTTGCGTGAGTGGATTTCAAGCTGACACGTGTTAGTTTCTTAATTAGTTTACTACAAGTTTTTTCTCTTTTGTGTTTGCTACAGTTATTTAACACAGTACAACACAGATGCTCACATATACGCACATACGCTTACCCTTATAAACGGACACGCATCTACCCTACCTGAGAATAATCTTCGAGATACTGAGCTAGCACAATATCTTGAGATTGCCGAAGTCACAACAGACGTATTCGTGGTCAACAGTAACATATCCTCCCACCCAGGGGCAAAGCCAGGAAAACATGTTGCTAAGGTCAACACAAACAAGTAAAACTTTGTATCCCGCCTTAAAATCAAAGTATCAATAATATATGGATAACAAAATGTGCAATTTTTGTTAACTAACGTGTCTACGATGTTTTTTTAATAACCTCACATAAATAAGAACTCATATATAGTTGCCAATATATCATAACAATATAAACTCCGATCCCAAAAGTAGGTACCTTTTTATTTTGCTAGCTTACTTGACATTGTGATTGGGGTGCAACTTAAAAAGGCCTAATCTAGATTGAGTAATCCACGTGATTACCGACCTAGACCTTCAAGTAATCATAAGAAAAATCTACATGTCAAACAAACCCTAAGATAATAAGGAGAATAAGAATTTAAGATGTTAAATCTCGCTCCTTCAAATTAATTGGATGGATAAATCAAATTTAATGCCACTTACAAATTGGATCTGCAGACCGGATGGAGAGGATTAAAGATTGGGGGACGGTAGGCGGCGGTTCAGGCGAACTGACGAATAGAGGGCCCCAGGCGACACGAGGAATAGAGGGGCTGGGGGCGACACGGGAGAAGGGGAGGAGATCATCGTATATCAATTTTTGTTCTTTTTGACAAAATGTATATGGAGCAATCTGCGATCAGGCGCGCACTGTCTGAATCGGTGGTTTTTTTTTTGAGGCAACCCTGCGGAACTTTATTCATCCGTCACAATATTTACATGGACGAAGGGAATACCCTCAGGCTGGCCTAACCAAACATGGCGGCCAAACCCGAGACCCAACGCATATTTCGCAAGATTGTGAACATCAAAGTTTGAGCTCCTAAATTCGTGAACTACTCTGCATGAAATAAAAGAAAGTGCATGTAACCTAATCTCTTGAATAATTGCACCCTAGTTCGATGCACCACCACTCAATATTTCCTCAACTGCTTCCTTGCAATCCGAAGCCACGTGAACTCGCTGGAGGTATAGATCATCGGCAAGGGAAAGGGCTTCACGTATAGCCAAGGCTTCAAGCGTTGCTGGATCTCTAATCGCTCTATATACGATAGCTGACGCTCCTGCAAACGTTCCGGTTGCATCCCGGCAGATTGCTGCCACTGCGCCAAAGCTCCCCCGTCCTCCGACCGCGGCATCAGTGTTTATCTTGGCATGATTCTCCACCGGCGGCAGCCACCGCCGTGGTCTTGCTGCAGCTACTCTGGCCGTTGCTACCTTCTGAGGATATATCATCTTGATTTCTGATAAGTAGGAACTTATGAAGTCGTTGATGGATTGGGGGCTCCTGAATACTCCTTCATGTATAGCTTTCCTTTTAGCTCCCCAAATTGCCCAAAGGGTGACCACCAACCTGGTAAATTCATCGGCATTGAGGCTATCTTTAAGGGCAAACAACCATTTTTTCGCACTGTCGTGTTGCACAACACAGAGCTGATCCAGCACTTGTACCGAAGACAAGGCCCATGTGCAGCGAGACATCGGACACTATAGTAAAGCATGCTTCCATGTATCTTGGGTTCCACACAGAGGACACGCTGCTGTTGTGGCCATATGGCGGCGGTGTAGCACGTCTCCCACCGGGATCGAGTGCCTCACCAACCTCCATGCAAATACTTTGATCTTGGACAGCGCATGCATCTTCCACAGGTCATTCCACTCCCCGCTCTCCATGTTGATATTCGATGATTCCTCCCTCCCCTCCAACCAATTTTCTCTGCCAAGCTTTGTTGTTACAAGCATACGATAAGCCGACGCTACTGTGAATATTCCCCTCAGGGTCTCACTCCAAGCCCAAAAGTCATCAACCTTCCTGGTACACAGCGGAATTTTCAAAATTTCTTCGGCCTCAAAAGGGGTGAAAACCGTTCTTACTAGTCCTGCTCTCCAAGAGGCTGTGTTTGTATCAATAAGCTCTGATACTTTCTCTGGTGGAACCGGTACTAGAGAAGTAATTGGTCGCTTGAAACTTGGTCTCGGTATCCAGTTATGATGCCAAATATTGGTAGTTTCTCCGTCTCCCACTCCCCGTATGATTCCTTGAGCAAGCACATCTCTACCATCAATTATGGCCCTCCAAATCTGCGGTGGATGTGGTCCAAGGGTTGCATCAAGCAATGAGCTATTTGGATAATAAGCCGCTTTGAGTATTTGAGAACTCAGGGATTCATCATCAACCAAGACTCTCCATGCCTGCCTTGCCAATAACGCCAAGTTGAACAGCTCCAAATCTCTGAATCCCATGCCACCCATGTACTTTGGTCTGGTCATCACATCCCACGCAACCCATGCTGGTTTCCTCTTTCCTCTTTTACTTCCACACCAGAATTGACGAATTAGAGAGGTGATATCATCACACACACCCCTTGGCAACCCGAAGCATGACAGAGAATAAACTGGAATTGCTTGCGCAATTGACTTTACTAACACTTCCTTTCCTGCAGCTGACAACAAATTTTCCATCCATCCTCTTATTTTCTCCCACACTCTATCCCGCAGATATCTGAACGTTCCATTCTTTGATTGTCCAACATCAGTGGGCATGCCCAGATAGCGATCACTTAGGGTTTCGTTTTGCACCTGGAGGCTATTCTTCACCCCATCTCTAGTAACTTGTGGACATCCTCTACTGAAAAAGATGGATGATTTTGCGTGATTTACTCTCTGACATGAAGCATTACAATACCTGTTCAGTAGGTTTGATGCAAGTTCTTCTCCCTCCACACTCGCCTTGAAAAGCAGCAGGCTATCATCTACAAATAAAAGATGGTTAACGGCCGGAGCCGTGGGAGCCACCTTAACACCTGCAAGAAGTGATGACTGAGAACTATTTTTTAGGAGGCACGAGAGGCCCTCTGCTGCAATCAAGAAAAGGTAAGGGGAGATTGGATCTACCTGCCGAATTCCTCTGGATGGTTTAAAAGCTTCAAGTTTTTCACCATTGAACAAAACTGAGAAGGAAACTGATGAAACAATGTTCATAACTGTGTCAATCCATGCCTGTGCAAACCCCAGTTTTTGCATGATAGCTTCCAGATAAGGCCACTCCAACCTGTCATAAGCTTTCATCATATCGAGCTTCAAAGAACAGAAGCTATTGTTCTTTGACCTGTTTCTCTTCATAAAGTGCAGACACTCATAAGCACAAATAATATTATCTGTTATTAACCTCCCTGGCACAAAAGCTGACTGCTCCTTTGAGATGATATCCGGTAAGATAAGCTTCAATCTATTCGCAACTACCTTGGATGCAATTTTGTATAGCACATTACATAAACTTATGGGTCTATATTGAGAGAGTAGGGTGGGATTTGTCACCTTGGGAATTAAGACAAGTACGGTATCATTGATACATTCAGGACTCATCTCTCCTCTGACAATCTGTAGCACAATGTTTGTCACATCCTCTCCACATACATCCCAATGTTTCTGATAGAAGTGGGCTGGGAACCCATCGGGGCCCGGTGCCTTCGTAGGGAACATTTGGAACAAAGCACACTTAACCTCATCAGCAGTGTAGTCCGCACATAACTGCGCATTCATTGCCGCTGAAAATTTTTGTGGTACATGCTCCAGGACTGATTCCACATCCTGCACTCCTTCCGTTGAGTACAACTCTTGATAGAAGTTATTAGCCAAAGCTCTCAGCTCCGCCGGGTCATCAACTAGTACTCCCAATGAGTTTTGCAAAGCTCGGATCATATTCTTCTTTCTCCTCAGGCTCGCTCGCATATGAAAGAACTTTGTGTTTTTGTCTCCCGAAGAAAGCCACTCCGAGCGAGCACGCTGTCTCCACATTATCTCCTCTCGATGGTAAAGTCCGATCAACCTTTCGTTGATTTTTAGTTCCGCATGTGATGGACTTCACCTCAAAGGGTCACTCTGCAACTTATCAAGCTCCTTCTTCATGTTCTTTATCTCCAGACGTACACTCCCAAAGATTCTTTACTCCAGTTTGTCAAACCCTTTGAGACACCCAGTAGCTTCTGTTGTAGTTCATGAACCGTAGCACATGGCCCTAACGCTGCCCATGCTATCCCGATGGTCTCCCGAAAGTCTTCATGTTTTTCCCACATTAACTCATAACGGAAGCTTTTATGCATTAAGTTGGTCTGGTTGCGTCCCAGATCTAGCACAATAGGGCCATGGTCCGATGTCGCTGCAGCTAGATGCTCCAGGCTCGCCGCCGGGAAGCGTGACATCCAAGGGGAATTAGCCAAAGCCCTATCCAACCTGCACCGTGTATAGGATCCACCAGTTACCTTCTTCTCCCATGTCCAGGAACGGCCCTTGTACCCTAAATCAAGCAACATGCACACGTCCATGGTATCTCTAAATGCCTGCATTTGAGCATTGCTGTGCCTAGCAATCCCGTCATGCTCGTTTGGACGTAGCACTTCGTTAAAATCTCCAATGCATAGCCAAGGGAGCGAGCTCAAAGTGCTTATATTTTTCAACATTGTCCACGTCTGGTGCCTCAAGTGGGTTTGAGCCTCACCGTACACACACGTAAGCCTCCACTCTTCCAAACTTGATTCTTCCACAGACACATCCAAATGACAATCAGAGTAACCCAAGACTTCAATCTTTATTTCATTATTCCAAAAAAGGCCTAAACCTCCACTTCTACCTCTACCTTCAACAGCATAAGATTTATCATAGCCCAAAGTACCAGCTAAATTCTCCACCCTATTTCCTTCTATCTGTGTTTCAACAATACATAAAAGGGTAGGGGCAAACTTTCTCGCTAAGTCGCGAAGTTCGTTGACTGTCGCGGCATTGCCCACTCCGCGATAGTTCCAGCACATAACACTCATTGGGATGTGTGGCTCTCCTCAATGGAGGCCGCCAAATTTTTCACCACCACGCCGGATATGCCATCTGAACCAGTCTTGGTCCTCTTCGGGTCCCTCTTTGGGGGAGGGCTCACCATGCCTCCTCCTGACTGAACAATTGCGAGCTGGTTGTCCACTCGATCTTCTAGAAACTGGCCCTCATTCCCTTTCGAGTTATCACCTATTTCAGAGCGAACCCCTCTCTTTCTGCTTGGGTCCTCCATGCTGATATCCTGTTTTTCCTCTTCACGTTCTGTCCCCTCTGCTCCATATGCCCCGGTTCCTTCGCTACCAGCACCTCTGTCACCACCCGAGCGACCATCCCGCCTGCCCCGGCGTCCCCTGTTTCCTCCCGGACCACGCCCAGAGCGCATCCTCCATGTCGCACGCAGATCCTTGAACACTAATGCGGATTTTGGGTGTATCCCATCACCATGTTCCTTGAAAACATGGCCTAAATGTCCGCACACAGCACACCAATCCGGCAAACGTTCGTACTTGACACGGTAGATCTGTCTCTGTCCATCGCGGATCAACGACACGGCATTCTTCAAGGGCCTATGGACATTGATTTTTACCCACATACGGTAGAAGTTTCCCGTGTAGTCATAAGAATCCCCCTCTGTATGAAGAACCTCACCAACCTTGGCTGCTAGGGCTGGCACCAGATGTGCAAAAAGTTTCGGGACGTCGTGTATCTAAATCCAGATGTTGAGAGTATCCAGCTGAACCTTTGATGGCTGCGTTATTCCGTCATACGGCGTAATAATGACTGCATGCCCTCTAAAATTCCATGGTCCTTCATCCATAACTCGCTCCCAATCTGCCAGGCAATTAAACTGTAATGTATACAGATTCGGTTCTAGAGGTTTGAAGTTCACCACCTGGGCTAGATCCCACGCCGATCCCATGTTGCGGAAGAACCAAGTCTGGCTGTATGGCTTATCTATATGGACTCTGGCCACTGCCATCCAGCGAACTGCATCGTGAGGAACCGATGCCTCATCTACTATCACGTCATCAAGATCGTCTTCCTAGAGCCCCAGTTCTTCCATCAGCCTCGCGATCTCACTAGCAGAAGAAGAGCCGCCGGCCTTGCCGGCCCCTTCCTCAGCCATCATCCAAACCCTAACCCGAAGAGTATCCTCGTCGGGTGTCAGAAAAGCTGTGAACCCTACCCCTATTCCTCCCATGATACTCAACCAAGGCTGGGTAGCGGTACCAGACCACCCCTTGATCAACCCGAATCAAGATCCCCGGGTAAAGGATTGGGAGGGACGAAGCTATGTCTCAACGGTGGCGTAGATCGCCGCCGAGAGAAGAAACCCTAATGAGAGGGGAAAAGACGTCTGAATCGGTGGTGGGCACTGTGTGTACGTGTTGCTTCCTTTTGGGCCTGTACAAGCAGTGGGCTGTAGGCTTATTACTGCTGGACTGACATCAAATATTGTTTTTTCCAATGGGGCCGTGGGCTTATTACTGCTGGATTGAGATCAAATATTTTCTTCCAATGGGGCTTTTATCTTCCTGGGCTATTTGAATGCACATGGTTTGGGCCGTGGTCATCAGGATCAATTAACCCTAGGCCAACACTGTAGCTCCGTCCTTGCTCCCGAAAGAATAGAGAGCAACTAGTTAACGAGTGCTCCTTCGGGAGCCTCGCCACGATCAGCGCCACTTGGCGCGCTCTCAGCCATTTGCCACGTGTCGCGCTCTAGGCGCTTCCTTCTGATTTTGTTGTTTTTTTATTTTTCCGCATGTGTTTTCGGCATTTTAATCGGGTTTTTTTCGGGGTTTTTCGACGTTTTGGTTTTCCACCGGTCTTCCTTAGCATTTCAATCAATTTTTTTTGAAAAAAACATTTGCGTGAAAAAACACGTTTTCTCTTTTTCCTTTCGCAAGAGTCACGGTTTTGCTTCCACGAGAGGCGCGGTTTTGTTTTCACGAGAGTCATGCCCGTGCCTCTCGAAAACGAAAAAAACGCGTTTCAGTTTTTTCCTTTCGCGAGAGTCACAGTTTTGCTTCCGCGAGAGGCACAGATGTGCTTTCGCGAGAGTCACGACCGTGCTTCTCGGAAGCAAAAAAAAATGCGTTTTCTATTTATTTCTTTCACGAGAGTCACGGTTTTACTTCTGCTAGAGGCATGGTTGTGCATTCGCGAGAGTTACTGCCGTGCCTATCGGAAAGGGGAAAACGCGTTTTCTGTTTTTTTTCCTTTCGCGAGAGTCACGGTTTTGCTTTCGCAAGAGTCACGGTTGTGCTTTCATGAGAGTCATGGCCGTGCCTCCTCGAAAACAGAAAAAAAATGTGTTTCCACTTTTTTTTCTTTTTTTCCTTCCGCGGGAGTCACGGTTTTGTTTCCGCGAGAGGCACGGTTGTGATTTCCTGAGAGGCACGAACGTGCCTCTTTCAGAAAGGGAAAAAACCCGTGCTCTCGGTTCGGTTTTTTCATCTGGTTTTTTTTGTGAAAAAAAAGTTTGTAAAAACCTATCAATGTGGGATCTAGTTTTGAAGATCCCGACGCAAGAAATCCAACGGTGAAAGCGAATCAAGATTTGGACACACGTTTTGAGAGATAAAACGTTTTGAATAAATGGATCTATGAAAAAAGGGAAAACTCTCAGGTTGCGACAAGTGGCGCGTTACATATGCGCCACTTGTCACAACTAGGGGAATTGAATTGATCTTTGCAACGAGTACTCCTTAATTAGTGATTTCGGAAACAATATCATCGACAGAGAGCCTGAAATAAATTCAAGAAAATGCGGGCCCTAGTGCCAACAAAATACGACGATGATGCTCACATATACTCGCCCCTATAAATGCACGCACACATATTCTACCCCTATAACGTCATTTGGAGAGCCTGAAATAAATTCAGAAAAAATGAGAAAACCAGTACCAACACACTACAATACAAATACTTAATTACATTCACTCATATAAACACACACATGGACACCCTACTCGTATGACGTTGTTAGTAGTACAAAGCGCAACATTTTTTGCTTATTCTACCTTCTATATAAAGTTAAGTTAATTATGATGCAATACCTAGCAACTCTTTCCGCTGGATACCATAGCATAAGCAAATAAAACAAAATCATGGGCCTCAGAGTATCAGATTAGTATCATTTAGACTGTGAGAATTAGACTTGATTTTGGTTGATAACGCATCTCTAATTCCGTTTCCCATGCGTGCTATTATTCATGACTAAGGGTTTCGGGATAAATTCAGGAAAATGCAAGAATCAGTGTCAACTTAGTACACCACAGATGCTTAGTTATACTCATCCCTATGAACACACACACTCACATCCATCCCCTATGGTGTATTATCTGTACAAATATGATCTTTAAAATGTATACAAGAGCAATTGTCCATTGATTCAAAGGAAGCTTCATTTTGTACAACTTTTGGTTGCTCCAGACGATTTTCAAACTTTGGTTATCTTGCTA
Source organism: Triticum urartu (assembly GCF_056163025.1). Classification (NCBI taxonomy): domain Eukaryota; kingdom Viridiplantae; phylum Streptophyta; class Magnoliopsida; order Poales; family Poaceae; genus Triticum; species Triticum urartu. Next base: position 600,621,138 of record NC_141878.1, read on the forward strand.
GAAACAACTTTGGCTGGAATATCTAAAAAGTATAGCTAAGTGTTTGTTTTTCAACAAAGGATGTATTTTATTTACTCAAAATGAAGCATCAAGTGGATACAAACACAGTAAAGACACACCCAGCCTCTGTATAGGTAGGATGGACACACATAAAAAAACATCGGCAAATAATAAAGTACAATAATACCAAAGCTAAGCCTAAGAGAGAGAGAAAAAATGAAGCGATCACATCCGCAAACGGCAAACTACATCAATGACCATATCTGCACCAGTCATATCATAACACCACAAGGACAATGAGATTCGTCAATGGCAACGCCTTTAGGAAAAGTGGGTCGCTCAAGTGTCGCCATCAGTGGATCCAACCAGTAGAGGCCAGAATCTAGGTTTTCACCCTGAAGAGCCGGTATGAGCATATCCGAGTAATGCCTCGAACAAGGTAACGATGCAAAAATATCACCATTGTCAGGTATAACCAACTCGGGCCAAGCCTAGGTTTTCACCACAGTGCTCGAGACGTGGTACTCGGGAAGCACCACCATCGAAGTTAACCATGTGTTGTTGCCACCACTTTCCCGCGATCCTAATAGATGCATGCGTTGGCCTAGAACACCGATCGTTGCAACTGCACAATAATATCCTCTGCGCCAAAGTCGTCATCCATGGAATGCATCTCATTGCCAAGGCAACCATTGTATCTGGAAAGAGGAACCCTCGCAAAGACCTTTTGGTGGCCCCACAATTTGTGGTGAGGCCGCCGCCACAGGTCGGAGTTGTCAACACACTGACCAACATCAAGACGGAGCATATCATAATCGACTTCCATCTCATAGAAGATAGCCTTGCCCAAACATGTCGGCCAAGGAGCAGGCATGATGGATCTTGAACAAGGTAGATCAGTCTGTGGCATCACCGCCCGCCTAGCTGCAACATCCACGTCGGATTCATGCGGGGCCTTTCCATGACGGCGATGAGTGCGAGAAAACGTCGAAGGGTCAGCACTCGCCGACCGAAAAGGAGATGGCGACTCCGGAACCTTGGATCCGAGGAATAGTTTGGGGCACCAAGGTGAGGCAGCACACATCCTCACTGCCACTATCCGCTGCAGGGCTTAGCCCGACGGCCTCCGACGATGACAATGAGGGAGGGAGTAGCGGAGGTGAAGGCTAGGAGCGGCTGCAGTTGCGGCCTCCAGAGTGGCTAAGTATTTGTAACAACGTGTGAACTGCTTTTTCGTACCTTTCGGTATTGATCTGAGTGAAATTGGCTTACATATCACCGACTGTCAACTCACTTACCTATATTATTTTCTTTTATAAAAGAAACAACACAGCCACGTATACAGGCTTCATGATGGGCGCGGTGTGCCGCCGCGCTTTTGCCTGCTAGTTAGAGCATCTCCAGCCGCCTCCCCGAGTGCCACCCCCAGGCGCCTTTTCTTCTGCCGGCGAGCTAAAAATGACAAAAAAGGCCCAGCCATGCCCCCAAGCCCCCCAAGACCTCAAAAAGGTGCCGGCGAACCCAGGCCACACCCAACGCGCTGGGGGGCTGCTGGGGGCGCCAGCGGAAGCAACAGCCAATCATATTCCTCCATGTATCATTTCTTCTGGCCCACTCATTCACTTTTTGCCTGGCGACTGTCTGGGGGGCACCAACGGTTGGGAAACCGTCCTTGCGTTTCATCCGGCGAAGGTGTTTTGCCCCCCAGGACGTGCTATTTTTGGCCCGGCGATTGTCCTGGGGGGCTCCAACGGCTGAAGATGCTCTTAGAAATAAAGAGTACTACATCCGTTGTCGTTTGATTGGTAGATCGTGTTTCAAGTAAACTCTGGGTAGGACTAGATTCTTGAGGTGAAAAACATATCCTAAACCACTCTTTGCCCTTGAATGAGGGAACTTTTGTTTGTTAAGAGCAACTCCAATAACTCCACTATCCGTACAAAGACTACCATTTAAGGGGAGTTGAACCAAAAATAGCCGTCCAAAAGCTTTCATAAATTATACAGACATCCTGTAATCCATCACGCTTCCTTAAATGTTGAATAAAACAACTATAAATATCAGTAGAACACGTGTGTGTTGCTACAGGCTAACAAAATATAAATGAATCAATCAAATGATTAAGGTCGATACTCATTTACATTTGGGCGCGTTCGAACATCAAACGGGCGCCCAACGGGTTCCTGAGAACTCAACTGTCTAGACAGTCCGGGCTCCCCCAAATTCATCCCATAAGTGGAGGCAAATATAGTTTTCTGGACTATCCGCCATGTTATCTCCAACATGCCGTCACAACACAGAAACCCTACTCCACGGCACACCCTTTCCTTTTCCTGTCAGACCATCCCTTTCCTGCTTGATCGGTTTCCTGCGGTAATGGGACATTTCCTGTTGGACTTCTCTCCTTTAAAACCGGCTGGCGTCCACCTCACGTTCGCCTTGGCGTCTTCTCTCTTTCACACCGTACTTCCCCATGAACTGTAAAGGAGGAGTCTCCCGCGAACCACCCCGCTCTCCGGCATGACCCCCCCCCCCCCCTCCCCCCACCCCTCTCCATGTTCGTGTCGATCTACCACCAGAAGGAGGCTTGCACCGCCCTTGACGCCCCTAAGGAAAAAAGGCGTATCCGATGTCTCCTCAGCCATTGCCACGTTGTAACATACAGTTGAATGTCGTGCATTATCATGAAACAGAAAAACGCCGCCTCAGAACCCTTGTCGCATCTAAAGGCGCAAAATGATGTTATCGTTTGCGCATCATTTTGCTTCATAAAATTCGCTGAATTATTTACCACTTCCAACAACGTCGCCTCAGAACCCTTGTCGATGGTTGCTTTTTGAAAGTCGTAGAATCCATCTTTGTCTCTCTCATATGGGGCAAATGTAATCATATACAAAAATACACCTTTTGTCTTATTATGTGCACCATGCATACAAAGAAGAAGAATTATTTGTATGGCTCTTCTGGTTTTGTAAAACTCGATGGGTTTTCTGTCCAGTCCATCATTTTTATGCCCGTCGATATTTCCAAAGCATGGCCTGAATTCATCCATTTTTCATCTTTGATTAACAAAAGTGAAACATATAAAAAATATATTTTTATACTAGTATTAAACAGTTTTTTACATTTAAACAATATTATATATTTTCAAACCTGCTCCGATTTCAAACTTTTTTTTCACCTACACAGCCTTACCCCCCTTAGAAAAACATGCAACCTGTTACTTTCACTGCTAAAAAACACATAGCCTTATCCTCACTGCGAACAACGGCTCGTTCCTCTCACTCTCTTCTCAGCCACTGCTGGCCATGGTGCCAAAATGTTATTCATTGAACATTTTTCATATACATTAAAAATATTTTATACACGTTTAACATTTTTCGAATGCATGATTAATATTTTTTAATTTTTGCATAAAGTGATTTTGTATTATATATATTCAGAATATTTCCATTTATAAATAAAAGTAAAAACATCAGAAAATTGCAAAAGAGAAAAAAAACAAGTGCTTAACTCCTCGCACCCTAGGCAGGTCATTAGAGCAGGTGATTGAAGCGAGCGCTCCTGTCATCTCGCGTGAAGCGAGGTATAGCGTCGCCCCGTTTTAAACTTTAATCAGCTGAAGCAATCCACCGGACTAGTAAGCGATCCTGGCCCGAAAAAACACAAGTGGTGGTGTAAAGAGTTCTACGGAGCTCCGGCCCAAACACAAGTGGTCATCGACTCAATAGACGCCCAGTCATGTTAAAGCGTTGTGAAGCCTCGCAGGTCATCCAATTTTACTGTTTCTTGTGCCTACACACGTCAGATTAAGGGTGGGCAGACTGCCTAAAAAGTGGGATCATAACAATATTTCCAGGGTAATGGTAGGGTCGGATAGTATACTGATTTGATTGTCAAGCCATGAGCCATTACCCGCCCGCTTCAATACCGTATGATTAAGCTTCTGTCTGATCATGTGTGCATGTCTTGAAGTCTGTGGATGCGTACAGATGAAATCTTGCCCGGTACAATTTTAAAGCAGAGTAATTTGCTACCACTAGAAAAACAGAGTACAATTTAGGCAAACGTCTATAATTAGAAGGTGATAAAATCTAGCTACTAATAATAACTTGACGACCTGCATTCATTTTTTGTAACCCTATTTTGGAAACCTGTCCCAAAAAGAGCACAAAAGTAATGATAGAATGCCATTTTAGGAGAATATTCACTCAATACTAATGGCAATCATTTTCACCACCTTGTTTTTTAATCTTTCCAAACTATGGAAAGGTTTATGCAAATCACACGGAAAATTTCTATATATACAGGATTATGCTTTTGTGGGTGGTCAAATCATCTAGCAGTTTTCTTTACAACAGATATTCTCCTGTCAATCTCAATCTTGTTAGTAAGCACAAACAAGCGCCACTGTTACATTACATTATCTAGATGGACAAGTACATGACTGCTCCAGTCCTATTCTCTCTACTTCTTCTCGTATGCCTTGCTACTACTACACAATGTAAGCGTTTACACAATTCTACCTCCGGTAATCCGTCGATGTGCATGCACAGGTTCATTATACTCGCGTAATAATTTAGGTTCCTATTTAGTTCGGAAGTAGGTATTTTGTTAGTTCCTGATGACTGGTTTGTTTTCTGTTCTTGTGCCATCTGATGTTTCTTTGTTAATCAATGCGAATTCATACTAATGTGAATGATTTGTTTGTACATTTTTCCGTAGGTCAAATCACCGACGACATGGATAATGATCTGATCAATTTACCAGGCGGGTTGTGCGTCAATAGAAATGGCATCTATTGTTGCCTTGTGACAAATAGCTGCTATTCCCCACTAGAATTATGTGTTCAGGCATGCAAAACTGCACTCCTATCAAATTGAACTTTTCTTTGAAGAAGTAATATGTGATGCGGAAGTCATATTTGAAATAAATAGTAGTATCTACTATCTCCATTGTAGTTTGATTGGTCGAACATGTTGTAAGTAAACTCTCGGGTGGAAAAAAATGCGGAACCTCTCTTTGCCCTTAAATAAGGGAAGTTTTGTTTTCTAGGAGCAACTCCAATAGCTCCACTATCTACAAAAAACTACCATTTAAGGGGTCTTGAAAAAAAAAATAACCCTTCAATGGTTTCTGTAAACCTGATCTCTAACGACATCGTGTCTACTTCCTCCCATCCTCTCTCACATTTACCGGAAGATGATCTTTCTGGTATAACTTGGCATTCAGGAAACCCTATCACTTATGGAGTTATGGTGCATTTGAGTTTTGCCGCTCTTGGCTATCTGTAATGTACCGTTCATCGACAACCATACACTGCAATTTATTATGACTATCTGTCTGTATCCTGCTGTTAGTGTTGAACTCGATGTTGTCTTGCTTTTGCGACAGACCGGATATTTCTTCTTTGTAACCTGAAAATCAGTTATCCTGCATAGTATATATATATCCTAAACTTGTCTTCCTATTAAGGAAACATGGGGATTAACATTAAAGCTTTTTACTATTTTGCATTACCACTAGCTTGCTTTTGGTGCCGTATAAGTCAACTCTTTGTGCTGAGCTTGACGTGGATGAATCGTCCTGCCTTTGTTTTGGAACAAATTAAATGCTTCTTCTTTGTCATGAGCTTGCAAAGCAGTTGTCCTATAGATAATACTTCTTCTTCGGTACAACCCCCCAGACACATCAACACGGGAGTTGGATCTATGGTTTTGGGAAGCTTCCAGAAGCTTCCCGGCCTTTTTTTCGATTTGGTATTTTCTAGACCGGTTTTGTTTGATAATTTCTTGATTTTTGTTTTCTTTTTTATGAACTTTTTCAAATGGATGAAATTTTAATTTTCATGTTTTTTTTCAAAATTGATAAACTATTATTCAAAATTGCTGATTTTTTCCAAAATTGATCAAGAATTATTTTTCTGTTTTTTCTCCTTGCGCTTGCTTTTCTTCAGCAGATTACTGGGCCGGCCCGCTTCGCTTCCCTTGCAAGCGACAACGCTTACCGGCGCTTGCGGTGCAGAATAGAAGCTCTATGGGCAATTCATATTTGGCGCTGCAGGCGCCCGTTCTAGTGCAATTTGCAAACAGGTGCCTGCAGCAGTCCAAGTTGGGCTGGCCCGTTTTACGTTTTTCGTTTCTAGAAAATATTAAAAAAATGTTTGAGCCAGATTCGAACTCTCTGACACCACGATGAATCATGCAATATTTCTTCTTTCCACCTTTTTATTCCTTTCTGTTTGCGAAACACCACCAGGCTTTAACCCTACTGCGTTGTATGCGAACACGCGCTCGGCGTGGAACCCTGCAAAGGAGGTTGTGTGGAGGAGACTTGATGAGAATCTATTCACGGTGCAATTGGTTTCCCTGGGAGACTCGAACAGGGCTATGAACATGGGGCCATGGTGGCTTCGGTGCCAAGCTGTGATTAGAAGAGTACGACGGGTTCCAAAACCCAAGAGAGGTAGTACTGAATAAGTTTGCCATCTGGGACCGAGTTCTAAGGCTGCCAGGTAACTATCTTCAGGATGACGTCACTGGTAGAAAAAGGGCCTATAGTCCCGGTTCGTAAGGGCCCTTAGTCCCGGTTCCTGAACCGGGACTAAAGTGTCGGTACTAATGCCCCGACCCATTAGTCCCGGTTCAATCCAGAACCGGGACTGATGGGCCTCCACATGGACAGTGTGCAGAGCCTAGGCAGGAGACCCTTTGGTCCCGGTTGATGGCACCAACCGGGACCAATAGGCATCCACGCGTCAGCATTTCTGTGGCTGGGGTTTTTGTTTTTTTTGAAGGGGGGGGGTTGGGGGTTTTGGGGGGTTAATTTAGGTGTTTCATATATTGTGTTAGCTAGCTATAATTAATAGAGAGAAGTGTCCTCTCTTATGTCCGTGCTTGGTCGACGCTACGTACTATACATACGTATAGAGAGGACTAGACACGCTGGCTAGCTAGTAAGCAAACGAAGGAAACAGAAGATCGTGATGAACATATATGCATACAGAGAGAAGTGATATCGACCACCTCTCTTTCTCCGAGAGATTGGTCGAACAACAAGTTCTCGTATATCTATCTGACACTACCGACTACATATATACAATAATTATCTCTTACAAATATAATCACACGGACTCAGGGTCAACATAGAATTCTTCGTCTTCAGGGATCACGTGGTCAAGAAAGAATGCCGCCAATTCCTCTTGAATTGCTCGCATGCGAGCTGGTGCTAGGAGTTCATCCCGCTTCCGAAACATCTAATTTAAAGAAGGAGGTCAATACATATATATATGAATGAATGAAACTCAACACAAATAATGGTAATAAAATAAAATTGTGAATGTTGTTATTTACGTACTTCATATTGTTCGTCAGTGTAGCCCCGCTCACAGGTCGTGTGACGGATGGACTCGCAAACATAGTATCCACAGAAATCATTCCCTTGTTCCTGCCACAACCACTTTACAAGAAATAGAGGTTAATCAAACTGATAAGCAAGAATGCCAAATGATATTGATGAAACTAGCGCTTGAATGACTAGTAGATGCGCTTAAAATGCTACTATAGCTAGTACTTACTTTCGGGTGTCTAAATTGCAGCTCCTTCGGCAGTCCCGGAGCTTTTCTGGTGAATTTTCTCCAAACCCTGCCGGACAAAGAAAACAATTACTTGATATATCAGGAAATGAACAAAGTTGCTGATATGGTGGATAATGATCGATTTAACTTACTTCTCGAGTATTTGAGTCATGTCTGCATAGTCCTTGGGATCTTTTCGTCTTGAGTCTAAGACGGTTACTAGTCCCTGCTCAAGCTTAATATGTAGGAGAATATAGTGGAAACTGCACACGCATGCATAACTCATCAATTACATTACTATAACCTTGACTAATATATAAGGGAAACCGAATACGCACAAGACAGTAACACTCACTTGAAGTTGTAAGGAAAGAGTATTATATCTTTGTTCTGATTTATTATCAACGATCGTAGCATGCTGGCCTCGGTATCTGCGGCATGAAATTTAACCTGAGTTGCATCTATGAGATATGTGTTAATGAACCCAATATCACCGACTTGTCTTTTCTTCAATTCGACGATCTTCAATCTGCATAATATAGTGAGGATGATTGTAAATACATGCAATGAAAGAGCTAAGCTATATAGAGAAACTTAATGACAGAAGTAGTACTACTTACAGACAGTAGCAGGCGACCGTTGTTTTATCGAGGGCCAATTTATTGAAAAACTGATAGAACTCCTCAAATGGAACAGGCAACAGATCAATTCCAACAAGGTCGTGCTCCTTTTTAACTTTCAAATACAAAGTACTCCTCCCCCCAGAGTCTCTGTAGATTTTCAAGTACCAATCATGCAATCTTCGCATCATCGTTGATAGAGATCTTTCATCTTTGACGAGAGGCTTCCCGTACTCGTATCTTTGTATCTGCATCTCCATGGGTTCATAATGTACTTCGTCGGGCAGGTAATCTGCAAGATTGCTATAACCGGGCACCATCCTCGGATCATTACCGACGTTATGGCTAGGCACCTTGAGCGGGGGGCACGATTGCTTCGCTTGTTCGCCGAGCTGGGCAATTTGTTTCCCAGCTCGTCATTCTTTCAGCCTTTGATCACTGACAGTACTTCCCGACCGCTCCGCTTCGGCAAATTCCTTTCCAATAATGCGGTCATAGTTTCCTTTCGGCGGATCAGACTTCGGTGGTTTTGTCAGGGCAGCCAGAGTGCGCTTCACTTTCACCCGATCTACCTTCTCCTCCGGAGGTGGATGTTTCTTTGCTTTCACCCCTTCAAAGAATTTCCTCACTTCTTCTCGCGCGATCTCGGCGTTCTCCTCCTGGGTCCTCTCGTATGGTAACTTCTCTAGAGTCTTCAGAGAAGGACCGAATCTGTATGTCCTACCGCCTCTGGTTGTACTGCTAGACGCCGACCGAGCAGACGGAGCGGTTGTCTTCTTTACTTGCTTAAGAGGCGGAGGAGAAGGACTACGACGCGCCGGAGCAGCTGGAGCGGTGGCAGGTCTCTTCCGCCCTTGCTGACGAGGCGGAGAAGGAGGAGGCTGGCTGCTCGGGCGCGTCGGCGCAGGCGGAGAAGGAGGCGGAGTGCCGCCACGCACCGGAGAAGGAGCCGGCCGAGTCCCTGATCGTCACTCGCCGGAGGAGGAGGCGGTGGAGGAGGCGAAGTGCCCTGACTCGCCGGAGGAGGAGGAGGAGGCGGAGGCGTCCAGTTCGGAAGGTTGATGAGCTCCTTCCGCCATAGGCATGGAGTCTTCAGAGCAGACCCCAGCCGAGTCTCCCCTTCACCGGTAGGGTGGTCAAGCTGGAGGTCCTCAAATCCCTCCGTTATCTCATCCACCATCACCCTAGCATATCCTTCTGGAATTGGCCGGTAGTGAAAAGTTGCGGCGGGTTTAGTAGGATAAAAAGAGCCAACAGCCGCCTTGACCTTGAAATTCATCCATTGCATCATAAGGTGGCAATTTTGAGACTCCGTGATAGCATCCACGGGATAGCTGGCAGGAGCCGTCAAGGCATGCTCCGGCTGAAGCAGCTCGGTGGAAGCCACGCTGCTTCTGCGCTGAGATGGCGGGGTAGCTTCGGTGGAGGCTTCGGCAGTTCGTTTGCTGCGATTTGCTTCTCGTTCCTCTATCGCGTCTACCCTTGCTTGCAGCGCCTGCATTTGGGTCTGCTGCACTTTTTTCCTCCTCTCATAGGATTTGTAACCGCCTGCGTCCGGAAACCCAACCTTCCATGGAATGGAGCCTGGCATGCCTCGTGTCCGTCCAGGGTGCTCAGGATTCCCGAGGGCCATTGTGAGCTCGTCGTTCTCTCTGTCTGGAAAGAACGTCCCTTCCTGCGCTGCTTCGATATACTGCTTAAGCTTACTGACTGGTATGTCCATTTGATCATTCGTCCAAATGCACTTCCCTGTTTCAGGGTCCAAGGTTCCGCCAGCCCCGAAGAACCAAGTCCGGCAACGGTCTGGCCAGTTATTTGTCTCTGGTTCGATCCCTTTATGAACCAGATCATTCTTAATCTTGGACCACTTAGGCCGGGCTACGAGGTAGCCACCTGACCCCGTGCGATGGTGAAGCTTCTTCTTCACAGCATTTTGCTTGTTTGTCGCCGACATCTTCTTACTCTTTTTCGATGTCTTGTGGGCCACAAATGCGGGCCAGTGATCTCTGATCTTCTCATATATGCCCTTGAATTCTGGTGTCTCATTATTTTCGACAAACTTATTCAGCTCTTTCTTCCACCTCCTGAATAGTTCTGCCATCCTCTTCAGAGCAAAAGACTTGATTAATTTCTCTTTAACTAGGTTCTCTGGATTATCCTCTGGCGGTAGGGTGAAATTTGACTTCAGCTCAGTCCAAAGATCATTTTTCTGCATATCATTGACATAAGACACCTCAGGGTCTTCTGTAGCCGGCTTAAACCATTGCTGGATGCTTATCGAGATCTTGTCCCTAACCAGAACCCCGCGCTGAGCAACAAATGCGCTCTTTGTCCGGAGGGGTTCAATAGGTTGGCCATCGGGCGCGATTGCTGTGATCTCAAGCTTTTCATCCGAGCTCAACTTTTTCTTCGGGCCTCGTCTCTTTACCGAAGTTGTGCTCGATCCAGAGGGCTAGAAAAAAGAACAAAGACTTAATTAATATGTGTACATACCAAAACAATGAATGCATCAATCAGCTAGTCAGCATAGGCTTAACTAATATATATACCTGGCCGGACTCGGTTCGGTCACCTTAGCCGTCATCACGGTCTCCTTCTTCCACCGGCATTGGGTCACCGGAGCCGTCCTCATGTTCTTCTTCTTGCACCGGCATTAGGTCACCGTAGCCAGCTTGTTCACCCTCTCCTTCCAGACCATCGGTGTTGTTGAGAAAGTACGAGACGGCATCACTTCCTTCTGCGATTATCTCCCTCAACAACGCTTCTTTTGCTTCGTCTCGGGCGGTGTCCATAGTTTCTACAAATATTTACAACATGGCAATTATTATTCAAACATGACAAATGGATATATTAGTGCCAAACGTACAACTAGCTACCTAATCATAGCAAGCTACCGGGAGGGGGTATATATCGACAACGACGACACTACATCTATGTCCCTCGATGACCCTCGTTCCCGATAAAAAAAAGAGGAAGAAGAAGAAAAAAAAGAGGAGAACAAAGAATAGAGGAGAAGAACTCCTCTATTCTTTCTTCTCCTCTTTTTTTTTCTTCCTCTACTTTTTTTATCATCTTCTTCCTCTCATGTTCGAGAGGATCGCCGAGGGGTCGGGAGGTTGCGTAGTGTCAAAGGATTCAACAAAACCATGTCTTCATCATTAGGCGAAAGTAACATGTGCATGATGGTACGAAGCTCTTCAAAGTTGTTCTGGAACGGAGTCCCAGATAGGATAATTCACTTTTTGGTACAAAGTTCAGCAAGAGCCTTCCGAATATCGCTATTTGGAAGGCCTTTGCTGAATTCGTACCAAAAGGCGGATTATTCTATCCGGGACTCCATTCCAGAACAACTTTGCAGAACTTCGTACCAACATGCCTTGGTTACTTCCGGCTAACGATGAAGGCATGGATTTCTTCAATACTTTGACACTAGGAAACCTCTCTCAACCCCTCGGCGATCCTCGACCCCTCGAACCCTCGACGACCCTGGAACCCTCGACCCCTAGACGACCCTGCTGGAACCCTCGACCCTATAGGACCCTCGAACCCTCGACCCTGAAACCCTCGACCCTTGACCCCTTAACGACCCTCGACCCTCTACCCTAGTTCCCGACCCTCGACCCCTCGGCGATCCTCGACACCCTCGTTCCCGATAAAAATTAAGAAGAAGAAGAAGAAGAAGAAGAAGAAGAAGAAGAAAGAAGAAAAAAAGAGGAGAAGAAGAAAGGAATAGTGGAGAAGAAGAGAAAAGATTTTCTCTTCTTCTCCACTATTCCTTTATTCTTCTCCTCTTCTTTTTCTTCTTTTTTCTTCTTCTTATTTATTTCTCCTCTTCTTTTCGGTAGAGGAAACCCTAAATAGCTAGCAAGTATCGTGGGTGTGAGATACATGTGGCCTTCGGTGTCGGACACTACATCCACGTCCCACAAGTGATGTGGGCGTCGAAGCCCGCGCCACTTGTGGGATGTGGATGTAGTGTCCGACACCGATGGTACATGTATCTCACACCGACGATACTTTCTATTTAGGGTTTCTCCTCTATGGCTCGGCGACCCTCTCGATGACCCTCGTTCCCGATAAAATAAAGAGGAAGAAGAAGAAGAAAAAAGAAGAGAAGAAAGAATAGAGGAGAAGACTTCCCCTTCTTCCTCTCCTCTTCTTCTCCCTCTTCTTCCCCTTCTTCCTCGCCTCTCTCATGAATGTCCGACGTTCTCGACCCCCCCCCCACGTGTCGAAGAAAAAAAAGAAGAAAAAAATAGGAGAAGAAGAAAGGAATAGAGGAGAAAAGAGAAAATAGAATATTCTCTTTTCTCCTCTATTCCTTTCTTCTTCTCCTCTTCTTTTTCTTCTTTTTTCTTCTTCTTATTTATTTCTCCTCGTCTTCCTCTCCCCTCTCGGCGACCCTAGACCCCCTCTCGACCCTTGACCCCTAGGCGAGCGTTGACCCCTCTCTTTTTTTCTTCCTCTTCTTTTTTATCCTCTTCTTCCTCCACCGCTCGGCGACCCTCAACGACCCTCGTTCCCGATAAAAAAAAGAGGAAGAAGAAAAAAAAAGAGGAGACCTCTATTCTTTCTTCTCCTCTTTTTTCTTTTCTTATTCCTCTTCTTTTTTTATCCTCTTCCTCCTCTCATGTTCGACGACCCTCGACCCCTCGGCGACCCTAGACCCCCTCTCGACCCCCTCTTCTTCTCCCTCTTCTTCCCCTTCTTCCCCGCCTCTCTCATGAATGTCCGACGTCCCCCCTCCCCCCTCATCATCATCTATCATCCCCCCTCTCATGTTCGAACTTTTCTGAACATATATAGCCACACATACACATAGCCACATACACATACATAGCCACACATACATATAGAACATTTCTGAACATATATATATATAGCCACATTCATATAGAACTTTTCTGAACATATATAGATGATTTTCTAAAAATGTAACTTTTGCATGTATGAACAGAGAGCAGCGGCGGCAATGGGTGGCATCGTCGGCGACGGGGATGGGAAAGGGGGGAGCTCACTGGGGGCGGGCGGCGACGGGGAGAGGAGGCCAATGACGGGAAGGAGAACGATGGGCTCGGGGACGGCGTGCGCGGGGCTCGGGGACGACGGGCTCGGGGGGGCACACGGCGACGGGGACGGCCGCGGGCTCGGGGCGGCACACGGCGACGGGGACGACGGGCTCGGGGTGGCACACGGCGACGGGGACGGCCGCGGGCTCGGGGCGGCACACGGCGACGGGGACGATCGAGGAGGCGGGGCTCGGGGCAGGGCGCGCGGACGGCAGCGAGCTCGGGGCAGGGCGGCCGGCGACGGGCAGGAGGGCGCGACGACGACGACAGCGACAGGGCGCGGCGACGGCGATGGGGCAGGGCGCAGCGACGGCGACGGGGCAGGGCGCGGCGACGGCGACGAGGAGGACGAGCAGCCTGGCGGCGTCGGCAATGGGGAATGGAGCAGTTGGCGAAAATTTCCAAAGTGTGGGCTTATATAGCAGAGTCTTTAGTCCCGGTTCGTGGCAGCAACCGGGACCAAAGGTGGGCATTAGTCCCGGTTGGTGCCACCAACCGAGACCAAAGGCCTCTTTTCGGCAGCTCAAAGGGCGGGAAGCGAAGGCCATTGGTCCCGGTTGGTGGCACCAACCGGGACTAAAGGGGGCATTGGTCACGGTTGGTGCCGGCATTGGTCACAGTTCGTGGCACCAACCGTGACCAATGCCCCCTTTAGTCCCGGTTGGTGCCACCAACCGGGACCAATGGCCTTGTGCTGCCCCGCGCCCAAAAGTTTAGTCCCACATCGCTAGCTGAAGGGCGCCGGCACTGGTTTATAAGCCCTGGTGTGCCTCCCCATTCGAGCTCCTCTCTAATGCAGGCTTTCGGGCCTAAACTTGCTACTGCCTGTGGGCCTATTGGGCCTTCTGCGGGCCTGAATCCTGGCCCTTGTAGGGTTTCTAGTCGTATTCAGGCCGTGGAGGCCCAGTAGGAGGCATTTTTTTGGTTTTTTCTTTTTTATTTCTACATTTTTTTGGTTTTTTATTTTTTTATTTCTACTTACAACTAAATACTTACAGTTTTTTTGTGATTTCTTTTTGCTTTTAGGTCACAAAAATTATAAACTTTCTGTTAGTGCCATTAGTTTTAAATTTTAAATAGTTTAAATTTGAATTTTTAAAAATTTGTGTGAATCACTAGTTTATGAATAACTTTACTATAAAAATAGAATTGTTTTTCTATTTATTTTTTATTTCTACTTACAACGAAATACTTACAGTTTTTTAGTGATTTATTTTTGCTTTTAGGTCACAAAAATTGTAAACTTTCTGTTAGTGCCATTAGTTTTAAATTTTGAATAGTTTAAATTTGAATTTTTAAAAATTTGTGTGAATCACTAGTTTATGAATAACTTTACTATAAAAATAGAATTTTTTTCTTCTTTGCTATTTATTTTTTATTTATACTTAGAATTAAATACTTATAGTTTGATTTTAGGTCACAAAAATTATATTCTTTTTGCTATTGAAGAATATTATAGTTGTATTTTAGTTGATCATAACATAATATTTTAATTGATTGTTTTTATTTTCATAAAAGTTTTGTAGTTTATTCTGTTTGCTATTAATTCATTCTTTGAGCTAAATGACTCTGAAATTGGAAAGCATTTCAAAATGAACTCTGAAAAGGTTGAAAGTTGGCATGGTATCATCATAATAGTTGCGGGAGAAAGTCTTCACTTTTTCCTCGCTTGTGTCATTTGCTTATTGCGCCGTAACCATGGATAATGTTCATTGTTTATCAGGATGCTTGGGTCAGCCTTGACATTGAAGGGAGGAATTTCATGAAACTTTTCATAATCTTCAGACATGTCTGTCTTGCCGTCCACTCCCAGGATGTCCCTTTTTCCTGAAAGAACTATGTGGCACTTTGGCTCATCGTATGATGTATTCACTTCCTTATCTTTTCTTTTTCTCGGTTTGGTAGACATGTCCTTCACATAGATAACCTGTGCCACATCATTGGCTAGGACGAACGGTTCGTCAGTGTACCCAAGATTTTTCAGATCCACTGTTGTCATTCCGTACTGTGGGTCTACCTGTACCCTGCCGCCTAACAGATTGACCCATTTGCACTTAAACAAAGGGACCTTAAAATCAGGTCCGTAGTCAAGTTCCCATATGTCCACTATGTAACCATAATATGTATCCTTTCCGCTCTCGGTTGCTGCATCAAAGCGGACACCGCTGTTTTGGTTTGTGCTCTTTTGATCTTGGGCGATCGTGTAAAATGTATTCCCATTTATCTCGTATCCTTTGTAAGTCAATACAGTCAAAGATGGTCCCCTGGAAAACAAGTACAACTCATCACAAACAGTGTTGTCACCTCTGAGACGTGTTTCCAACCAACTGCTGAAAGTCCTGATGTGTTCACATGTAATCCAATCGTCGCACTGCTCCGGGTGTTTGGAGCGCAGACTGTTCTTGTGTTCATCGACATACGGGGTCACCAAGGTAGAGTTCTGTAGAACTGTGTAGTGTGCTTGAGACCAAGAATATCCGTCCCTGCATATTATTGAGTCTCTTCCAAGAGTGCCTTTTCCAGTCAGTCTCCCCTCATACCGCGATTTAGGGAGACCTATCTTGTTAAGGCCAGGAATGAAGTCAACACAAAACCCGATAACATCCTCTGTTTGATGGCCCATGGAGATGCTTCCTTCTGGCCTAGCGCGGTTACGGACATATTTCTTTAGGACTCCCATGAACCTCTCAAAGGGGAACATATTGTGTAGAAATACGGGCCCCAGGATGACAATCTCGTCGACTAGATGAACTAGGACGTGCGTCATGATATTGAAGAAGGATGGTGGGAACACCAGCTCGAAACTGACAAGACATTACGCCACATCACTCCTTAGCCTTGGTACGATTTCTGGATCGATCACCTTCTGAGAGATTGCATTGAGGAATGCACATAGCTTCACAATGGCTAATCGGACGTTTTCCGGTAGAAGCCCCCTCAATGCAACCGGAAGCAGTTGCGTCATAATCACGTGGCAGTCATGAGACTTTAGGTTCTGAAACTTTTTCTCTGGCATATTTATTATTCCCTTTATGTTCGACGAGAAGCCAGTCGTGACCTTCATACTGAGCAGACATTCAAAGAAGATTTCTTTCTCTTCTTTCGTAAGAGCGTAGCTGGCAGGACCTTTATACTGCTTCGGAGGCATGCCGTCTTTTTCGTGCAAACGTTGCAGGTCCTCCCGTGCCTCAGGTGTATCTTTTGTCTTCCCATACACGCCCAAGAAGCCTAGCAGGTTCACGCAAAGGTTCTTCGTCACGTGCATCACGTCGATTAAGGAGCGGACCTCTAGGTCTTTCCAGTAGGGTAGGTCCCAAAATATAGATTTCTTCTTCCACATGGGTGCGTGTCCCTCAGCATCATTCGGAACAGCTAGTCCACCGGGACCCTTTCCAAAGATTACGTAGTGTAAATCATTGACCATAGCAAGCATGTGATCACCGGTGCGCATGGCGGGCTTCTTCCGGTGATCTGCCTTGCCTTTGAAATGCCTGCCTTTCTTTCGACATTGATGGTTGGTCGGAAGAAATCGACGATGGCCCAGGTACACATTCTTCCTGCATTTGTCCAGGTATATACTTTTAGTGTCATCTAAACAGTGCGTGCGTGCGTGGTATCCTTTGTTTGTCTGTCCTGAAAGGTTACTAAGAGCGGGCCAATCGTTGATGGTCACGAACAGCAACGCCTTAAGGTTAAATTCCTCCTGTCTGTGCTCATCCCACGTACGTACACCGTTTTCATTCCACAGCTGTAAAAGTTCTTCAACTAATGGCCTTAGGTACACATCAATTTCGTTGCCGGGTTGCTTAGGGCCTTGGATGAGAACTGGCATCATAATGAACTTCCGCTTCATGCACATCCAAGGAGGAAGGTTATACATACATAGAGTCACGGGCCAGGTGCTGTGATTGCTGCTCTACTCCCCGAAAGGATTAATGCCATCCGCGCTTAAAGCAAACCATACATTCCTTGGGTCCTTTGCAAACTCATCCCAGTACTTTCTCTCGATTTTTCTCCATTGCGACCCGTCAGCGGGTGCTCTCAACTTCCCATCTTTCTTTCGGTTCTCACTGTGCCATCACATCAACTTGGCATGCTCTTCGTTTCTGAACAGACGTTTCAACCGTGGTATTATAGGAGCATACCACATCACCTTCGCAGGAACCCTCTTCCTGAGGGGCTCGCCGTCAACATCACCAGGGTCATCTCGTCTGATCTTATACCGCAACGCACCGCATACCGGGCATGCGTTCAGATCCTTGTATGCACCGCGGTAGAGGATGCAGTCATTGGGGCATGCATGTATCTTCTCCACCTCCAATCCTAGAGGGCATACGACCTTCTTTGTTGCGCATGTACTATCGGGCAATTCGTTATCCTTTGGAAGCTTCTTCTTCAATATTTTCGGTAGCTTCTCAAATCCTTTGTCAGCCACAGCATTCTCTGCCTTCCACTGCAGCAATTCCAGTACGGTACCGAGCTTTGTGTTGCCATCTTCGCAATTGGGGTATAACCCTTTTTTGTGATCCTCTAACATGCGATCGAACTTCAGCTTCTCCTTTTGACTAATGCATTGCGTCCTTGCATCGACAATGACCCGGCGGAGATCATCATCATCGGGCACATCGTCTGGTTCCTCTTGATCTTCAGCAGCTTCACCCGTGGCAGCATCATTGGGCACATCGTCTGGTTCCTCTTGATCTTCACCAGCTCCCCCCGTTGCAGCATCACCGTATTCAGGGGGCACATAGTTGTCATCGTACTCTTCTTCTTCGCCATCTTCCATCATAACCCTTATTTCTCCGTGCCTCGTCCAAACATTATAGTGTGCCATGAAACCCTTGTAAAGCAGGTGGGAGTGAAGGATTTTCCGGTTAGAGTAAGACCTCGTATTCCCACATTCAGTGCATGGACAACACATAAAACCATTCTGCTTGTTTGCCTCAGCCGCATCGAGAAACTCATGCACGCCCTTAATGTACTCGCGGGTGTGTCTGTCACCGTACATCCATTGCCGGTTCATCTGCGTGGATTATATATTATTAAGTGTCCAAATTAATAGAAGTTCATCATCACATTAAAACCAAAGTGCATACATAGTTCTCATCTAATAACATATAGCTCTCCAGAGCATCTAATTAATTAAACCATACATTGAAACTATGTAAAACATTTCAATGCGAAAACAAATGCGATCATAATCGTAACCAAGGTAACAATTGATCCAACGGCATAATGATACCAAGCCTCGGTATGAATGGCATATTTTCTAATCTTTCTAATCTTCAAGCGCATTGCATCCATCTTGGTCTTGTGATCATCGACGACATCCGCAACATGCAACTCCAATATCATCTTCTCCTCCTCATTTTTTTTATTTTTTCCTTCAACAAATTGTTTTCTTCTTCAACTAAATTTAACCTCTCGACAATAGGGTTGGTTGGCATTTCCGATTTACATACATCCTAGATAAATAAAATCTATGTCACGTTGGTCGGCATAATTTTCATAAACAATAAATGAACCAATAGTTATAAAGATAATATACATACCAAATCCGAATCATAGACAGGACGAGGGCCGACGGGGGCGGATACCAAAACCATCGCACTATATAAGATGCAAAAGTAAATGTAAGAAAATGATACAAGTATCTATCTAAACATACAAGTAAGAATATTTTTTCTTTCAGAAAGAAGATAAGAACAAGAGGCTCACCACGTGGTGTTGGTGATGAGATCGGCGTGGGTGCTCGACAGCGGTGAAGACGGGGACGGGGCGTGACGGACCGCTAAATCTAGACAAATCTCGAGGAAAATGGAGCTTGGAGGTCGAGCTTTGAGAGGAGAAAGCTTAAGTAGTGTGGCTCGGGCATTCCATCAAACACCTCATGTGCATAGGAGGTAAACTAGAGCACCACAAAGCCCTCTCCCCCTCGGCCAGAAAAAACAGAGCACTGTGCTCTGCTCTTGCGTGAGGGGGTATATATAGGCACCTCATTGGTCCCGGTTGGTGACATGAGCCGGGACTAAAGGGGAGCCTTTGGTCCCGGTTCAAGCCACCAACCGGGACCAATGGTGGTGGGCCAGGAGCGAGGCCCATTGGTCCCGGTTCGTCCCCCCAACCGGGACCAAAAGGTCCAGACGAACCGGGACCAATGGCCCACGTGGCCCGGCCGGCCCCCTGGGCTCACGAACCGGGACCAATGCCCACATTGGTCCCGGTTCTAGACTGAACCGGGACTAATGGGCTGAGCCGGCCTGGACCATAGCCCTGTTTTCTACTAGTGCGTGATCAAAGGCATGTGTGGTCCTATGGGCGAGATACTAGAAGTTCGTATTAGACTCCCGGCTGGCTATGTTGGCAAGTTTGTCCGTGTGCATGCAAAGATTGCTGTGAACAAGAGGCTTACTAGGTTGTGTCAAATCACCAAGGAAGAAAAGAGGGTCTAGTATCAAGTGCAGCACGAGAAGCTTCCTACTTTTTTGTTGCCATTGTGGTCTCATCGGCCACTGGCATCGGGAATCACTACAAGAAATATGTCAACTTCTGATCTTCTGTCAGTGACCTTGAAAGAATTGATCATAAATCTACGACCATTTGAGACCAATTTGTCAAAAGCTGTTCGGGGGGCTCCAAACCCTAAACTATAACGACCATTTTGGTCAGAAAGGTCGTAATTTCCTTACACGAAATGGTCATGAAGCAGACAACACTGGTCCGCTGCCTTATTTCTAGCTGATCACGACCAATATAGATGGTCACAACCTTGTAAATTGTGGTGGATTGCTATGACTAGGCGCCACCTCATCAGTTTTGCCTAAGTGTCATATCCATGTGTTAATTTTTACCCTAGATTGTGAAGCAACCTATATTTATGTCATTCCCAAAATTCCAAAAAAATTGGGCATTCTTTACTATCCAAATCATTGCCTCATGACAATATTCAACTCCATTTGCCTGGTAAATCTTCCTCAGCAAATTTCCAGTGTTTTTTTCAACTCAAACTGTTGTGAAGGAAGTACTAGCTAGACATATCCTAATGAGCTGAATTTTTTCCACATCTTCTATATTCCCAAATCATAGCTCTCCACAAAATTGAGCTCCATCTAACAATACATGTGAGCGCAGCATCCAATCTTTGTTCCTGGTGATATTTTCAGTTTGAGAAGAAACTATATTTTATGTTAATTTATAATTACTGTAAATTTACCACGACGTGACCCTGCCCATAGGACCTCCCTCCCCCAATTTTTAGCTCATTTATTCTAGCCAATTTCCCTCAGCATTTTTCCCAATTTTCTGTTCAGTGGAGAGCACCGTGAAAGAAGTACCATTTTTATTTATCCAAATGGTATGAAAATTTTAAAGTGCCTTCATATGCCCAAATTATCCTCCTCCTCCAAATTTCAGATCAATCCATGCATTCATTTGAGTCTAGCTTCAACATTCATATTTCTGTCCAGTGTGGTATATTGCAAAGCAAGTGACACCTAGGCTCCTTCATTTGAGCTGCAAAATTTTCAAGATAGTGTCCTTAGTAGATGATCATCCTCGGCCAAAACTCAGGCCCATTGGCCATGTGCATTTTCCCCACGACTAACCAAACACTTGGGTGCTATTTCATGTTTGAGCTCAGTTCAGTCTCCTCGTGAGATTATTCTATTGCCTTCTTCTTCCTGACACCTATCGGGGGAGTGCCCAGCCCACTAGACATGCCTAGGCCGCCCGGAACGCGTGGCAACACCATGGTCATTGCGGCGGGCATGCGAGTTTACGCGCTATGGAGTTGCGGCCATCGGCCACCATCCAAACCTCAGTGTATCGCCACCAAACCATGTATTTCTGATTAAATAGATACTTATGTACCTAGAAATAATTTTTGGAAAAAATAAATAGCAAACTATGAGGCAGCTGCAGTTCAAATTTGACCTGCTTCCTACTGAATTGGCGGAAATTTGTCTTTTTCACCAGAGGTGTATAAATACTTTTGGCGACCAACCATTTTGTCAATTGTACATTAAATATGGCCTAATATATTATAAAAATGACCTGGTCCCATTTTGCAACAAATATATGGTAGGTCATGCACAAAAAAAACTCATTTTGGGCACTCGAAAAATAGAAAATGAATTTTTTGTCCAAAGAAAATGAAAATTTCCTTAGGCAACATTGTTTGCCATCCCAAGATGCACCCTTGTGCATAATATGAGATCATTTGTACAAAATATGCCATGAATGTGGCCATAAGATTGATCATTTGGCTTGAAAGCCATATATCTTCACACATGATAGCTCGTTTCCAAGAACACTTTTTTCAAAAAAATTACCATATTACACGTTTATTGTTTTTCCTGGTAACTTGGTCACATATAATGACACAATGTGAAGGTTTTCCATTTTTTTTAATTTTTTTACTTGTTTCAAAATGCAGTCAAAACGGCGAGAATGACCGTTCCTAACTAGTAGTTGAATCTTGAAATTTTTTTGGTGTTTCTCTGATTAAATAGATGCTTATGTACCTAGAAATGATTTTTGGAAAAAATAAATAGCAAACTATGAGGCAGGTGGAGTTCAAATTTGACCCGCTTCCTACTAAATTAGCGGAAATTTGTCTTTTTCACGAGAGGTGCATCAAATCTTTCGACACCCAACCCTTTGGTCAATTGTGCATTAAATATGGACAATTATTTTATAAAAATTATTTGGTCCAATATTGCAACAAATATATGGTAGGTCCTTATAAAAAAACTCATTTTGGGCACTCGAAAAATAGAAAATAAATTTTTCGTCCAAAGAAAATGAAAACTTCCTTAGGCAAAATTGTTTGCCATCCCAAGATGCACCCTTGTGCACAATATGAGATCATTTGAACAAACTATGCCATGAATGCGGCCATAAGATTGATCATTTGGCTTGAAAACCATACATCTCACACATGATAACTCATTTCTGAGAACATTTTTTAAACTAATTGAGGTATGACAAGATTATTATTTTTCCTGGGAACATGGTCACATATATTGACGCAATGCGAATGTTTTCTAATTTTTTGATTTCTTTTGAATTTTTCATGCCCATTTCAAAATGCGGTCAAAAAGGCGGGCATGACCGTTCCTAGCTAGTGGTTGAATCTTGGAAAAACTTTTGGTGGTTCTCTGATTAAATAGATACTTATATACCTAGAAATGATTTTTGGAAAAAAAATAAAGAGCAAACTATGGGGCAGCTGCAGTTCAAATTTTACCCGCTTTGTGCTGAATCGATGGAAATTTGTCTTTTTCACGAGAGGTGGATCAAAAATTTTGACACCCAACCATTTTGTCAATTGTGCATTATATATGGCCTAGTATTTTATAAAATTGATTTGGTACAATTTTGCAACAAATATATGGTAAGTCCTTCACAAAAAAACCCATTTTAGTCACTCGAAAAATGGAAAATAAAATTTCCGCTCAAACATAAGGTGATGTTGCACTAGTCGCCGTTGATGCAACATAGCATCGATGAGGACCACTGGTGCTGTGATCCAATATCTTCGGGACCGGCGGAGTTCAATGAAGCATTGTCGGGACGCCAGTGTTGTGATGTAATATCGTCGGGGGTCGCCGGAGTCGCAACGAAGCCTCCCCGAGTTAGTCAATATGGTATAATATTTTTGAGAAATGAAGTGGTGCCCTTTTGCAACAAAATATTGGATATGTTATTTACATTGGTGAGAAAATATATAAGAGAAACAAAGAAAAACAAACACAATTGCATAAGCTTAATTGTCATTTGGTGGAAACATGTGTGTCATGGATCGATGACATGCCACACATCCATCCATCCATCCCCCACCCCACCCACCCACCCACTGTGCCCCCCCCCCCCCCCCCCCCCCCGCGATGCGGAGAGAGAGAGCTCCTCCTCCCCATCCAGATCGCCAATGCCACCTCTCCCTCCCCACCAGCTCCACCGGCAAGCCCCTGTGCTGCCGACGCGCGCACAACCTCCGTCCCCTGCTGCTCTCCCTGCTGGCCCTCTTCCCTCGCCCCGGATCGCTGCTCCGCCTCGACCGGCCAGCGCGCCGCCATAACCGGCCAGCCCAAGCTCGCATCGCCCGCTCCGTCCGCGCCTGCGACAACCTCCTCGACGCCCTGCTCTTCTGCGGGCCGAGGTCCTTGCTGGCGGCCTCCGTCTCGTGCTCGAGCCG
This sequence comes from Triticum urartu, assembly GCF_056163025.1. NCBI lineage: Eukaryota > Viridiplantae > Streptophyta > Magnoliopsida > Poales > Poaceae > Triticum > Triticum urartu. Next base: position 600,644,598 of record NC_141878.1, read on the forward strand.
CCCTCCGCGCACCCCCTTCCCCTCGGCTAGATCCGACTGTCTGCCGTCTCTGACCTTGCGGCCTCTCGATGATCTGCTGCACGAACACGGTGACATGCTCTTCCAGGACGGTTCATCTTCATCTCTCTCTCTTCCCCTACTCTCTCTTTGTCGTGATTTATTTATCTAAATCTCTCTCTCTCTCTCTCTCTCTCTCTCTCTGCCTCTCTGCAGGCACCCATGAAGGCGAATATGGATCCTCACCGGAGATGAGGACTACTCGGGTGGTAGCGGTCAAGGCCAAGGCCAAGGAGTACAATGATTTCGCTGCCCATGCCGCCCAGCTCTTCCGCCCAAGGGATGTCCGCCACGCCGATCTAACCGCCCCGTCCCCTTCATCGCGGGCGCCTCCCATCTCGTGCCACCCCCGCCGCTCCTCCCCACCACACGCGTGGAGGGCGGCGCCGCTGCCCCTACCCCGTTGGTTGTACCCCCATCTTCTTTACGATGGACCGATCCAGCATTTAACCCTACTAGTTTAATGCCCATGCGTTGCCACGGAACAATAAATTTTCATGTCATTCATCATTATTGTTGGTGTTCCCATCTTGCCAGTTTTATCGCCGTCATCAGCAAACACAGTCAACTCATTGCTCTCCGTCAACGTTAGTTGAGGATAAGGTCCAGAACCGTCCTCTCATTGCCCTAACAAGCCCTCTGCTAAAAGCACTCGGCCATAAAATAGTCGACATACATACTTATCATCACGAGTAAGACAAAATGTATCTCCATGTTCTCAATCAAACCTCGTATAGCTTAAGGGATATTGGTCACAATGGCACCAAACAATAAATTTAGGCATAGAGATCAAGAGTTGTAGACATGGTTATAAAAATATCTTGTACTTCAAAAGGATGTGTTCGGCAAAATAGAAGAATTTGTGTCGTATGTGGCTTATTACCACACTGACAAATATTGAATCACCAAACAAGCGTACATAGTGAACCATCGAAAGCTTGACATATTAGCCCATAGAATTCACACCACATCCAAAAGTCAAACAAGGTCCACGAGAAACAAAAAATTATCAACAATCAAAGAGCATACAGCGTCTCTGACACATGTATGTCGATGCATTTGCTCAGTGGCTACAGAATAACACATGACTATAGAAACATTTGTCAAAGTGTGATTTACCGTTTCCCCTGCATAGTCATGTTTCTCTATGTCACATCTACTTCTCCACTCCGGCCTCCTTAAAAAATTGAATCCTTATAGAACCAAAATATATGAAACTCACAGTATATATCTTTCAACAAGCATCTGACTTATTTTTCACGGTTGTGCCATTCCTTCTCCATCTGATTTCTCAATTTTTTTCTATCTATGTAACAAAGCATCAATCATCATGAGAGAAATCAACACAGAACTGACCCACTATAAATTATCAACCAGGGGTTCCGAGCATTAAAGTGACAGTAATAGTTAGCATTTGATGAATTATAAGAGTAGAAGAGTATAATAAAAAAGTAAGAGAAGAAAACATACTATATTTAGATTCTTTCATGATGGTGAAATTTGAAGGGTTGATTGTCTATAATAATTTTCTACAATTAGGACCATCCAAAGGGTGTAGCTAACAAGTCAAAATTATCCCAGTTAGTAATGCAATGGATGTCTTTGCCTTGCTGCTTCTAGATAGTCTTATTCTAAGACAAGTTTGTCTCTAAAATCCACCAACATAGCTTGATTGACAAGCAAGCAGCAAGCAAGCCTGGTCAATCAAAATCATACAAAAGCTTGGTAATTCAAAATTTGACCCTACCCACAACAAAGAAAATAAATAATTCATCGTCTCTTGTTATGATCTAATTTTCCTAGAAAATGATGTTGTAATAGGTAGTTCCTCAAATATTCTCATTGCTAAAAGCACAAAGATACTACTTCTTACTTGGGAAACATAACTTCAAATCTGAAAGTGCTACGACAACAGAGCAAAATCCGAGGAATGTGCTTCACCTTCAAATCAATACAACACAAAAGAACTCCTCAAGATCCTGCGAAGTATTAACTGAGGCATATAACTGAAATAACTTGAGCAGAAAAACCCACATGAAGTTAGTGCTAAGCCATACATTCAACCTTTGTGTTTGACACAGAAAAAACTCAAAATAAATAGGTACCTTAACAAACCAACAACACCAAATTAGAGAGAGAGAGAGAGGGGGGGGGGGGATAGCAGAACATACCTAAAATTCCACCTATTTTATATAATAAAGATATAGCTGAAATTACAAGGTTTTCTAGTATCCCACCCTTCAGAACTTCTTTTCGGAAGGTATTTGGGTCCAACACAGTGGGGTATATAATTGTTGCTTTGCACATCTGTACCATCAATGATCAATCAACCAATGGCTACATTTCATTATTGATCAACACTGACTAATTTAACCTGAGATTGAACTGACCCATGGTATAAACCAGTAAACAAAATATTTTGTGTCTAGAAACACCAACTCTCCGTAACAGACAATAAGTGGCAAAAAATACCCTGGCTAAATATTTCTGGCTGGAGTTCACACAAAAAGAACAGGGAACACTGAATCGTCAGATGGATCAATTATGTCGTAGTATGTGTTTTCATCTGTACATATCACAAATTTGCAGCCTTAATAAAGTAATAGTGAAGAACAAAAGACCATATACACTCAAGTTTTTGTAGAGTGGGTGAGGCAATTGTAGTACCAAAGAGCACCCAATAGCACTGATATATTCTGTATCGAGCCGAAAGAAGATGCCTCTTTTTATTAGATGTCTATCCAGTAACTCACGCCCTACAAAAGATTATCTACATCTGTTGCTTGCGCAAACTATAACATTTTACCCGCAAATGAGGCTAGGGGTGAAACTGTAATTTAGAAAATTGAAAAAAGCAAAGTATATGATCTGATACCATATACATGGATTAAGCTAGATCCTCTTAATCCTTATTCACGTTGCACTGGTTAAGCTAGGCGATGAATTCTCTGCTTAACAGTTCTTCAACTTCTTCTACATGTTAATTTCCTTTCTTTTTAGCCACTTCACATTTAGTGGACAATTGACCAAGTGGATGAATTATCAAAGACATATGCAGCAGTATAGCTAATGTCTTCCGAAATGGCGAGCATGTTACATACCTCACATTCATCACCTGGTAAGGAGCAACGCTGACCGCCAGCATTGTTGACTGCGGAAGCTCTAGGTCACCTTAAACAGACAAGACACATGTGCATAAGTAACATATATCTGTTTCAGGTATTATCAAATATTGTACTTAATTTTAAGCAGGACGTATGGATCTCCGTTGTCACTCTACCTGGAAAGGGTAAGAACAAACGCACTGCAAGCGCAAGAAAAGCAGTCCACATCCCATATTCACTCCTAAAATTAGGAATAGACACCATAGGATAACTACGCCAAAAGTAAGTGTTCTTGTCTCAAAAAGAATAAAATTCCAGTAGCTATAGCAAGAAAAGAGGAAAAGGTAATGATTCTTTTGGGCCAAATGGCAGAACCTCACTTGATCCATGAGATTACAGTGCTAGGTGCTTGCAGAACAAACAATGGCACGATGAAAGATTTGTGTATGCCTGTGCCTTTAGCAAGCAAGAGCACTCTGCAGGAGGGAAAAGAGTAATAAATAAATGCTCAAAAAATAGTCCAATCATTTGATGACAAAACCAAATACCCCCGCCGTTCCTAAATATAAGTCATTTAAGAGATTCCAATAAGTGACTACATATGGAACAAAATGAGTAAATCTACACTCTAAAATATGTCTATATACATCCGTATGTTGTAGTCCATTTGAAATCTCTCAAAAGACTTATATTTAGGAACGGAGGGAGTATGTCGCAGAATGAAATAAACTACATGGAGAATAGCAAGAGCCGAGTTTTTGAAGAATTATCACTTTCAGTTACACAAGATTGCCCGTCCTCAAGACAGCAATTACAATTTGGAGTCATGGCCTGAACAGCCCCAGTAACTCATCCAAGATCTGAAGCAAGATTACCACCTTGGTGTTGACAAGTTAGTGTCATAACATGAATGCGCTAATAACTTATGATGGATCAGAAGCATAAAGTAGATACACTACGGTTCCGCGGCAAGCTAAGAAAGTCACCAAGTGGACGGAACCTAAGCATCATGATACGAAAAGAGTACCATTCTTTAAGTTATGTTTAACAGACTGATGATGTTAACATGACTTGAATTTATACCTTGAGTAAATTTCTGCATTCGAATTATACGACATTCAAATTTTTAATACAAAAACCATGCATTGCAGTTTCCTGTGATAAAGAGTGACGCCACTGAACACAAGGTGTCATGTTAATGTGTAAACAGACTGAATATCTGGCAGTATTCGTTATCGCAGCATATGGTACTACAAGTACACTGTCTCTCTAGTTCTTGTGAAGTGTGTTAATGTTGCTCCTACCTCCTAAAGATGTGAACATGATGCGTTAATTCTTTTACTTGCTGTGAAAATATCAGCTCGTGGTTACTGATCAAGAAACCAACTCCATCTAACAGTTGTTGCATGATGCCCTCTGAGTAACCATCGACAGGTTACAGAATGTATGACAGGATCGTGCATCTTACAATTTGACACCAGCAGTTGTGCAATTGACAGCCCTCGCAGGCAAAAGCACGAACATATTCGGAGCCCGAAAGGATTATGCGTTTCTGTATCATGAGCAAATCACATCGGAAAAGGTACCTTTGGGTATCGACGAGGAGATGGGGGAGGCACTCACGCCGCGGCCGCGATGGAGACACACTGCTTCATGAGCGGGATGATGTACACCGACGCGTTGCACACGACGGCGCTCCACCGGCTCCGGCACGGCGGGAACAGCGGCAGAGTGGCGCATCCCCTGCTGGCCCTGCATAAACGGCGCACACAGAGATCACCTGACGACACGGTGGGTAGACGAAAGGCGGGCGCCGGGGTAACCCGGTGAGCAGCTTCACCTGAGCGCGCCGGTCCGCGCGGTGGGGGGAAAGCCCGCCTTCCCGGCGGGCTGAGCCGCCCGCGCCCGCGGCGTCAGCACGGGGCAGGGCGCCGCAGTGGGGGGATCGCGAGGCGCAGCGAGATAACATGCTCTCGGTCCGGTCACGGGCGGGCCATTGACGCAGGCGAGGGCAAGGGATTCCATGGTTGTGGTAAGGCCTCAAGGGACTCCCAACCTCGTGGGACTCCCAATCAAGAGCTTGGTAGAGGATGGACCACGACCATGGGAGGGCGGGTGCTTGGTGGAGGAGGACCGAGGGGAGCCCACCGACGCAGGCGCCGCAGCGGGGATCGTGAGCGGCGTGGATGGCGTGGCGATTTTTTCAGCGGGTAGATGGGATGGGGAGGAGCGAGGAGGTTGCTAGCAGATAGGGGCGTGAGACGTGTGTGCCTGGTCGTTGCTTCGGGTTACCGGATCGTGGGGTAGAGGTTCATTGAACCGGTTCGTTTGTTCTCTGGGTTTTTTCCGCGTGTATCGCACGAGATGGAGGAGTAGCTAGCGAACAAGGCGTGCGGGTGGATTGTTTTCCTAGCGATTTCCTCGGTGCGGGATCGAGGTCGAATCATCGAGAGGAGATCAAACCATCACGACGTTCGATCCTCCTTTAATAGTAGAGATTTTCTTCAGATCTCTACCAAAGGACTGGGCTTATGCTTGTAGTGTGTACGATGATGAGAACCTGGTGGAAGTTACAACCTTGCATTTTGTAGTTTATTTCAAATGCATAGATAGATTCTTCAATGCTTCCTAGGCCTATACTGTTATACTTGGCTTGAATATCTCTAGTTTGTATTTTTGCTGCTGGGTGCTAATTTTTGCTGTTGAACCATTGGCAGTGGTCTGTAGTGGTTTGCATGTGCTAGTGATACTAAGCATCTATCTAACTTGGGCCCGATGGTCTTTCTCTGATGCATTGACCAAGGGATCTATAATTGGGCTAAGAATCAGTTTTCACTCATTGATCGGAACCTGGAACTTCATTTTGTTAGTCTGCAGAGCCTATTATTGTGATTAAATTGCCTACCTAATATAGTTGAGTTGATTTGCTTGTAATTTATGGCAATGATGATAAATTTAAGGCTTGTTTCTCAAAACATTCGCAGTTGCCGCCTAAGAGCTTTCGCCGTGCCAGGCTTGAGAGCTGATGCTGCTAATTCTTTCCTTGGATGTATGTGCCTTGTTATTTTTTCAGCTCAATATAACTGAGCTACATAGTCCTCCCTTTGTAAACTTTTACAAGATATTTTAGATCACTAAAGTAGTTATCTAAAAGATCTTATAAAAGTTTACAAAGGGAGTATATTGAAAATGTTTCTGCATTGCAAATGATGATAAAATCAAGGCTTGTTTCTCAAAACATTCACAGTTGCCTCCTAAGAGCTTTCGCCTTGCCAGCCTTGAGAGCTAGTGTTGTTCGGTTCTTCCTTGGATGTCTGATGCAATGCTGGTCATATATTTCCTTTAGTTGTTTGGTGTTAATGTGAGCCTGGTGATGATTAGTTTAAGGCTTGTTTCTCAAACATTCGCAGTTGCCGCCTAAGACTTTTTGCCCAGCTAGGCTTGAGAGCTAATGCTGTTAGATCCTTCTTTGGATGCCTGAGGGCATAATGTCAGCTCACTGTTAGCGTCATTCCTCTCATGTCTTCTTGTTGACACATGAACACGTCACGTGTACCCTCGACGCCGGGGGTGATGCACCGCAGCTCACGTCGAAGGAGACTTGACCGACAGCGCGATACGCAAGACAGTCGACGGGCGCTTTTGCAGACCCGAAAACCCCACACCCCCCGGGAGGGACCCCGCCAGGGAGTGCGGCGGCTATGGGCTGCCCTAGGTCGATTCGCTCGCCCCTAGAGCCTCGGAATTCGCCGCTCTCAAACACGAAGAACAGCGAAGAACGAGATAGAAAAACGGTGGAGAGATAAAACGTATATGAAAAAGTAGTATATTGATTTATTCGATTGTGTGTTGTCCAATCGGCCATCACCCCCAACATATATAAGAGGCGGTTGGACTTCCCGTACAAGTAAAGGATTCATCTAAGCTTTCCTTACAAGAAAAATTACATCAATTCACGTCCTAGAGTCCTAATTCTATTCCAACTCGGATTAAGTCTGAATCTGGCCCAAACTCTGTCTTCCTTCTTGCGCGGGCCGCCGGGCTTGCATATGATCTCCGATCAAGACGGCCCAAATATCAAACTCGTGCGCCTCGACGATACGAACAACTCTCATGTTGATCACTTTTTCAAATAAGGCCATCTTAAATATTTTTTGGAGGTCATCTTTATCTTCCAGTCGGACTCGGTCTTGCGGTAGACTGGATTATCCGACTCTCGTAGTGAATTTGTAGGCTGTATAATATTTCTGATGATGATGACTCCAAAATCAAAGTTTACCGTCTTGATGACGCGCACATCTTCTGTATTGAACACTTCTTCATCCGAGGTCATCTTGATAAACTTTCAGGCATATGCTCAGTTTCACTCGGATTCGAGCTCATCCACTCGGATTAGAGTCATTCACTTGGATCGTCCGACTGGACTTTTCACTCGGAAGACAATCTTTCACTCGGATGACTATATTTTCACTTGGATGACTACATTTCCACTCGGATGACTATATTTCCACTCGGAAGGTACTATCTTGTTCGATCGGCAAGTTTTCGTCCCGATGATAATCTTTTCACTCAGAATATTTTCACCTGGAGGACAAGATTTCCACTCGGATGACTATATTTTCACTTGGATAATAATAAGTTCATCCGGTCAGCAAACTTTCACTCGACCGTAAACTTTCACTCGGATGGTAAACTTTTCACTCGGATTTTCCGACTGAAAACATAGCCCGATCTTGATTTGTCTCTCCAGGCCCCATACGACCTCGGATTGAGACGAATTAAATCTGAAAATCGATCGGCTCGACGAGACGAAACTTTTCCATGTTGAAGGTTTTTTAATTCAAGGCCGTCTTGAGGGCCGAATTGCTCACGCATTGCATCAGACACTCATCAACATGTGTCTGGTGTCAAGCGTAATATTTTGGTCTCTGGCCTGTCCAGACCGTATTGACTATAACTTTTGCATATGAACTCGGATTAAGATGATTTATATATGAAAATCAATTGCCTCGACGAGACAAAGACAATTTCTTTAGAGTGCTCCTTCATCCGAGGTAGTCCTGAAAGCAGAATTGGCCGAAAAGCACTTGGAACATTAAATTCTGTCACTCGGAGTACATTTTCGCCCCCTAAGATGAGGTCGAATGGCGATAGCCTAAATATGAAAGTTGTTCCACTCGACGATGTGAAACTTTCTTATGCTGAAAACCCTCTCACTGTGTATCTTGCCAAAATCAGGTGTCAACACATGCCCCCCTGTTTTTCGGCAAAGCTTGCACGCCGAAAAATAATATGCATAGTGTTCGTTCTAAGGACGATGTCAACACTCCATCGGCCATTTATTTTTCTCAGGGCAATAATTATGTATCGGCCATGTTTGTTCTAATGGCGATAATCACATATCGGCCATTGCCTACTTAGGCTTCCTGCCACACACTCGGGTGGTACTTCTTCAAATATTTGCCATTGAGAGCTCGAGGTAACAATGCCCCTTGTATTGATTCCACCAAATATGAATTTCCAGGAACAACTCTTGTAATCCTGAAAGGACCTTCCCAACTTGGAGACCACTTCCCGAATTTTCTATCTCTTGAACCAATCGGCAGAATCACTTTCTAGACGAGATCACCAACTTGAAAATTCTTCAACTTGACTTTCTTATTGTAAGCTCTTGCCACCCTCAACTTGTCTCTCTCGATGGCCTTCAAAGGAGCCAAACGTTTATCGGCAACCTCATCAATATTGTCCATCATCAAGTTATAAAAGTCTACTGCCGATAAATCATTTTGTTTGGCCATTCTCAAAGCATTCAAATTTACTTCCACTGGTAAACAGCCTCTTGACCATATACTAGCTCATATGGAGTCACCTTCGTAACACCATGCCTTGAAACTCTGTGTGCCCATAAAGCTTCAGACAACAACTCATGCCATTTCCTCGGATTATCCTCAATCTTCTTCTTGATGAGCTTGATTAAAATTTTATTGCTAGACTCGGCTTGTCCATTAGCTTGGGCATAATACGGAGAGGAATTGAGCAACTTTATATTATAAGATTCGGCAAACTCTCTGACTTGATGTGACATAAAAGATGAACCTTGATCTGTAGTTAACGTTTGAGGAATACCGAATCTATGAATATTGTGCTCAGTCATGAATTGAATTACCTCCGTATGTGTCATGTTCTTGAGAGGTACTGCTTCAGACCATTTAGTGAAATAATCAGTTGCCACCAATACGAACCGATGCCCTTTTGAGGAAGACGGATGGATTTGTCCAATGAAGTCTAAACCCCAACCTCTGAAAGGCCACGGCTTGATAATAGGATGTAACATAGCAGTAGGAGCCAATTGAATATCACCAAATTTTTGACAAGCTTCGCACCCTTTATAATATCTGAAGCAATCATTAATCATAGTCGGCCAATAAAACCCGGCACGTCGCAATAACCATTTCATCTTGGGGGCCGACTGGTGAGTGCCACAAATACCTTCATGTACTTCTCCCATAGCAACTCTTGCCTGGTCCTCATCCAAACACTTTAGAAAAACATCATCGACTGTTCGGCGATAAAGACCATCATCTCTCATTGTATACTTGAAAGCCATACGCCGAACAGCCCTGTCCACCCTTTCACTCGGATTGCACAAGTAATCAACAATGGGCTTCCTCCAGTCGGGATTGTCACCTGTACTAGATTTTTTGTTAATGACCGAATTAGTGGGTTCTGGTTCGGCCTCTTCTATACTGGCAAGACAAGACATCGGACTTTGAGAAATATGAAACATGCCATGATCAACATGGTATCCTGATGCTTGCTGTGCCAACTCATTTGCTCTCCAATTGTCATGTCTAGATATATGTGCAATGCTAAAACAATCCAAAGTAGAGATTATATCTAGACATTTATCAAAATAAACATTAAGTGATTCGTCCAAACACTGAAAAACTTTGGATATTTGCTGCACCACTAGTAACGAATCGCCATAAGCCTCAATATGTGTAACACCTATAGCAAGTAACATCTCTAGGCCGAATAACAATGCTTCATATTTGGCTTGATTATTTGTGCAAAAATATTCTAAGCGGCATGAGGCTTCAAAAATAGCACCATGAGGAGATATATAAACAATACCAACACCTTGGCCATTGCTACAAACTGAACCATCAAAGTATAATCTCCATGGTACTAATGAAACAATGTTCATATCAACATCATGCTTGTTATTAATCCGATGTTCAACAATGAAATTAGCAACAATTTGGCCTTTCATGGATTTTAGAGATTCATAAGCCAAATCATATTCAATCAAAGCATAAGCCCACTTGCCAATTCTACCACTAAGAATCGCCCTGTGCAACATGTATTTAATGACATCGGTCTGACAAGCTACTACGCAAGCACTCGGCACTAAATAATGTCTCAATTTTGTGCAAGCATAATATAAGCATAGACATAATTTCTCAATAAATGTATACCTTGTCTCTGCGTCCAATAAGCGGCGGCTCAAATAAGTGATGGCATGCTCTTTTCCTTCGGTCTCTTGAGTTAGAACAGCACCAATAACTCTTTCCTCTGCTGCAATGTAAAGTCTGAAGGGTTCCCTATGCTTGGGTGCTCTCATCACCGGAGGAGTGCACAAATAATTCTTGATCATATCAAATGCTTCTTGCTGTTTTGCCCCCCAAGTGAAATCAGTGTCATTCTTCAACCGAAGGATAGGAGTAAATGCATCAACTTTCCCTGATAGATTAGCTATGAACCTTCTCAAATAATTGACCTTGCCAAGGAACTTTTGCATATCTCTCTTGCATGTTGGAGCTTCCACTTTCTGTATGGCCTCTATCTTTTTGGGATCAATCTCTATGACATCTTCATGAATAATAAAAATCAAAAACTTGCCAGCTGACACGCCGAAAGCACACTTCAAAGGATTCATCTTCAGTCCATACTTTTTCATTCTTTCAAAAGCTAAACGCAAATCGGCCAAGTGAGATTCAAAAGCATCCGATTTGACAACAATATCATCAATATAAACTTCAAGTATGACACCGAGTAAATCATGAAAAATCAAATTCATAGCCCTTTGATATGTGGCGCCAGCATTTTTTAATCCGAATGTCATCACTGTCCACTCAAATAAACCAAGGAAATCAGGGCATCGAAAAGCAGTCTTGTACATGTCCTCTTCGGCCATAAAAATTTGGTTGTATCCGGCATTACCATCTAGAAAGCTGATAACCTTATGTCCAGAAGCATCATTAATAAGCATATCGGCTATTGGCATAGGATACTCATCCTTGGGTGTAGCCCTATTCAAATTTCTGAAGTCAATGCACACCCTCAACTTGCCGGATACTTTCTTCTCCACTGGGACAATGTTAGAAATCCAGTCGGCATACCTGCAAGGTCGAATGAAATTAGCTTCAAGCAGTCGACTGATCTCTTCCTTGATCCAGTCATATGTTTTTGGATTAAACTTTCTGGCCGACTGTTTATATGGTCTAAAACCAGCCATTATAAGTAACCGATGCTCCACTAGCTCTCGGCTTAAACCTGGCATCTCATGATATTCCCACGCAAAGCAACAAACATATTCTTTCAATAGCTCGATTAACTTAGCTTTACAATCGGCTTTCAAATTTTTGTTTACAAACGTCGGTCGAGTGACTGAACCATCTCCAATATCTACCTCTTCTAATGGATCGGCCGACGTAAAACCTTGTCCAAGCTTATCCATGTCATCCAACTCCTCTATAGACTCATACATATCGTTCTCGCTGGACCGATATTTCACAAGACGTTTTTGTAACCACTCGGAGCTAGAATCCATTTAAACATATCATACCTTGGAGCCGATTGCATTCAGTCGGCTTTAAAGAGACAGGCACAAAACCATTCTTGGTCGCGTTGAGAAAATCAAATTCTGATAAGTCACGTCCCGTCAAGCAAGTAGCATTGGGATGTTGCCAATCCACCGATGCATTGGCCAAAGCAACACAGGCCGAGTTATCCGCATGAATGACTTCTACTTCATCATCAACCCACTGAATCAAAAACTGGTGCATAGTGGATGGCATGCACTGGTTTGCATGAACCCAATCACGGCCTAGTATAACGTTGTAGTTACCTTGCACCTCAGCGACAAAGAATGCAGTAGCCAAAGTTTTGCTTCCGACTGTAAGCTCCACATACATTACACCTTTGGCTTCAGTTTTCTCTTTGCCTTCAAACCCGTTGAGCACCATATTGGTCTTGATCAATTCTTCATCAGGCAAACCCAATTTCTTGAAGACCGAATAGGGCATAAGATTTACCACAGCACCTCCATCCACGAGCATCCGAGTGAGTGGCGTCCCATTGATATGACCTCTGAGATATAACGGTTTCAGATGTGTCACTGGTTCTTTTGGCTTCTCGAATATTGCATTTTTAGGGCCAAAATCCAGCTGAGCCACTTCCCCTTCCTCATCTACAACACGAAACTCAGCAGGTAAGTAATACACCATATTGATATCCATACCTTCATGAACCGGTGTAGACTCATAGTCCAACATATCAGCCTCCTCCTCGAGTGCATCCACCGATTCAGAAATTTGTCCGAGTGAAGAGGAAGCACTAGGTAACGTAGACGATGCAATGATTGCGTCGTCCCCTTTTGGTAGCGTAGGTGCTTCTATGATAGGTGTAGAGGCCACTGTATCTTGTATTTGTTTGGGCCTCCACACTTGTTTTGCTGGAACCATGGGTCGAGTGTCATTGAACAACTTATCCCTTTGTTTCTCGGCCTCCTTTTCTGCCATCTCTTGACTCCTTAATCTCTGTAGTTTCCTCTTTTGTGTCTTTGTTAGCCCTGGAGGACACCACTTTGGCTGAGTGTATTTAGGATCTCTCGTTTTTACCTGGCTGGTGCTTGCTTCATGATCATTGGCTGAGTGCTTTGGTGTGATAGCAAGTATCGGCTCAGTCGGATTGCTATGCACAATCGGCTGTCGTATGGCGAATGTTTCGGTGCCCAAGATAAGTGAGTCGGCATCCATTTTCTCCTTGACTTTTGCCGACTCAATTGCTGCAACACTTGGTGATCTAACACGCCATTCTTTTCGACTTTCCAGATGCATGAAATTTCCACTCGGGCGCAGCTTTTTACTCTGATGGAATCCACTCGGATGGATGTCACTCGGATGGAATTCACTTGGATGGAATCCACTCGGATGAGAGTCAGTCGGATGGAATCTAGTTGTCCACATTTTTTCACTCGGATAGCTTCCACCTGGGTGCATTCTTACACTCGGATAATTTCCACTCGGTCGCATATTTTGACCAGCCGACTGATAGTCACCGATGTTGAGTCGGCCATTACATGAGCAATCAAGTCGATCCCACACATATTGCCTCTGCTCTTCTGAAAACTGCGCCCTTGGTCCACTCGGTTTTGTATACCGACTGAACATATCAGCTGATGGTGACCTTGGTCATTTCAGATGAGTCGGTCGATTGAAACTAGAATCGGCCGACTGGTTAGCATACTTGGACAGCAACATATCAAAAGTTGGCTTGATCCGCTTGCGCTGCACTTTAGCTTCATTCTTCTTCCACTTGCCAACTTCTGGACTCTTGGGCTTGACAAATTTAACACGAGTATTTTCTTGCACTTGCGGTTGCCCCCCAAGTGTAGGATTCCTGATGGTGATTTTGATCACTTCCTTGCCATCGGGTTGCTTATCAAGCACAACCTGTCTCCCCAAGACCTTGTTGTCCTCCTTGTCTTTCCTGGGCTCACCAACAATGACATTAGCCTTATTAGCAGATTCGGCTACCTCCGACTGAATGAGTAGCTTCTTCCCCTCCAAATCCATGGTATTCATTGGAAAAGGTTGTTTGTCAACTTGCATCTCAGAAAAGTTCAATCGTCCGTCATTAATGGCCGATTGTATCTGTCGTCGAAAAACATTGCAATCATTAGTAGCATGAGAAAAAGAATTATGATACTTGCAATAAGCGCGCCGTTTCAGCTCTTCAAACGGCGGCAAAGTATGAGATATTCTAATAATTTTAGCCTGCAGCAAAGCCTCAAATATTCTATCACACTTAGCAATGTTAAAAGTAAATTTCATTTCTTCATCACGATTCTTATGAATCGGTTTCAGATCATTGCAAGTAAAGGGTTTGGCCTTAGATGGCCAAACAAACTCAGTAGCAAAAATATCACCCTCATCGTCCGAGTGATCACTATCATATTCCACCATATTCATGTTTGGACGATCGACTTTGTATCTATGCACTTCTTTGAGGTCTTTGCTTCGGCTTTCCTGAGCCAAAGCCCTTTGTAAGACTTGGTTGATATTTAAGAACTCATAGCCTTCTAGCTTTTCTCTAATGGGAGTTCTCAAACCACTCAGCACTAGGTCTGCCAAGTCCCTCTCAGTTATCACCAAACTAAAACACCGGCTTTTTGTTTCTCTGAATCTCTTGACGTAATCGGAGACCAATTCATCATGCTTCTGTTTAACCGATGTTAGATGTGACAACTTGAGTTCATTGTTGCCGCTATAAAAGTGATCATGAAATTTCTGCTCTAGCTACGACCAAACTCGAATGGAACCATGTGGTAAAGAAGAAAACCATGAAAATGCGGTACCAGTTAATGATAAAGGAAATAAACGCACTTTCAGTTCATTCAATGAGCCTGCCTCACCCAATTGTGCTAAATATTGACTAACATGCTCCCATGTGGTTTTTGTGCCCTCTCCATTGAACTTAACAAAATCTGGAATCTTATATCCCGGAGGGCACTGGATGGCATCAAAGTACTCGGGGTACGGCTTTTGGTAAATCCGATTCCGAGGTAACTCAACTGCAAAATTCTCTCGAAGCATCTTAGCCATCTCCTCTCTAAAATTAGCTAGACCATCATCCATAGTGGACGATGAAGCTTGTGGCAGTGGCATAGGAGGAGTAGGGTTACTAGCTGTAGGTAAAAATTGTGGCATGTATGTCGACCCATAATTTGGTAGTGGTCGAGTGGTTGTAGCTGTAGGTAGGGTTTGGTTCGGCGTTGCCACCGAACCTGGCATGCTCATGATAGGACTAATGGGTGCAGCCACAATCTGATTTGTATGAGTAGAATAATAAGCCATCGGCATGGGAGGCGCCGATGCAATAGGTAAAGCCAGATTAGGGTTTTGCACACTAGCAGCTACACCATCATTACCACTAGCCGATTGAGATATGTTCTTCTGAGCATTAGTATTTTCTATGAAAGTTTGATAGACTAGATTGTTACCATCAGCAATACGACTTTCAATCTCAGCCCACTGCTCAGGAGAAAAGGCGGTACTTACAGAGGGTTTAACCTGCTCGGCTTGAAGAGGAGGGAACTTGATTTCTTCAATCGGAGTGATGTTGCCTTGGCGATCCTTCTTGAACTTTGCAAGGAACTCCTGCAAGTCCTTCTCCTCACGCGCCTTCTTGTACTCCTCATAGACTTGGCGATGATCAGCCGATATCTCATCAAGACTGGGCTTAATGATGTTATCGGCGTCTACCTCAGATGGCTTGGGAAGATTGGACATGGTGGATGATGATGATTGATCTTCGATCCCCAGTGGAGTCGCCAAAAAGTTTGTTGACACACGAACACGTCACGTGTACCCTCGACGCCGGGGGTGATGCACCGCAGCTCACGTCGAAGGAGACCCGACCGACAGCGCGATACGCAAGACAGTCGACGGGCGCTTTTGCAGACCCGAAAACCGGAGTCGCCAAAAAGTGTGTTGACACACGAACACGTCACGTGTACCCTCGACGCCGGGGGTGATGCACCGCAGCTCACGTCGAAGGAGACCCGACCGACAGCGCGATACGCAAGACAGTCGACTGGCGCTTTTGCAGACCCGAAAACCCCACACCCCCGGGAGGGACCCCGTCAGGGAGTGCGGCGGCTATGGGCTGCCCTAGGTCGATTCGCTCGCCCCTAGAGCCTCAGAATTCGCAGCTCTCAAACACGAAGAACAGCGAAGAACGAGATAGAAAAACGGTGGAGAGATAAAACGTATATGAAAAAGTAGTATATTGATTTGTTCGATTGTGTGTTGTCTAATCGGCCATCACCCCCAACATATAGAAGAGGCAGCTGGATTTCCCGTACAAGTAAAGGATTCATCTAGGCTTTCCTTACAAGAAAAATTACATCAATTCACGTCCTAGAGTCCTAATTCTATTCCAACTCGGATTAAGTCTGAATCTGGCCCAAACTCTGTCTTCCTTCTTGCGCGGGCCGCCGGGCTTGCATATGATCTCCGATCAAGACGGCCCAAATATCAAACTCGTGCGCCTCGACGATGCGAACAACTCTCATGTTGATCACTTTTTCAAATAAGGCCATCTTAAATATTTTTTGGAGGTCATCTTTATCTTCCAGCCGGACTCGGTCTTGCGGTAGACTGGATTATCCGTGTCTCGTAGTGAATTTGTAGGCTGTATAATATTTCTGATGATGATGGCTCCAAAATCAAAGTTTACCGTCCTGATGATGCGCACATCTTCTGTATTGAACACTTCTTCATCCGAGGTCATCTTGATAAACTTTCAGGCATATGTTCAGTTTCACTCGGCTTCGAGCTCATCCACTCAGATTAGAGTCATTCACTTGGATCGTCCGACTGGACTTTTCACTCGGAAGACAATCTTTCACTCGGATGACTATATTTTCACTCGGATGACTACATTTCCACTCGGATGACTATATTTCCACTCGGAAGGCACTATCTTGTTCGATCGGCAAGTTTTCGTCCCGATGATAATCTTTTCACTCGGAATATTTTCACCTGGAGGACAATTTCACTCGGATGACCATATTTCCACTCAGATGACTATATTTCCACTTGGATAATAATAAGTTCATCCGGTCAGCAAACTTTCACTCGACCGTAAACTTTCACTCGGATGGTAAACTTTTCACTCGGATTTTCCGACTGAAAACATAGCCCGATCTTCATTTGTCTCTCGAGGCCCCATACGACCTCGGATTGAGACAAATTATATATGAAAATCAATCGGCTCGACGAGACGAAACTTTTCCATGTTGAGGGTTTTTCAATTCAAGGCCGTCTTGAGGGCAGAATTGCTCACGCATTGCATCAGACACTCATCAACATGTGTCTGGTGTCAAGCGTAATATTTTGGTCTCTGGCCTGTCCAGACCGTATTGACTATAACTTTTGCATATGAACTCGGATTAAGATGATTTATATATGAAAATCAATTGCCTCGACGAGACGAAGACAATTTCTTTAGAGTGCTCCTTCATCTGAGGTAGTCCTGAAAGCAGAATTGGCCGAAAAGCACTCGGAACATTAAATTCTGTCACTGGGAGTACATTTTCGGCCCCTAAAATGAGGTCGAATGGCGATAGCCTAAATATGAAAGTTGTTCCACTCGACGATGTGAAACTTTCTTATGCTAAAAGCCTCTCACTGTGTATCTTGCCAAAATCAGGTGTCAACACTTCTTTTGTCAGATTTTGTTTTATGTAATAATTTATGTTCTGTTTTGTTGACCTATTTGTTTGTTTTTCTCTTTCTGTTTGTCTGAAGATGAAAAACCTGTTAACCATACTACTACCTCTTGAGCACTGCGTTGGATTTCCCTTGAAGAGGAAAGGGTGATGCAGTAGAGTAGCGTAAGTATTTCCCTCAGTTTTTGAGAACCAAGGTATCAATCCAGTAGGAGATCACGCTCAAGTCCCACGCACCTACACAAACAAATAAGAACCTCGCAACCAACGCGATAAAGTGGTTGTCAACCCCTTCACAGTCACTTACGAGAGTGAGATCTGATAGATATGATAAGATAAAATTTTTGGTATTTTTATGATAAAGAGAAATAAATATGCAAGGTAAAATAAACGACAATAGAAATAGCTAAGTGATGAAAGATTAATATGATGGAATATATACCTAGGGGCCATAGGTTTCACTAATGGCTTCTCCCAAGAGCATAAGTATTACAGTGGGTATATGAATTACTATCGAGCAATTGATAGAATTGAGTATAGTTATGGGAATATCGAGGTATGATCATGTATATAGGCATCACGTCCGTGACAAGTAGACTGAAACGATTCTACATCTACTACTATTACTCCACACATCGACTGATATCCATCATGCATTTGGAGTATTAAGTTCATAAGAACAGAGTAATGCTTTAAGTAAGATGACATGATGTAGAGGGATAAACTCATGCAATATGATATAAACCCCATCTTTTTATCCTCGATGGCAACAATACAATATGTGTCGTTTCCCCTACTGTCACTAGGATGGAGCACCGCAGGATTGAACCCAAAGCTAAGCACTTCTCCCATTGCAGGAAAGATCAATCTAGTAGGCCAAACCAAACTGATAATTCGAAGAGACTTGCAAAGATAAACCAATCATACATAAAAGAATTCCGAGAAGAATCAAATATTGTTCATAGATAATCTGGATCATAAACCCACAATTCATCGAATCTCGAAAAACACACCGCAAAAGAAGATTACATCGAATAGATCTCCAAGAGAATCAAGGAGAACTTTGTATTGAGATCCAAAGAGAGAGAAGAAGCCATCTAGCTAATAACTATGGACCTGAAGGTCTAAAGTAAGCTACTCACACATCACCGGAGAGGTCATGGAGTTGATGTAGAGGTCCTCCGTGATCAACGCCCCCTCCGGCGGAGCTCCGGAAAAGGCCCCAAGATGGGATCTCTCGGGTACAGAAGGTTGCGGCGGTGGAATTAGGTTTTCGCAGAGCTCCTGGATGTTTGGGGGGTACGTGGATATATATATAGGAGGAAGAAGTACGTCGGTGGAGCAACGAGGGGCCCATGAGGGTGGAGGGCGCGCCCAGGGGGGTAGGCGCGCCCCCCTGCCTCGTGGCCTCCTCGATTGTTTCTTGGCGCCCACTCCAAGTCTCCTGGATCACGTTCGTTGAGAAAATCATGTTCCCGAAGGTTTCATTCCATTTGGACTCCGTTTGATATTCCTTTTGGGCGAAACTCTAAAATAGGCAAAAAACAGCAATTTGGGCTGGGCCTCCGGTAAGTAGGTTACTCCCAAAAATAGTATAAAAGTGTAAAATAAAGCCGATTAACATCCAAAATAGATAATATAATAGCATGGAGCAATCAAAAATTATAGATACGTTGGAGACGTATCAAGCATCCCCAAGCTTAATTTCTGCTCGTCCTCAAGTAGGTAAATGATAAAAAAAGAATTTTGGATGTGGAATGCTTTCTAACATATTTCTCAATGTAATTTTTCTTTATTGTGACATGAATGTCCAGATCCAAAAGATTCAAGATAAAATTTTAATATTGACATAAAAATAATAATACTTCAAGCATACTAACTAAGCAATCATGTCTTCTCAAAATAACATGGCCAAAGAAAGTTATCCCTACAAAATCATATAGTCTGGCTATGCTCCATCTTCACCACACAAAATATTTAAATCATGCACAACCCCGATGACAAGCCAAGCAATTTTTTCATACTTTTGATGTTCTCAAAAATTTTGAATCTTCACGCAATACATGAGCGTGAGCCGTGGATATAGCACTATATGTGGAATAGAATGGTGGTTGTGGAGAAGACAAAAAAGAAGAAGATAGTCTCACATGAACTAGCGCATAAACGGGCTATGGAGATGCCCATCAATCAATGTGAGTGAGTAGGGATAGCCATGCAACGGATGCACTAGAGCTATAAGTGTATGAAAGCTCAATAAAAGAAACTAAGTGGGTGTGCATCCAACTTGCTTGCTCACGAAGACCTAGGGCAATTTGAGGAAACCCATCATTGGAATATACAAGCCAAGTTCTATAATAAAAAATTCCCACTAGTATATGAAAGTGACAACATAGGAGACTCTCAATCATGAAGATCATGGTGCTACTTTGAAGCACAAGTGTGGTAAAAGGATAGTAGCATTGTCCCTTCTCTCTTTTTCTCTCATTTTTCATTTTTTTGGGCCTTCTCTTTTTTTGTGGCCTTTCTCCCTTTTTTTATTTTTTTCGTCCAGAGTCTCATCCCGACTTGTGGGGGAATCATAATCTCCATCATCCTTTCCTCACTTGGGACAATGCTCTAATAATGATGATCATCACACTTTATTTACTTACAACTCAAGAATTACAACTCGATACTTAGAACAAAATATGACTCTATGTGAATGCCTCCGGCGGTGTACCGAGATGCACAATGACTCACGAGTGACATGTATGAAAGAATTATGAACGGTGGCTTTGCCACAAATATGATGTCAATTACATGATCATGCAAGGAATATGACAATGATGAAGTGTGTCATAATAATGGAACGGTGGAAAGTTGCATGGCAATATATCTCGGAATGGCTATGGAAATGCCATAATAGGTAGGTATGGTGGCTGTTTTGAGGAAGGTATGAGGTGGGTTTATGGTACCAGCGAAAGTTGAGCGATACTAGAGAGGCTAGCAATGGTGGAAGCGTGAGAGTGTGTATAATCCATGGACTCAACATTAGTCATAAAGAACTCACATACTTATTGCAAAAATCTATTAGTTATCAAAACAAAGTATTACGTGCATGCTCCTAGGGGGATAGAGTGGTAGGAAAAGACCATCGCTCGTCCCCGACCGCCACTCATAAGGAAGACAATAAATAAATAAATCATGCTCCCACTACGTCACAGAACGGTTCACCATACGTGCATGCTACGAGAATCACAAACTTCAACACAAGTATTTCTCAAATTCACAACTACTCAACTAGCATGACTCTAATATCACCATCTCCATATCTCAAAACAATTATCAAGTATCAAACTTCTCATAGTATTCAATGCACTTTCTATGAAAGTTTTTATATTATTCCTAAAAGAAAATTTCCATGTTGTTCTAAAGGACTCTAAAAATAATATAATTGAAGCATTAGAGATCAATTATTTCTATAAAATAAAACCACTGCCGTGCTCTAAAAGATATGAGTGAAGCACTAGAGCAAAAACTATATGGCTCAAAAGATATAAGTGAAGCACATAGAGTATTCTAATAAATTTCAAATCATGTGAGTCTCTCTCAAAAGATGTGTACAGCAAGGATGATTGTGGTAAACTAAAAAGCAAATACTCAAATCATACAAGACGCTCCAGGCAAAACACATATCATGTGGTGAATAAAAATATAGCTCCAAGTAAAGTTACTGATAGACGAAGACGAAAGAGGGGATGCCTTCCGGGGCATCCCCAAGCTTAGGCTTTTTGGTGTCCTTGAATTCTATCTTGGGTTGCCATGGGCATCCCCAAGCTTAGGCTCTTGCCACTCCTTGTTCCAGAATCCATCAAATCTTTACCCAAAACTTGAAAACTTCACAACACAAAACTTAAATAGAAAATCTCTTGAGCTCCGCTAGCGAAAGAAAAGAAAACACCATTTCAAGGTACTGTAATGAACTCATTCTTGATTTATATTGGTGTTAAACCTATTGTATTACAACTTCTCTATGGTTTATAAACTCTTTTACTAGACATAGATTCATCAAAATAAGCAAACAACACACGAAAAACAGAATCTGTCAAAAACAGAATAGTCTTTGGTAGTCTGTAGCTAACGCAAACTTCTGGAACCCCAAAAATTCTAAAATAAATTTCTGGACGTGAGTAGTTTATCTATTAATCATCTTCAAAAAGAATTAACTAAATATCACTTTCCAAATAAAAATGGCAGCAATTCTCATGAGCGCTAAAGTTTCTGTTTTTTACAGCAAGATCAAAAAGACTTTCCCCAAGTCTTCCCAACGGTTCTACTTCGCACAAACACTAATTAAACACAATAAACACAACCAAAATAGAGGCTAGATAAATTATTTATTACTAAGCAGTAGCAAAAATCAATGAATAAAAATAAAATTGGGATGCCTCCCAACAAGCGCTATCGTTTAACGCCCATAGCTAGGCATAAAAGCAAGGATAGATCTAGGTATTGCCATCTTTGGTAGGCAATCCATAAGTGGCTCTCATAATAGATTCATATGGTAATTTAACTTTATTTCTAGGGAGTGTTCCATGCCTTTCCTTAATGGAAATTGGAATTTAATATTGCCTTCCTTCATATCAATAATTGCACCAATCGTTCTAAGGAAATGTCTACCAAGAATAATAGGACATGAAGGATTGCAATCTATATCAAGAACAATGAAATCTACGGGCACATAGTTCCTATTTGCAAAAATAATAACATCATTAATTCTTACCATAGGTTTCTTAATAGTGGAATCCGCTAGGTGCAAGTTTAAAGAACAATCATCAAATTCACGGAATCCTAGCAAATCACATAAAGTTTTCAGAATCGTGGAAACACTAGCACCCAAATCACACAAAGCATAACATTCATGATCTTTATTTTTAATTTTAATAGTAGGTTCCCACTCATCATAAAGTTTTCTAGCGATAGAAATTTCTGACTCAAGTTTTTCTTCATAAGATTGCATCAAAGCATCAACGATATGTTTAGTAAAAGCTTTATTTTGACTATAAGCATGAGGAGAATTTAGCATGGATTGAAACAAGGAAATACAATCTATCAAACAAAAATATCATAATTAAATTCCTTGAAAAACAAAATAGTGGGTTCATTGATATCGAAAGTCTTGACCTCCTCAATCCCACTTTTACCAATTTTTGCATCAAGATCTAAAAACTCCGAATTTTTGGAACGCCTTCTAGGTAAAGGTGGCTCATCTTCAGTCCCATCATTATCAAGATTCATATTGCAAAACAAAGATTTAATAGGAGACACATCAATAACTTTTAGATCTTCATCTTTATTTTCATAGAAACTAGAAGAACACACCTTCACAAAGCAATCTTTCTTAGCACGCATCCTAGCGGTTCTTTCTTTGCACTCATCATTGGAAATTATCATGGCTTTGAGAGACTCATTGATATCATGCTTGGGTGGAATAGATCGAAGTTTCAAAGAATCAACATCAAGAGAAATTCTATCCACGTTCCTAGACAACTCATCAATCTTAAGCAATTTTTCTTCAATCAAAGCATTGAAACTCTTTTGCGAAGTAATAAATTCTTTAATACTAGATTCAAATTCAGAGGGAATCTTATTATAAATTCCATAAGAATTGTTGTAGGAATTACCATAATTATTAGAGCAATTACTAGGAAACAACCTAGAATTAAAATTACCTCTATACGCGTTGTTACCAAAATTGTTCCTACCAACAAAATTCACATCCATAGATTCATTATTATTCTCAATCAAAGTAGACAAAGGCATATCATTAGGATCAGTAGGATCACTCTTATTAGCAAACAATTTCATAAGTTCATCCATCTTTCCACTCAAAACATTAATCTCTTCGATTGCATGGAATTTTTTACTAGTAGATCTTTCAGTGTGCCATTGAGAATAATTAACCATAATATTATTTAGGAGTTTGGTAGCTTCTCGTAAAGTGATTTCCATAAAAGTGCCTCCCACGGCCGAATCTAAAAGATTTCTAGAAGCAAAATTCAATCCGGCTTAAAAATTCTGTATAATCATCCGTAAATTCAAACCATGTGTAGGGCAATTACATATCATCAATTTCATACTCTCCCAAGATTGTGCAACATGTTCATGATCAAGTTGCTTAAAATTCATAATATCATTTCTAAGAGAGGTGATCTTAGCAGGAGGAAAATACTTGGAGATAAAAGCATCTTTGCACTTATTCCATAAATCAATACTATTTTTAGGCAAAGACGAAAACCAAGCTTTAGCACGATCTCTAAGCGAAAACGGAAATAGCTTAAGTTTAACAATATCATTATCCACATCTTTCTTCTTTTGCATATCACACAAATCAACAAAGTTGTTTAGATGGGTAGCGGCATCTTCAATAGGAAGGCCGGCGAATTGATATTTCATGACAAGATTCAACAAAGCAGCATTAATTTCACAAGATTCAGCATTGGTAAGAGGAGCAATCGGAGTGCTAATAAAATCATTATTGTTGGTATTGGCAAAGTCACACAATTTAGTATTATCTTGAGCCATTGTGACAAGAAAGCAATCCGACACACCAGCAAACAGGAAACAGACAAAAAAGGGCAAATAGAAAAAAGAGAAGGGGAATGGAAAAAGAGGGCGAATAAAACGGCAAGGGTGAAGTGGGGGAGAGGAAAGCGAGAGGCAAATGGCAAATAATGTAATGCGAGGGATGAAAGTTTGTGATGGGTACATGGTATCTCTTGACTTGTGCGTAGAATCCCCGGCAATGGCGCCAAAAATGGCTCGTTGTCGGGAGTCAAATCTTGACTTGACTTGGCGCAAATCTCCCCGGCAACGGCGCCAGAAATCCTTCTTGCTACCTGTCGGTGTCAAAACCGGCGGATCTCGGGTAGGGTGTCCCGAACTGTGCGTCAAGGCCGGATGGTAACAGGAGACAAGGGACACGATGTTTTTACCCAGGTTCGGGCCCTCTCGATGGAGGTAATACCCTACTCCTGCTGGATTAATATTGATGATATGGGTAGTACAAGAGTAGATCTACCACGAGATCAAGGAGGCTAAACCCTAGAAGCTAGCCTATGGTATGATTGTTGTATATGGAGTTCATGTCCTACGGACTACAACCCTCCGGTTTATATAGACACCGGATAGGGTTAGGGTTACACAGAGTCGGTTACAATGGTAGGAGATCTTGAATATCCGCATCGCCAAGCTTTCCTTCCACGCCAAGGAAAGTCCCTTCCAGACACAGGACGAAGTCTTCAATCTTGTATCTTCATAGTCCAGGAGTCCAGCTGAAGGTGTAGTCCGGCCACCCGAACACCCCCTAATCCAGGACTCCCTCACTACCCCTTGAGCACTGTGTTGGTTTTCCCTTGAAGAGGAAAGGGTGATGCAGTAAAGTAGTGTAAGTATTTCCCTCAGTTTTTGAGAACCATGGTATCAATCCAGTAGGAGATCACGCTCGAGTCCCACGCATCTACACAAACAAATAAGAACCTCACAACCAATGCGGTAAAGGGGTTGTCAATCCCTTCACGGTCACTTACGAGAGTGAGATCTGATAGATATGATAAGAAAATATTTTTCGTATTTTGATGATAACGACAAATAAAGATGCAATGTAAAATAAACGGCAATAGAAATAGCTAAGTGATGAAAGATTAATATGATGGAAGATATACCCGGGGCCATAGGTTTCACTAGTGGCTTCTCTCAAGAGCATAAGTATTACAGTTGGTAAACGAATTACTGTCGAGCAATTGATTGAATTGAGCATAGTTATGAGAATATCTAGGTATGATCATGTATATAGGCATCACGTTCGTGACAAGTAGACCGAAACGATTCTGCATCTACTACTATTACTCCACACATCGACTGATATCCATCATGCATTTGGAGTATTAAGTTCATAAGAACAGAGTAATGCTTTAAGTAACATGACATGATGTAGAGGGATAAACTCATGCAATATGATATAAGCCCCATCTTTTTATCCTCGATGGCTACAATACAATACGTGTCATTTCCCCTACTTTCACTGGGATCGAGCACCGCAAGATTGAACCCAAAGCTAAGCACTTCTCCCATTGCAAGAAAGATCAATCTAGTAGGCCAAACCAAACTGATAATTCGAAGAGACTTGCAAAGATAAACCAATCATACATGAAATAATTCAGAGAAGAATCAAATATTGTTCATAGATAATCTGGATCATAAACTCACAATTCATCGGATCTCGACAAACACACCGCAAAACAAGATTACATCGAATAGATCTCCAAGAGAATTGAGGAGAACTTTGTATTGAGATCCAAAGAGAGAGAAGAAGCCATCTAGCTAATAACTATGGACCTAAAGGTCTGAAGTAAACTACTCACACATCACCGGAGAGGCCATGGAGTTGATGTAGAGGCCCTCCGTGATCAATGCCCCCTCCGGCGGAGCTCCGGAAAAGGCCCCAAGATGGGATCTCTCGGGTACAGAAGGTTGCGGCGGTGGAATTAGGTTTTTGTGGTGCTCCTGGATGTTTGGGGGGTATGTGGATATATATAGGAGGAAGAAGTACGTCGGTGGAGCAACGAGGGGCCCATGAGGGTGGAGGGCACGCCCAGGGGGGTAGGCGCCCCCCTGCCTCATGGCCTCCTCGATTGTTTCTTGACGCCCACTCCAAGTCTCCTGGATCACGTTCGTTGAGAAAATCACGTCCCCGAAGGTTTCATTCCGTTTGATATTCGTTTTCAGCGAAACTCTAAAATAGGCAAAAAAACAACAATTTGGGCTGGGCGTCCGGTTAGTTGGTTAGTCCCAAAAATGATATAATTGTATAAAATAAAGCCCATTAACATCCAAAATATATAATATAATAGCATGGAGCAATCAAAAATTATAGATACGTTGGAGACGTATCACATACCATCTTTCGGGACTGATTGGTCGTTTTGCGCCCATGCTGTCATTCTGCAATTCTGAGGACAAATTGAACATCTTAGCGTAATTTTTTCTGAGTACTTCTGAACTTATATATCATCTACTCTTCTGCACTTATACACACCATCTTTCAGGACTGATAGGTGCACTCTGTGTGCCATGCTGTGGAAATCTGCAATTCTAATGTCCACATTGGCTATGCCGTAATTTTGGTGACTGAATTTTATGGTGAAATGTTAATCGGGATAGAATTTTTCAAATGGGTTATCCTTTTGGTGGATCTTGAGTTGCTTACTGCTACTTGTGAGGTGAGGTGAATAACATTCTCTAAAAGTTGCTCATGCTATTCTTATCGTTTTATGGCTTTTTAGTTTGCGATGTGTTCTCTGCAGTTCATTTCTGTGAGTCTAGTGATGGCACATCTTTGCAGTTCATTTCTGTGAGTCCAGTGATGGCACATCTTTGAGACCTGAGATTTCTTTGATGAAAATCTTAAGCATAATACCTGAGGGCTATTGATTTGATCTTCTATTGTTCCTGATCCATTGATTTTATTTAAAATTGTTCGTTGATTCTCTTCCTTCACTTTTGCTTGGCTATTGTTTGGTTGTATATATCTTGATGTCATGGATGATGATACGCATTGGGCTCCGAGCAGCGAACATCACTGCAGTTTGATGGAGATGTGTTTTCCTAGAAAGCATTGTCTGACGGCTCAACCTTTCAGCGACCAATAGTGATGGTCGCAAGTTGACATATTTCCTGTAGTGAATGTGATAGTGCGAGTATGACGAGTCCAATCTAGATTGAGGTGATCTCATGATGGTCAATGGTGGTAGAGGGAGTAGTGGCAGCCGTGGAGGCTATGGCGCGCCACTGGGTAGTTCTTAGTTTCGTCGAGGACGAGGCATTACTCAAGGCCGTGGAAAAACCACCATGGGGGCATGGTTACGCACACAATGATCCAGGTCGCGGTAGGGGTGAGGGTCCTGCGGTGCCAAGATATAATCAGACTCTGAGATAGAGACACAATGCTTTCCCAACAAATAATACTTCAGTAGCGAGGGGTCCAGGAGATATTGTTCACACATAGAACCCATGTATGCAGTTCGATATGGAGATTTCTGATCCAGGAGCGTTAGTTGGTTTGGAACAGCTTGCCCTAAAGGATGGGGAGGGTGCACCGGTGGAAACTAAACCAAATAACAGGGCGGCTAAAAAGCGTTCTTCTCAAGAGGCATTATTTTCGATAGCTACAGTTGATGTGGAGGCATCTAGCTCAGCTACTAGCTCTTCCAATGACCACCTTGTCATGGTGCAGTACAAAAAGTGTTCGGAGGGAGTGCCCCTCTTCCTCTGGTTTATGTCTCACCAAGGAGTAACAAAAAACCAAAGAAGGGTGGTGACCATGATGGGAAAGTTGACATGAATATTTCTGAACTTTTGGTGGGCTGTCGGATGGAGCGCCGCCGGGATAAATGAGTCTCTTATGCTGGAACTGCTGCGGGTTGAGCAACCCCATGATAGTTTGAGAAGTTCACAAGCTTGCGAACAACTTTTCCCCGGCCGTGCTATGCATAGTTGAAACCCAGTAGAATAAGGCACGAGCCAAAATTTTATCGATTTCTTTTGGTTATAATAAATCATTTTCTATTAGTAGCTCAGGCAGGAATGGAGGCCTAGTAATTTCTTGAATGATGAAATAAATTTGGAGGTTAAAGGTTACTCAAAGTACCATATTGATGTCGTTGTTTCATATTTGGGACCGTCTCCATATTGATGTCACCGAACCAAAGTATGACATGCTGGTAGGCAGTATGACTTATATCGCCCACAACTCACTTGTGTTCTACTCGTGCATATAACATCAACATAAATAACCTAGGCTCGGATGCCACTGTTGGGTTTCGTAGTAATTTCAAAAAAATTCCTACGCACACGCAAGATCATGTGATGCATAGCAACGAGAGGGGAGAGTGCTGTCTACGTACCCACGCAGGCCGACTGCGAAAGCGATGACACAACGTAGAGGAAGTAGTCGTACGTCTTCACGATCCAACCGATCAAGCACCGAAACTATGGCACCTCCGAGTTCGAGCACACGTTCAGCTCGATGACAATCCCCGGACTCCGATCCAGCAAAGTGTCGGGAAAGAGTTCCGTCAGCACGATGGCGTGGTGACGATCTTGATGCACTACAGCAGCAGGGCTTCGCCTAAACTCCGCTACAGTATTATCGAGGACTATGGTGGCAGGGGGCACCGCACACGGCTAAGGAATACATCACGTGGATCAACTTGTGTGTTTCTGGGGTGCCTCTGCCTCAGTATATAAAGGAGCCAAGGGGGAGGGGGCCGCCGGCCAGGAGGTGGGCGCAGGAGGAGTCCTACTCCTCCCGGGAGTAGGACTCCCCCCCCCCCAATCCTAGTTGGACTAGGATTCCCCGAGGGGGAAAGAGGGAGAGGGGGGCCGGCCACCTCTCCTAGTCCTAATAGGACTAGGGGAGGGGGGAGGCGCGCGGCCACCTTGGGCTGCCCCATTCTCCTTTCCACTAAAGCCCATTAAGGCCCATATGGTTCCCGGGGGGTTCCGGTAACCTCCCGGTACTCCGGTAAAATCCTGATTTCACCCGGAACACTTCCGATGTCCAAATATAGGCTCCCAATATATCAATCTTTATGTCTCGACCATTTCGAGACTCCTCGTCATGTCCGTCATCACATCCGGGACTCCGAACATCCTTCGATACATCAAAATGCATAAACTCATAATATAACTGTCATCGTAACCTTAAGCGTGCGGACCCTACGGGTTCGAGAACAATGTAGACATGACCGAGACACGTCTCCGGTCAATAACCAATAGCGGGACCTGGATGCCCATATTGGCTCCTACATATTCTACGAAGATATTTATCGGTCAGACCGCATAACAACAACGTTGTTCCCTTTGTCATCGGTATGTTACTTGCCTGAGATTCGATCGTCGGTATTCCAATACCTAGTTCAATCTCGTTACCGGCAAGTCTCTTTACTTGTTCTGTAATACATCATCCCGCAACTAACTCTTTTAGTTGCAACGCTTGCAAGGCTTAAGTGATGTGTATTACCGAGAGGGCCCAGAGATACCTCTCCGACAATCGGAGTGACAAAACCTAATTTCGAAATACGCCAACCCAACATGTACCTTTGGAGACACCTGTAGTACTCCTTTATAATCACCCAGTTACGTTGTGACGTTTGGTAGTACCCAAAGTGTTCCTCCGGTAAACGGGAGTTGCATAATCTCATAGTTATAGGAACATGTATAAGTCATGAAGAAAGCAATAGCAACATACTAAATGATCGGGTGCTAAGCTAATGGAATGGGTCATGTCAATCAGATCATTCTCTTAATGATGTGATCCCGTTAATAAAATAACAACTCATTGTTCATGGTTAGGAAACATAACCATCTTTGATTAACGAGCTAGTCAAGTAGAGGCATACTAGTGACACTTTGTTTGTCTATGTATTCACACATGTATTATGTTTCCGGTTAATACAATTCTAGCATGAATAATAAACCTTTATCATGATTATAAGGAAATAAATAATAACTTTATTATTGCCTCTAGGGCATATGTAGGATCGAAAGTATGTCTAGAAGGGGGGTGATTAGACTACTTGACCAAATAAAAACTTAACCTTTTCCCAATTTTAGTTCTTGGCAGATTTTAGCTATTTTAGGACAAGTCAAGCAATCATCACACAATTCAAGCAAGCATGCAAAGAGTATATTGGCAGCGGAAAGTAAAGCATGCAACTTGCAAGAATGTAAAGGGAAGGGTTTGGAGAATTCAAACGCAATTGGAGACACGGATGTTTTTCCCGTGGTTCGGATAGGTGGTGCTATCCTACATCCACGTTGATGGAGACTTCAACCCATGAAGGGTAACGGTTGCGCGAGTCCACACAGGGCTCCACCCACGAAGGGTCCACGAAGAAGCAACCACCCACAAAGGGTCCACGAAGAAGCAACCTTGTCTATCCCACCATGGCCATCGCCCACGAAGGACTTGCCTCACTAGCGGTAGATCTTCTCGAAGTAGGCGATCTCCTTGCCCTTACAAACTCCTTGGTTCAACTCCACAATCTTGTCGGAGGCTCCCAAGTGACACCTAGCCAATCTAGGAGACACCACTCTCCAAGAAGTAACAAATGGTGTGTAGGTAATGAACTCCTTGCTCTTGTGCTTCAAATGATAGTCTCTCCAACACTCAACTCTCTCTCATAGGATTTGGATTTGATGGAAAGAAGATTTGAGTGGAAAGCAACTTGGGAAGGCTAGAGATCAAGATTCATATGGTAGGAATGGAATATCTTGGTCTCAACACATGAGTAGGTGGTTCTCTCTCAGAACATATGAGTTGGAATGGTGTGTGTGTTCTGATGGCTCTCTCACTAAATGAGAAAGAGGTGGAGGGGTATATATAGCCTCCACACAAAATCCAACCGTTACACACAATTTACCAATCTCGGTGGGACCGAATCAGAAAACTCGGTCTGACCGAAATAGTAAACCTAGTGACCGTTAGGAATTTCGGTGGGACTGACATGCAAATCGCTAGGACCGATTCGGTTAGGGTTTGGGCATAATGTAATCTCGGTGAGACCGATTACACAAACTCGGTGAGACCGAATTTGGTAACTAGCTAACCAGAGAGTTGGTCAGGCAAACTCGGTGGCGATTTGCTCTTTCGGTGAGACCGAGTGGAACTCGGTGAGACCGAAAAGTTACAAAGGGGAAACACTGAGTTTACATTGCAATCTCGGTGGGACCGATTCGCTCTTTCGGTGGGACCGAAAAGTTACGAAAGGGAAACAGAGAGTTTGCAACCCCATCTCGGTGAGACCGAGATCCCTATCGGTAGGACCGAATTGCTAGGGTTTGGCAGTGGCTAATGACAAGTGAAAACTCGGTGGCGCCGGATAGGAAGAATCGGTAGGACCGAGTTTGGCTTAGGGTTTAGGTCATATGTGGATATGGAAAAAATAGTTGAGGGTTTTGGAGCATATCACTAAGCACATGAAGCAAGAGGCTCATTAAGCAACACCTCATCCCTCCTTGATAGTATTGGCTTTTCCTAAAGACTCAATGTGATCTTGGATCACTAAAATATAAAATGAAGAGTCTTGAGATTTTGAGCTTGAGCCAATCCTTTGTCCTTAGCATTTTGAGGGTTCCACTTTCACATCCATGCCATGCCAATCATTGAGCTTTCCTGAAACAATCATCTTGGAATAGCATTAGCTCAATGAGCTATATGTTGTTATGAATTACCAAAACCACCTAGGGATAGTTGCACTTTCAGCATATTTCCTTCAGTCTCCCACTTGCACTAGAGTCAATAATCTAGTTTACACCGTAAAGATTCTAACACCCATGGAGCCTTGGTGTTGGTCATGTTTTGCTCGTGGAAGAGGCTTAGTCAACGGGTCTGCAACATTCATATCCGTATGTATCTTGCAAATCTCTATGTCTCCCACCTGGACTAGATCCCGGATGGAATTGAAGCATCTCTTGATGTGCTTGGTTCTCTTGTGAAATCTGGATTCCTTTGCCAAGGCAATTGCACCAGTATTGTCACAAAAGATTTTCATTGGACCCGATGCACTAGGTATGACACCTAGATCGGATATGATCTCCTTCATCCAGACTCCTTCGTTTGCTGCTTCCGAAGCAGCTATGTACTTTGCTTCACATGTAGATCCCGCTACGACGCTTTGTTTAGAACTGCACCAACTGACAGCTCCACCGTTTAATGTAAACACGTATCCGGTTTGCGATTTATAATCGTCCGGATCAGTGTCAAAGCTTGCATCAACGTAACCTTTTACGACGAGCTCTTTGTCACCTCCATATACGAGAAGCATATCCTTAGTCCTTTTCAGGTATTTCAGGATGTTCTTTGACCGCTGTCCAGTGATCCACTCCTGGATTACTTTGGTACCTCACTGCTAGACTTATAGCAAGGCACACATCGGGTCTGGTACACAGCATTGCATACATGATAGACACTATGGCTGATGCATAGGGAACATCTTTCATATTCTCTCTATCTTCTGCGGTGGTCGGGCATTGAGTCTTACTCAACTTCACACCTTGTAACACAGGCAAGAATCCTTTCTTTGCTTGATCCATTTTGAACTTCTTCAAAATCTTGTCAAGGTATGTGCTTTGTGAAAGTCCAATTAAGCGTCTTGATCTATCTCTATAGATCTTTATGCCTAATATGTAAGCAGCTTCACCGAGGTCTTTCATTGAAAAACTCTTATTCAAGTATCCCTTTATGCTATCCAGAAATTCTATATCATTTCCAATTAGTAATATGTCATCCACATATAATATCAGAAATGCTACAGAGCTCCCACTCACTTTCCTGTAAATACAGGCTTCTCCGAAAGTCTGTATAAAACCAAATGCTTTGATCACACTATCAAAGCGTTTATTGCAACTCCGAGAGGCTTGCACCAGTCCATAAATGGATCGCTGGAGCTTGCACACTTTGTTAGCTCCCTTTGGATCGACAAAACCTTCTGGTTGCATCATATACAACTCTTCTTCCAGAAATCCATTCAGGAATGCAGTTTTGACATCCATTTGCCAAATTTCATAATCATAAAATGCGGCAATTGCTAACATGATTCGGACAGACTTAAGCATCGCTACGAGTGAGAAGGTCTCATCGTAGTCAACCCCTTGAACTTGTCGAAAACCTTTTGCGACAAGTCGAGCTTTGTAGACAGTAACATTACCGTCAGCGTCAGTCTTCTTCTTGAAGATCCATTTATTCTCAACTGCTTGCCGATCATCGGGCAAGTCAACCAAAGTCCATACTTTGTTCTCATACATGGATCCCATCTCAGATTTCATGGCTTCAAGCCATTTTGCGGAATCTGGGCTCACCATCGCTTCTTCATAGTTCGTAGGTTCATCATGATCTAGCAGCATGACTTCCAGAATAGGATTACCGTACCACTCTGGCGCGGATCTCACTCTGGTTGATCTACGAGGTTCAGTAGTATCTTGATCTGAAGTTTCATGATCATTATCATTGGCTTCCTCACTAACTGGTGTAGGTGTCACTGGAACAGTTTTCTGTGATGTGCTACTTTCCAGGAAGGGAGCAGGTACAGTTACCTCATCAAGTTCTACTTTCCTCCCACTCACTTCTTTCGAGAGGAACTCCTTCTCTAGAAAGTTTCCGAATTTAGAAACAAAAGTCTTGCCTTCGGATCTGTGATAGAAGGTGTATCCAATAGTTTCCTTTGGATATCCTATGAAGACACATTTCTCCGATTTGGGTTCGAGCTTATCAGGTTGAAGCTTTTTCACATAAGCATCGCAGCCCCAAACTTTCAGAAACGACAACTTTGGTTTCTTGCCAAACCACAGTTCATAAGGCGTCGTCTCAACGGATTTTGATGGTGCCCTATCTAACGTGAATGCGGCCGTCTCTAGAGCGTATCCCCAAAACGATAGCGGTAAATCAGTAAGAGACATCATAGATCGCACCATATCCAGTAAAGTACGATTACGACGTTCGGACACACCATTACGCTGAGGTGTTCCGGGTGGTGTGAGTTGCGAAACTATTCCACAATTTTTCAAATGTACACCAAACTCGTAACTCAAATATTCTCCTCCACGATCAGATCGTAGAAACTTTATTTTCTTGTTACGATGATTTTCAACTTCACTCAGAAATTCTTTGAACTTTTCAAATGTTTCAGACTTATGTTTCATTAAGTTAATATACCCATATCTGCTTAAATCATCTGTGAAGGTGAGAAAATAACGATATCCGCCACGAGCCTCAATAGTCATCGGACCACATACATCTGCATGTATGATTTCCAACAAATCTATTGCTCTCTCCATAGTACTGGAGAACGGTGTTTTGGTCATCTTGCCCATGAGGCACGGTTCGCAAGTACCAAGTGATTCATAATCAAGTGGTTCCAAAAGTCCATCAGAATGGAGTTTCTTCATGCGCTTTACACCGATATGACCTAAACGGCAGTGCCACAAATAAGTTGCACTATCATTATCAACTCTGCATCTTTTGGCTTCAACATTATGAATATGTGTGTTACTACTATCGAGATTCAACAAGAATAGACCACTCTTCAAGGGTGCATGACCATAAAAGATATTACTCATATAAATAGAACAACCATTATTCTCTGATTTAAATGAATAACCGTCTCGCATCAAACAAGATCCAGATATAATGTTCATGCTTAACGCTGGCACCAAATAATAATTATTTAGGTCAAATACTAATCCCGAAGGTAGATGTAGAGGTAGCGTGCCGACTGCAATCACATCGACTTTGGAACCGTTTCCCATGCGCATCGTCACCTCGTCCTTAACCAATCTTCGCTTGATCTGTAGTCCCTTTTTCGAGTTGCAAATATTAGCAACAGAACCAGTATCAAATACCCAGGTGCTACTGCGAGCATTAGTAAGGTACACATCAATAACATGTATATCACATATACCTTTGTTCAGCTTGCCATCCTTCTTATCCGCCAAATACTTGGGGAAGTTCCGCTACCAGTGACCAGTCTGCTTGCAATAGAAGCACTCAGTTTCAGGCTTAGGTCCAGGTTTGGGTTTCTTCTCTTGAGTAGCAACTTGCTTGCCGTTCTTTTTGAAGTTCCCCTTCTTCTTCCCTTTGCCCTTTTTCTTGAAACTAGTGGTCTTGTTGACCATCAACACTTGATGCTCCTTCTTGATTTCTACCTCCGCAGCTTTCAGCACCGCGAAGAGCTCGGGAATAGTCTTGTTCATCCCTTGCATATTATAGTTCATCACGAAGCTCTTGTAGCTTGGTGGCAGTGATTGAAGAATTCTGTCAATGACGCAATCATCTGGAAGATTAACACCCAATTGAATCAAGTGATTATTATACCCAGACATTTTGAGTATATGCTCACTGACAGAACTGTTCTCCTCCATCTTGCAGCTATAGAACTTATTGGAGACTTCATATCTCTCAATCCGGGCATTTGCTTGAAATATTAACTTCAACTCCTGGAACATCTCATATGCTCCATGACGTTCAAAACGTCGTTGAAGTCCCGATTCTAAGCCGTAAAGCATGGCACACTGAACTATCGAGTAGTCATCAGCTTTGCTCTGCCAGACGTTCATAACATCCGGCGTTGCTCCTGCAGCAGGCCTGGCACCCAGCGGTGCTTCCAGGACGTAATTCTTCTGTGCAGCAATGAGGATAATCCTCAAGTTACGGACCCAGTCCATGTAATTTCTACCATCATCTTTCAACTTTGCTTTCTCAAGGAATGCATTAAAATTCAACGGAACAACAGCATGAGCCATCTATCTACAATCAAACATAAACAAGCAAGAAACTAATCAGGTACTAAGTTTCATGATAAATTTAAGTTCAGTTAATCAAATTAATTAAAGAACTCCCACTTAGATAGACATCCCTCTAATCCTCTAAGTGATTACGTGATCCAAATCAACTAAACCATAACCGATCATCACGTGAGATGGAGTAGTTTTCAATGGTGAACATCGTTATGTTGATCATATCTACTATATGATTCACGCTCGACCTTTCGGTCTCCGTGTTCCGAGGCCATATCTGTATATGCTTGGCTCGTCAAGTATAACCTGAGTATTCTGCGTGTGCAACTGTTTTG
Organism: Triticum urartu; assembly: GCF_056163025.1. Taxonomy (NCBI): domain Eukaryota; kingdom Viridiplantae; phylum Streptophyta; class Magnoliopsida; order Poales; family Poaceae; genus Triticum; species Triticum urartu. The sequence goes on from NC_141878.1 coordinate 600,680,945, forward strand.
CACCCGTTGTATTTGAACGTAGAACCTATCACACCCGATCATCACGTGGTGTCTCAGCACGAAGAACTTTCGCAACGGTGGATACTCAGGGAGAACACTTCTTGATAATTTAGTGAGAGATCATCTTATAATGCTACTGTCAATCAAAGCAAGATAAGATGCATAAAAGGATAAACATCACATGCAATCAATATAAGTGATATGATATGGCCATCATCATCTCGTGCTTGTGATCTCCATCTCCGAAGCACCGTCGTGATCACCATCGTCACCGGCGTGACACCTTGATCTCCATCGTAGCATCGTTGTCGTCTCGCCAAGCTTGTGCTTCCACGACTATCACTACCGCTTAGTAATAAAGTAAAGCATTACATCGCGATTTCATTGCATACAATAAAACGACAACCATAAGGCTCCTGCCAGTTGCCGATAACTCGGTTACAAAACATGATCATCTCATACAATAAAATTCAGCATCATGTCTTGACCATATCACATCACAACATGCCCTGCAAAAACAAGTTAGACGTCTTCTACTTTGTTGTTGCAAGTTTTACGTGGCTGCTACGGGCTTAAGCAAGAACCAATCTCACCTACGCATCAAAACCACAACGATAGTTTGTCAAATATACTCCGTTTTAACCTTCGCAAGGACCGGGCGTAGCCATACTTGGTTCAACTAAAGTTGGAGAGACAGTCGCCCGCAAGCCACCTATGTGCAAAGCACGTCGGGGAAACCGGTCTCGCGTAAGCGTACGCGTAATGTTGGTCCGGGTCGTCTCGTCCAACAATGCCGCCGAACCAAAGTATGACATGCTGGTAGGCAGTATGACTTATATCGCCCACAACTCACTTGTGTTCTACTCGTGCATATAACATCAACATAAATAACCTAGGCTCGGATGCCACTGTTGGGTTTCGTAGTAATTTCAAAAAAATTCCTACGCACACGCAAGATCATGTGATGCATAGCAACGAGAGGGGAGAGTGCTGTCTATGTACCCACGCAGACCGACTGCGAAAGCGATGACACAACGTAGAGGAAGTAGTCATACGTCTTCACGATCCAGCCGATCAAGCACCGAAACTATGGCACCTCCGAGTTCGAGTACACGTTCAGCTCGATGACAATCCCTGGACTCCGATCCAGCAAAGTGTCGGGGAAGAGTTCCGTCAGCACGACGGCGTGGTGACGATCTTGATGCACTACAGCAGCAGGGCTTCGCCTAAACTCCGCTACAGTATTATCGAGGACTATGGTGGCAGGGGGCACCGCACACGGCTAAGGAATACATCACGTGGATCAACTTGTGTGTTTCTGGGGTGCCTCTGCCTCAGTATATAAAGGAGCCAAGGGGGAGGGGGCCGCCGGCCAGGAGGTGGGCGCAGGAGGAGTCCTACTCCTCCCGGGAGTAGGACTCCCCCCCCCCCCAATCCTAGTTGGACTAGGATTCCCCGAGGGGGAAAGAGGGAGAGGGGGGCCGGCCACCTCTCCTAGTCCTAATAGGACTAGGGGAGGGGGGAGGCGCGCGTCCACCTTGGGCTGCCCCTTTCTCCTTTCCACTAAAGCCCATTAAGGCCCATATGGTTCCCGGGGGGTTCCGGTAACCTCCCGGTACTCCTTTCAAATCCCGATTTCACCCGGAACACTTCCGATGTCCAAATATAGGCTTCCAATATATCAATCTTTATGTCTCGACCATTTCGAGACTCCTCGTCATGTCCGTGATCACATCCGGGACTCCGAACAACCTTCAGTACATCAAAATGCATAAACTCATAATATAACTGTCATCGTAACCTTAAGCGTGCGGACCCTACGGGTTCGAGAACAATGTAGAGATGACCGAGACACGTCTCCGATCAATAACCAATAGCGGGACCTGGATGCCCATATTGGCTCCTACATATTCTACGAAGATCTTTATCGGCCAGACCGGATAACAACATACGTTGTTTCCTTTGTCATCGGTATGTTACTTTCCCGAGATTCGATCGTCGGTATTCCAATACCTAGTTCAATCTCGTTACCGGCAAGTCTCTTTACTCGTTCTGTAATACATCATCCCGCAACTAACTCTTTTAGTTGCAATGCTTACAAGGCTTAAGTGATGTGTATTACCGAGAGGGCCCAGAGATACCTGTCCGACAATCGGAGTGACAAAACCTAATCTCGAAATACGCCAACCCAACATGTACCTTTGGAGACACCTGTAATACTCCTTTATAATCACCCAGTTATGTTGTGACGGTTGGTAGTACCCAAAGTGTTCCTCTGGTAAATGGGAGTTGCATAATCTCATAGTTATAGGAACATGTATAAGTCATGAAGAAAGCAATAGCAACATACTAAACGATCGGGTGCTAAGCTAATGGATTGGGTCATGTCAATCAGATCATTCTCTTAATGATGTGATCCCGTTAATCAAATAACAACTCATTGTTCATGGTTAGGAAACATAACCATCTTTGATTAACGAGCTAGTCAAGTAGAGGCATAATAGTGACACTTTGTTTGTCTATGTATTCACACATGTATTATGTTTCCGGTTAATACAATTCTAGCATGAATAATAAACCTTTATCATGATTATAAGGAAATAAATAATAACTTTATTATTTCCTCTATGGCATATTTCCTTCAATCGCAGCCCCCGAGGTGACGCGCAACCGCTCCTCCTCGATTGACACAACTGGCTCCGAATTAAGGGTCAGAGCTGGTGCGTTTGCGGCCTCCGGGATACTGTTCGGTGATAGAGCTAGATCATGCCCCACGAGACAGTGCGGCGCGTTTGGTTGTGGCTCGAATCCGTCGAAGATCAAATCTCCGCGGATGTCTGCCATGTAATTTAGGCTTCCAAACCTGACTTGATGGCCAGGGGCGTAGCTTTCGATCTGCTCCAGGTGGCCAAGCGAATTGGCCAGCGGTGCGAAGCCGCCGAAGACGAAGATCTGTCCAGGGAGAAAAGTCTCACCCTAGACCGCATTGTTGTTGATGATCAAAGGATCCATCGGGCCTAAAGGCGATGACACAGAGGAACTCTCAATGAAAGCACCAATGTCGGTGTCAAAACCGGCGGATCTCGGGTAGGGGGTACCGAACTGTGCGTCAAGGCCGGATGGTAATAGGAGACAAGGGACACGATGTTTTTACCCAGGTTCGGGCCCTCTCGATGGAGGTAATACCCTACTCCTGCTGGATTAATATTGATGATATGGGTAGTACAAGAGTAGATCTACCACGAGATCAAGGAGGCTAAACCCTAGAAGCTAGCCTATGGTATGATTGTTGTATATGGAGTTCATGTCCTACAGACTACAACCCTCCGGTTTATATAGACACCGGATAGGGTTAGGGTTACACAGAGTCGGTTACAATGGTAGGAGATCTTGAATATCCGCATCGCCAAGCTTGCCTTCCACGCCAAGGAATGTCCATTCCAGGCACGGGACGAAGTCTTCAATCTTGTATCTTCATAGTCCAGGAGTCCGGCTGAAGGTATAGTCCGGCCACCCGAACACCCCCTAATCCAGGACTCCCTCACTACCCCTTGAGCACTGCATTGGTTTTCCCTTGAAGAGGAAAGGGTGATGCAGTAAAGTAGTGTAAGTATTTCCCTCAGTTTTTGAGAACCATGGTATCAATCCAGTAGGAGATCACGCTCGAGTCCCACACATCTACACAAACAAATAAGAACCTCGCAACCAATGCGATAAAGGGGTTGTCAATCCCTTCACGGTCACTTACGAGAGTGAGATCTGATAGATATGATAATAAAAAAAATTTGGTATTTTGATGATAAAGACAAATAAAGATGCAATGTAAAATAGACGGCAATAGAAATAGCTAAGTGATGAAAGATTAATATGATGGAAGATATACCCGGGGCCGTAGGTTTCACTAGTGGCTTCTCTCAAGAGCATAAGTATTACAGTTGGTAAACGAATTACTGTCGAGCAATTTATTGAATTGAGCATAGTTATGAGAATATCTAGGTATGATCATGTATATAGGCATCACGTTCGTGACAAGTAGACCAAAACGATTCTGCATCTACTACTATTACTCCACACATCGACTGATATCCATCATGCATTTGGAGTATTAAGTTCATAAGAACAGAGTAATGCTTTAAGTAACATGACATGATGTAGAGGGATAAACTCATGCAATATGATATAAGCCCCATATTTTTATCCTCGATGGCAACAATACAATACATGTCATTTCCCCTACTTTCACTGGGATCGAGCACCGCAAGATTGAACCCAAAGCTAAGCACTTCTCCCATTGCAAGAAAGATCAATCTAGTAGGCCAAACCAAACTGATAATTCGAAGAGACTTGCAAAGATAAACCAATCATAGATGAAAGAATTCAGAGAAGAATCAAATATTGTTCATAGATAATCTGGATCATAAACTCACAATTCATCGGATCTCGACAAACACACCGCAAAACAAGATTACATCGAATAGATCTCCAAGAGAATTGAGGAGAACTTTGTATTGAGATCCAAAGAGAGAGAAGAAGCCATCTAGCTAATAACTATGGACCTAAAGGTCTGAAGTAAACTACTCACACATCACCGGAGAGGCCATGGAGTTGATGTAGAGGCCCTCCGTGATCAATGCCCCCTCCGGCGGAGCTCCGGAAAAGGCCCCAAGATGGGATCTCTCGGGTACAGAAGGTTGCGGCGGTGGAATTAGGTTTTTGTGGTGCTCCTGGATGTTTGGGGGGTATGTGCATATATATAGGAGGAAGAAGTACGTCGGTGGAGCAACGAGGGCCCCATGAGGGTGGAAGGCGCGCCTAGGGGGGTAGGCGCCCCCCTGCCTCGTGGCCTCCTCGATTGTTTCTTGACGCCCACTCCAAGTCTCCTGGATCACGTTCGTTGAAAAAATCACATCCCCGAAGGTTTCATTCCGTTTGATATTCGTTTTCGGCGAAACTCTAAAATAGGCAAAAAAACAACAATTTGGGCTGGGCATCCGGTTAGTTGGTTAGTCCCAAAAATGATATAATTGTATAAAATAAAGCCAATTAACATCCCAAATAGATAATATAATAGCATGGAGCAATCAAAAATTATAGATACGTTGGAGACGTATCACATACCATCTTTCGGGACTGATTGGTCGTTGTGCGCCCATGCTGTCATTCTGCAATTCTGAGGACAAATTGAACATCTTAGCGTAATTTTTTCTGAGTACTTCTGAACTTATATATCATCTACTCTTCTGAACTTATACACACCATCTTTCAGGACTGATAGGTGCACTCTGTGTGCCATGCTGTGGAAATCTGCAATTCTAATGTCCACATTGGCTATGCCGTAATTTTGGTGACTGAATTTTATGGTGAAATGTTAATCGGGCTAGAATTTTTCAAATGGGTTATCCTTTTGGTGGATCTTGAGCTGCTTACTGCTACTTGTGAGGTGAGGTGAATAACATTCTCTAAAAGTTGCTCATGCTATTCTTATCGTTTTATGGCTTTTTAGTTTGCGATGTGTTCTCTGCAGTTCATTTCTGTGAGTCTAGTGATGGCACATCTTTGCAGTTCATTTCTGTGAGTCCAGTGATGGCACATCTTTGAGACCTGAGATTTCTTTGATGAAAATCTTAAGCATAATACCTGAGGGCTACTGATTTGATCTTCTATTGTTCCTGATCCACTGATTTTATTTATAATTGTTTGTTGATTCTCTTCCTTCACTTTTGCTTGGCTATTGTTTGGTTGTATATATCTTGATGTCATGGATGATGATACGCATTGGGCTCCGAGCAGCGAACATCACTGCAGTCTGATGGAGATGTGTTTTCCTAGAAAGCATTGTCTGGCGGCTCAACCTTTCAGCGACCAATAGTGATGGTCGCAAGTTGACATATTTCCTGTAGTGAATGTGATATTGCGAGCATGATGAGTCCAATCTAGATTGAGGTGATCTCATGATGGTCAATGGTGGTAGAGGGAGTAGTGGCAGCCGTGGAGGCTGTGGTGCGCCACCGGGTAGTTCTCAGTTTCGTCGAGGACGAGGCATTACTCAAGGCCATGGAAAAACCACCATGGGGGCATGGTTACACACATAATGATCCAGGTCGCGGTAGGGGTGAGGGTCCTGCGGTGCCAAGATATAATCAGACTCTGAGATAGAGATACAATGCTTTCCCAACAAATAATACTTCAGTAGCGAGGGGTCCAGGAGATATTGTTCACACATAGAACCCATGTATGCAGTTCGATATGGAGATTTCTGATCCAGGAGCGTTAGTTGGTTTGGAACAGCTTGCCCTAAAGGATGGGGAGGGTGCACCGGTGGAAACTAAACCAAATAACAGGGCAGCTAAAAAGCGTTCTTCTCAAGAGGCATTATTTTCGATAGCTACAGTTGATGTGGAGGCATCTAGCTCAGCTACTAGCTCTTCCAATGACCACCTTGTCATGGTGCAGTACAAAAAGTGTTCGGAGGGAGTGCCCCTCTTCCTCTGGTTTATGTCTCACCAAGGAGTAACAAAAAACCAAAGAATGGTGGTGACCATGATGGGAAAGTTGACATGAATATTTCTGAACTTTTGGTGGGCTACCGGATGGAGCGCCGCCGGGATAAATGAGTCTCTTATGCTGGAACTGCTGCGGGTTGAGCAACCCCATGATAGTTTGAGAAGTTCACAAGCTTGCGAACAACTTTTCCCCGGCCGTGCTATGCATAGTTGAAACCCAGTAGAATAAGGCACGAGCCAAAATTTTATCAATTTCTTTTGGTTATAATAAATCATTTTCTATTAGTAGCTCAGGCAGGAATGGAGGCCTAGTAATTTCTTGAATGATGAAATAAATTTGGAGGTTAAAGGTTACTCAAAGTACCATATTGATGTCGTTGTTTCATATTTGGGACCGTCTCCATGGAGATTATGATGCATATGTGGAGAGGCCAAAGTCGTTGATTGTCACAAAACATGGGACACGCATCATTCGCTCATAGGGACCTCAGCTCTCCCGTGGCTAGCCATAGGTGATTTTAACAAAGTCTTGTGTCAGTCAGAGCATGACAGAGTGGGTTTGAAGAGTCAATTTCAAATTGATGGATTTAGAGATGCCTTGGACTTATGCAGTTCAACTGATCTGGGTTATAGTGGGATCCCGTGGACTTCCAAGAAAGAAGTAGCATGTGGCTCCTTAACAGGGGTCCGGTTAGATTGAGTAGTGGCGGACAACTTATGGCGTTCCTTGTTTCCGGTAGCATAGCTTGATCAAGCCTTGACAGCATGTTCTGATCATAGCCCAATTGTACTAAAGTTTTTAGATGAGCTCATGAATAATAAGGGCACTAGACCCTTTAAGGACAACATGATGTGGGAAACTAACCCCCGTCTGAAAACTTGTCTTAATGGGATCTAGAAGAGGAGCCCGGGTGTTGTTTCAGTTTTAGAGGAGCAAGATAAACTTCAGGAGTTGTCATGTGATCTCTCCAGTTGGGATCGCCTTACCTCTGAGAATGTACATAGGGAAATCAAGTGCCTCAAGTACGAGCTGGAGATACTGAGACACCTTTCTTGTCGAGTCGGCCTGTCACACCAGGATGTGAAAATTGTCGAGCGACTAGTGGAACTATACCACTGGGAAGAGCTGCTATGGAAGCAACAATCGCATGTGGAGTGGCTTTGTTGTGGAGATAGAAACATTCATTACTTCCACTTGAGAGATATGATGAGGAGAAGGAAAAATCTCATAAAGTCACTTCAAAATTCCCATGGCAACATGATCAGCAAAATAAATGAGCTCGAGGAGATGGCAACATAATTCTACAAAGATCTATTCGTGACAGAGGGTGTTGCTTATATGCAGGAGGTTTTGGATGTGGTCCCGATTGAAGTGACTGACGCAATGAACATTTCATTAAATATTGCATATACTAATGTGGAGGTTAAAACTGCACTATTCGAAATGTTTCCCATGAAAGCACCAGGCCCATATGGTTACCAGCGCACTTTTTCATAATGATTGGGACATCTGTGGAGATGAAGTAACAATGGCTGTAGTGCGCATTGTGGAATGCACAGAGAGCAATGAGTGCATCAATAATACTTAACTTGTTTTGATCCCAAAGGTAAATAACACCTCTTCGCTAACTCAATCCCGCCCCATCAGCTCGTGCAATGTCCTACACAAAATTGCTTCTAAAGTCATTGCTAACCGGTTGAAAGATATCCTCCCAAATATTATTTTTGCAGAGCAGTCTGCCTACGTCCCTGGGAGGCTTATTACTGATAACATCATAGTAGCTTATGAGTGTCTGCATTTTATGAAACTAAATAAATCTTTGAAACACCGCCACTTATCTTTGAAACTGGACATGATGAAGGCATATGACAGGGTGGAGTGGCATACCTTGAAGCTTTGTGAAGTGTATGAAAGCTCAACAAAAGAAACTAGTGGGTGTGCATCCAACTCGCTTGCTTATGAAGACCTAGGGCATTTTGAGGAAGCCCATCATTGGAATATACAAGCCAAGTTCTATAATGAAAGATTCCCACTAGTATATGAATGTGACAACATAGGAGACTCTCTAACATGAAGATCATGGTGCTACTTTGAAGCACAAGTGTGGTACAAGGATAGTAGCATTGTCCCTTTTATTTTTTTATTTTTTTATTTGGCCTTTCCTTTTTTTATTTGGCCTTTCTCTTTTTTTGGCCTTCCTTTTTTTATTTTGCCTTTATTTTTCTATATTTTTTAATTGGGACAATGCTCTATTGATGATGATCATCACACTTTTATTTTCTTACAACTCAATAATTACAACTCGATACTAGAACAAAGTATGACTCTATATGAATGCCTCCGGTGGTGTACCGGGATATGCAATGAATCAAGAGTGATAAGTATGAAAGAGTTATGAACGGTGGCTTTGCCACAAATACTATGTCAACTACATGATCATGCTAGTAATATGACAATGATGAATGTGTCATGATAAACTAGATGGTGGAAAGTTGCATGGAAATATATCTCAGAATGGCTATGGAAATGCCATAATAGGTAGGTATGGTGGCTGTTTTGAGGAAGGTATATGGTGGGTTTATGGTACCGGGGAAAGTTGCGCGGTACTAGAGAGGCTAGCAATGGGGGAAGGGTGAGAGTGCGTATAATCCATGCACTCAACATTAGTCATAAAGAACTCATATACTTATTGCAAAAATCTATTAGTTATCGAAACAAAGTACTACACGCATGCTCCTAGGGGGATAGATTGGTAGGAAAAGACCATCGCTCGTCCCCGACCGCCACTCATAAGGAATACAATCAATAAATAAATCATGCTTCGACTTCGTCACATAACAGTTCACCATACGTGCATGCTACGGGAATCACAAACTTCAACACAAGTATTTATCAAATTCACAACTACTCAACTAGCATGACTCTAATATCACCATCTCCATATCTCAAAACAATCATCAAGTATCAAACTTCTCTTGGTATTCAACACACTCATAAGAGAATTTTATTATTCTTGAATACCTAGCATATTAGGATTTTAAGCAAATTACCATGCTATTTAAGACTCTCAAAATAATATAAGTGAAGCATGAGAGTTCATCTGTTTCTTCAAAATAAAACTACCACCATGCTCTAAAAGATATAAGTGAAGCACTAGAGCAAACAACAAACTACTTCGAAAGATATAAGTGAAGATCAATGAGTAGTTGAATAATTATGCAGCTATGTGAAGACTCTCTAACATTTAATAATTCCAGATCTTGGTATTCTATTCAAACAGCAAGCAAAGCAAAATAAAATGACATCTAAGATTAGCAAACATCATGTGAAAAAGCAAAACTTAGGACCAATCGATACTAACCGATAGTTGTTGAAGAAGAAAGGTGGGATGCCAACCGGGGCATCCCCAAGCTTAGACGCTTGAGACTTCTTGAAATATTTTTTTGGGGTGCCTTGGGCATCCCCAAGCTTGAGCTTTTGTGTCTCCTTAATTCCTCTCATATCACGGTCTCCCTAAATCTCGAAAGCTTCATCCACACAAAACTCAACAAGGACTCGTGAGATAAGTTAGTATAAACCATTGCCAACACCTTATTATACTATACTGTAGAAAATCACTACAATTATTATTCAACATTTTATACTAAACACATCTGCATATTTAATAGTACTATCCTCAAATAGAATCATTAAAGAAGCAAACATATGCAAACAATGCAAACATAACAGCAATCTGCCTAAACAGGATAGTCTGTAAAGAATGCTGCAACATCCATACTTCCCTAGCTCCAAAAATTATGAAAGAAAATTACCACTGTAGTAAATTTATCAGAGCTTAATATGCAAAAGGTTTCAACATTTTATCACATTCTTAATTTTCTAGGGAATTATTGCAACAGCGGTAAACTTTCTGTTTTCAAACAGCAACATGTATACTTGTAACATAGGCATAGTAAAGACTATTAATGCCACTTTTATTGAAATAAAAGATGCAAAACATTGTTCTAAATAAAAGAAAGCAAATCCTAACAAAATAAATGGACGCTCCAAGCAAAACACATATCATGTGGTGAATAAAAATATAGCTCCAAGTAAAGTTACCGATGAATGAAGACGAAAGAGGGGATGCCTTCCAGGGCATCCCCAAGCTTGAGCTCTTGGTTGTCCTTGAATATTGCCTTGGAGTGCCTTGGGCATCCACAAGCTTAGGCTCTTGCCACTCATTACTCCATAGTCCATCGAATCTTTACCCAAAACTTGAAAACTTCACAACAGAAAACTTAAAGTAGAAAACTCGTGAGCTCCGTTAGTATAAGAAAATAAATCACCACTTCAAGGTACTGTAATGAACTTATTATTTATTTATATTGGTGTTAAACCTACTGTATTCCAACTTCTCTATGGTTTATAAACTATTTTACTAGCCATAGATTCATTAAAATAAGTAAATAACACATCGAAAACAGAATCTGTCAAAAACAGAACAGTCTGTAGTAATCTAGATCAAACGTATACTTCTGGAAGTCATAAAATTCTCAAATAAATTGCTGGACCTGAGTAATTTATCTATTAATCATCTGCAAAAATAATTAACTAAATAGCGCTCTCCAAATAAAAATGGCAGCAATTCTTGTGAGCGCTAAAGTTTCTGTTTTTTACAGCAAGATCAACAAGACTTTCCCCAAGTCTTCCTAAAGGTTCTACTTGGCACAAACACTAATTAAAAGCATAAAACCACATCTAAACAGAGGCTAGATGAATTATTTATTACTAAACAGGAACAAAAAGCAAGGAATGAAAATAAAGTTGTGTTGCCTCCCAACAAGCACTATCGTTTAACGCCCCTAGCTAGGCATGATGATTTCAATGATGCTCACATAAAAGATAAGAATTGAAATATAAAGAGAGCATCATGAAGAATATGACTAGCACATTTAAGTCTAACCCTCTTCCTGTGTATAGGGATTTTGTGAGAAAACAACTTATGGGAACAACAATCAACTAGCATAGGAAGGCAAAACAAGCATAACTTCAAAACTTTAAGCACATAGAGATGAAATTTGATATTATTCCAATTCCTACAAGTATATGTTCCTCCCTCATAATAATTTTCAGTAGCATCATGAATGAATTAAACAATATAACCAGCACCTAAAGCATTCTTTTCATGATCTACAAGCATGCAAATTTTATTACTCTCCACATAAGCAAAATTCTTCTCATGAATAATAGTGGGAGCAAACTCAACAAAATAACTATCATGTGATTGAAAATTAAGATCAAGATGACAAGTTTCATGGTTATCATTATTCTTTAAAGCATACATGTCATCACAATAATCATCATAGATAGGAGGCATGCTTTCATCATAATAAATTTGCTCATCAAAACTTGGGGGACAAAAAATATCATCTTCATCAAACATAGCTTCCCCAAGCTTGTGGCTTTGCATATCATTAGCATCATGGATATTCAAGGAATTCATACTAACAACATTGCAATCATGCTCATCATTCAAATATTTAGTTCCAAACATTTTATAGATTTCTTCTTCTAGCACTTGAGCACAATTATCCTTTCCATCATACTCACGAAAGATAGTAAAAAGGTGAAGTGTATGAGACAAACTCAATTCCATTTTTTATAGTTTTCTTTTATAAACTAAACTAGTGATAAAACAAGAAACTAAAAGACTCGATTTTAAGATCTAAAGATATACCTTCAAGCGCTAGCCTCCCCGGCAACGGCGCCCGAAAAGAGCTTGATGTCTACTACACAACCTTGTTCTTGTAGATGTTGTTGGGCCTCCAAGTGCAGAGGTTTGTAGGACAGTAGAAAATTTCCCTCAAGTGGATGACCTAAGGTTTATCAATCCATAGGAGGCGTAGGATGAAGATGGTCTCTCTCAAGCAACCCTGCAACCAAATAACAAAGAGTCTCTTGTGTCCCCAACACACCCAATACAATGGTAAATTGTATAGGTGCACTAGTTCGGCGAAGAGATGGTGAAACAAGTGGTATATGGGTAGTAGATAAAGGTATTTTTAATCTGAAATAATAAAAACAGCAAGGTAGCAAGTGATAAAAGTAAGCGTAAACGGTATTGCAATGCTAGGAAACAAGGCCTAGGGTTCATACTTTCGCTAGTGTAAGTTCCCTCAACAATACTAACATAATTGGATCACATAACTATCCCTCAACATGCAACAAAGAGTCACTCCAAAGTCACTAATAGCGGAGAACGAACGAAGAGATTATGGTAGGGTACGAAACCACCTCAAAGTTATTCTTTCCAATCAATCCATTGGGCTATTCCTGAAGTGTCACAAACAGCCCTGGAGTTCGTACTAGAATAACACCTTAAGACACAAATCAACCAAAACCCTAATGTCACCTAGATACTCCAATGTCACCTCAAGTATCCGTGGGTATGATTATATGATATGCATCACACAATCTCATATTCATCTATTCAACCAACACATAGAACCTCAAAGAGTGCCCCAAAGTTTCTACCGGAGAATCACGACGAAAACGTGTGCCAACCCCTATGCATAGGTTCCCAATGTCACGAAACCCGCAAGTTGGTCACCAAAACATACATCAAGTGGCACGTGGTATCCCATTGTCACCACAGATATCCACGACAAGACATACATCAAGTGTTCTCAAATCTTTAAAGACTCAATCCGATAAGATTACTTCAAAGGGGAAACTCAATTCATTACAAGAGAGAAGAGGGGGAGGAGAAACATAAGATCCAACTATAATAGCAAAGCTCGCGATACATCAAGATCATGCCAAATCAAGAACACGAGAGAGAGAGAGAGAGAGATCAAACACATAGCTACTGGTACATACCCTCAGCCCCGAGGGAGAACTACTCCCTCCTTGTCATGGAGAGCGCCGGGATGATGAAGATGGCCACCGGAGAGGGATTGCCCCCTCCGGCAGGGTGCCGGAACGGGTCTAGATTTGTTTTTGGTGGCTACGGAGGCTTCTGGTGGCGGAACTCCTGATCTATTGTGTGTTCTGGAAGTTTTTGGTCACGTAGGTATATATGGGTGCAGGAGGTACGTCAGGGCAGCCACGAGGGTCCCACGAGAAAGGGGGGTGTGCCCTAGGGGGGCGCCCCCCACCCTCGTGAGCACCTCGTTCCTTCCTGGACATGGGGTCCAAGTCCATCAGGTGTGTTTCCTTCCAAAAATAACTTCTCCAGTTGATTTCGTTCCGTTTCGACTCCGTCTGATATTCCTTTTCTTCAAAACACTGAAATAGGCATAAAACAGCAAATCTGGGATGGGCCTCCGGTTAATAGGTTAGTCCCAAAAGTAATATAAAATTGGATAATAAAGCCCAATATTGCCCAAAACAGTAGATAATATAGCATGGAGCAATCAAAAATTATAGATACGTTGGAGACGTATCAAGGGGTGGTTCAACAGGACCCCGTGGAGAGGGATGGTTGAACAATAGCCGGTGGAGGAGCAATGGAGGCTGGATGAACAGGAGCCCGTGGATGAACAGTCGCAGGTGGAGGCTGGAGGATGTCGACGGTGGATGAACAATATCCCATGAAGGCAGGAGGAGGTCGACGGTGGAGATGAACAGTAGCCCGTGGAGTCCCGTTTTGCGGTATGCCACACCCCTCCCGATGAATAGGACCCCCGTTTTGACCATAGCGCTCCAACACAAGTCTGTTTCCTCCGTTCTGTGGTACGCCACACCCCACCCGATCAACAGGACCCAATTCGATAGTAGGAGGTCGAAGAGAGAAGTTTGTTTCCTCCGTTTTGCGGTACGCCACACCCCTCCTGGTGAATGGGATCCCGTTTCGACCATAGGTAGTCGAACACAAGGCTGTTTCTTCCGTTCTGCAGTACGCCAGGCCTTGTTTCCATTGGTTGTTCCGTCCAACCCAGTTGGCTCCCGATGAAAAGCATGCATTCGGTTGCCTCCTGATGAACACGATGACGCAGTTTCTCCGTTCCGACCCAGCTGGTTGGCTACCGATGAACAGGACGCCATCGCTGCATCTTCATGTATACGAGCCCTGGCCATACGTACGCGTGAGTAGGCGCTCGAGACCCCGCCCGTAGGTATGTACGTGGCCGTATTTACATTCTTGCACCCTGGCTGTACGTACGTGTCCATGCTACGTGCGTGCCTCTACTACGGTCGCTCGAGCTAGAATCGTTCATATTGACTAAGTTGATAAGTCAGCCTCCCACTATGGTGGGTTGATGTGTACTATGCAACTTTATTCTTGTAGACACGTGTTGGGCCTCAAAGTGCAGAGTTTTGTAGGACAATAGAAATTTTCCCGCAAGTGGATGATCTATGGTTTATCAATCCATGGGAGTCGTAGGATGAAGATAGTCTCTCTCAAATGACCGTGCAACCAAATACAGGAATCTCTTGTCTCCCCAACACACCCAATACAATGGCAAATTGTATAGGTGAACTAGTTCGGCGAAGAGATGGTGATAAAAGTGTAATATGGATGGTAGAAATTTATTATTATTATCTGAATAAATAAAACAGAAAGGTAGCAAATAGTAAATGGGCACAAAAACGGTATTGCAATGCTTGAAGATGAGGCCTAGGGTCTGTACTTTCGCTAGTGCAATCTCTCAACGATGCTAATATAATTGGATCATATAACCATCCCTCAAAGTGCGATGAAGAATTACTCCAAAGTTCCTATCTAGCGGAGAACATAGGAATAATTCATTTGTAGGGTACGAAACCACGTCAAAACTATTCTTTCCGTTTGATCTATTCAAGAGTTTGTACTAAAATAACATAAAACTATTCTTTCCGTTCGATCTATCCTAGGGTTCGTACTAAAATAACACCAAAGCAAATTCATATTCATAATACTCAATTCAACACAAAGAACTTCAAAGAGTGCCCCAAGATTTCTACCGGATAAACAAACACAACAACGTGCATCAAGCCCTATGCATAGATTACCCCAATGTCACCTCGGGAATCCATGAGTTGAGTGCCAAAACATATATCAAGTGAATCAATACGATACCCCATTGTCACCAAAAGTATTCTATTGCAAGGCATATATCAAGTGTTCTCAAATCCATAAAAGTATTCAAGCCGATAACAATGAAATCTCAAAAGGAATACACTCAATTCATCACAACAAGATAGAGAAGGGAAAACACCATATGATCCGACTATATTAACAAAGCCCGCGATACATCAAGATCATGACATCTCAAGAACACGAGAGAGAGAGAGATTAAACACATAGCTATTGTTACAAACCCTCAGCCCCGAGGGTGTACTACTCCCTCCTCATCGTGGTGGTCGCCAGGATGATTAAGATGGCCACCGGAGATGATTCCCCCCTCCGGCAGGGTGCCGGAACGGGGTCTAGATTGGTTTTCGGTGGCTAGAGAGGCCTGCGGCGATGGAACTTCTAATCTAGATTAACCTCGAGGGTTTTTGGAATATTTGTGAATTTATAGGGTAAAGAGGGGGTTCAGGAGGCCACCGAGGTGGGCACAACCCACCAGGGGGCGCCTGGGCCCCCAGGCGCTCCCTGGTGGGTTGTGCCCCCCTCGGGGCACCCCTCAAGTGCTGCTCTAGCCCATCTTGGGTGTTCTGGTCCATAAAAAATCTCCAAAAAGTTTCGCGGTGTTTGGACTCCATTTGATATTGATTTCCTGCGATGTAAAAAACAAGCAAAAAACAACAACTGGCACTGGGCACTCGGTCAATAGGTTAGTCCCAAAAAATGATATAAAGTTGCTATAAAATGATTGTAAAACATCCAAGAATGATAAAATAACAGCTTTAATACTTTATAAATTGTAGATACGTTGGAGACGTATCAGCATCCCCAACCTTAATTCCTACTCGTCCTCGAGTAGGGAAATGATAAAAGAAATAATTTATGAAGTGTGAATGCTAGCAAAGTGCATAAGTTTGATCAATGATAACTTCAATCACTTTTCCTAGCATCATAATAGTAATTCTTTCTCATAAAATTTCTCATGTTATGGTAGCAACCAATTCACATGTTAAGGTTCAAACAATGAATCCTCTTGAAACTCAACAACCTATGTTCTCAGTCACCAAGCAATTGCAATTCAACTTATTCAACAGAGTTTAAGTAAGAGCTCCACATGATCAACCATCATATAGTCTTCTATGATTGCTAACACTCACCGCATACACATGAGCAAAATGTTTCAACCGGACACATAGAAAGATAGGGGCTTATAATTTTGCCGCCCAACGTATTCACCACAAGGGTGATGTCAACAATAATAACTCATGCTACCCATATCCAACTGGATATATGTGCCTAGATCTTTCCTCACCACATGATGCTTGCCAAAAGAGAAAAATAAGAAGGAATAGAGAGAAAACCTTTGACTCTTTGCATAAAAGTAAATACATAAAATTAAAAGATAGGCCCCTTGGAGAGGGAAGCAGAGGTTGCCATGCGCTTATTTGTTTGTATGCTCAACCCCTTAGTCTAAAATAACGTCACGTTGCATTGCCCTTGTGATAGCGACCTTTATTATGCAGTTTGTGGCTTTTATTCTTCACCATTGATAGCCCACAAGTATAGGGGATCAATTGTATCCTCTTTCGATAAGTAAGAGTGTCGAACCCAACGAGGAGCTAAATGTAGAACAAATATTCCCTCAAGTTCTATCGACCTCCGATACAACTCTACGCACGCTTAACGTTCGCTTTACCTAGAACAAGTATGAAACTAGAAGTACTTTGTACGTGTTGTTGGGTAGGTTTGCAAGATAATAAAGAGCGTGTAAATAAAAAGTAGGGGCTGTTTAGATAAAGACACAACTAAGTTAGTTTTAGTAAAGAGCTTGTTGTCACACAAGAAAGTTATTTGTCCCTAGGCAATCGATAACTAGACCGGTAATCATTATTGCAATTTTATTTGAGGGAGAGGCATATGCTAACACACTTTCTCTTCTTTGATCATATGCACTTATGATTGGAACTCTAGTAAGCATCCGCAACTACTAAAGATCATTAAGGTAAAACCCAACAATAGCATTAAAGTATCAAGTCCTCTTTATTCCCATACGCAAACAACCTACTTACTTGGGTCTGTGCTTCTGTCACTCACGCCACCCACCATAAGCAAATCATGAACATATTGCAAACCCTACAGCGGGGATCCCTCACGCTGGCATGATGTGGAGAGCACCTTAGGACAGCACTAATAATACAACATGCAACTCAAACCAATCACGATCATCAATTAACCCATAGGACAAAACAGATCTACTCAAACATCATAGGATAGCCATACATCATTGGGAAATAATATATAGCGTTGGGCACCATGTTTAAGTAGATATTACAGCAGGTAAAAGAGGGGTTACACCGTTGCATAGAGGGGGAGAGAGTTGGTGATGGTGGCGGTGAAGTTGTTGGTGTAGATTGCGGTGACGATGATGGCCCCGGCGATGTTCTGGCGCCACCGGGAGAGAGGGGGAGAGAGCCCGCCTTCTTCTTCTTATTCCTTGACCTTCTCCCAAGATGGGAAAAGGGTTTCCCCTTTGGTCCTTGGTCTCCATGGCATGGGATGGGCGAGAACCCCTCCGAGATTGGATCTGTCTCTTTGTCTCTCTCTATTTCTGCGTTCCCTGATACTACCCTTTCACCGTTTCATAAATTCACGGAGATCCGTAACTCCGATTGGGATGAAATTTTAACACGATCTCTATCCGGGTATTGGATTTTTTGCGGCGAAAGAAGGGCACGAAACGCCTTACGGTATGGCCACGAGGGCCCAGGGCGCGACTGACCCCCTGGGGCGCCCCATGCCTCGTGGCCCCCTCGGGCATCGTCTCTCGTTGATTCTTCTTCCCAAAAATCACATATATTTCAAAAAAATATCCGTCGGTTTTTATCCCGTTTGGACTCCGTTTGATATGGATTTTCTGCGAAACAAAAAACATGCAACAAACAGGAATTGGCACTGGCCACTAGATCAATATGTTAGTCCCAAAAATAGTATAAAAAGTTGCCAAAATATATAAAAGTTGTATAATATTGGCATGGAACAATCAAAAATTATAGATACGAAGGAGACATATTAGCATCCCCAAGCTTAATTCCTGCTCATCCTCGAGTAGGTAAATGATAAAAAAGATATTTTTTGATGTGGAATGCTACCTAGCATAATCTTGATCATGCAATCTAATCATGGCATGAATATTAAGACACGAGTGATTCAAAGCAATAGTGTATCATTTGACATTAAGACCATAATACTTCAAGCATACTAATAAAGCAATCATGTCTTTTCAAAATAACATGGCCAAAGAAAGTTATCCCTACAAAATCATATGGTCTGGCTATGCTCCATCTTCACCACACAAAATATTCAAATCATGCACAACCCCGATGACAAGCCAAGAAATTGTTTCATACTTTTGATGTTCTCAAACCTTTCAACTTTCACGCAATACATTAGCGTGAGCCATGGACATAGCACTATAGGTGGAATAGAATATGATGATGGAGGTTGTGAGGAGAAGACAAAAAGGGAGAAAGTCTCGCATCGACGCGGCTAATCAATGGGCTATGGAGATGCCCAACAATTGAGGTCAATGCGAGGAGGACGGATTGCCATGCAACGGATGCACTAAGAGCTATAAGTGTATGAAAGCTCAAACTGGAAACTAAGTGGGTGTGCATCCAACTTGCTTGCTCATGAAGACCTCGGGCATTTGAGGAAGCCCAGCATCGGAATATACAAGCCAAGTTCTATAATGAAAATTCCCACTAGTATATAAAAGTGATAACTCTCTATATGAAGAACATGGTGCTACTTTGAAGCACAAGTGTGGTAAAAGGATAGTAACATTGCCCTTTTTTGGCGGGCTTCTTTGGCCCCCTTTTTTATTTAGGCTTCTTTGGCCTCTTTTTTTCCTTTTTTCTTCATGGGGCAATGCTCTAATAATGATGATAATCACACTTTTATTTACTTACAACTCAATATTACAACTCGATACTAGAACAAAGATATGACTCTATATGAATGACTCCGGCGGTGTACCGGGATGTGCAATGATCTAGCATAGCAATGACATCAAAAACGGACAAGCCATGAAAACATAATGCTAGCTTTCTTACGATCATGCAAAGCAATATGACAATAAATGCTCAAGTCATGTATATGATGATGATGGAAGTTGCATGGCAATATATCTCGGAATGGTTATGGAAACGACATAATAGGTAGGTATGGTGGCTATTTTGAGGAAGATATAAGGAGGCTTATGTGTGACAGAGCATATCATATCACGTGGTTTGGATGCATCGGTGAAGTTTGCACCAACTCTTGAGGTGAGAAAGGGCAATGCATGGTACCGAAGAGGCTAGCAATGATGGAAGGGTGAGAGTCTGTATAATCCATGTACTCAACATTAGTCATAAATAACTCACATACTTATTGCAAAAATCTATTGGTCATCGAAACAAAGTACTACGCGCATGCTCCTAGGGGGATAGATTGGTAGGAAAATAACATCGCTCGTCCCCGACCGCCACTCATAAGGAAGACAATCAATAAATACCTCATGCCCCAACTTCGTTACATAACGGTTCACCATACGTGCATGCTACGGGAATCACAAACTTCAACACAAGTATTTCTACAATCCACAACTACCCACTAGCATGACTCTAATATCACCATCTTTATATCGCAAAACTATTGAAAGGAATCAAACACATCATATTCAGTGATCTACAAGTTTCATGTAGGATTTTATGACTAACCAGGTGAATGACCAATTCCTGTCAACACTCTAAATATATATAAGTGAAGCAAGAGAGTTTAATTCTTTCTACAAAATATATTCCCATGCTCTAACAAATATAATTTAAGCAAAAGAGTATTCTACAAATTGTGGTTTTCTATGTGAAGATAAACAACCAATCCAAACTTCAAATGATATAAGTGAAGCACATGAAGCATTCTATAAAGCCATACTCAAAAAATATAAGTGAAGTTTAATGAGCATTCTATAAATCAACCAAGGACTATCTCATACCAGAATGGTGCATAAAATAAAATTTAAAACTAAATGCAAAAGACGCTCCAAGATTTGCACATATCGCATGAACAAAACGAATCCGGAAACGTACCGATATTTGCTGAAGAAAGATGGGATGCCTTCCGGGGCATCCCCAAGCTTAGACGCTTAGGTCTCACTGAATATTTACTTGGGGTTCCTTGGGCATCCCCAAGCTTGAGCTCTTGCCTCTCCTACTTCTCCTCACATCGAGACCTCTTCGATCTTCGAACACTTCATCCACACAAAACTCAACAGAAAACTCGGTAAGATCCGTTAGTATAATAAAGCAAATCACTACTCTAAGTACTGCTGCAAACCAATTCATATTTTGTTTTTGCATTTTAGCTACTGTAATATAACTTTTCCATGGCTTATCCACTGATAGAAATCGATAGTTTCATGAAAACAAGCAAACTATGCATCAAAAATTGAATCTGTCTTAAACAGGACAGTCTGTAGTAATCTGAACATTCACCATACCTCTGGTACTCCAAAAATTCTGCCAAAATTAGGAAAAAAATAAAACATTTGTATAGAAATACAATACAAAACGTTTCAGACCTGTTTGATGTTCCAGTTAAAAATGTAAAATCGCACACTACAGCCAAAGTTTCTGTCTTGCACCGCACAAACCAACAAGTAAAGTAAACATCCTAAAGGCAAACCTTGGCGCATTATTTTTATTTTTAAACTTTATAAAATCACACAACAGAAATAAATGACACTCTAAAACTTATGGGTTGTCTCCCTGGCTGCGCTTTCTTTAAAGCCATTAAGCTAGGCATAAGGTGCTCAAGTAATGGATCCACCCGTATCCAAAGGTATATCAAAGCCAATTTTAATTAACAATGATTTGTGATTTAGTACTAAGAACAAAGCAACATATATCATGTAATGACGGAGTCTAACTCTCTTCCTATGCATCGGCATGTCATAATAGAACAATTCATGCACACATAGTAAAGGCCAATGCATAGTATAAACATTTTCTTGCAATTTTATCGTGTTGGAAACATAGAGAGGCGGAGATTGATAACCCATAAGTATAGGGGATCGCAATAGTTTTCGATAAGTACGAGTGTCGAACACAACGAGGAGATAAAGGCAGAACAAATACTGCCTCAAGTTCTATCGACCACCGATACAACTCTACGCATGCTTGACGTTCTCTTTACCTAGAACAAGTATGAAACTAGAAGTACTTTGTAGGTTTGTTGGATAGGTTTGCAAGATAATAAAGATTATGTAAATAAAAGCTAGGGGTTGTTGTAAGTAAAGAAGCAATAAAGTAAATATAGCGAGTGTGGAAAAGTGGTGGTAGGAGTTGCGAAATTGTCCCTAAGCAATTGACTACTTTACTAGACCGATAGCAAGTATTATGTGGGAGAGGCCACTGCTAGCATGTCATCCCTGACTTGGAATTCTATGCACTTATGATTGGAACTATTAGCAAGCATTCACAACTACTAACGTTCATTAAGGTAAAACCCAACCATAGCATTAAGATATATTGGTCCCCCTTCAATCCCGTATGCATCAATTTCTATGCTAGGTTGAAGTTTCTATCACTCTTGCCCTCCAATACATATCCTATCAACATACGACTAACCCTACGGTGTGATCCACGCGTGCACTCATATGATGGGCACCTAAGGACAACAACATTACCACAAGCAAATTAAATCAATCATAGCAATTCATCAACCACCGGTAGGACAACGAAAATCTACTCAGACATCATAGGATGGCAACACATCATTGGATAATAATATGAAGCATAAAGCACCATGTTCAAGTAGATGGTACAGCGGGTTGCAGGAGAGTGGACCGCTGTAGATAGAGGGGGAAGGTGATGGAGATGTTGGTGAAGATGGTGGAGGTGTTGGTGTAGATCGCGATGATGATGATGGCCCCCGGTGGCACTCCGGTGCCACCGGAAGCGAGGGGGAGAGAGCCCCCCTTCTTCTTCTTCTTCCTTGACGTCCTCCCTAGATGGGAGAAGGGTTTCCCCTCTGGTCCATGGCCTCCATGGCACGGGAGGGGGGTGAGCCCCTCCGAGATTGGATCTGTCTCTCTGTCTCTCTCTGTTTCTGCGTTCCCAGATTCTTCCTTTCACCGTTTCTTATAATCCCAGAGATCCGTAACTCCGATTGGGCTGAAATTTTAACACGATCTCTATCTGGATATTAGCTTTCTTGCGGCGAAAGAAGGGCATCAACCGCCTTACGGGTGGCCCACGAGGGTCAGGGGCGCGCCCAGGGGGTAGGCGCGCCCCCTGCCTCGTGGCCACCTCAGGCACCGTCTCGCGTGGATTTTTCTTCCCAAAAATCATATATATTCCAAAAAAATCTCCGTCAGTTTTTATCCCGTTTGGACTCCATTTGATATGGATATTCTGTGAAACAAAAAACATGCAACAAACAGGAACTGACACTGGGCACTGGATCAATATGTTAGTCCCAAAAATAGTATAAAAAGTTGTCAAAAGTATATGAAAGTTGAAGAATATTGGCATGGAACAATCAAAAATTATAGATACGATGGAGATTTATTAGCATCACCAAGCTTAATTCCTGCTCGTCCTCGAGTAGGTAAATGATAAAAAAAGATAATTTTTGATGTGGAATGCTACCTAGCATAATCTTGATCTTGTAATCTAATCATGGCATGAATATTAAGATACGAGTGATTCAAAGCAATAGTCTATCATTTGACATAAAAACAATAATACATCAAGCCTACTAATAAAGCAATCATGTCTTTTCAAAATAACATGGCCAAAGAAAGTTATCCCTACAAAATCATATAGTCTGTCTATGCTCCATCATCACCACACAAAATATTCACATCATGCACAACCCCGATGACAAGCCAAGAAATTGTTTCATACTTTTGACGTTCTCAAACCTTTTCAACTTTCACGCAATACATGAGAGTGAGCCATGGACATAGCACTATAGGTGGAATAGAATATGATGGTGGAGAAGACAAAAAGGAGAAGATAGTCTCACATCAACTAGGCGTATCAATGGGCTATGGAGATGCCCATCAATAGATATCAATGTGAGTGAGTAGAGATTGCCATGCAACGGATGCACCAGAGCTATAAGTGTATGAAAGATCCAACTGAAACTAAGTGGGTGTGGATCCAACTTGCTTGCTCATGAAGACCTCGGGTATTTGAGGAAGCCCATCATCGGAATATACAAGCCAAGTTCTATAATGAAAATTCCCACTAGTATATGAAAGTGATAACTCAAGAGACTCTCTATATGAATTACATGGTGCTACTTTGAAGCACAAGTGTGGAAAAAGGATAGTAGCACTGCCCCTTCTCTCTTTTTCTCTCATTTTTTTCCTTTTCTGTTTTTATTTTTTTGGTGGGCTTCTTCGGCCTCTTTTTTTATTTGGGCTTCTTTGGCCTCTTTTAATTTTTTTGTAAAGTCTAGAGTATCATTCCGACTTATGGGGGAATCATAGTCTCCATCATCCTTTTCTCACAGGGGCAATGCTCTAATAATGATGATCATCACACTTTTATTTACTTACAACTCAATGTCTAGCACAAAGTATGACTCTATATGGATGCCTCTAGCGGTGTACCGGGATGTGCAATGATCTAGCGTAGCAATGACATCAAAAAATGGACAAGCCATGAAAACATCATGCTAGATATCTTACGATCATGCAAAGCAATATGACAATGAATGCTCAAGTCATGTATATGATGATGATGGAAGTTGCATGGAAATATATCTCGGAATGGCTATGGAAATGCCATGATAGGTAGGTATGGTGGCTGTTTTGAGGAAGATATATGGTGGGTTTAAGGTACCGGCGAAAGTTGCGCGATAATAGAGAGGCTAGCAATGGTGGAAGGGTGAGAGTGCGTATAATCCATGGACTCGACAATAGTCATAAAGAACTCACATACTTATTGCAAAAATCTATTAGTCATCGAAACAAAGTACTACGCGCATGCTCCTAGGGGGGATAGATTGGTAGGAAAAATACGTCAGCAGATTTGATTTGTGTTAATATTATTCTCTCTATGGCAATATGTGGAAACTTATTTTGCAGAGCCGGACACTACTCTTGGTGTTTACAATCTTCTATGAAGGACTTGGAGGAGGAAACCGCCTTGCAATGCCGAAGACAATCTGCGCGTCGGACTCGTCGTCATTGAAGCCTGGTTCAGGGGCTACTGAGGGAGTCCTGGATTAGGGGGTGTTCGGGTAGCCAGACTATACCTTCAGCCGGACTCCAGGACTATGCAGATACAAGATTGAAGACTTCGTCCCGTGTCCGGATGGGACTTTCCTTGGCATGGAAGGCAAGGTTGGCGATGCGGATATTCAAGATCTCCTACCATTGTAACCGAGTCTGTGTAACCCTAACCCTATCCGGTGTCTATATAAACCGGAGGGTTGTAGTCTGTAGGACATGAACTCCATATATAGCAATCATACCATAGGCTAGCTTCTAGGGTTTAGCCTCCTTGATCTTGTGGTAGATCTACTCTTGTACTACCCATATCATCAATATTAATCAAGCAGGAGTAGGGTATTACCTCCATCGAGAGGGCCCGAACCTGGGGGTAAACATCGTGTCCCTTGTCTCCTGTTACCATCTGGCCTTGACGCACAGTTCGGGACCCCCTACCCGAGATCCGCCGGTTTTGACACCGACAACTAGCCTTTTGACAGGCTTTGAGGTGAGTAAAGAATGTGTAAATAATAGTACCCCATAGACAGTAGCCCCTGATGCTCTGTTTGGCGTTCGGGAAGAAAAGCCGAATAGAGGATCAAATAGAATTCGCAGGAGTCTAACAAAAGTGAGTCAATATGCATATGCACGCTTCCCTGCTTGCGTCCGCCGCACTGACTGCGGAAGTGGACACGCTAAAGCAGAACCTCGAGCGGTCCGAGCAAGATCTCGAGCGTGCCAAGAAGCAGCTCGAGGACAATGAAGGTAAGAAATACCTTGTTTTTAAATATATATGAAAAGGTGCAATTGCAAAGAATGACAGGATTATCGTGGTTATTTTAGGGGCCACGTCTGAAGTGGCGACCCTTAAGCAGGCGCTGGTCGAGGCCGAGAAGAGGGCGGCCTCGGAGCACACCGAGCGGGAGAAGTATGAGGCCAAGGTTGGCAAGGTGCGGCAAGAGCTCCGGGCTCTCATGGAAAAACATGAGAGTTTGGAGCTTGACTCAAAGACGCAAGCGTCCGAGCTCGCGGTGGCCATTGAAAATGCCAAGTCTGCCAAGGCCGAATCCCAGAAGACCCTCCAGGAGTTGGATGAGGTGAAGAAGATAGTGGCTGGTAAGGCATTCTTTATGCAAAGTAAACACATAAACGTGAGTTACTTGTTACTTACCCGAATCCGGAGCTCTCCAGGAGCGTTCGCAGATCTTCCCCGGAGTGTGTCCGATGCCGCCGCATTCTATCGAGCCGAGGAGGGCAGCTCGACAGAGAAGGTGTTCTGGTCTCAGTATGCTGAGGCCAGACACCCCGTGCCCCTGAGCGACCAGCTGAAGCAATTGGTCGAGCTCCACAAGGCGGCCGAACAGGCCATGAAGGGCCTCATTGTTCGGCTGTGGCCTGGAGGGGCTCTGCCTGGGAGCTATTTCGGGCTGGTGTGGCGGTTGGTGGAGGCCTGTCCAAGGCTCGAAGTCATCAAGCACTCCTTGAAGGTGCCCGTAGGGCCCTAGCCCGTGCTAAGGTGCACTGGGGCAAGCTGGATGCTGAGAAGCTGGTGAAGGACGGGCCACCGCCGGGGAAAGAGCATCGCAAGCCCGAGAATTACTATAAGGACGTTCTGAAGGGTGCCTGCCTTGTGGCGGATGAATGTTCTAGGGATGTAAGTTTTGAGTGAAATTTGCTCGTTTTGTCCTGTGCGCTGAAAACTTGTTTATATGCGCTAAGCAATGTTGTTGGAATTTAAAATATTACCTTCTGTGCGGCTGTTTATCAATTCTGAGAGATGGCGAGTCGTCGGCTTCTGCCCCCGTGCCGCTAGTGCTGGGGTGTTCGAGGATAAACCTGAGCGGTCTTTATCCCATGTTTGGGTCCTTCGAGGGAGGCGCTCAGCCCAACGAACAAGGCAATCGGACTATAATGCATGAACACTCTCACTTAGCCATAGAATTCTATAATTTTAAATTTCGGCGAAGCCCCTGGTATTCGGAAGACCGAATTCGGGGCGCTATCCACGCCTTGGCCGGACAGAGTCGGCTCCTTGCCCTAAGCGGCATAAGTCTTTAGGGACTCGAAAAAACCTCTTGAACAGCGACCAGCTCTTGCTTCATCACGACAGTCAGTTTTAGCTTTCTCCACTGAGGTGCTCGACCCAGCTCAACTGGGGCACAATCGCAGTGGTTCTCCTAGTGCTACGTTAGCCGATATAGCGGAACGTAAGGCACCAAAACATAGGAGCCGAGCAAACCCAACTATTGACCCAAGACATGATTCGGAGCCGATGCATACAATGCTGTAAGTTCGGGGTGCCGCACTTGTTAAAGTGTTCGAACTTCTTACACCATATTGAGGGGTACTAAAGCCCCTGGCATATTTTGGCCGTACCAACGTGTACGGGTGCAACATGTCTTTAAGGAACATATATAAAGAAAAAAAAGGGTAATGCAAAAATAGATGAAAGCTATGCATTGTTTATTAAAAAGGGGTAAAATCAAGGTAGAACGATACAAGTAATGCGATAAGTGGAAGGTTGGACTAGTTAACATGTCCGTTCCAGGGGCAAGCTGCGGAATAGTATGCGGAACGGGTATACTGCTCGTGATAGAGACCACCTGGGAGTTCCGTAATGCGGCGTGGCTTGTCTGCTTCCCTGGTTCTTGCATCGTTTGTGCGGCAATTGAACTGCCGAACAGGCCTTCCGAAGGATGGAGTCCTGAAAGTAGGAGAAAATTAAAAAATCAGCAGCCCATGGTACGGTTTAAGTCGTGTTTTTGGCATGCCTTGATGGTGCCCCTCCCCCTATGCCCATGGTATCTCTAGAGCGTAGTTATGTACGCGAAGTACTGGCGTCACCTTTTTGCGAGGGTTGGGGTTGGGGCCGCATTGCTACGCCTGCTCGGATCGTGCCAGGCGGTCTTGTTGTAGGTTACTCCGAGCGCGCTTGACGGTGTCCAGTCGTTTAGTGGCCGGACTGGAGAACTTCCTGGAGAGGCTGCTTTGTACTTCCGCTGCAAGGGCCGCCGTGTGCTCCTCCGTTCGGAGGGAGCGTTCAGTATTTCCATTGACCGTAATTACTCCTCGAGGGCCTGGCATCTTGAGCTTAAGGTATGCGTAATGTGGTACCGCATTGAACTTAGCGAATGCGATTCGCCCGAGCAGTGCGTGATAACCACTGCGAAACGGGACTATGTCAAAGATTAACTCCTCACTTCAGAAATTATCCGGGGATCCGAAGACCACTTCAAGTGTGACTGAGCCTGTACAGTTGGCCTCTACACCTGGTATTACACCTTTAAAGGTCCTTTTGGTGGGCTTAATCCTCGAGGGATCTATGCCCATTTTCCGCACTGTATCCTGGTAAAGCAGGTTCAGGCTGCTGCCGCCATCCATAAGGACTCTAGTGAGATGAAATCCGTCAATAATTGGGTCCAGAACCAATGCGGCGAATCCGCCATGACGGATGCTAGTGGGATGGTCCCTTCGATCAAAGGTGATCGGGCAGGAGGACCATGGGTTGAACTTTGGGGCGACTGGCTCTACCGCGTATAGGTCCCTTAATGCGCGCTTCCGCTCCCTTTTGGGGACGTGGGCTGCGTATATCATGTTCACCGTCCGCACTTGTGGGGGAAAACCCATCTGTCCACTGTTGTTCGGCGGCCGAGGCTCCTCGTCGTCATCGCTATGCAGCCCCTTGTCTTCATTTTCGGCGTTTAACTTGCCTGCCTGCTTGAACACCCAACAATCCCTGTTGGTGTGATTGGCCGGCTTTTCAGGGGTGCCATGTATCTGGCACGAGCGGTCGAGTATTCGGTCCAAACTGGACGGGCCCCTAGGATTCCTTTTGAATGGCTTTTTCCGCTGACCGGATTTGGAGCCTCTGAATCCGGCATTAACTGCCCTATCCTCAGCATTGTCGCCGTTAATGTGGCGCTTCTGCTTGTTGCGACGCGACCTGCCAGTACTGTCCCTGGTGTCCGAATTACCAGGGTTCTTGGTCATATTGTTGCTACGAGCAAGCCAGCTGTCTTCTCCCGCGCAAAAGCGGGTCACGAGTGTCGTGAGTGCTGCCATAGATTTTGGCTTTTCCTGTCCAAGGTGCCGGGCCAGCCACTCGTCACGGATATTGTGCTTGAAGGCTGCTAGGGCCTTAGCATCCGGACAGTCGATTATTTGATTTTTCTTTGTTAGGAACCGTGTCCAGAATTGCCTGGCCGATTCCTCTGGCTGCTGAATTACGTGACTTAGGTCATCGGCGTCTGGCGGTCGCACATAAGTGCCCTGGAAATTGTCGAGGAATGCGGCTTCCAGGTCCTCCCAACAACTGATTGATCCTATTGGCAAGCTGTTAAGCCAATGCCGAGCTGGTCCTTTGAGCTTGAGTGGGAGGTATTTGATGGCGTGGAAATCATCGCCGCGGGCCATGTGGATATGAAGGAGATTATCCTCGATCCATACCGCAGGATCTGTTGTGCCATCGTATGATTCGATGTTTACGGGTTTGAAACCCTCGTGGATTTGATGATCCATTATTTCGTCTGTAAAGCAGAGTGGGTGTGCGGCGCCTCTGTACTGGGCTATATCATGACGTAGCTCCAATGAGCCTTGTCTACTGTGTTCGGCCCCACCAAACTTGTGGCCGGCGTGACGGTTATCGTCTCGAGCCGTGGGGCGCCCACGCGATCCGTAGATCGATCTTGTTTGCCTTGCCTTGTCCTCCAACATGTCTCGTAAGTCCGGCGCATATTCCCGTGCCTTGGTACGGGGTGCGGCTTGAGTGGGGGGGCGAGAGGCCTCTCTGTCGCAACCACGAGGTGGCCGGTCGGCTGCATCAAGTGCTTCCTCCTCTAATCGGGGTAGCAACCTGCGCTTTGGGTAGCTCTTGGAGGGGCGTTCGACTTTATGCTCTTCGGCCACGAGGACTTCAGTCCATCTGTCGACTAGCAAATCTTGATCAGCTCTAAGTTGTTGCTGTTTTTTCTTGAGGCTTCTTGTCGTGGCCATAAGCCTGCGTTGAAAACGCTCTTGCTCGACGGGATCCTCTGGCACGACGAATTCGTCGTCGTCGAGGCTTGCCTCGTCTTCGGAGGGAGGCATATAATTATCGTCCTCGACCTCTCTGTCTGCCGCTCTCTCATGAGGGCTGGTTTCTCCATCCTCCTATGCTAAATCTTGCTGGGGGGGTTTTCTTCGGCGCTTTCCGGAGTATTATTATCTCCCGTGCTGGAATCACCGTGTTTGTTTTGGTGGGATTTTGAGCAGCGCCGCTGGCGCCGACGCTTAGGCTGTTTCTTGGAGGGGTCATCCTCCGCTGTTCCATCGCCATCTCCCTCTTTTTGGGTGTCCACCATGTATATGTCATATGACGAGGTGGCTTTCTAGGGCCTAGTAGGCGCTGGTTCTTCGTCATCTCCTTCATCGGCGTCCATACCGTCGATGTCTTCGAAGTCGAAGTCGAGCATGTCGGTTAAGTCGTCGACAGTGGCTACAAAGTGGGTGGTGGGTGGGCTTTGAATTTCTTCATCGTCCGTACCCCAACCTTGCTTACCGTAGTCCGGCCAGGGCCCTCCTGATAAAGAGAGAGACTTCAGTAACTTCAGGATATCGCCGAAAGGCGAGTGCTAAAAGATGTCCGCGGCAGTGAACTCCATGATCGGCGCCCAATCGGATTCGATCGGAAGGGGTGCGGAGGGTTCGGAGTCCGGAGAGGAGTCCGGCTCCATGGAGTCACGAGTCTCGTAGAGTACGGGGCTGGTGTTTGGCTCAATCGCCACTGGGGTCGCATCCCCCAAGGTGGCGTCCAACCGCCCATCCTCGATCGGTGCAGTTGGCTCTGAATTAAGGGTCGGAGCGATGCGGGTGCGGCCTCCAGGGCACTGTTTGGCGGCAGAGCTAGATCATGCTCGTCGTGATAGTGCGGCGTGCTCGACAGTGGCTCGAATCCGTCCAAGATCAAGTCCCCGTGGATGTCAGCCGTGTAGTTTAAACTTCCAAATCTGACCTGACGGCCAGGGGCATAGCTTTCGATCTGCTCCAGACGGCCAAGAGAATTGGCCCGCAGTGCGAACCGCCAAAGACGAAGATCTGTCCGGGGAGGAAGGTCTCACCCTGGACTGCATCGCTATCGATGATCGTAGGAGCCATCGAGCCTGATGGCGACGACACAGAGGAACTCTCAATGAAAGCACCAATGTTGGTGTCAAAACCGACGGTCTCGGGTAGGGGTTCCCGAACTGTGCGTCTAGGCCGGATGGTAACAGGAGACAAGGGACATGAAGTTTTACCCAGTTTTGGGCCCTCTCGATGGAGGTAAAACCCTACGTCCTGCTTGATTAATATTGATGATATGGATAGTACAAGAGTAGATCTACCACGAGATCGAGGAGGCTAAACCCTAGAAGCTAGCCTATGGTATGATTGTTGATGTGTACGTTGTCCTACGGACTAAAACCCTCCGGTTTATATAGACACCGGAGAGGGTTAGGGTTACACAAAGTTGGTTACAATGGTAGGAGATCTTCATATCCGTATTGCCAAGCTTGCCTTCCACGCCAAGGAAAGTCCCTTCCGGACACCGGAGTCTTCAATCTTGTATCTTCATAGTCCAGGAGTCCGGCTATACGAACACCCCCTAATCCAGGACTCCCTCACTTGCCCCTAGAGAGGTGCTTTGCGTCAGCATCGGCTTCCGAACCCGAACCATCTGACAGGGATATCTTCCCTCTCTTGGGTGCCTCCACCTCCAAGTCTTCGGAGGCAGTCCTTTTCTTTCCGTGGGGAGAAGGGATATCACCTTCTTCTTCCCCTTCGGCTTCATCTTTAGAAGAGGGAGCTTCAGTCTCCCCGGATGTAGCGTCCAGTATACCTTTAGAGCGGAGGCCACCTTCAGCCCTTTTGCTCTTCTTCTTGTCCTCCTTCACTGGCATTTGATACGGCGCCGGGGCCAGCATCCTCATTAACACAGGATCAGCTGACTCTTCGGAAACTGGAGCTGAACACCTAATTCGTTCCACCTTCTTAATCCAGCCCTGGTCAAAGATAGGTTTCACAGTACATCGCTATGGGATAATCAACCGAGTTGCATTCAGAAGTTGGGTGCTTACCGAGGTATCCAGATGGTTGCAGTCGAGGCCGATGTCCTCGGATGTGTCCGGCCATGTCTTTCAAGTCTTGAAGAATAGTTTCCACATCCCTCTATGTGTTGTGCCGAAGAATTGTTGAAGGGTCCGCGGTCCTTCTGGATTGAACTCCCACATGCGGAGACGTCGTCGCCAGCACAGGAGGATCCGGCGGACTAGCATCTCATGGATCATGTTAATGAGGCCAGTGTCCTTTTTGAGGATGCTCTGGATACGACTTTGCAGCGTCTGCACTTCATCAGTTGACTCCCAGTCTAGCCACTTATCAATCCATGATGCGAGCCGCAATGGAGGGCCAGATCAGAATGCAGGCGTGGCTGCCCATTTGGTACCGCGGGGTTCGGTGATATAGAACCGCTCCCGCTGCCATAAGTTGGAGGTTTCCGCGAACGTGCCTTTTGGCCAGATAGTATTAGCGAGCTTGCTCTCCATAGCACCGCTGCACTCCGCCTGCTCCCCGTCGAGTATCTTTGGCTTCACATTGAAGGTCTTGAGCCATAGGCCGAAGTGTGGCTGGGATGCGGAGAAAAGCCTCACACATGACGATAAACGCCGAGATGTGAAGAAAGGAGTCCGGAGCTAGATCGTGAAAATCTAGCCCATAATAGAACATAAGGCCACGAAGAAAGGGGTGGAGAGTGAACCCTATCCCGCGGAGGAAGTGAGAGATGAATACAACCCTCTCGCCGGATTTTTGTGTAGGACAACATGCCCCTTGGCAGGGAGCCTGTGGGGGATTTCCTCAGTTAGGTACCTTGCCTCCCGGAGCTTCGCGATATCTTCCTCGGTGACCGAGGAGGATGCCTGAAAGTGCTAGTGATCGACTAGAGGGGTGGTGAATAGGCGATTTTTATGGAAGTCTTCAAAACATGGAAGTTTCGAAGACAAATGATAGAAATAAACCTATTACCATATAGCGGAAGATAGACTACACTAGACAAGCCATAGTCAAGTATTCATTGTGAAAGCACAAAGACTAACAGCAGCTAGGCAGTATGGATCAGGATGGAAGATAGTATGAAGCCAATCAGAACAAGCAGTTAGTCAGTAAAGACAAAAGGATAATGCAAACAGGCAATGACTTCACAAGGACCAACTGTAAATAAGAAGATGGGAAGGATAGAACCAGTAGCTCGTTGAAGACAATGATTTGTTGAACCAGTTCCAGTTGCTGTGACAACTGTACTCTAGTTAGGGAGGCTGAGATTCAACTCAGAAGACCACATCTTCACCTTATTCCCCTTGAGCTAAGGACACCCAGTCCTCACCCAATCACTCTGGTAAGTCTTCAAGGTAGACTTCCAAACCTTCACAGACTTCGTTCACCAGCGATCCACAATGACTCTTGGATGCTCAGAACGCGATCCCTAACCGGCTGGAGGATTCACAGTCCTCAAGTGTAATAAGTCTTCAGATCACACAGACAGGAAGAATTCAGTGATGCCTAACACTCTTTGGCTCTGGGTGTTTAGGTCTTTGTCCTCGCAAGGATTTCTCTCTCAAAGACTTCGAGGTGGGTTGCTCTCAAACGACAAAAGCCGTGCACTAACTCTGAGCAGCCAACCAATTTATGTTGTAAGGGGTGGGCTATTTATAGCCACTAGGCAACCCGACCTGTTTTGTCCTAAATGACCCTGGGTCACTAAGGAACTAACACGTGTTCCAATGGTCAGATTTCAAACACACACGGCCACTTTACTTGGGCTACAAGCAAAGCTGACTTATCCAACTCTGGATAAGATTTGCTCTCATTGTCTTCGCTCGAAGACATAGGATTTTGGTTAAGCATCACTTCAGTCATTCTGACTGGTTCACTTGGACCCCACTTAACAGTACGGTGGTTCCTATGACTCATTCTGACTGGTTCACTTGGACCAAATATGTCGGAGCCAGATGTAGCCAACTACCTGATGAAGAAGTCTTGAGCATTGAAGCTTATGCCATTGAAGATATAGAAAACCAAAGTCTTCATTGCTCCTTCAAGCTTCACTGTAGATGAATGTCCTTTGACAGGCCATAGAATTTTTCTGATGATATGGTAAATGGTGCGGGGCAGATACTCTAGGTCTTCAACAAAGAATTCGGTTGGGTATTCGGCATCGTGTGGCAAAGGCTTCATCATGCTCAGCATTTGGCTCATGTTGGGTTCCGGCTTCTGGAAGATGCTCTCCAAAGCATTCTAGTGTTGTTGACAACCTGGTTCATAATATTCGCTAGGAGTGGGCAGGGCTGTAAGCTCAATGATGTCTTGGGCTTTAGCTTCATGATGAACATCTCCTGTCATCCACTCAAGGATCCAAGTCTTCGGATCCCTGTTGTATCCGTGAATGTGGAGTGTAGCATAGAATTGAAGCAGAAGTTCTTCATTCTAGTGTTCCTTGGCAGTCAAAAAGTTGAGCAGACCCGCAT
Organism: Triticum urartu; assembly: GCF_056163025.1. Taxonomy (NCBI): domain Eukaryota; kingdom Viridiplantae; phylum Streptophyta; class Magnoliopsida; order Poales; family Poaceae; genus Triticum; species Triticum urartu. The sequence continues at coordinate 600,715,284 of NC_141878.1, forward strand.
CACGGAAGCAGTCAATGGCTTCTTCAAGGCATGGCAGTCCAGCAACGGCTTCACAATCAAGATGCATGTGAGGGAAGATGCGTCCCTGATTGTACAAGATGCATGAATAATAGCTTTGCTGCTGATAACTCCAGAATCGTTCCGAAGAGATTCTTGGCCTTGTGTAGGGGTTCTTGTCACTCTCGAAGGATGTGTTGTGTGCCTTGAATCCATTCAGATTAAATGATCCTGGTGACGTTGCAGTACCAGGAAACCGTGGTAGCCTTGGCTTTGGCTTCTGGACCTAAGGCCTGTGCTCCACATGATAGGCAAATTGAGGGCTGGGAGCAGGCGGAGGAACCAGAATTGGCCAGCGGACTGTAACAAGCTGACCACGATCATATGCTTGCTCGATGGTGTGTGGCCTGGGAGGTGGTATAGGACTAGAGGCATTGGCTTCAAGCTGCAAATTTGAATCAGGTGCAGCATAAGCTTCAGGTGCAGCAACATCTGGCACCACATTAGCTGTAGGCGCCACATTAGCTTCAGCCATGACAACGTCATTGGCTTCAGTGTTGATGTTGGTGGCCGGCTCAGTATTGGTAACCTCCACTTCAGGAGTTGGAGGGTCAGACACGTTCTCCTCGAGAACAACTTCAGGGTTGGACGGGGGTGTAGCAACTCTTTCTTCATCTCTTGGTTCTTCTTCTTCATCATCGGCTGATGCAGCCGGAATATCTTCAGCCATTTTGGCTTCATAGTCAGGGATGTTCGCAGTAGGAGAGGCTTCAGGAAAGACTTCGCATGAAACGGATTGTCGCTCTTCTCCTTCTGGAACACTTGACAATGTGACATGTGGCCTTGGTCCTTTGCGAAGCCTGCGAAACGCCGGCGACGCCTATGGAGATGTAGTTGGTTGGGCCTCAAAGTCTTCACTGTCAATCACCGGAGTGGTGACCTGTGGTGGGGGAGTAACTGGTGTTTCTTCATCACGAGGGGATTCTTGAGGGTGATCAGCCCATGAGTCATCCTGAGCAATTAGCGTCAACGGACAACCAATGCTGATGAGTTCACTGTTCGTGAGAACAGGCGATGATAACAAATTGTGCTCGATCTGAGGAAGGACTTCATCATATTCAACATTGTTGTGAGGACCAATGTCTTCAGCTGTGGTGGGGTCAACAGCTAGATTCTCTTCAGCTTCAGGAGCCTCTGTGGAAGCAAGCTCATGAACTACCAAACGACGTTCTTGATTTGCAGAGGAAGGACGAGCAACAGAAATTGGCTCGACAACAAGGGGCACTATGGAAGCAGCCCAGCCTCGCTTCTTTGTTTTTCTTTTCTTGGTTGGAGGAGCATCATCAGTGGTGACTTTGATCTTGTGCTTTCTGGCTTCGGATTCAGCTGCTCTAGTTTTCTTGAACTCTGAAGCCACTGTGGGGACCTTAGGCTTCGAGCTTGCCATACTGGCGGGAAAGAAAATGCGAGGTTCTTCCTGCCTTGATGCTTCTGGTTTGGCCACAGCTGGCTTCTTCTTCTTCTTGGCAGCCATTCTGGGGTCGATGCCTGGTCGCCCCAAAGCCTTGCGCTTTTCAGCTTCATTGTAGCCTTGAACACATTTGGCAGCAAGATTCTTCATGCGGTCACGAGAACCTTTTGCTTCTTCTTGTTTCTTGTGGAATGCCTCCTTGAGCTCATGCATCATGACCTTGAAGTTTTGAATGTCTTCAACATTGAGCTTGGCCATGTGCTTCTTGAACTGAACTTTTTCATAGTCAATTTTGTGCTTCAGCTCAACAATCTTCTGTGCAAGAGCCAGCTCAGGAGCAATGGCTCCGTGGAAGGAGACGCTGAGGCCAATCGGGAGCTGAAGATCATCAAAACTGAGGTCTGGGCTGTCAAACCACTCATCAATAAACTTTTACAAGATTTCCACATCAAAGAGGGGAGATCATTGAAGATTTCTGCCTCTTGCTTGCTCTTTATAAATTACTAAAGAGCGTCATCGCCAAGATCGTCGTCGCTGGACAGATCAATGGCGTCATTCTCGTTTCTCAAAACAACAGTAGGAGTCAGTGCTTGACCAGTGGGTTGCATGGGATTTTTCAACTTGTCAGACTTGGAGATGCATGAGAGATCTTCAGACTGCACACTGACTTCAGGAGGTGCAGTGGCCAGAGGCTTCGCCCGTGAGACCTTTGGTGCAGAGGAGGGCTTTGAAGCCTTTGGTTTCTTTTGCTTCACAGGCTTCGGTGGTGCAGGCGCTTCGTCAGAATCAGTGTCATCTGCAGAGTGGTCCACGGCTGCCCCTTGTACCTAAATGTGAGTGATGAGACCTTCTAAGTTGTAGAGGGGCCCAATAAGATTGGGTTCAGCTTCGTGTGTGCCTTCAGCACATGGTGCAGAGGGGCCTGGGTTGAAGTCTAATCCCAAAGACTTCTTGTTTTCCTTGGTCGAGTTTTTGCAGCCTAATAGTTGCGCTTGAAGAGTTTATCTTCACGACACCATAATAGAGAGGATGGGTCGGCATTAGCAGGCTGAGGTCCTCGAATCATGCAGGGGTAGAAGCCCTGAGCAATAGCTTCGGACTTCGACTTGGGCTGAAGACCTTTGTATGTTATATCTCCCCAGGGGCCCTTTAGGGCATTCTTCCGAGCATATTCATCGGTGACGAATCTGTACTTGAACCATTCCTCTGCCTAATGTCTTCGAATCCATTGGATTCGGTTCTTGCGTTCTCCATAGGTTTCTTCTGGATCTGACTTGTATAACACATAGAGATATGGTGGCAGGTCCTTAGCAGTGTTTCCACGATGCTGTTTGTCGCCCTTCCTGACTGATTTTTCAGTTGTCATGAAGTTTAGACTAAAGGCTTCAACACTGTTGAAGTCTTCCTTCTACTGGTCAGACAGGAACTGGCTTCAGGAGAATTTATGTGATGCTGTAAGAACTCTGCAAATGAATGCAGACTATGAGAACCAAGGGATTCTCCCACAGACATGTACCTATGACAGCATTAGAGATGCGAGGGAAGGGGAAGAGGTCATATGCATTCTCAGAAGATTTTGAAGATAAATCAGTTTTAGAAGACATTGACCTCATAGTGCGAAGACATTCACTCATATGTAGAGAGTTGGTTCCAGATTTGTACGAATCCACGAATAAGTACAAGTGAGGAATCTAACTACTTTGTGAAGCATAAGTGAATATACTAGGCATGCTGTGAGATGCAGAACGAGATAGATCCAACTTTGTAGGAACAGAAACCACTTGTGGTTGAAAAGGATGAATCTATCGGATCAAAAAGACTGTAAAAAGAGTTTTTATTTACCACTCGAGGAACTGCTAGACAGAGTAGGAGATGAAGCCGAGCAGTTCGATCTTCCCTGCCCTAACTTGACGACGGAGGACACCTACGGCGACGGCGGAGAAGACGATGTCCGTGGCCGGCGTGAGGACGGCGTCGGTGAGGTCGCGACAGCTAAGCGCTTCGTCGTCGGCATCGTCGAGGGCTAGTGGTGGCGCTAGGGTTTGTGCGAGAGCGGAAGAAGAGATACTGACTGGGGTGAGGCATGTATTTATAGGGACAGGGGCGGCACAACGTTATTACGCAGGTGCCCCTGGCAGTTCACATCTAAAGGACACGTGGCGATCATGCAACACATTGGAGGCTGTTCCATGTTCCCACGCACGCCTGGATTGTCGGGTGGTCGTTCCCACTTCTCTGGGTTTCAGGTAAAAAGGATTGAGCATTGAAAACAGATTAATGTTTGTCTTTGTGTCTTCTGCTGACAAGGACGCAGAGAAGATGTTTTGACAATTTCAATAGAATGCATATGATTTGGATAGATAGACTTAAGACGGGAGCATAGAAAGGTTAGGGTCCAATCACATTCACTTAGTTCAAAAGATTCAACTAGAAGACATAGCTATAAGTGAATGCTGTAGAGGACAGAAACCAAATCAGTACATTGAAGATAAACATGAGGCCATGTTAACATTGAAGACAAACCAAATGCGAAGACTTTGCAAATGCAACGCCAACAAAAAGTATTCCAAACAAAAGTTTGGTGGTGGCGTTACCCACCGTATAGGAAATATTAGACCCAGACATGGCGCACAATTATCGTGGCGCTCCGAAGTCAAATTCCGTGTTAATGTGTTCACACTTAGAGTGTAAGTCTTCATTAGTTGAAGATATACGTTACTTCGTGTGTTTGCACATCTAAGTCATCAACATGCATAAGTGTTAGGATGTGTGCATGCTCACAGGACATTTGAGGATTCCAAGATATTTAGCTCACACCGCAACTTGCAAAACCTTTTCTCATCTAAGGGCTTTGTGAAGATATCTGCCAGCTGCTCTTCAGTGTTGACGTGAATGATATCAATATCTTCCTTCATGACATGATCTCTGAGAAAGTGATGACGGATCTGAATGTGCTTTGTCTTCAAGTGCTGAACTGGGTTGTTGGCGATCTTGATGGCGCTTTCATTGTCGCAGTAGAGTGGCACTTGCTTTAGATGAATGCCATAGTCTTTGAGTGTTTGCTTCATCCATAGAAGCTGAGCGCAGCAAGATCCAGCAGCAATGTATTCAGGTTCAGCAGTGGAGAGAGATACACAGTTCTGCTTTTTGAAGACCAACACACAAGTGATCGTCCCAGAAAGTGACATGTGCCTGATGTAGACTTGCGATCCACCTTGTCACCAGCATAATCAGCATCCGAGAATCCAACTAGATCAAACTCTGAGCCCTTTGGATACCATAATCCTAGTGTTGGGGTGTAAGCCAAATATCGAAGAATTCGCTTCACAGCTAAGTGATGCGATTCCTTTGGTGCCGCTTGGAATCGGGCACACATGCAAACACTAAGCATGATATCTGGCCTAAATGCACATAAGTAAAGCAAAGAACCAATCATGGAGCGGTATACCTTTTGATCAAACTCTTTACCATTGGCGTTAGAATCTAGATGACTCTTGGTAGGCATTGGCGTCGTATAACCTTTGCAGTCTTGCATTCCAAACTTCTTCAGGCAATCTTTGCGGTATTTCTCTTAAGATATGAAGATGTCGTTGCGTTGCTGCTGTATTTGAAGACCAAGGAAGAACTTCAGCTCACCCATCATGGACATCTGATATTGCTCTTTTATCATGTATCCAAACTCATCACTGTATTTTTGATTAGTGCAGCCGAAGATAATGTCATCCACATATATTTGGCACACAAATAGTTCACCATCATATGTCTTCATAAAGAGTGTGGGATCCAGGGAACCAGGTTTGAAGCCTTTGCTCTTTAGGAAGTCCTTGAGTGTGTCATACCAAGCACGAGGGGCTTGTTTGAGGCCATACAGTGCCTTGTTGAGCTTGTAAACCATGTCAGCATGTTTTGGATCTTCAAAGCCAGGCGGTTGTGCAACATACACTTCTTCTTCAATCTTGCCATTGAGAAAAGCACTCTTCACATATATTTGATATAGAAGGATGTTATGATGATTTGCATAGGCTAGCAGTATGCGTATAGCTTCAAGCCTAGCCACAGGAGCAACTGTTTCATCGAAGTCAATTCCTTCAACTTGAGTGTATCCTTGAGCAACTAGACGAGCCTTGTTTCTGACAACTTGACCATGCTCATCTTGCTTGTTGCGATATATCCATTTAGTGCCTATGATATTGTGTTTACGAGGATCATGACGCTTGACCAGTTCCCATACATTATTCATCTCAAACTGTTGAAGCTCTTCTTGCATAGCTTGAATCCATTCAGGTTCCATGAAGGCTTCATCAACTTTCTTGGGTTCTGATATTGAGACAAATTCAAAGTGTCCATAGAAATTTGTTAGTTGTGTTGCCCTTGATCGAGTGAGTGGACCAGGTGCATTGATGCTATCGATTATCTTCTCAATGTGTACTTCATTCGCAACGTGAGGATGAACTGGACGAAGATTTTGCTCTTGTTGATCATTGTTTTCATTCAAAGGATTGTCTTCAGGCCGAGCATTGTCTTCAGGTTGATCAGGTGCAGAGATGATAAGTTCCTCTTCAGGCTGTACTTCAGATCGTATGATTTCTCCAGTTCCCATAAGCTTGATGGATTCACTGGGTGGAATTTCATCTAGCACATTTGGCAGGTGCTCTCTTTGTGAGCCGTTAGTCTCATTGAACCGCACATCCACAGTTTCAACCACTTTATAGTGAAAGAGGTTGAAGACTCTGTAGGAGTGCAAATCCTTTCCGTAACCAAGCATAAAACCTTCATGTGCTTTCGGTGCAAATTTTGAAGTGTGATGAGGATCCTTGATCCAGCACCTGGCACCAAATACTCTGAAGTAACTGACATTTGGCTTCTTACCAGTGAGGAGTTCATAGGATGTTTTGTTTAGAAGCTTGTGAAGATAAACACGGTTGATGACATGGCATGGAGTATCAATGGCTTCGGGCCAGAACTTCCTTGGAGTCTTGTATTCATCGAGCATCATCTGAGCCATCTCAATGAGTGTTCTGTTCTTGCGTTCCACGATGCCATTTTGCTGCAGCGTGTACGGGGCTGAGAACTCATGAGTGATGCCCAATGTATCAAGATAAGTGTCGAGGCCGGTGTTTTTGAATTTAGTGTCGTTGTCACTTCGGATGTGCTTGATCTTGACACCATAGTTATTCATGGCTCGATTGGCAAAGCGTCTGAAGACATCCTGCACTTCAGTCTTGTAGAGAATTATATGCACCCATGTATATCTTGAATAAGCATCAACAATGACGAAGCCATAGAGACAAGCAGTAGTAGTAAGAGTTGAGTAGTGAGTAGGACAAAAGAGGTGCATGTGTAGCAGTTCGAAGGGTTGAGTCGTTGTCATGATTGTCTTCGATGGATGCTTGGCCCTCGTCATCTTTCCAGCTTCGCAGGCACCGCATAAGTGATCCTTCTTGAACTTGACGCCCTCGATGCCTATGATATGCTTCTTCTTTGCAAGAGTATGCAAATTCCTCATGCCAGCATGCCCTAGCCTCCGATGCCAGAGCCAGCATTCTGAAGCTTTTGTAAGAAGACATACGGCGAGCTGTGGTCCTGCTAAGAAATCTACCATGTACAAATCATCTTTGCGATACCCTTCAAAGACCAGAGACTTGTCAGATTCCATTAGAACTAGGCAACGATATTTTCCAAATATCACAATCATGTTCAAATCGCAAAGCATTGAGACGGGCATTAAGTTGAAACCAAGGGATTCAACAAGCATCCCTTTATCCATGTGCTGATCCTTTGAGATTGCAACTCTACCTAGACCCAATACTTTGCTTTTACCAGTATCAGCAAATGCGATGTGACTTTTGTCAGATGGTCGTAGAGTTGAGTCCATGAGAAGACTTCGCTTGCCAGTCATGTGATTAGTACATCCACTATCAATAATCCATTCTGAAGCAGCTAGTGTCATACCCTACAGTGTAGTTAGGGGGATAGGCTTCACGAAGAGAATTGTGAAGCATAAACATTTGACGAGCAAGTGGATTATGAAAGCTAAGATCGAGGTTAGGACTGATAGTGCAAGTAGCAAGCGACTCAGGAACAAAATACATAATAAGACCATTTGGGCATTTGATCTTGCGCCCTACAAGATGTTTAAGGTCGCCAGCAATAGCTTCAGACGCATTTGATTTTCGGCTGGAGACCTTTCCGTGCAAAAGAGAGTTAAGCTTTCTTAGCCACCCACATCTTCAAGGGTGGCTTCGAAGCAATGAGTCTAAGTGCAGCATTTGAGAACTTTGTCTTGGGAGCCTTAGCAAATAGTCTTGCAGGTGGACAATAGTACTCATAAGAATAAGCAGAGTAATTATGGGTCTTATGAACATGGCGGTTTGATGAAACGCGCTCATATTCATAGGTCTGAGTATGGTTTCCCTGCAAAACATTTGCGTTAGTGCGACTCAGGTGAGTCCTCTGTCTGTATGAAGCCTTTGCACCATATGAAGCCTATGGTATGGGGTTTGTCTTCTTCACTTGTGGTGTCATGACGACATTCACAGGAAGATTCTCTAGACACTTTTTCGGCACCCAGACTTTCTTCATAGGTGTCCCATTCCTGCAGTTAGTACCAATATACCTGGCAAACACTTCACCATTCTGATTCTTAAACAGTTTACAGTTTGCATCAAAGGATTCATCAATGACAATGGGATTAGTACAAGTGAAGCCAGATAGGGTCGATGGATCCACTGAAGGTTCCTTTGCAGCAACCCATGTGGTTTTGGGGTACTGCTCAGGTTTCTAGTAAGAGCCATCAGCATTCATTTTCCTTTCGAACCCAACACCCTCTTTCCTAGGGTTTCGGTTCAGGATCTGCCTTTTGAGAACATCACATAGTGTCTGATGCCCTTTGATACTTTTGTACATCCCTGTTTCAAGCAATGTCTTCAACCTAGCATTTTCATCAGCAAGAGCAGTGGCATCCTCAGCAGAGGGGTTAGTTACCACATCAACAGTTGAAGATATTGCAACAGTAGTAGCAGTAGAACATCCAGCAACATAAGTAGCGTTATCACGCTCAATGCATTTAAGACATGGTGGTTCAAATCCCTCCTGAGCGGGACTGATCTGTTTGGCGCGAAGTGACTCATTTTCCTTTTGAAGATCTTCATGAGCCGCTCTCAATTTCTCAAGATCTTGCTTCCTTTGAAGATAATCATAGGAAAGGTTTTCATGAGTTGTTGAGAGCGTTTCATGACGACTTTCAAGTTCCTCATACTTAACATGAAGATTTTTTATGTCTTCAATTAAGGACTGGGATCGAGTCATTTCAGCGTCTAACAGGTCATCGCTTTTGTCTAACAGTTTTTTAATATGTTCCATAGCTTTCTATTGTTCAGTTGCAATTTTAGCAAGTGTTTTGTAGCTGGGTTTGGAACCACAATTAGAGTCATCTTCACTGGATGTTTGATAGTGAGTAGTGCGTGAGTTTACCTTAGCACCGCGTGCGATGAAGCAGTAGGTGGGAGCCGAATTGTCCTTGTCATTAGCATCGGCGTCGGTGATGAAGTCATTGTCTTCAGTGTTGAAGATGGACTTGGCAACGTAGGCTGTAGCCAGACTTGCAACGCCAGAATCGGACTCCTCCTCAGATTCCACCTCTGCCTCCTCAGAAGGAGACCCCTCCTCTGAATCCATTTCCTTGCCAACAAACGCATGAGTCTTGCCAGATGAGCTCTTCTTGTGTGATGAAGACTTTGAGGAAGACATGGAAGAAGACTTTGAGTATTTCTTCTTCTTCTTGTCGTCAGAATCATATTCCTTGCTCTTCTTCTTCTTGTTGTTCTCATTGTCCCACTGCGGACACTCGGAGATGTAGTGACCAGGTTTCTTGCACTTGTGGCATGTTCTCTTCTTGTAGTCATGAGCAGAAGCTTCATCATTCCTTGAGATGGATCGTGAGGACTTTCTGAAGCCTTTCTTCTTGGTGAATTTCTGGAACTTCTTCACAAGCATAGCAAGCTCCTTTCCAATGTCTTCAGGATCATCAGAACTGCAGTCAGATTCTTCTTCAGATGAGGAAACAGATTTTGCCTTCAAGGCACGAGTTCGACCATAGTTGGGACCGTAGATGTCTCTTTTCTCAGAAAGCTGAAACTCATGTGTGTTGAGCCTTTCAAGTATGTCGGACGGATCGAGTCTCTAGAAGTCAGGGCGTTCTTGTATCATCAAGGCTAGGGTGTCAAACAAGCTGTCAAGTGATCTCAGGAGTGTCTTGACGATTTCATGCTTGGTGATCTCAGTAGCACCGAGAGCTTGAAGTTCATTTGTGATGTCAGTGAGTCGATCAAACGTGATCTGAACATTCTCATTGTCGTTTCTCTTGAAGCGGTTGAAGAGGTTGCGAAGGACACTGATCCTTTGATCTCTCTAGGTTGAGACGCCTTCGTTATCCTTGGAGAGCCAGTCCCAGACTAGCTTAGAGGTTTCCAGAGCACTCACACGGCCATACTGCCCTTTTGTCAGATGACCACAGATGATGTTCTTGGCAGTGGAGTACAGTTGAACGAACTTCTTGACATCAGCAGCGGTGACACCTTCACCAGCCTTGGGGACGCCATTCTTGATGACATACCAGGGGTCGACATCAATGGCTTCAAGATGCATGCGCATCTTATTCTTCTAGTAGGGATATTCAGTTCCATCGAAGACGGGGCACGCAGTGGAGACTTTGATTATCCTTGCGGTCGACATAGCTAAAACTCCAGGTGGTTAAACCGAATCACACAGAACAAGGGAGTACCTTGCTCTGATACCAATTGAAAGTGCTAGTGATCGACTAGAGGGGGGTGAATAGGCGATTTTTATGAAAGTCTTCAAAACATGGAAGTTTCGAAGACAAACGATAGAAATAAACCTATTACCATACAGCGGAAGATAGACTACACTAGACAAGCCATAGTCAAGTATTCAATGTGAAAGCATAAAGACTAATAGCAGCTAGGCAGTATGGATCAGGATGGAAGATAGTATGAAGCCAATCAGAACAAGCAGTTACTCAGTGAAGACAAAAGGATAATGCAAACAGGCAATGACTTCACAAGGACGAACTACAAATAAGAAGATGGGAAGGATAGAACCAGTGGTCCGTTGAAGACAATGATTTGTTGAACCAGTTCCAGTTGCTGTGACAACTGTATGTCTGGTTAGGGAGGATGAGATTCAACTCAAAAGACCGCGTCTTCACCTTATTCCCCTTGAGCTAAGGACACCCAGTCCTCGCCCAATCACTCTGGTAAGTCTTCAAGGTAGACTTCCAAACCTTCACAGACTTCGTTCACCGGCGATCCACAATGACTCTTGGATGCTCAGAACGCGACGCCTAACCGGCTGGAGGATTCACAGTCCTCAAGTGTAATAAGTCTTCAGATCACACAGATAGGAAGACTTCAGTGATGCCTAACACTCTTTGGCTCTGGGTGTTTAGGGCTTTGTCCTCGCAAGAATTTCTCTCTTAAAGGCTTCGAGGTGGGTTGCTCTCAAACGACAAAAGTCGTGCACTAACTCTGAGCAGCCAACCAATTTATGGTGTAAGGGGTGGGCTATTTATAGACACTAGGCAACCCGACATGTTTTGTTCGAAATGACCCTAGGTCACTAAGGAACTGACATGTGTTCCAACTGTCAGATTTCAAACACACACGACAACTTTACTTGGGCTACAAGCAAAGCTGACTTATCCAACTCTGGATAAGATTTGCTCTCATTATCTTCGCTCGAAGACATAGGATTTTGGCTAAGCATCACTTCATTCATTCTGACTGGTTCACTTGGACCCCACTTAACAGTACGGTGGTTCCTATGACTCAACAAAGAAGAAAATGAAACAACGAAACAACTAAGTCTTCGTGCTCCATAGTCTTGACGCGATGCCTTCTCTTGTCATAGTCTTCAATGTGAATACCTTCACATACCATCTTTGTCTTCAATGTCTTCATACATTTTTAGGTGTCATCTCCGGTAGGTAAACCGAATCAATGAGGGACTACTACCTGTGTTATCCTGCAATTCTCACAAACACATTAGTTCCTCAACCAGGTTTGTCGTCAATACTCCAAAACCAACTAGGGGTGGCACTAGATGCACTTACAATGCCCACCTGCCTTGGGAGCTGGATCCGGACATAACTAGAAGGCTTGGTAGAAATGAAAGAGATCAAGACCTGGGCGCTGGAGCTTGAGGCTGGAAAGGCTAAGGAAGAGGTAGGCGTGGGGGAGAAAGACGGGTCTATACCCCTTTCTAAAGGCGATGAATATCGAACGCCTCCTCATGGGCCTTAAAGCTCGCCTATTCCCAGGGGATCGTGCAAACGAAACGGTTGGATTACCCATGCCCATATTGATAAGAATCCCGTGATAAGGGGGCACGATCTCTGCTTTGACAAGATGTGCCAATAAATACTGCGTCTCGTAACATGGAGCAAAAGGATGAAAAACGGTTTGAAATAATAACCAGGCAAGGGACGTAACGTCTCGCCACAAAAATTGTCAGTAGATGGGACTTGTTAAATATTATACCCTATTGTGGTTATGTGTGGTGTCTGTTTCGCAAAGCCGGACATGTTTTCTATGTTCGAGGACTACTTTGAAGTATTCAGAGGAGGAACCCACCTTGCAATGCCGAAGACAATCTGCGTGCCGGACACATCGTCATTGAAGCCTAGTTCAGGGGCTACTAAGGAAGTCCTGGATTAAGGGGTCCTTGGGCGTCCGGGCTATGTGACGTGGGCTGGACTAATTGGCCGTGAAGATACAAGACAGAAGACTTCCTCTCGTGTCCGGATGGGACTCTCCTTTGCATGGATGGAAAGCTTGGCGTTCAGATGTGAAGATTCCTTTCTCTGTAAACCGACTCTGTACAATCCTAGGCCCCTCCGGTGTCTATATAAACCGGAGGGTTTAGTCCGTAGAGGCAATCATAATCATATAGGCTAGACATCTAGGGTTTAGGCATTACGATCTCGAGGTAGATCAACTCTTGTAAACCCCATATTCATCCAAGATAATCAAGAAGGAAGTAGGGTATTACCTCCATCAAGAGGGCCCAAACCTGGGTAAACATCGTGTCCCTGTCACCTGTTACCTTCGATCCTAAGACGCACAGTTCGGGACCCCCTATCCGAGATCTGCCGGTTTTGACACCGAAAATGAGTCAACCATATGACGAATCGGGCTATCAGCATGCTAATGAGGATATGGATGATCTTCCAGGTCAGGAACGTCGTAGCAGGGATTGCAAGAAGTCTCTCTTCATGAAATCCTCACAGGACACGCCTGAAGATGCCACCTCAACACAGGCTCAACTAGCCGAGGGTCGTACAGTGCTTAGCCCGGCAACACCGGGGTAGGGGTTAAGGAAGGGTCTGGAAGGTGTGCCCAAGAAAAAGGAGAGGAAGAGATCGGGGAAGATAGTTGCCTCCAAACAAGCAAGAGCACATAGCAGCCAGACGATGGATTCTAAAGAGCGTGTACCCGTGAAAGGCGCGGCCATGTTCCATCTCATGGCGAGTTGATGCTACTACCGAAACCGCTGGAGGCACTATCAGGGGATCTCAGGAGACTGCACGACCATGTACTGTCGACTGAGAAAAGCCTACTAGCCTGGAAGGATCCGGGATATCCGACATACGCGACTCGTGTGCCTGAGGGGAAGTACTACGTCGACACACGGCCCGCGGAGGTGTTCTTCCTGCGGATTGACCATATATTTGAGATGTTTCTGACAAGGCGGCTCGATTTTACAATCGTCCACCTTTTTGCGCTACATATGAGCTCCATCGTGGAGAGAAGAAGTCTCGCAGATCTGTGTGGCAGATCAGTACTACATGCAGTCTTTCTTGAGTCTCGGCGACTTTGAGCGTGAAACTGCTTGGGAGTACCTCCAAAACTTTATGGTACAGAATAAGGACCAGGAAATTGTCCTCCTGCCTTATCATCCAAAGTAAGTCAGTTCCGGAAAACCTTTTTGTGCATTTCAATCATTCCTTCTCACTCATATGGAGAATAATTTGAGGTGTCTTTTCCCCGCAGCAACGGGTGCGCCGTCCTTATCATTCTTTACCCACGAGTCTCCCATGCCGTGTATTTCGACCCTACCAGAGACTACGAGAAGAAGGACTACACCCATATAATGAATATTCTAGATGATGCTCTCCAAGGCTTCAGTATTAGGGGTGGCCACCTGCAGATCAGGAAACAAAGGAACAAGAAGTTGGGTTTCTCGCTTAAAACTAACTTCTGTTGCATCCATGTCCCAAAACCAAGCAAGAAAGATGGATTCTACCTCCTCCATCTCATGATTGAGTTCAACATGGATCACCAAAAGCTTCTTATGACAACCAGAAACAATGATCATATCCGCAAGTGGGTGGAATCTCATGGAGAAGCGGATTATAAACTTAGAGATGACTTCTTTCGCATCCAAAGGAACATTGCCACGATCATCATGAAAGAAGTCGTCGATGAGGAGGGGATGTTCCACCACGGCCCTATATCGCGAGCTAACATCCGAACTTGCATAGGCATGCAACGTCATGACCGCACGCCGTTCAAGAAGCTAGGGTCCATCCTTGATGATATGGAAGGATGGAACTTCTAGTGATTTACAATGCCGATGATGATGATATGTGTCGGTTGAACTTGTATACTTTCTGTAGCGATGAAACTTTATGATGTCCACGGTCCCTGCCGAACTTGCGTAACGCTACTTTGTTAGTTTGGGTACGATGACATGCGTACCTCTAGTTAATTAGTTTGCGTACTATATGTTGCATCTAGTTGCTACCCTTTCTTTTTCGTGTTGCTCTAGTATATTTTGTTGCATATGATCGTACATTCTCTTGATGAAGATGCATCTCTAACAGGTACCTAGATTCTTGATGGCGAAGAAGGAGTGCTATATCGTGTACGAAGGGAAGGTTCCGGGAGTGTACGATGAGTGGCATGAGTGCCAGGTGCAAGTGGAGGGGGTCTCGGGCGCCGGCCATAAAGGCTTCAAAAGCAGACAAGAAGCACAAGCTAGTTACTTGAGGTTCACGCTAGCACGAGAGAGGACTCCTAACCGCCTCCTCATGTACTGCATAGTTCCACTATCACTCATAGTGATAGCACTTCTCGTTCATATCATTGTTTAGATGGATGATGTTGTAGTTGCAAGTATTCGAGACTTGCATGTATCACTATTTTCGAGATGATGACGAGAGAGCACTTTGTGTTGGATTATGATTATGATGAGACTATTTGTATGTATATGCTATGATTACATGTGTGGTCTCGTAGCCATTTGTATGTGTAGGATGATCACATTTGTATGTGCTAAAGATTATTGTATAAAGCCTGTTCAAATACAAAACAAATATGCAGAAAAAAAATCAGAAACTAATAAAACTAGCAGTAACGAGGGGAGAAAAGTTAGCAGCAGCGTGACACTAGCAGTAGCGCAGCCTAATAAAGTGCGCTAGAGCTATTAGCAGTAGCGTGCTTTTATACTGCTCGCTGCTGCTTCGCTTGTATAGCAGTAGCGCGGGCAAACACGCGCTGCTGCTACAGGTTAGATGTAGCGCCGTATCAGTAGCGCGGGTCCCGCGCTACTGCTATACCTAAAACCCGCGCTGCTCCTAGACTTTTCCCTAGCAGTGAAATGAGTTGGATCATGGTCATCGGAGATCTCTGAAGAGGTCTTCCTTGCCAAGCCACGTCTCGGGACGAGCAACAGCGAGTGTCTTGTCCTTGTTTCCCGCACCAGAGCTCAACGTGACATCCTATTTTCGATGCAAGCCTTGGGGGATGTGCCATTGTTTCGTGTTCCACACTCGTATTTATAAACTGAGGAGGAGGAAAATGTGGGCTGTGTACCTTATCCCTCTAATTAGACCACGCTTCCTCCATTGCTCTAATTAGACCACGCTTCCTCCATTGCTACAGGCCGGGAAACTGAGATCTGGTGCTATAGGTGGCTATGATGGCGAGCGGGAGTGACACAGCATCGGGGACCGGGGAGATGCCATGGCGGAGAGCTCTATGAGCTTCAGTTCTTCTTCGTTCGTTGACACGGTCGCCTTGCCAAGAGGTATGGGGAGTTGGTCGATTTCTAGGATTGCCTTTTCCCATCTGTAAGATATGGTTGCCCAAGCATTTCTGCCTGGCCGCCTTGTCCTCCTATGTCTCAACGCAAAGCGGACCGCAAATATTTCAAAATCGGCAAGCTGGCACAAGGTCATCCATACCTCCTTTCTTTGTTGCGGTATCTCTCTCCCCCTTCACCATTTCGTCCATGGAATCCTTCATTACTACGATTGTCAGCTTCACCACATCACGCCAAATAGGGTTTTGCATCTCGCCCGCTTTGTCACTTCACGCGATTGTTTCTTGCGAATGGCTCTGCACTTTGGTCTCTGGCCGCGGAGGGAGAATGGCCTGATGCCGGACTATGGTGAAGCAATCATCTGGCCTCATCCAAAATCAGGATATTTCCAGCTTCCAATGCCACAGATGATTAGGTCATGGCAACAGGGCTGGTCTTACACCTCAGACCTCCCAAAGAACCTAAAGAAACCGAGCTTGCCAATCTCTTTTGATCAAACCTTTGGTGCCCATTTCTCTTTTGATAAAAAAAAGTATGGGTAGGTTGGCGTGTGTTAACCGAATCATTTGGGCCCCGCAGCCTCACTACCATTTTTACTAGGGTGATATCCATAAGTAGGCCCATTTCTGATGTCTGTCCTGTCCGTGACACTTGGATCCTTGATTTCTTGTTTATTCAGTCTAGGCCTGTTATGTGGCTTTTGGATGTTTTTGTTACCGCAACATTTCTTCCTGGAATCAAATGTTTAGGTCTCAAGTTAAATGATGCACAATTGTATTGAACATATTCACGAGAAAAATGGTAGGCCAGGATGAAGGGCAAGTAGCTGTGGAAAGGTAGCCCTCCCTTATTGTAGGCTATTGTAATGGAATATTCTCCCAATCCAAATGGCAATCATTAGTAGAATAATATATAGACCCTAGATCAAGTGTGGCCAGACTGCCTTAAAAAGGGGGGTCATAACAATATTTGTATGCTAACGGTGCATCGCTCGCCTGCCCGCTTCACTACCGTATGATTTGGTGAGTGTATGTGAGCATCTGCTTTGTATTGTGTTCAAAAAAAAAAGCTCATGTCTGATCATCTACACATGTATTGCACTCCGTGGATGCAAGCAGCCGGAATCTTGAACTCCCAATAATGATAGATAATCCTTCATATTGCAATTTGCCACCGTTTCAAGAAAAAGTATAATTTGGAAACATGTCTAAAATTACAAGGTGATAAAATCTAGCTAATAATAACTTGACGACCTGCATTCATTTTCGCCACCCTATTTTGGAAATCGGTTCCAAAAAGGGAGATAAACTAGCATAAAAATAACGATAGAAGGCTATTTTTGGAGAATATTTACCCACTCCTAATTGCAATCATTTTTTGCCAACGTATTTTGAAAACCTTTCCAAACTATTGAAAGGTTTATGAAAATCCAGCCTGAGCAATCTCTATATATATAGGATCGTGCATCTGTGGATGGGCAAATCATCTTGCAGTTTTGCTTAGAACACATATTTCCCTGTCAATCTCAATCCTGTTAATAACCACAAAGAAGCATCACAGTTGCATTACATTATCTAGATGGACAAGTACATGACCGCGCCAGTCCTGTTTTCTCTACTTCTTGTATGCCTTGCTACTACGACACAATGTAAGCGTTCGATTCAGAACTCTACTTCAGGTAATCTGTCGTTACAAGTATGTGCATGCACTGGTCAATTATACTCACGTAATGATTTAATTTTTCTGTTTATGCTGGAAGTTGGTATTTTTTTAGTGCATGACAACTGCGTTTTTTCCGTTCTTGTGCCATCTGGTGCTTCTTTGTTAATCAACAGGAAATCATACTAATGTCAATCATTTGTCTATATATTTTTTTATAGGTCAAATCACCGACGGCATGGATAATGATAAGATCAATTTACCAGGCGGGCTGTGCGTCTATAATAAAAAAGTTCAGCTCTACTGTTGCCTTGTGTCGAATTTATGCTATTACCCACAAGAATTATGCGTTGAAAGTTGCAAAGGATGACTCCTATCAAATTGACCTTTTGTTCGAAGAAGTAATAAAGAGTAGTAGCTTTGTTGTCGTTTGCAAGTAAACTCTGGGCAGGACTAGGTCCTTCGGGTGAGAAAAAGATGGAACCTCTCTTTGCCCTTGAATGAGCGAAGTTTTTTGTTGTTGCTAAAAGCAACTCCAATAACTCTACTATATCCGTAAAAAAAGACTACCATTAATGGATGTTGAACCAAAATTAGCCCTCCAACAACTCTCGTAAACCTGATTTTGTTTTACGAGATCGTGTTTACTTCACTGCAACCTCCCTCGCATCTACGGGAATATGACTCTTCCTGTATAATTTCATGGACAGGAAACCGCCTGAACTTTCACGGGAGAGACCCTTGCTTCACCACGCAGCACCGCATCTCCATCACACTAGCGCCGCTCGCGGCTCGCCTCACCTCTCCCCTCCCTCACCGCATCACCCCGCGCCGCCCCTTGCCGGCCCACCACCGCACTACCTCACCGTGTCAGGCTGCCGCCAAGCCGCGCTGTACCTCACCAACCACCATCGCACGTGTCCCTGACTTGCGGGCCCTAAACCTTTAACTAGGCTTGTTTAATGGAAAATAAAAAAAACTTTTTTTGCGAAAATGGTCCAGATCTATTATCAAAGTTCACCGGAAGTGCAAAACAGCTCAGACATAATTAAAATTACAGCGAGTTCCGAGAATGAGCCACTGACGTGCCGCGATCGGCGCTCCCTTATTGGCGCCGGCTTGACCTTCTCGTTGACACCGGAAAGTCTTCGTGCGCGTGCCCCTAAGGACCAACGCCCTGGAGTCGTAGTCGTCGTCGTTGAACCCTCGAAAAGATCTGAAGCACCAAACATCAGAATCTCGCCACGCAACTAGACACCCTAATTAACCTCACAGCCCAAGGAGATGGCAGGAATCTATGACAGTGTTTCGTCGACTACATCCAAATGGACGAAGTCGAGGAGGATCAGATTCAGAAAATAAACTCAAAGAAGAATCACCGCAATCCGCCCGAGCGCCACACCTGCGTGGAGAATACCCTAACCTAAACTACTAACCAGAGCGGAGGCACCGGAATTACCCTCCCCGCCACCGGCCGCCGAATGTGACTCTTTTTCATCTTTGACGAGCGTCTTCCGAGCTTAATTAGGATGTTTCTATCTTGAACGTCAATACAATCATGTGATCTCATTGTGACGTCTGGCCTTCACCCGCCTTACACCTGTCTGATTGTTCGTACACATGCGGACATCGCGGACACCGAAAAGATATGTGTTGTAGACGGTGCTATATTTAGGGAAGAATAACTACGTGATATTTCAGAATAAGAGACCACCATAATAGAAATGACTAATGCGCAAATCAAAAGGGTACAAAAATAAGGAATAAGCATAATAGCATGATATGGTATAGCCTCTTTCGTCAGAGAAGTTCTCTTTGTTTTAGCAAAATTTCAGCCAAAAGCATTGTCGTGGCAGCCAAAAACTGTGTTGTGACAGTAGTTTTAGCAAAAACAGATTCCTGCCAAAACTCCTTGTCGTGGCATCTTGAAAATGATGTTGTGGCACAAGTTTCGATAGTTGTTGCCGTGGCAGCACAAAACGTTGTCGTGGCAGAACTAAAAATCTCTCACCCCCATACTAAACTTTGTCATACGCGTGACCTAGTGTAGATCAAATATATATGCCCTCAAAAATTCAACTTTCTTAACTAAGGTGGAACTGATACGTTCCAAGAATATTCATAGATTTAAAAAATATTCACAAATTTTAAATCAGTTCATTAATACGAATAAATTATTTGCAAACTCAAAAAAATGTTCATGACTTTAATTATTCATGATATGTTAAAATGGTCATCATTTTTTTAATCTTGCATTTTAAAATGTTCGTGAGTATGAAAAACTCTTCATGGATTAAAATTATACGAATTTGCAAAAAAAATCCAAGAATTTAAATAATGTTCCAAATTTTCAAAAATATTAATAGAATTTTAGAAATTTACTAATTAATTTTGAAAAATATTAATAGAACATGAAGATAAACCATGGAAAATAAACCGGTAGAAAAAAAACAAATTGAAGCTTCCAAAACTGAAAGAATCAGGCTACATGGGCAACTCAGTAGCATCGGCGGAGGTCTGCGTTGGCTGGACCGCCTCCCCGGTATGCTGGAAATGTGAATTGCCATGATAATCCTTGAGAGAAAAATAAAAATTACCTCTAAAATTGAAGAGTTCCGTGGCAAATTGCGTGTTACCCTCTAAAATGCATCTACTGGCACCCGCAAAAAAAATGTATCTATTGGGGCTTCTTCTTTTTCGTGTGTGTCATCCTTGCGCGGGAGCCATGCTAATTTTCTCTATATTGTTCCAATTTTATTGGATCCGCCAGGTCACACTGCCTACCTGCCAGGGCAACCTCCGATTGCAACGAATCGGCTTTGCGCAACGGACAATCAGTGACGACAACGGGTCTCATACTGTGATCCCCGGGAACGCTCTTTCCTCATGCCGTGATCCCGGGTGCGTCTGCGAGCGGTGACTGGACAACACACACAAAATTATTTTCACGACCAAATACTTATTTTTAAATCATCAAATCCATATGATTACATACAACATAGACCTAGTCTAAATTTGTACCGGTGACCATCCTTTTGGTTATCCGGCTCTGTCCATGCCCGGCGGCCGGCTGAGCCCCACGAAATAGAGGGTCGATTGCCGACGAGGTAGAGTAGGACATGGAACATGAGCCACCGCCGTCTCCCATGTCATACTCTTCCTTATTTGAGCTTGTGCCTGCACATCGCCGGTGGATCCGTCGTGGTCTGAGCGAACACGTCCATCGCTACGCGGTTGTGATGCTAGGGGTTGTCGGGCACCATATCCGGCCCCGGAGAGAGCGACTGTGCCTCGTCGGCGTCTGCCGCGAAGACTGTCGCGAACTCTCACACCCGCTGCCTCGCATGGCGGGCACGTCGCACCATATTTGTGTCGACGTTAAGCAGTTGTGCGCCTCCGCCTCGGCGCCAACGCAGAGGTTGCGCATCCACCACGGCGTTCAGACACCAAACAAACCGCACCACCTCCCTTGAGGCAGCGGCGACAACCCTAGGGCCAAATTTATATGCCATTTTGGCGGATACAATGAATTCCCGCCAGATGGAGTTCGATCGCTGCCTGGTGGACTCCTCCAGGGAGCGGGGGAGCACAAAGCAGGTGGCCATCTCCTCCTTGGGGCCACGTTGGAGGAACTTCCAGCCAATGGATCGGGAGGTGTAGGACACAGATCCGTTGCCTGCAATGGTGGAGAAGGTCGGGGATAGCCGAATGGGGGCTTGTGGGCGGAGGAGAGTGTAGTGGAGTAAAATGCGGCTGGGGTTTCGTCTAGAGTGCAGATAATGTTCAATATGTGTGGGGTCGGGTGAGCCATAGTGGGTCGGTCCTACGTGACGAGCGTGTCCGGGTGCGCCCGGGCGCCCCATATCCACCTCAGATATGAACTGGATATGAAGAGTGTCGGTTAATCCGGATGTTTGACCAGATTTGACAGGTCTGTTTGGGTGACAATTTTAGGTTTAGGCGGTGACTGGATAGCCCGGCCGGGCGTTTGGGATGGATATGGGGCGTCGGGTAGTAGATGCTCTAATAGCCATGGAATGGTGATGTTTATGCCTCCCATCACCAGTCCATACATAGACGGTTGGAATAGACACATGACAGATTGAGGTACTGAGTCACTTACTGGGAGCAGTGATGAATGGCAAAATCGATCCGATATAGCCTCTCTGACTTGAAAGCGAAACGAGGAAGTCGCCCGTTGTAGTAACAGTTGGGAACGGGTGTCAATTTGCCTGACCATTTTGGTCCAACCCTTGTGCCTTCATTTCACACGCATTGTAAAGAGTAAAGACACACACGAGGCTACTACGACTAGTTAGTAGAACTGGCAAACTGTGCTAACTCGAGCGTTGATCTTGCAAGTCACGGCATGTAGCAGTATTGTTGATGTGATCCAAACTGCACAAGCGGCCGCGGGTCGCTGTTGATGGTACAGCTGCTGCTGCTGATTATCCATCATGCGCTGCAATAAAAGTGAAATGGTTCATGCTCTACTCTCAGAAACTGCGATAATAAACAGTCTATGGTCTACCAGGAGCTCCTAATCGGCGTTATAAGCGACATTTGCGGATAATGGCGCTCGCGCTAGAATAGTTGCAGTCAACAATTCACTTTGAAAACGGATGAAAAAAATAAAAATTCGCAAAAAACTAAAAACAATCTGAATTCAAAAATGTTCATGGCTTTTGAAAAATGTTCACAAATTTCAAAAAAATTCACAAATTTGAGAAAAAAACGAAAGGTATGAGAAAACTTCATTGAATTTGAAACAAATGAAAAAAAACATCATCAAATTTGAAAAAAGTTCATCCATTTGAATAAAAGTTCATCAAATTAGTAAAAAAGATCATCGATCTTAAAAAGAATTCATCAATTTCACAAAAAGTTCATCAAATTTGAAAAAAAGTTCATCAGATTTGAAATTGCTCATGCATTTTAAGGAAAGAAAAAACAATCATAAAGAAAAAAGTAAAGAAAAGGGGAAAAGATTACAGAAAAGAAACAGAAAAGAGAGAAAAAAACACACAAAACCGGTTTATGAAAAACTCGCAACGAAAAAGAACGGATGGATGCTTTGTAAACCGAAGCTTCGGCGAACTAGGGAAAGTATAAATAGAACAAAGAAAGTTTCTATGCACAAGTGATTCGACGTTCCAGTAGTTAGGTCGTTCCTCTCTCTGGATGTAAAGATAGTGAGTTCAAAATCTTTGTCATGAATGCAAATGACAAGCGCATATAGGTGATGTTTTTCTAAACATTTTGATATCTTATGTGCATTTTCCCATGTTAGTATGAAGTTGCTATGAAGTTTACAAAGTAACGGTCAAAAGGTCAAAGGGTAAAAGCATAAGAGGAGCGAAGTTGCTTGGGCAGAACTGAGGGGTTTTCGAAATTTGGGGTAAAAATGGCATAATTAGTTTTATGCCCCTAATTGTGTCCCACTCGGCTGTTTACCCCTAATTTCCAAAAGCCATCGGTTCTGTCCAAGTTACTTCGCTCCTCCTATGATTTTGCCTTTTAACCGTTTGACCGTCACTTTGAAAACTTCATCGCAAATTCGTACTAAATCAAAAAAATGCAAATAAGATACTGAAATATTCGGAAAAACATCACTTATACGTCAATGTCATTTGAATTCATGACAAAAGTGTTGGAAAGTGCCCATTCGAGTTTTAGCTCTTATGTTACCACCATGAACAATAAAATATTAAAAAGTTCAAAAAAACATTGGTGGCAAAGAATGACAAATGTTTAAAGTGCTTGCCAAGTTTCATCAGGGAATGACATTTGTGGAAGTCGTGGCAAAAAAACATCTATTTTGGAATGTTGATTGTTTTCTTTTTTTTTTGCGATGAGTTCCACGAATGTCATTCCCTGATGAAACTTGGCAAGCACTTATAACATTTGTCGTTCTTTGCCCCCAATGTTTTTTTTGAACTTTCCAAAAAAATTAGAATTTATTGTCCATGGTGGTATCATAAGAGCTAAAGCTCGGATGGGCACTTTCCAACATTTTTATCATGAATGCAAATGACATTGACATATAGGTGACGTTTTTCTGAACATTTTAGTATCTTATTTGCAATTTTCAGATTTAGTATGAATTTGTTATGAAGTTTTCAAAGTGACGGTCAAACGATCAAGAGCAAAAGCATAAGAGGAGCGAAATGACTTGGACAGAACTGATGGCTTTTAGAAATTAGCGGTAAAACAGCCGAGTAGGACACAATTAGAGGCATAAAACTAATTATCCCTAAGAAAATGCTTCACCTGATATGTCAAGACATATTGATGTTCAACCACGTGAAGATGAAAGTGACAGTTGCAACTCACGAGGAATTACAAGTTGGTGCAAGGAGGGGCTTGTGAAATCAACATGGTAGAGTGTAATGACCGAGCTCACCGCCTAGGGATTGATCACATTTCTCATAAATAGATAGACAGGTGACCACCATTGACGATGATGACAAAGAGAAGAAGCGGCAACACAGATGACTTGCTAGAGGACCCGCAATAAAAAGATGATTTGCTAGAGGTGTGTGAGAGTTAGTTTCTCCCGTTGCGACGCACGGACATCTGCATGCATGTAGAAAAAGATGGCAACCTGCCTGGCCATTTTGGTCCAAGCCCTGGGTCGCTGCTGATTATATATCATTATCACGTATCTGGACTGAAATCAAGAAAGATATTAGGTGTCAGCCCTGGGTTTGTGGCCTTGTATATAAAAATGAAGGAAATACTAAAGTTAAGTGGAAGCGAGCAACTAAAATGATCAAAGGGGGCAAATATTTTTACCTTGGCGACAACGCGCACGACCAAACAAACGGACGGAGCAGTCCACAGCGCATCGGCGTGCGCGGGAATTAAAACAAATCATCGCCATAACTTTCAGAGGCTGAAAAATGACTTCCTGAAACAGGAGTAGTAGTACTCCTTCATACAAGAACAATGCCATCCATCAGAGACAACAAGAAGCGATTCTAGTGCTATTAGTAGCTTCTACTGTTGATCATAGCACCGAAACAAACAGACAAACTGAATCATTCCAGCTCGGAAAGGCGCCACTTCATGCATAGACCTCGGAAAGGAGCGATTCAGAATCTCGGAGAATGCGGTGCGCATCATTTCAAGCAGCTTTTGCCTTTTTTTTACTCTTCTCTTCTTCTTCCTTCTTTTTTACCAGCAGGCAACCAATCAGGCCACTTTTTTCATATTACATGTGCGCCTGCATGACAATCATGACACATTCACACTTCTCTCGCGCTGCCTCTACTACCAGCTGATGTGATGTGATAAACTGAAGAGCAAACCAATTTTTAATTTTATTTTTGCAGAAACCGAAGAGAAAACCACGTTTTTATTTCATTTTCGTGGAAACCGAAGAGCAAACCGGCACTAGAAGGAAAGTTGCATCAAGTTAAAACATTTTAGTTTCAGAATTTTAATCGCCCTTATCTATTGCAACTGGATTAGCAGCAGCAGGGACCATTAGGGGAGTAAAAGGACAGATGAGCGAGGCAGAAAGCACACGCAGCACAACAAAGTTGACTATCTTCAGTGCTCTGCTATCCAGGATAGGGGATAGACAAACAATGAGAAAAGAGGACTTGGGACCTGAAAGCGGGGTACCCTCCTCCCACTCGGCACAAAAAAGGAGAACAAACTAACAAATACTAATCTAATCATCATGTTAATTAACACAAAACAGACCAAGCAAATGCAGGGGCAGACACGATTCCCTTCCCTCTCTCATTCAGCGTAAAAAGTTGGTTTGCCACCCACAAGTACGTTACAGCCCCCCCCCCCCCCCCCCCCCCACACACACACACACACAGGAAACGATTTTCTACCTCAAAGCCAGCAGCCGCTAAAAGGTCTAATTCCGTCCTGAAAAGAAGCTGCTGGGTCCATTCGCAGCTGAATTTCGCAAGCAATGGTATCATAACAAGTATGAGTGGGTACGTTTGTTGTGGGTTTGCTTGAACAACCAGTGGAAGGCCATAGTTGTAACCACGACAGTAGCTAAATGATAATCTCGCTGTCAATATTGACACATTGGTATCAATACTCGAGACCCCAGTTGCCCAGAATTAATCTAGATCATTTGTCCAACCAGCTTGCATCTTCCCGCCCCCCAAAAAAACCTAATATCTACTTGCTCTACGTTTGTCCGTGTTACAGTCTCAAATAATATAATTTTATTACTCTGCAGTTTCAAACTTTTACTGTACAAACTCTAATCTATTAATATTTTGTGTGAGAGTGATTTTCCAGTCCTCCATAAATTTGCACTGTGTGTTTTTCTACCACGTCACCCCTTTTGACATTGGAGGATCTTTCGGCCATATACAAATGATGGTTTCTCCTGGAGGCCATTTCTCTTTTGATCAGGACAAGTGGGCCTGTGTCTATTAAATTCCTTATGGCCCAGCAATGACACAATATCCATCCAGCGGGCGAGAGGTTGAAAGGTAGGCCCATGTCTGATGTCTCTCCTCTCCGCCAGGTTTCGAGGCTTCTTTCCTTACTGATTGTGTATTCAGCCTGGGCCATACCTCTTGCCCCATGACTATAAAAAGATTGCAGTCCCAAATGTGATGCACACATTTAGAACAGTTTCCAATTGCACAAGGGTTTCCTATCAAATGATGACTTGTAATTGATACAGATTTGAAACAGGTCAAAGTTTTGTCGGTACATTGAAATTTTCGACAATGCTCGGTATGATGATAATTAGAATAATAGTCCCGGATTAAGGGCAACCTGTCCTCCCTGATTTGCAGGCTGTTGTTGGAGAATCTTCCCCCAATCCCAATGGCAATCGCTAGTGGAATAATATATTGACCACAAATTAAGGGTGTACAGTACCTAAAAAGAGGATTACGACACCAATTGTTTTTTTTTTGAGCATCAGTACAGACACAAGCGCTCATATACACGCGCATACAGTCACTCCTATGAACACACACACGCACACCCTACCTCTATGAGCACCTCCGAAAGACTGAGCCGGCATATCATCTTAAGATTTACGAAGTCACCGTAGGCGCCTCGTCGTCGACGGGAACGTCTCCTCCCACTGAAAGCGCATCGCCGGAAATCCTGAAATAAATCCAGAAATAATGCGAGCACCAGGATTTGAATCCTGGTGGGTTGGGGATACCACTGTCCACCTAACCAACTCAACCACAGGCCATGGATTAGATTAAGCCTCACTTCAACCACCAACTGAATATAATCTCTTGTCTGATGATGTCTGCCTAGTACATAAACAATTCCTGCAGGGTTTTTTTTGGCGGGAAAATTCCTCGCAGGGTTGCCTGCCACTAAGCCACTAGTACATTCACACGAGTCGATGAGTAGTTGTGCGCTCTGCTCCTGTGATATACTTTGACCTTACTTCATTACTAGTAGAAGGCCTGTGCGTTGCCACGGGCCTTTAAATCTTTTTGTTGGTTGCATATGTAAATGTAATGCATTTCAAATTTCACATGTATAGAAAAAATATTATAGCAACAATCGAAAAAGGAACTTGATGCAATGTACTTCCATTATCCCACTTCACTTGCATCTTCATCATTTTCAATTCAGTTGCAATGTATTTTCGTTAAAAATGCAATTTGGCAACATATACACAGAGAGCAATGATCCAACTAATGATTTGTTATGTGTTAAGATCTACTTGATGCGCTGAAGATAATTCCCTATAGTGTCAGGAATATTGTCTTCGGCTTCATTCGTGCAGTACTTGGGCAATTATAGTAAAAAAATCTCCGTTGACTCGTAACCATCCTGCATGAGCACTACATGTAGCTAGCATGAAGATTTCACATGAAAATGTAAGAATATGTAATAGAGTACTCACCTTGTAAATTGGATGAACCAATTTTTTTGGCGTTCCTGAAAATTGTTTTCACATGGTGCTTTTTGTTCTTTTGTACCATCTGTGGAAATATTTATTTTCCTTAAAACCATAAATACCCAACAACAGGAACTGCCATCCGTGGAGATGCTTAGGAATGCTACAAAAGAACGGAAAGCATAGGCAGCTAAACGTTGTGAAGCTTATAAAGCAGAGAAGACCTAACAAAAACAACGTTCATGGGTATTCTATAACCCCATAACGGTAGATGGGCAAATTTGAGCACACTTTGGAATTAGGGGCTTATTTGAGTAGTGGGATCTAGTTAAGGTCACAAATGTAATTGACCCTTTCTTCTTCCAATGGTAAATGTGGAGAGAAAAGAGTTTGAGTACTCATCTGTCAAACATAACGATAAACATTTCTGAATAGTCATTTACTCCAAAAGCTTATTCTTTCAGTGTCAGTATAAGATCACTAGTAGAAAACGGACCATTAGCACCGGTTCGTAAGGGCCTTTAGTGCCGGTTATGGAACCGGCACTAAAGTTTCGGCACTAAACCCCCCCCCCCCTTTAGTACCGGTTCAGCACGAACCGGTGCTAAAGGGGATCCACGTGGCACGAGCCAGCTCCGGGGGCCGGGAGCCCTTTAGTACCGGTTGGTAACACCAACCGGTACTAAATGGTTGTGGGGTTTTTGGTTTTATGATTTCTTTTTCATTTAATTTTGTGTTTTCCATTTTATTCTTTTTCGTTTGCTGGTATTTTACGGTACTACACATTGTACACGTTATGCATATATATATATATATATATATATATATATATATATATATATATATATATATATATATAATTTCTAGTAGAACCAATCATATATATATATATCATCAATGTCTCACAAACCACCATATTAATTTACACATACACACATGTATAGCTATATACAATTTCTCCTACATATGCATGTTGCCTTCGGAGCCAGTGGCATTAGCCTAATTGGTGCCTTCGGAGTACGATGACAATTGGAAGTGGTTCATGGGGGCGGTAGCGGGTAATAGTATTCTCCCTTCGGATTTATGACCTGGTCGAGCAAAAATCCCGCTATTTCCTCTTGAAGTGCTTCTACGCGCTCCGTTGGTAGGAGCTTGTCCCGCACCTCTTTGAACTGTTAAGAAGGAGATCAATATGCATGTGTATTAGTTGTGTGACTAGATATCGATAATGGTGTAAAAATTGTGAATAGTGTTCTGACAAGCGTACCCATTCCTGTCTTTGAGATCTGCTCCTTTCGGACGCCATCATGCGAATGTTCTCGCAAACGCAGAATGCACACAGATCAGTCCCCTGCGCCTGCTTCAGGGCCTTTATTACGAGAATGGAATTTAATTCGATCAGATAATAATTAATCAAGCATGATAATTAAAGAGATGGCAGCTAGCTAGCTAGCTAGTACTACTTAATTACTTACCTTGGATCGAAACCATTTCAGCTTTGGTTTCCATTCGCCTTCCGTGACGCTGATGAACCTTGCCCAAGCCCTGCCCGCCGACAAAGAAAATGAATAAAGGGGTTATTAAATAGTTCATATCATGAAATTAATGACGAACTAAATAGGCCGAGATATATAGTAAATAATGATTGAAATTACCTGTTGACTATCCCAAACAAGATGTTATAGTCACTATTTGCTTTGAGTAGCGAGTCCAGTATTTCAACTGTTCCGGCGTCAACTTTAATGATACACAAGATCTAGTGAAATATGCATGCACACACGTTTGCATGTCTTAATTAAGCGGGCATATGTAAGCAAAAACATGTAGCTAGCTAGTAGGCAAAAACAGAGAATTTGTAGTACAAGAAAGTGTGACTCACTGGAAGTTGTAAGGAAGTCGTATATCTTCATTGTATTTGTGGCGCTTCAAGAACTCTAGCATGCTGTCCTCTACCTCTTTTTCTTGATGCTTGTTCATTTTCCATGTGTATTCATTAACGGTGTTTAGGTCAATGAACCCAATGCCATAGCGTCCACCTTTTCTCATTTCATACATCTTCATCCTGCATAATACCACAGAAAAGAATATAGTGAGGATAATTACAGGTAATGATTGATCAAAAGGATCACTACAGCTAGCTTGAGACTTAAATTACAGAAAGAAATCACTTACAGACAATAGCAACTGACGATAGATTTGTCGAGTGCGTCTTGATTGTATAACTGAAACAGTTCAGGATACTCAACGGCCACAACTTTCTCATGGTAGTAATCATCCTTCTTGACATTCACCATGAGGGACTCTTGATTGGATCTCTTGGTAATGTCCATGTACCATTGATGCAATTCATACATTCTCGTTGGGAGCTTGTTGACATCTTCTGGCTCGACCAAAGGTTGGCCCCGGACATATTTCCGTTTTATTTCCACCTCTGTAATCCCAGGCATGTCCTCGATCTCAAGGAGTTGTCCAACAGTGATCTTGAGTTCTTCAGCCTGCATTATATGCTCCTGGGTTATTACCACATCGCCCACCTCGGGAACGTAAACTGTTTGGCCACAATAATATTGGGCGGGCGTACTGTCACGTGTTGTTGGCGGCACAACAAGCGGGGGGGGGGGGGGGGGGGTCGATTGCGCCGCGTGTTTTCCCAGCTGGGCAACGGTTTTCCCGCATTTTTTGGCAGCTGCTTGTTGTTTGCTCGAGCTTGAGCTCGCCTCCTTCTGTAGACGTCGTCGATGTAACTTCCTGATGGGCGCTCATTGTCTGAGTCAACAGACTTAGGAGCTGGTGGTTGAGCCATACGAATGAAGTGGTCAACTACTTCCACAGGCACTTTCTCCCTTGGCGGCGGTGGCGGTTTCAGTCCAAAATGGGCGTCGACTTCTGCCTGCACTATGGCATTGGTTTGCTCCTTGGTCCTGTCGTAAGCCCTCACAGGAAGAGGAGTAGTGAGGTTTGGACCATATTTATATCGCTTGCCTCCGCCTGTACTTCCTGTACTATGATCTCGACTCGTACCGCTACGCACCA
Source organism: Triticum urartu (assembly GCF_056163025.1). Classification (NCBI taxonomy): domain Eukaryota; kingdom Viridiplantae; phylum Streptophyta; class Magnoliopsida; order Poales; family Poaceae; genus Triticum; species Triticum urartu. The sequence goes on from NC_141878.1 coordinate 600,745,424, forward strand.
TAGCTGCGGGGTGTCTCTTCTGCGACTGCTGAGGCGGCGGAGACGGCTGACGGGGCTGAGTTGGACGAGGAGGAGTGGCCTGAAGCTGTGCCGGATTTGCAGTGGCCTGAGGTTGTGCCGGACTTGGAGGAGGAGTGGACGTCTGACGCTGTGTCGGACTTGGAGGAGCAGTGGCCTGACACTTTGCCGGACTTGGAGGAGGAGGAGTGGCCTCACGCGTTGGTGGACTTGGAGGAGCGGGAGTCTGCTGACTCGGTGGCGGACTTTGACGAGGAGTCGGGTGACGCGGTGTTGGTGGCCTTCGAAAGATGATGCAATCCTTTCTCCATAGGATGACACGATGTATGGCCTCTCCCAATGTGTGCTCGTCGTCACCTCCAGGAATGTCAAGTTGTAGCTCCGAATATGGGTCCACCACCTCATCAACCAAGACACGAGCATAGCCCGCTGGAATCGGGTTGCAATGGAAGGTTGCCTCGGGGGAATTTGAAAAAGCAACGGCGTCCGCCACCTTCATGGATATGTTCTTCATTTTGAAGTGTAGCTCGCAGTTAGTGTTCTCCGTGATGTCATCCACGGGGTATCTATCCAGCACTACTGCGTCGCCCGGGGTGGAACCCACGCTGCTTCTCGACATGGATGGGGCGGTGGTATCCAATGCTGGATCATCCGCTAGCTGCTGCAGATGCTGAGACCCCCTTTGCTGGCTAAGTGAGTCGATCTGCTCCTGCTGCCGCTGGAATTTAGCTGCCAATTCCGCTTGACTTGCTTCTAGGCCTTGAAGGCGTTCATAGTCCCGCTTCCTCTGCTCCTCCTCCATCTTCCTCTTCTTCTCCTCCGCAATCTTCTTTCTCGCACGGGTTCTGTAGTCGGCGTTCCAGTCCGAAAACCCCTCATACCACGGAAGAGCGCCTTTGCCTCGTGTTCTTCCCGGGTGTTCAGGATTTCCCAAGGCACGCGTAAGTTCATCGTTCTCTCTGTTGGGCTGGAACACCCCCGATCGAGCCTCTTCTATTGCAACAAGTAGCGCATCGCCGGCTCCGTTCAGACATGCCTTCGTCGAAATATTGCCTGTCTTCGGGTCCAACTCCCCCCCATGTGCATAGAACCAAGTCCTGCACCTGGGGGGCCAGCTCTTAGTAACCGGAGTGACACCTGCATCCTCCATCTCTTTCTCAGACTTATCCCACTTAGGCATTGCCACCGCGTAGCCACCTGGCCCCAGCTTATGGAACTTATCCTTTTTTTCGGCATTCTTCTTGTTTATTCTCGACCGTTCCTTAGCTAATTCTGAATCCTTGAATTTCACGAAATCGTCCCAATGAGCACTTTGATTCTCTAGTATCCCCTCGAATACCGGAGTCTTCCTTCCTCCCTTGACGTACTTCTCCCACGTCATTCTCTTGTGGTTCTTGAATGCAACCGCCATCTTCCTAAAAGCAGCGTCCTTGACTTTCCGCACATCTGCTTGTGTGAAATTATCTGGTAGGGTGAAATGTTCCATGAGAGTATCCCAAAGCAGATTTTTTTGATTCTCGTCGACAAAAGTAACATCTGGACGTGGATTTGCTGGCTTTCTCCATTCTTGAAGGGAGATCGGGAGTTGGTCCTTCACAAGAACTCCGCACTGACGAACGAACTTGTCCGCAATCTTCTTAGGCGCTAATGGTTCGCCATTAGGTTTGAATGCCTCGATATTGTACATTACGCCCTCCTTCAACTTTTTGTTCGGGCCTCGTTTCGTCCTTTTGCCTGAAGATTTGCTCGATCCGGATGGCTGAAAGAAGAAAGATCGATTCATTAATATATCTTCAACTCATTTAAAACATGCGATGATCACCAGATTCCTGCTTATATAAATATATATACCTCGCCGGTGTTTGTTGTTTCAGGATCAACATGTTCTTCGTCGTAGTTCATGACTTCATCTTCTCGGTCGTCGCGATCGAATATCATATCACCCTCTCCGGTGTTGTTTAGAAATTCGGAGCCGTCAAAATCTTCTTCATTCTGATCATCATCTGGCCCGCGTATGATATCGAACATGGTCTGTTCTCTCTCTCTGTCGGTATTGTCCGCCATAGCTTTTATTTAACTATGCCAAAAGAAATATAAAACAATTTAGTATAATCTCGAATAATAGATATAATCTCGAATACATCGTCTCGAATAATAGATATAATATTGAATACATCACTAGCTAGCTAGCTAGCAAGCTAATAAAGATCGAATACTACAGAGTAATCTAGGCCACTCGCGGTTCCTGAGGTGCGGGCGGTGGACACCCAAAGAGAAGGAACCATCACTGGATCATAGCTCGGGTGATCTCCCCAAAGAACCTGCCAGGTATTGGAGAACCTGACGTCCATAGCAGCCATGTAGCGATGGACGTGCTCGTCCTCCTCCCTAACACGGCGACGTACCATCTCCGGCGGGGCCGGCTCCCTCCGCACCGAAAGTGGCCCACGCGAATGCCACCAAAGGAGATGAGGGTCGACGACGGGACCTGGGGCCGGGTTCCTCATCAAGCGTCGCGCCCCTGAAGGTAGCACCTCCCAGTGCCAGCCCGGCGGAGCCCAGTCCCGGACATGGGTCCTCTGAAGCAGGACGTCGTCGCGGACGTGTCGACAGCGAGGATGCGGGCCGGGCATCGTCGACAACAAAATACTATATGCCGCAAAAGTAAAGTAACATTTTTTAAATGATGGATTGTGATGATTTCATATATGCAAATTCTAAATTTTATAACTAAAAATATAAGAAAGTAAAAAAAACATCGATCATCGTCTAACAATTTGAAATTAATCTAATTCATCTAGCTAGCTAAAACTAACATTTCCAAAATTTCTAACATTTCTATATAACTAACATTTCTATAACATTTGACATTATATATATTATAACTAACATTTCTACATACTATTTGACATTAATCTAATCTAATTAATTAATTCATCTAAAACTTTGTATGAAAAACAGAAAAACAGAAAAAACTAAAAGCTAAAAACAGAAAAATTGTATGTGTGTGCGCGTCTAGTGTGTGTGTAGTGTGTGTGTGTGTGTGTGTGTGTGTGTGTGTGTGTGCATGTAGTGTGTGTGTGCGCGCGCGCGTGTGTGTGCGCTACGGTCGGCGCCGGCGCCGGCGCCGGTGTGCGCTACGATCGATTGGAGGGAGGAGAGGGGCCGGGGGAGGGGCTCACAGCGCGCGCGGGCAAGGTCGAGGCGACGGCGACGGCGAGGCGAGGTCGATCCAAAGGCGACGGCGACGGCGAAGCGAGGGGATCGGCGACCGGGACGGCGACGGGGGTGCCACGGAGTCGACGGGGACGACGCGACGAGGACGGGGGCGTCGCGGAGTCGACGGGGACGTCAATACAATCATGTGATCTCATTGTGACGTCTGGCCTTCACCCGCCTTACACCTGTCTGATTGTTCGTACACATGCGAACATCGCGGACACCGAAAAGATACGTGTTGTAGACGGTGCTATATTTAGGGAACAATAACTACGTGATATTTCAGAATAAGAGACCGCCATAATAGAAATGACTAATGCGCAAATCAAAAGGGTACAAAAATAAGGAATAAGCATAATAGCATGATATGGTATAGCCTCTTTCGTCAGAGAAGTTCTCTTTGTTTTAGCAAAATTTCAGCCAAAAGCATTGTCGTGGCAGCCAAAAACTGTGTTGTGACAGTAGTTTTAGCAAAAACAGATTCCTGCCAAAACTCCTTGTCGTGGCATCTTGAAAATGATGTTGTGGCACAAGTTTCGATAGTTGTTGCCGTGGCAGCACAAAACGTTGTCGTGGCAGAACTTTTCTGCATGACTTGTTTCTTCAGTTTTTTCTTCTTCGACTTCACTTACGGCCTGATAAAGTTGTCACCACCACATGTAATCTATATTTTATCACCACTATCTCTATAGCTACTGTCTAAAAATTGCATTATATAACGTTGACACACATGTCAAAGTGACAATCATATGGCTATTACTCGCATGTCATGTTAAATATTACATCATATAGACATCTCATACATGTTCTCATCAATATGGCAAAGGCTATACTACATAACATGCAACCTGCAAAACCAAGTTAGACGCCTCTAATTGGTTTATTCAAAAATTTATTTTACGTGGCTTCTAGGCTTTGGGAACAAACTCTAGTTACCTATATTCATCATCAAGTATGATCATTCAAGTTGCCAGATTAACTTTGCAAGGTGTATGAAGAAGAGACTTAACTAAAAATCTCTCACCCCCATACTAAACTTTGTCATACGCGTGACCTAGTGTAGATCAAATATATATGCCCTCAAAAATTCAACTTTCTTAACTAAGGTGGAACTGATACGTTCCAAGAATATTCATAGATTTAAAAAATATTCACAAATTTTAAATCAGTTCATTAATACGAATAAATTATTTGCAAACTCAAAAAAATGTTCATGACTTTAATTATTCATGATATGTTAAAATGGTCATCATTTTTTTAATCTTGCATTTTAAAATGTTCATGAGTATGAAAAACTCTTCATGGATTAAAATTATACGAATTTGCAAAAAAAAATCCAAGAATTTAAATAATGTTCCAAATTTTCAAAAATATTAATAGAATTTTAGAAATTTACTAATTAATTTTGAAAAATATTAATAGAACATGAAGATAAACCATGGAAAATAAACCGGTAGAAAAAAACAAATTGAAGCTTCCAAAACTGAAAGAATCAGGCTACATGGGCAACTCAGTAGCATCGGCGGAGGTCTGCGTTGGCTGGACCGCCTCCCCAGTATGCTGGAAATGTGAATTGCCATGGTAATCCTTGAGAGAAAAATAAAAATTACCTCTAAAATTGAAGAGTTCCGTGGCAAATTGCGTGTTACCCTCTAAAATGCATCTACTGGCACCCGCAAAAAAATTGTATCTATTGGGGCTTCTTCTTTTTCGTGTGTGTCATCCTTGCGCGGGAGCCATGCTAATCTTCTCTATATTGTTCCAATTTTATTGGATCCGCCAGGTCACACTGCCTACCTGCCAGGGCCACCTCCGATTGCAACGAATCGGCTTTGCGCAACGGACAATCAGTGACGACAACGGGTCTCATACTGTGATCCCCGGGAACGCTCTTTCCTCATGCCGTGATCCCGGGTGCGTCTGCGAGCGGTGACTGGACAACACACACAAAATTATTTTCACGACCAAATACTTATTTTTAAATCATCAAATCCATATGATTACATACAACATAGACCTAGTCTAAATTTGTACCGGTGACCATCCTTTTGGTTGTCCGGCTCTGTCCATGCCCGGCGGCCGGCTGAGCCCCACGAAATAGAGGGTCGATTGCCGACGAGGTAGAGTAGGACATGGAACATGAGCCACCGCCGTCTCCCATGTCATACTCTTCCTTATTTGAGCTTGTGCCTGCACATCGCCGGTGGATCCGTCGTGGTCTGAGCGAACACGTCCATCGCTACGCGGTTGTGATGCTAGGGGTTGTCGGGCACCATATCCGGCCCCGGAGAGAGCGACTGTGCCTCGTCGGCGTCTGCCGCGAAGACTGTCGCGAACTCTCACACCCGCTGCCTCGCATGGCGGGCACGTCGCACCATATTTGTGTCGACGTTAAGCAGTTGTGCACCTCCGCCTCGGCGCCAACGCAGAGGTTGCGCATCCACCACGGCGTTCAGACACCAAACAAACCGCACCACCTCCCTTGAGGCAGCGGCGACAACCCTAGGGCCAAATTTATATGCCATTTTGGCGGATACAATGAATTCCCGCCAGATGGAGTTCGATCGCTGCCTGGTGGACTCCTCCAGGGAGCGGGGGAGCACAAAGCAGGTGGCCATCTCCTCCTTGGGGCCACGTTGGAGGAACTTCCAGCCAATGGATCGGGAGGTGTAGGACACAGATCCGTTGCCTGCAATGGTGGAGAAGGTCGGGGATAGCCGAATGGGGGCTTGTGGGCGGAGGAGAGTGTAGTGGAGTAAAATGCGGCTGGGGTTTCGTCTAGAGTGCAGATAATGTTCAATATGTGTGGGGTCGGGTGAGCCATAGTGGGTCGGTCCTACGTGACGAGCGTGTCCGGGTGCGCCCGGGCGCCCCATATCCACCTCAGATATGAACTGGATATGAAGAGTGTCGGTTAATCCGGATGTTTGACCAGATTTGACAGGTCTGTTTGGGTGACAATTTTAGGTTTAGGCGGTGACTGGACAGCCCGGCCGGGCGTTTGGGATGGATACGGGGCGTCGGGTAGTAGATGCTCTAATAGCCATGGAATGGTGATGTTTATGCCTCCCATCACCAGTCCATACATAGACGGTTGGATTAGACACATGACAGATTGGGGTACTGAGTCACTTACTGGGAGCAGTGATGAATGGCAAAATCGATCCGATATAGCCTCTCTGACTTGAAAGCGAAACGAGGAAGTCGCCCGTTGTAGTAACAGTTGGGAACGGGTGTCAATTTGCCTGACCATTTTGGTCCAACCCTTGTGCCTTCATTTCACACGGATTGTAAAGAGTAGAGACACACACGAGGCTACTACGACTAGTTAGTAGAACTGGCAAACTGTGCTACCTCGAGCGTTGATCTTGCAAGTCACGGCATGCAGCAGTATTGTTGATGTGATCCAAACTGCACAAGCGGCCGCGGGTCGCTGTTGATGGTACAGCTGCTGCTGCTGATTATCCATCATGCGCTGCAATAAAAGTGAAATGGTTCATGCTCTACTCTCACAAAACTGCGATAATAAACAGTCTATGGTCTACCAGGAGCTCCTAATCGGCGTTATAAGCGACATTTGCGGATAATGGCGCTCGCGCTAGAATAGTTGCAGTCAACAATTCACTTTGAAAACGGATGAAAAAAATAAAAATTCGCAAAAAACTAAAAACAATCTGAATTCAAAAATGTTCATGGCTTTTGAAAAATGTTCACAAATTTCAAAAAAGTTCACAAATTTGAGAAAAAAACGAAAGGTATGAGAAAACTTCATTGAATTTGAAAAAAATGAAAAAAAAACATCATCAAATTTGAAAAAAGTTCATCCATTTGAATAAAAGTTCATCAAATTAGTAAAAAAGATCATCGATCTTAAAAAGAATTCATCAATTTCACAAAAAGTTCATCAAATTTGAAAAAAAGTTCATCAGATTTGAAATTGCTCATGCATTTTAAGGAAAGAAAAAACAATCATAAAGAAAAAAGTAAAGAAAAGGGGAAAAGATTACAGAAAAGAAACAGAAAAGAGAGAAAAAAACACATAAAACCGGTTTAGGAAAAACTCGCAACGAAAAAGAACGGATGGATGCTTTGTAAACCGAAGCTTCGGCGAACTAGGGAAAGTATAAATAGAACAAAGAAAGTTTCTATGCACAAGTGATTCGACGTTCCAGTAGTTAGGTTGTTCCTCTCTCTGGATGTAAAGATAGTGAGTTCAAAAATCTTTGTCATGAACGCAAATGACAAGCGCATATAGGTGATGTTTTTCTAAACATTTTGATATCTTATGTGCATTTTCCCGTGTTAGTATGAAGTTGCTATGAAGTTTACAAAGTAACGGTCAAAAGGTCAAAGGGTAAAAGCATAAGAGGAGCGAAGTTGCTTGGGCAGAACTGAGGGGTTTTCGAAATTTGGGGTAAAAATGGCATAATTAGTTTTATGCCCCTAATTGTGTCCCACTCGGCTGTTTACCCCTAATTTCCAAAAGCCATCGGTTCTGTCCAAGTTACTTCGCTCCTCCTATGATTTTTCCTTTTAACCGTTTGACCGTCACTTTGAAAACTTCATCGCAAATTCGTACTAAATCAAAAAAATGCAAATAAGATACTGAAATATTCGGAAAAACATCACTTATACGTCAATGTCATTTGAATTCATGACAAAAGTGTTGGAAAGTGCCCATTCGAGTTTTAGCTCTTATGTTACCACCATGAACAATAAAATATTAAAAAGTTCAAAAAAACATTGGTGGCAAAGAATGACAAATGTTTAAAGTGCTTGCCAAGTTTCATCAGGGAATGACATTTGTGGAAGTCGTGGCAAAAAAACATCTATTTTGGAATGCTGATTGTTTTTTTTTTTTGCGATGAGTTCCACGAATGTCATTCCCTGATGAAACTTGGCAAGCACTTATAACATTTGTCGTTCTTTGCCACCAATGTTTTTTTTGAACTTTCCAAAAAAAATTAGAATTTATTGTCCATGGTGGTATCATAAGAGCTAAAGCTCGGATGGGCACTTTCCAACATTTTTATCATGAATGCAAATGACATTGACATATAGGTGACGTTTTTCTGAACATTTTAGTATCTTATTTGCAATTTTCAGATTTAGTATGAATTTGTTATGAAGTTTTCAAAGTGACGGTCAAACGATCAAGGGCAAAAGCATAAGAGGAGCGAAATGACTTGGACAGAACTGATGGCTTTTAGAAATTAGCGGTAAAACAGCCGAGTAGGACACAATTAGAGGCATAAAACTAATTATCCCTAAGAAAATGCTTCACCTGATATGTCAAGACATATTGATGTTCAACCACGTGAAGATGAAAGTGACAGTTGCAACTCACGAGCAATTACAAGTTGGTGCAAGGAGGGGCTTGTGAAATCAACATGGTAGAGTGTAATGACCGAGCTCACCGCCTAGGGATTGATCACATTTCTCATAAATAGATAGACAGGTGACCACCATTGACGATGATGACAAAGAGAAGAAGCGGCAACACAGATGACTTGCTAGAGGACCCGCAATAAAAAGATGATTTGCTAGAGGTGTGTGAGAGTTAGTTTCTCCTGTTGCGACGCACGGACATCTGCATGCATGTAGAAAAAGATGGCAACCTGCCTGGCCATTTTGGTCCAAGCCCTGGGTCGCTGCTGATTATATATCATTATCGCGTATCTGGACTGAAATCAAGAAAGATATTAGGTGTCAGCCCTGGGTTTGTGGCCTTGTATATAAAAATGAAGGAAATACTAAAGTTAAGTGGATGCGAGCAACTAAAATGATCAAAGGGCGCAAATATTTTTACCTTGGCGACAACGCGCACGGCCAAACAAACGGACGGAGCAGTCCACAGCGCATTGGCGTGCGCCGGAATTAAAACAAATCATCGCCATAACTTTCAGAGGCTGAAAAATGACTTCCTGAAACAGGAGTAGTAGTACTCCTTCATACAAGAACAATGCCATCCATCAGAGACAACAAGAAGCGATTCTAGTGCTATTAGTAGCTTCTACTGTTGATCATAGCACCGAAACAAACAGACAAACTGAATCATTCCAGCTCGGAAAGGCGCCACTTCATGCATAAACCTCGGAAAGGAGCGATTCAGAATCTCGGAGAATGCGGTGCGCATCATTTCAAGCAGCTTTTGCCTTTTTTCACTCTTCTCTTCTTCTTCCTTCTTTTTTACCAGCAGGCAACCAATCAGGCCACTTTTTTCATATTACATGTGCGTCTGCATGACAATCATGACACATTCACACTTCTCTCGCGCTGCCTCTACTACCAGCTGATGTGATGTGATAAACTGAAGAGCAAACCAATTTTTAATTTTATTTTTGCAGAAACCGAAGAGAAAACCACGTTTTTATTTCATTTTCGTGGAAACCGAAGAGCAAACCGGCACTAGAAGGAAAGTTGCATCAAGTTAAAACATTTTAGTTTCAGAATTTTAATCGCCCTTATCTATTGCAACTGGATTAGCAGCAGCAGGGACCATTAGGGGAGTAAAAGGACAGATGAGCGAGGCAGAAAGCACACGCAGCACAACAAAGTTGACTATCTTCAGTGCTCTGCTATCCAGGATAGGGGATAGACAAACAATGAGAAAAGAGGACTTGGGACCTGAAAGCGGGGTACCCTCCTCCCACTCGGCACAAAAAAGGAGAACAAACTAACAAATACTAATCTAATCATCATGTTAATTAACACAAAACAGACCAAGCAAATGCAGGGGCAGACACGATTCCCTTCCCTCTCTCATTCAGCGTAAAAAGTTGGTTTGCCACCCACAAGTACGTTACAGCCCCCCCCCCCCCCCCCCCCCCCACACACACACACAGGAAACGATTTTCTACCTCAAAGCCAGCAGCCGCTAAAAGGTCTAATTCCGTCCTGAAAAGAAGCTGCTGGGTCCATTCGCAGCTGAATTTCGCAAGCAATGGTATCATAACAAGTATGAGTGGGTACGTTTGTTGTGGGTTTGCTTGAACAACCAGTGGAAGGCCATAGTTGTAACCACGACAGTAGCTAAATGATAATCTCGCTATCAATATTGACACATTGGTATCAATTATCAATACTCGAGACCCCAGTTGCCCAGAATTAATCTAGATCATTTGTCCAACCAGCTTGCATCTTCCCGCCCCCCAAAAAAACCTAATATCTACTTGCTTTACGTTTGTCCGTGTTACAGTCTCAAATAATATAATTTTATTACTCTGCAGTTTCAAACTTTTACTGTACAAACTCTAATCTATTAACATTTTGTGTGAGAGTGATTTTGCAGTCCTCCATAAATTTGCACTGTGTGTTTTTCTACCACGTCACCCCTTTTGACATTGGAGGATCTTTCGGCCATATACAAATGATGGTTTCTCCTGGAGGCCATTTCTCTTTTGATCAGGACAAGTGGGCCTGTGTCTATTAAATTCCTTATGGCCCAGCAACGACACAATATCCATCCAGCGGGCGAGAGGTTGAAAGGTAGGCCCATGTCTGATGTCTCTCCTCTCCGCCAGGTTTGGAGGCTTCTTTCCTTACTGATTGTGTATTCAGCCTGGGCCATACCTCTTGCCCCATGACTATAAAAAGATTGCAGTCCCAAATGTGATGCACACATTTAGAACAGTTTCCAATTGCACAAGGGTTTCCTATCAAATGATGACTTGTAATTGATACAGATTTGAAACAGGTCAAAGTTTTGTCGGTACATTGAAATTTTCGACAATGCTCGGTATGATGATAATTAGAATAATAGTCCCGGATTAAGGGCAACCTGCCCTCCCTGATTTGCAGGCTGTTGTTGGAGAATCTTCCCCCAATCCCAATGGCAATCGCTAGTGGAATAATATATTGACCACAGATTAAGGGTGTCCAGTACCTAAAAAGAGGATTACGACACCAATTGTTTTTTTTGAGCATCAGTACAGACACAAGCGCTCATATACACGCGCATACAGTCACTCCTATGAACACACACACGCACACCCTACCTCTATGAGCACCTCCGAAAGACTGAGCCGGCATATCATCTTAAGATTTACGAAGTCACCGTAGGCGCCTCGTCGTCGACGGGAACGTCTCCTCCCACTGAAAGCGCATCGCCGGAAATCCTGAAATAAATCCAGAAATAATGCGAGCACCAGGATTTGAACCCTGGTGGGTTGGGGATACCACTGTCCACCTAACCAACTCAACCACAGGCCATGGATTAGATTAAGCCTCACTTCAACCACCAACTGAATATAATCTCTTGTCTGATGATGTCTGCCTAGCTACATAAACAATTCCTGCAGGGTTTTTTTTGGCGGGAAAATTCCTCGCAGGGTTGGTTGCCACTAAGCCACTAGTACATTCACACGAGTCGATGAGTAGTTGCGCGCTCTGCTCCTGTGATATACTTTGACCTTACTTCATTACTAGTAGAAGGCCTGTGCGTTGCCACGGGCCTTTAAATCTTTTTGTTGGTTGCATATGTAAATGTAATGCATTTCAAATTTCACATGTATAGAAAAAATATTATAGCAACAATCGAAAAAGGAACTTGATGCAATGTACTTCCATTATCCCACTTCACTTGCATCTTCATCATTTTCAATTCAGTTGCAATGTATTTTCGTTAAAAATGCAATTTGGCGACATATACACAGAGAGCAATGATCCAACTAATGATTTGTTATGTGTTAAGATCTACTTGATGCGCTGAAGATAATTCCCTATAGTGTCAGGAATATTGTCTTCGGCTTCATTCGTGCAGTACTTGGGCAATTATAGTAAAAAAATCTCCGTTGACTCGTAACCATCCTGCATGAGCACTACATGTAGCTAGCATGAAGATTTCACATGAAAATGTAAGAATATGTAATAGAGTACTCACCTTGTAAATTGGATGAACCAATTTTTTTGGCGTTCCTGAATTTTTTTTTCACATGGTGCTTTTTGTTCTTTTGTAGCATCTGTGGAAATATTTATTTTCCTTAAAACCATAAATACCCAACAACAGGAACTGCCATCCGTGGAGATGCTTAGGAATGCTACAAAAGAACGGAAAGCATAGGCAGCTAAACGTTGTGAAGCTTATAAAGCAGAGAAGACCTAACAAAAACAACGTTCATGGGTATTCTATAACCCCATAACGGTAGATGGGCAAATTTGAGCACACTTTGGAATTAGGGGCTTATTTGAGTAGTGGGATCTAGTTAAGGTCACAAATGTAATTGACCCTTTCTTCTTCCAATGGTAAATGTGGAGAGAAAAGAGTTTGAGTACTCATCTGTCAAACATAACGATAAACATTTCTGAATAGTCATTTACTCCAAAAGCTTATTCTTTCAGTGTCAGTATAAGATCACTAGTAGAAAACGGACCATTAGCACCGGTTCGTAAGGGCCTTTAGTGCCGGTTATGGAACCGGCACTAAAGTTTCGGCACTAAACCCCCCCCCCTTTAGTACCGGTTCAGCACGAACCGGTGCTAAAGGGGATCCACGTGGCACGAGCCAGCTCCGGGGGCCGGGAGCCCTTTAGTACCGGTTGGTAACACCAACCGGTACTAAATGGTTGTGGGGTTTTTGGTTTTATGATTTCTTTTTCATTTAATTTTGTGTTTTCCATTTTATTCTTTTTCGTTTGCTGGTATTTTACGGTACTACACATTGTACACGTTATGCATATATATATATATATATATAGAATTTCTAGTAGCACCAATCATATATATATATATATATATATATATATCATCAATGTCTCACAAACCACCATATTAATTTACACATACACACATGTATAGCTATATACAATTTCTCCTACATATGCATGTTGCCTTCGGAGCCAGTGGCATTAGCCTAATTGGTGCCTTCGGAGCACGATGACAATTGGAAGTGGTTCATGGGGGCGGTAGCGGGTAATAGTATTCTCCCTTCGGATTTATGACCTGGTCGAGCAAAAATCCCGCTATTTCCTCTTGAAGTGCTTCTACGCGCTCCGTTGGTAGGAGCTTGTCCCGCACCTCTTTGAACTGTTAAGAAGGAGATCAATATGCATGTGTATTAGTTGTGTGACTAGATATCGATAATGGTGTAAAAATTGTGAATAGTGTTCTGACAAGCGTACCCATTCCTGTCTTTGAGATCTGCTCCTTTCGGACGCCATCATGCGAATGTTCTCGCAAACGCAGAATGCACACAGATCAGTCCCCTGCGCCTGCTTCAGGGCCTTTATTACGAGAATGGAATTTAATTTGATCAGATAATAATTAATCAAGCATGATAATTAAAGAGATGGCAGCTAGCTAGCTAGCTAGTACTACTTAATTACTTACCTTGGATCGAAACCATTTCAGCTTTGGTTTCCATTCGCCTTCCGTGACGTTGATGAACCTTGCCCAAGCCCTGCCCGCCGACAAAGAAAATGAATAAAGGGGTTATTAAATAGTTCATATCATGAAATTAATGACGAACTAAATAGGCCGAGATATATAGTTAATAATGATTGAAATTACCTGTTGACTATCCCAAACAAGATGTTATAGTCACTATTTGCTTTGAGTAGCGAGTCCAGTATTTCAACTGTTCCGGCGTCAACTTTAATGATACACAAGATCTAGTGAAATCTGCATGCACACACGTTTGCATGTCTTAATTAAGCGGGCATATGTAAGCAAAAACATGTAGCTAGCTAGTAGGCAAAAACAGAGAATTTGTAGTACAAGAAAGTGTGACTCACTGGAAGTTGTAAGGAAGTAGTATATCTTCATTGTATTTGAGGCGCTTCAAGAACTCTAGCATGCTGTCCTCTACCTCTTTTTCTTGATGCTTGTTCATTTTCCATGTGTATTCATTAACGGTGTTTGGGTCAATGAACCCAATGCCATAGCGTCCACCTTTTCTCATTTCATACATCTTCATCCTGCATAATACCACAGAAAAGAATATAGTGAGGATAATTACAGGTAATGATTGATCAAAAGGATCACTACAGCTAGCTTGAGACTTAAATTACAGAAAGAAATCACTTACAGACAATAGCAACTGACGATAGATTTGTCGAGTGCGTCTTGATTGTATAACTGAAACAGTTCAGGATACTCAACGGCCACAACTTTCTCATGGTAGTAATCATCCTTCTTGACATTCACCATGAGGGACTCTTGATTGGATCTCTTGGTAATGTCCATGTACCATTGATGCAATTCATACATTCTCGTTGGGAGCTTGTTGACATCTTCTGGCTCGACCAAAGGTTGGCCCCGGACATATTTCCGTTTTATTTCCTCCTCTGTAATCCCAGGCATGTCCTCGATCTCAAGGAGTTGTCCAAAAGTGATCTTGAGTTCTTCAGCCTGCATTATATGCTCCTGGGTTATTACCACATCGCCCACCTCGGGAACGTAAACTGTTTGGCCACAATAATATTGGGCGGGCGTACTGTCACGTGTTGTTGGCGGCACAACAAGCGGGGGGGGGGGGGGTCGATTGCGCCGCGTGTTTTCCCAGCTGGGCAACGGTTTTCCCGCATTTTTTGGCAGCTGCTTGTTGTTTGCTCGAGCTCGAGCTCGCCTCCTTCTGTAGACGTCGTCGATGTAACTTCCTGATGTGGCGCTCATTGTCTGAGTCAACAGGCTTAGGAGCTGGTGGTTGAGCCATACGAATGAAGTGGTCAACTACTTCCACAGGCACTTTCTCCCTTGGCGGCGGTGGCGGTTTCGGTCCAAAATGGGCGTCGACTTCTGCCTGCACTATGGCATTGGTTTGCTCCTTGGTCCTGTCGTAAGCCCTCACAGGAAGAGGAGTAGTGAGGTTTGGACCATATTTATATCGCTTGCCTCCGCCTGTACTTCCTGTACTATGATCTCGACTCGTACCGCTACGCACCATAGCTGCGGGGTGTCTCTTCTGCGACTGCTGAGGCGGCGGAGACGGCTGACGGGGCTGAGTTGGACGAGGAGGAGTGGCCTGAAGCTGTGCCGGATTTGCAGTGGCCTGAGGTTGTGCCGGACTTGGAGGAGGAGTGGACGTCTGACGCTGTGTCGGACTTGGAGGAGCAGTGGCCTGACACTTTGCCGGACTTGGAGGAGGAGGAGTGGCCTCACGCGTTGGTGGACTTGGAGGAGCGGGAGTCTGCTGACTCGGTGGCGGACTTCGACGAGGAGTCGGGTGACGCGGTGTTGGTGGCCTTCGAAAGATGATGCAATCCTTTCTCCATAGGATGACACGATGTATGGCCTCTCCCAATGTGTGCTCGTCGTCACCTCCAGGAATGTCAAGTTGTAGCTCCGAATATGGGTCCACCACCTCATCAACCAAGACACGAGCATAGCCCGCTGGAATCGGGTTGCAATGGAAGGTTGCCTCGGGGGAATTTGAAAAAGCAACGGCGTCCGCCACCTTCATGGATATGTTCTTCATTTTGAAGTGTAGCTCGCAGTTAGTGTTCTCCGTGATGTCATCCACGGGGTATCTATCCAGCACTACTGCGTCGCCCGGGGTGGAACCCACGCTGCTTCTCGACATGGATGGGGCGGTGGTATCCAATGCTGGATCATCCGCTAGCTGCTGCAGATGCTGAGACCCCCTTTGCTGGCTAAGTGAGTCGATCTGCTCCTGCTGCCGCTGGAATTTAGCTGCCAATTCCGCTTGACTTGCTTCTAGGCCTTGAAGGCGTTCATAGTCCCGCTTCCTCTGCTCCTCCTCCATCTTCCTCTTCTTCTCCTCCGCAATCTTCTTTCTCGCACGGGTTCTGTAGTCGGCGTTCCAGTCCGAAAACCCCTCATACCACGGAAGAGCGCCCTTGCCTCGTGTTCTTCCCGGGTGTTTAGGATTTCCCAAGGCACGCGTAAGTTCGTCGTTCTCTCTGTTGGGCTGGAACACCCCCGATCGAGCCTCTTCTATTGCAACAAGTAGCGCATCGCCGGCTCCGTTCAGACATGCCTTCGTCGAAACATTGCCTGTCTTCGGGTCCAACTCCCCCCCATGCGCATAGAACCAAGTCCTGCACCTGGGGGGCCAGCTCTTAGTAACCGGAGTGACACCTGCATCCTCCATCTCTTTCTCAGACTTATCCCACTTAGGCATTGCCACCGCGTAGCCACCTGGCCCCAGCTTATGGAACTTATCCTTTTTTTCGGCATTCTTCTTGTTTATTCTCGACCGTTCCTTAGCTAATTCTGAATCCTTGAATTTCACGAAATCGTCCCAATGAGCACTTTGATTCTCTAGTATCCCCTCGAATACCGGAGTCTTCCTTCCTCCCTTGACGTACTTCTCCCACGTCATTCTCTTGTGGTTCTTGAATGCAACCGCCATCTTCCTAAAAGCAGCGTCCTTGACTTTCCGCACATCTGCTTGTGTGAAATTATCTAGTAGGGTGAAATGTTCCATGAGAGTATCCCAAAGCAGATTTTTTTGATTCTCGTCGACAAAAGTAACATCTGGACGTGGATTTGCTGGCTTTCTCCATTCTTGAAGGGAGATCGGGAGTTGGTCCTTCACAAGAACTCCGCACTGACGAACGAACTTGTCCGCAATCTTCTTAGGCGCTAATGGTTCGCCATTAGGTTTGAATGCCTCGATATTGTACTTTACGCCCTCCTTCAGCTTTTTGTTCGGGCCTCGTTTCGTCCTTTTGCCTGAAGATTTGCTCGATCCGGATGGCTGAAAGAAGAAAGATCGATTCATTAATATATCTTCAACTCATTTAAAACATGCGATGATCACCAGATTCCTGCTTATATAAATATATATACCTCGCCGGTGTTTGTTGTTTCAGGATCAACATGTTCTTCGTCGTAGTTCATGACTTCATCTTCTCGGTCGTCGCGATCGAATATCATATCACCCTCTCCGGTGTTGTTTAGAAATTCAGAGCCGTCAAAATCTTCTTCATTCTGATCATCATCTGGCCCGCGTATGATATCGAACATGGTCTGTTCTCTCTCTCTCTGTCGGTATTGTCCGCCATAGCTTTTATTTAACTATGCCAAAAGAAATATAAAACAATTTAGTATAATCTCGAATAATAGATATAATCTCGAATACATCGTCTCGAATAATAGATATAATATTGAATACATCACTAGCTAGCTAGCTAGCAAGCTAATAAAGATCGAATACTACAGAGTAATCTAGGCCACTCGCGGTTCCTGAGGTGCGGGCGGTGGACACCCAAAGAGAAGGAACGATCACTGGATCATAGCTCGGGTGATCTCCCCAAAGAACCTGCCAGGTATTGGAGAACCTGACGTCCATAGCAGCCATGTAGCGATGGACGTGCTCGTCCTCCTCCCTAACACGGCGACGTACCACCTCCGGCGGGGCCGGCTCCCTCCGCACCGAAAGTGGCCCACGCGAATGCCACCAAAGGAGATGAGGGTCGACGACGGGACCCGGGGCCGGGTTCCTCATCAAGCGTCGCGCCCCTGAAGGTAGCACCTCCCAGTGCCAGCCCGGCGGAGCCCAGTCCCGGACATGGGTCCTCTGAAGCAGGACGTCGCCGCGGACGTGTCGACCGCGAGGATGCGGGCCGGGCATCGTCGACAACAAAATACTATATGCCGCAAAAGTAAAGTAACATTTTTTAAATGATGGATTGTGATGATTTCATATATGCAAATTCTAAATTTTATAACTAAAAATATAAGAGAGTAAAAAAACATCGATCATCGTCTAACAATTTGAAATTAATCTAATTCATCTAGCTAGCTAAAACTAACATTTCCAAAATTTCTAACATTTCTATATAACTAACATTTCTATAACATTTGACATTATATATATTATAACTAACATTTCTACATACTATTTGACATTAATATAATCTAATTAATTAATTCATCTAAAACTTTGTATGAAAAACAGAAAAACAGAAAAAACTAAAAGCTAAAAACGAAAAAATTGTGTGTGTGTGCGCGTCTAGTGTGTGTAGTGTGTGTGTGTGTGTGCATGTAGTGTGTGTGTGTGTGCGCGTGCGTGTGTGTGCGCTACGGTCGGCGCCGGCGCCGGTGTGCGCTACGATCGATTGGAGGGAGGAGAGGGGCCGGGGGAGGGGCTCACAGCGCGCGCGGGCAAGGTCGAGGCGACGGCGACGGCGAGGCGAGGTCGATCCAAAGGCGACGGCGACGGCGAAGCGAGGGGATCGGCGACCGGGACGGCGACGGGGGTGCCGCGGAGTCGACGGGGACGACGCGACGAGGACGGGGGCGTCGCGGAGTCGACGGGGACGGCGCGACGGGGGCGGCGACGGCGCGGGACGGGGCGGCGGCAGAGAGAAGTGGGAGATGAGAAACTGAAAATTTTCGAAGTGTTTCTTATATAGGGGACACCTTTAGTACCGGTTTGAGCCACCAACCGGTATTAAAGGCCTGTTTTGGCCAGGCCAAGCGGGGGGAAGCACCCCCCTTTAGTACCGGTTCCTGGCTCCAACCGGTACTAAAGGCCCCCCCTTTAGTACCGGTTGGTTCCACGACCCGGTACTAAAGGGGGTGCGCTGCCAGGCGAGGGGCGCAGAAGTTTAGTCCCACCTCGCTAGCCAAAGGGCGCTCACACCTGCTTATAAGCCCCGCCGCCGCTGCTGTCTCGAGCTCCTCTCTAAAGCAGGCCTTCTGGGCCTACCTCTGCTACTCTGCCCCGTGAGGCCTATTGGGCTTGCGGGCCTGCATCCTGGCCCAACAACAGGTTGGGTTTCTAGTCGTATGCAGGCCGCTGTTGCCCGATAGGTGGGCTTTTTTCATTTAGTTTTTTCTTTTCTGCTTTATTTATTTTGTTTTATTTATTTTTAGTTGTTTTTTGCTGTATTTAGAGTTTCTTTGTGAATATTTTTGATAGTTTTTAGAAACTTTCAGTTAGTGCCGGTAGTTTTAAAATTTGAATAGTTTAAATTTTGAATTATTTGAAATTTGTGTGAATCACTAGTTTGTGAATAACTTAACTTTAAAAATACATTTTCCAGTGATTCTTTTTTCTTATGTTTAATATTAGTGTGTTTTATCATTATATTCAATTTGGTAATGCTTAAGTTATTTAAAAATGAAATGCCTTTGTAACGGATGAGTTTTCGTCCGAAACCCTGATACTTCGAAACAGATTGTCCATTTTGTACACGAAGTGCATCCAGTTTTTGCGGTAACCCTATCTACTTTTTTGCACATGCTATGTGGGTGAAATTATGATACCATGCCAACTTTCATCCTTTTCTGAGTTAATTTGAAATGCTTTTGAATTTCAGGGTCATTTAGCTGAAAAAATCAATAAATGCATGAAAGAATTTGCTTGCACATAAAATTTCTTCGCGTTTCAAATGCCAAAACACATAACTAGCTACCCTAACTATTACAGAGATTCCCTCCTGGGTGTGAAACACAGAAGAAAGTGATGATAGTTAAGCCGATCACATCCCAGATCTTTGGGTGTGAAACTTTTTCTTCGCGTGTGTCCCTTTGCGTCGTAGCCATGGAAAATCTTCATCATTTAACGGGATGCTCGGGTCAATATTCACTGTGAATGGAGCAATTTCATCAAACTTTTCATAATCTTCTGACTTGTCTGTCTTGTCATCCACTCCCACGATGTTTCTCTTCCCAGAAAGAACTATGTGTCGCTTTGACTCATCGTACGATGCATTCGCTTCCTTATATTTTCTTTTTCTTGGCTTGGTAGACATGTCCTTCACATAGAAAACCTGTGCCACATCATTGGCTAGGACGAATGGTTCGTCTGCATACGCAAGATTGTTGAGATCCACTGTTGTCATTCCGTACTGCGGGTCTTCCGTTACCCCGCCTCGTGTCATATTGACCCATTTGCACCGAAACAAAGGGACCTTCAAACCACGTCGATAGTCAATTTCCCATATGTCCTGTATATAACCATAATATGTTTCCTTTCCCGTCTTGGTTTCTGCATCAAAGCGGACACCACTGTTTTGGTTGGTGCTCTTCTTATCTTGGGCGATCGTGTAAAATGTATTACCATTTCTCTCGTACCCTTTGAAAGTCATTATATTCAAAGATGGTAACTGGGACAGCAAGTACAGGTCATCTTCAATAGAGGTGTCATGCATGGTACGTGCTTGCAACCAGCTGGCGAAACTCCTGGTTTGTTCACGTGTAATCCAGTCATCAGACCGCTCCGGGTGTTTGGAGCGTAGCAAATTCTTGTGTTCATCCATATACGGAGCCACCAAGGCGGAATTCTGTAGAACTGTGTAGTGTGCTTCAGTGAGAGAATGTCCGTCCATACATATTATTTGTTCCCCTCCTAGCGTGCCTTTTCCATCCAGTCTGCCCTTATGCCGCGATTCAGGAACACCAATCGGCTTAAGGTCAGGAATAAAGTCAATACAAAACTCAATGACCTCCTCATTTTGACGGCCCTTGGAGATGCTTCCTTCTGGCCTAGCACGGTTATGAACATATTTATTTAAGACTCCCATGAACCTCTCAAAGGGGAACATATTGTGTAGAAATACAGGACCCAAAACGTTAATCTCTTCGCATAGGTGAACTAGGACGTGCGTCATGATGTTGAAGAAGGATGGTGGGAACACCAACTCGAAACTGACAAGACATTGCACCAAATCATTCTGTAACCTTGGTATGATTTCTGGATCGATTACCTTCTGAGAGATTGCATTGAGAAATGCACATAGCTTCACAATGGCTAATCGAACGTTTTCCGGTAGAAGCCCCCTCAATGCAACCGGAAGCAGTTGCGTCATAATCACGTGGCAGTCATGAGACTTTAGGTTCTGGAACTTTTTCTCTGCCATGTTTATTATTCCCTTTATATTCGACGAGAAGCCAGACGGTACCTTAATACTGAGCAGGCATTCAAAGAAGATTTCCTTCTCTTCTTTGGTAAGAGTGTAGCTTGCATGACCCTGATGTATGTCGTCTTTTCCGTGCATACGTTGCTGGTCCTCCCGTGCCTCAGGTGTATCTTTTGTCTTCCCATACACACCCAAGAAGCCAAGCAGGGTCACACAAAGATTCTTCGTCACGTGCATCACGTCGATTGCGGAGCGGACCTCGAGGTCTTTCCAATAGGGCAGGTCCCAAAATATAGATTTCTTCTTCCACATGGGTGCGCGTCCGTCAGCATCATTCGTAACAGGTTGTCCACCAGGACCCTTTCCAAAGACCACCTCAAATCCTTGACCATATCATGTACATCAGCACCAGTACGATGGCGAGGCTTCGTCTGGTGATCCGCCTCACCTTGGAAATGCTTGCCTTTCTTTCTTACGGGATGCCTGCTCGGAAGAAATCGACGATGTCCCAGGTACACATTCTTATTAGCCAAATATATACTGTCAGTACCGTCCAAACAGTGCGTGCATGCGCGGTATCCCTTGTTTGTCTGTCCTGAAAGGTTACTGAGAGCAGGCCAATCATTGATGGTCACGAACAGCAACGCCTTTAGGTCAAATTCTTCCCCCATGTGCTCATCCCACGCACGTACACCTGTTCCATTCCACAGTTGTAAGAGTTCTTCAACTAATGGCCTTAGGTACACATCAATGTCGTTGCCGGGTTGCTTAGGGCCTTGGATGAGCACTGGCATCATAATGAACTTCCGCTTCATGCACAACCAAGGAGGAAGGTTATACAAACATAGAGTCACAGGCCAGGTGCTATGGTTGCTGCTCTGCTCCCCAAAAGGATTAATGCCATCTGCGCTTAGACCAAACCATACGCTCCTTGCGTCATCTGCAAACTCCTTCCCGTACTTTCTTTCGATTTTCCTCCACTGCGACCCGTCAGCGGGTACTCTCAACTTTCCGTCTTTCTTACGGTCTTCTCTGTGCCATCGCATCGCCTTGGCATGCTCTTTGTTTTGGAACAAACGTTTCAACCGTGGTATTATAGGAGCATACCACATCACCTTGGCAGGAATCTTCTTCCTGGGGCGCCGGCCCTCGACATCACCAGGGTCATCGCGGCAGATCTTATAGCGCAATGCACCACATACCGGGCAAGCGTTCAAATCCTCGTACTCACCGCGGTAGAGGATGCAATCATTAGGGCATGCATGTATCTTCTGCACCTCTAACCCTAGAGGGCAGACAGCCTTCTTTGCTTCGTACGTACTCTCGGGCAATTCGTTGTCCTTTGGAAGCATGTCCTTTATCATTACCAGCAACTTTCCAAATCCCTTGTCAGATACACCATTCTCTGCCTTCCATTGCAGCAATTCCAGTGTGGTGCCCAGCTTTTTCTTGTCACCTACGCAATTCGGGTACAACAATTTTTTGTGATCCTCTAACATGCGCTGCAACTTCTTCTTCTCCAAATCACTTTTGCAGTTTCTCTTTGCATCGGCAATGGCCCGACCTAGATCATCAACGGGCTCATCTGATGCCTCTTCTTCAGCTTCTTCCCGCAATGCCGGCTCAGCTTCTTCCCGCATTACCGGCTCAGCTTCTTCCCCCATTGTTGTATCATCGTATTCAGGGAACCCATGGCCAGGATAGCTGTCGTCGTCCTCTTCTTCTTCATTGTCTTCCATCATAACCCCTCTTTCTCCGTGCTTGGTCCAAACATTATAATGGGGCATGAAACCGGTCTTAAACAGGTGGACGTGAATGGTTCTTGACGTAGAGTAATTGTGACCATTCTTACAGCGAGCACATGGACAAGGCATAAAACCATCCGCCCGCTTGTTTGCCTCAGCCGCAAGCAGAAAAGTACGCACGCCCTCAACGAACTGGGGAGAGCATCGGTCATCGTACATCCATTGCCGGCTCATCTTCATTACACAACACCGAATAGACCAAATTAATACAAGTTCATACATAAAGTTCATACAACACTTAAATGCAACAAACAAATAACTCTCTAGCTAAAGCATTTAAATGCAACAACAAATACGATCAAGATCGCAACTAAGATAACAATGGATCCAACAGCATAATGATACCAAGCCTCACTATCGATGGCATATTTTCTAATCTTTCTAATCTTCAAGCGCATTTTCTCCATCTTGATCTTGTGATCATCGACGACATCGGCAACATGCAACTCCAATTCCATCTTCTCCCCCTCAATTCTTTTCAATTTTTCTTTCAAGTACTCGTTTTCTCTTTCAACTAAATTTAACCTCTCGGCAATAGGGTCGGTTGAAATTTCCGGTTCAGATACCTCCTAGAAAAAATTTCTATGTCAACTTGATGGGCATAATTTGTCATAAACACGAAATGCAACTAGTTTTAAAAGAGAATATACATACCACATCCGAATCATAACAAGGACTAGGGCCAACGGGGACGGATATCAAAACCATGGCACTATATGTATAACAAACAACGTACATGTAAGATAATTATACGAGTAACTATATATCCAAATCACACAAACATCAATTTTTATATAAAATTTCATGAACAAGAGGCTCACCACAAGGTGGTGCCGGCGACGGGACGGTGCGGGCGATCGACGGTGGCTACGATGGAGATTTAGAAGGCACTAAGTAAACCACACCTACATATGCAAACTAAGTGTTATTTTTGACCTCAAATTGCATATAAATCAAACACTAGCACACACACACACACACACACACACACACACACATATATATATATATATATATATATATATCCTCCCAAATTACTAAACTCACAAATTAATCACTATATAAACCAATGCAAGAGCTAATCTAGCAATGAGAGATGAAAGGACAAAGTTGCTAACCTTTGTGATCATTTGAATGGATGAGGGCCTTCAAATCTTGACAAATTTTGGGCAAATTTTGTGATGAACTCGAGAGGAAGAAGGGAAGAACAGAGGAGAGGGCCGGAGAGGGGAAAGGGGGAAGAACAGAGTGCTGGTGGACGAAGGGTTTATATAGGACGACCTTTAGTACCGGTTCGTGGCACGAACCGGTACTAAAGGTGCTGGAGGGGCCCCACTCTGGCAACATCCTGCCACCACTCTCATTAGTACCGGTTCGTGGCACGAACCGGTGCTAAAGGTTCGCCACGAACCGGTACTAATGAAAGCGGCCCGGCTATCCGTTGGAACCGGCACTAATGTGTACATTAGTGCCGGCTCAAATACAAACCGGCACTAATGTGTTTCACGTTTGACCATTTTTCTACTAGTGGATGATTTTCTTCCTGAAACACAAATTTCAGCACACTTCACAATAACATCTCATATGTCCTCTCAAGTTTCTCCAGCTCCACATCAGCCCAGTCAACAGACTTGCCTAAATAAAAACATGGTGATATTTCATATTAAGGCTAATAAAAATAAGAAAGAAAATTCACAACAATATCAGAGTACTATCTGCCATTTTTTGGTAAGACGCCATATACAAATAGCTGAACACCAAATGAAAATTCCTGGTCGACAATTTTCTATACATGAATGTGCCTTCATGTTCAATTTCAAGGTTTCAATCCATCCAATTTCGTTGCTGCAAGATACGAATTTCAGTTCCCAAACCTACAAGCCAAATCCAACCATAACCAGATATTGAAAATCACATCTCATCATGAAACTGAATCTCCATGTTGCTCACGTCGCTGCCCCACCGTTCAGGCTGGACGTGGCGAGCGGGCCTTTGGCCCAGCTTGCGGCCCGCTAAGGACCGGACCAAACGGTCCGCGTTAAGCGGCCTGGGACTCTTATTTATGATCTTGTTTAGGATTGGAAGAGCGGAAAAGCTAAGTAGCCCGGTAAAATAATTAGTCGGTCCAAGCTCAAGAATCAGGCCCGTCAAGCTTTGGTCCTGTCCTGTTTTTGACCGAGCAGACCGATAATCCGAGTGACGACCTGCACGAAAGGAGTAGTGGAGGAGCAGTGTAGGGAGCGCAGCACCTGCCCGCCGTCGACCGTCGCCGTCTTCACCTGCCCGTAGTAGACTGCCTCCTCCACGTCTGGCCGCAGTCGACCATGCCAGTTTACAACTGCTGTCGAAGTTTCACAAAATACAGTTTTGTCAGATGTAGCCGTAAGCTGTTAGAAGAATTCAGTTTCGTCAGACAATATAATTTTCTTAAGTTTCGTCAGAAAATACAGTTTTCTTGGAAGAGCTGCCATGGCAGCCGTTTCAGCACAGCACGCACGATCAGCCGTGATTTTCACATCCAACACAATCAGGCAAGTATTTTTTGAAATGCAAGGAGTAGATATAATAGCGCCCACTTCCTATAATCATGGGCCATCACCCCGGTTCAGTTCCCTTTTATTCAGTCGAGCAGGAAACCAAAAATACGAGGGAAATACGGTTTGATCCGAAAATCATGGAGCCATTTGAGGAAGAACTTGACGTCAGCTTTGATCCTCTAATCACGGCAAGGCCCACAAACATAAAATCGTGGCCTCATACGCATGCTACAATACTTGCATGCAATAGGAAAAACTGCTAATGAACAAATATGTGCAGGTTCATGGATAACAGGTGCGCCGCCCAGCGCACACGTCGCCCACCTTGCCGTCGGTGCTCTCACATGTCCCCCGCCTTGCTGCCGGTGCTGCGCAAGTCGCACACCTCGCAGCTGCACCCGTGCAAGTCGGCGCTGGTGGTTGTTGGCCGGTCCACTCGGTCCGGCCCAGGCTTGGCCGCCGCCGGTCCGGTCTCCGGACCGCCGGCGGCCGGTCCAAACAACGGCTCGGACCGGGATCGTGTCCATCCTGACCCACGGTATACCCCCCGAGGCATGTCTCCGGAAGGCCTCTAAAGGCGTCGTTGGACACCCCGGCGGTTTCTTCCGCGCTGAGGGGGGGGGGGGGGGTGCAGTGTCGCCGCCGCCACCACACATCATGGGAGAAGGAACGGGGTCGAGCTCGAACTTAAGGGAGCGTCGGACATTGAGAGGTTGGCACGGAGGCTAGTCAGTTCTCACCGCACCAGGCTCTAACACAACGGAGTAGCACAAATGTAGCAGAATTTCACCAACCAAAATGGAGTAGCATAGGTGGAGCGGTTCTCACCGCACCGGGCTAAAAAAACGAGAAAGACTAAAACCCAAGAATTTGGTAACCAAATCAACCAAGAACAAACAAAACACCGAATGCAACACAACCATGGGCAAGCCATTGAACGCAACCCAACGACGGTCAAACCATACAAGAAGGTCGAAGTGCACTTGCCTCAAGCCATAAATACGCTCATCGAAGAATTTCTCTTAGCATTGAAAGCTCCGAAACCTGAGGAAAAAACACTCTTAATAATGGAATATCTTAACAACCGAGGTCACTACAAGCTAAAGCTCTGAAACCTGAAGAAAAAACACTCATAATACCCAGTTTGGCTGAGGAAGCACACTGCACCGAACCTGAGATGCCACGGGTTGTAGATTTTTCTAGTTTTGATTGTTTCGGCCAGCAGCAAAACACTTGTGCCGGATCTAGATGAAGCTTAGTACTTGACATGAGTAAGGTTTCCATTCTCTTGATTGTTTCAAAGCTTGACGTAAACGTTGGCTGGACCTGATCGATTTAGCAGCAGAACAAGAATACCTACATGAACCTCCGATCGTGGAGATAGCTTGTTTGGCACGTCCTCGATGTCATCGCCGTCATGAAGCACATGGTGTTGGCGTCGCTGGCGGCAAGGCAGGCAACTGCAAGACAAGATCATGAACGTGTGAACCTTTCTCGTGCTAACGTCCTCACCCGTAGTTACAGCAGCGGGGATCGTCGGCGAGATGCGGCGGATCCTCGTCCAGGATGCGGAGTTGCCCTCCTCTGCCCCTCTCTCTCTCTATGGATGAAGTCAATCCATCGAGTCAATTAGAATTGTGTTCAAATTTTCTTGGGATATATGTGTTGATTTTCCCATCAGGATATACTTTGGGATATACTTGGTTAAAATTTGGAAGGAGAGGAAACGGGGACAGGGGACGTAATTGGAAGGAGCGTAATTGGTGGGATCCATTGATAATGAAGAAGCGCTACGGGCAATTTTTTGACGCAATAAACCGGGTGGATGCCAAGTTGCGTGCGGTTTTTGGAAGAAAATCTGTGGGAGGGAAACAATCGATGTGTAGGCAAATCCTTCGATCGGTGTGGGAGGGAGGTAACGAACGAACGAACGACGTACGAACTCCTCTATTAGGAGTAGAGATTCCAAAAAAATGGATTTTCTCATTTCAGTACGTTCAAACAAGGTGTGTAGGTAGAGAATACTAGGGGCGCGAGACAACTTTCACGTCAATCCCACAAGTGTCTTATCTATTCCCGTTCGCTCGTGTCAGGGGAGTAAGTTAAAATGTAAAAAACGCAGGTATATAAATTATTGGATGAGTTACGTAAACACCTAAAAGATACTAAACCTGGATTTCAGTGGATAACGGAATAGCAGAGTTAACCATTTCCTCAAAGTGGTTAACTCCCTCAATAAACTTTACTTGGGAAAGTTCTAATTCTTATCAACAAAATATTACCAATTCTACCCATTTGACCCTCCTTTTTGGGAATAACAACAAAGGTACTTGTAATTGTGTGGTTAGAAACAGAAATATTTGCAACAAAATATTGGCCAGAATTAAGGAGGTCTTATCAACAAAATTTCCATTTACACTGGATCTAGGCATAATTTCTAACCCATTCTATATAGAATTGTTTTCATTCCTTCTATGAACAAGAATCTCTATTTCTGAATTAAATGAAGAATCCAAGATCTTTTATGTGTTGCTAGAACAAAACAATAAAATAATTTACTAGATACAAAAAATAAAATAATATTCTGTATATACAAAACACGAAATTTCTTTTTTTTGCCACTTTAGTTGACTTTACTCTGTTTATCCTGCAGTTTAATTTAGTCTTAATTTAGATGTATTATGTAATGACAATACAATGAAATTAATTGTGTAAAAATGAAATCTCAATAAAATAAAATAAAAAGTCATCATGTCATGTTATCGAGGACCATGTTTAAAAAATAATATGTCGTCTGGTACACTTTTAGTTGACCATAACCAAAACGCATGCTGCTATTGTCTTGAGGTGACTCTACGCATACACAGACTGTTACAAGACTTCCTCTCGTTTTCCTCCCCTAACCCTAGGCAGATACGGCAAACTCTTTCCTCCAAACTTCATCGATGAGCTCGTGGATTTGCCTTCCCTCTGCCTCTCCACTACGGTTACTAGTTTAGGTTATGGTTTTTTAGTCCTTGCTAGTGCAGTGCTCAGGCGGATGGCGTCGATACTTCTTCGAGTTTGTCTTGGGAGGGCTCCGATCCTTCTCGAGTTCGTCCGTCTGGACATTGTCGACGGAACTCTGGTGTAGATTCTTGTCGTGTCATTCGGATAGTGAGGTTAGGGTTTCTCATCACTTGATGAGATTTGGTATCAAGTGCTTCAGATCTATGCAAGGGTTCAATGCGACGACTGAGGCTCCAGGGCGTTGGTCCTAAGGGTCACGTGCACAAAGACTTCTGGTTGTCATCAACAAGGTCAAGCCGGCTCCAGTAGGTGAGCGGTGACAATGGCGCATCAATGGCTCGTTTTGATGGCAGTAGTGATTGTTTGGGGTGTAGGATTCTCAATGTAATTTTTATTATGTTTGAGATGCTTTATACTTCCGGTGCATTTTGATTTCTGGATCATTTTCGTAAAGAAAATGACTTGAGGTGGCTATCTCTTTGAAATGTCAGGGTTTTGTTGTTTGCCGTTTTGCATAGTGTCGGTGACCTGGCCATCCAATTTACGTTGGAAATAGTTGACTCTATCATACATCTGTTGGAGAAAAACTGTTTTGCAGTTTGCTAGTACATGCATGCATGGTCCCAGGCAGACGCAGATGAGGTGGCCAGCCTGCGGGTGAAAAATCGTACTATTTTGCAGTCCCATAAAATGTAGTAGTAGCATTTTTAGCTGTTGCTGTACGTACACAGTGCACTGCATCCCTTCTGTAGTTAGTTTGGCTCGCAACCCTAATCG
The DNA here is from genome assembly GCF_056163025.1 of Triticum urartu. Lineage (NCBI taxonomy): Eukaryota > Viridiplantae > Streptophyta > Magnoliopsida > Poales > Poaceae > Triticum > Triticum urartu. The sequence goes on from NC_141878.1 coordinate 600,774,557, forward strand.
ACATGCACCCCTTTTTGTGGATTTACAGCTCGACAGATATATAAGTACGATTTGTATAACCAAGTTGGTAAATATCAAGTCCTGAGTGTGTTTACTGTAGGGTATACGGATTAGTAAGTACAGTAGCTTTGATGTAGCAATCACAGTGGAGTATATTTTTCAGATATAGCCGAGAATCAAGGACAGGCTAGGATGGAAATCGGAAGGGCACGTTCACACGGCCATTGTCCAAGATGACATCATGTGGATCGCCAAATGGGCCCCAAATATATTGGCTAGCTTTCGAGACCACCAATGACTTGTCCACCATATCATGTCATCTGGATCTCACGGTGTTATTATTTGTAGCATCTTTTATCGGTACGTACGTATCTACATGTATATCTGAATATTAATTCATCATTGCTTGGTACATCGGCACAAAATTATTTTTCATATCCATTTGGTGATTACGTAATATTATTCGGGAGACAATGTGGATATTGTATAATCCACCCACAGCCCGCGTCATTTTCCATAAATTAGATCATTTGTGAATTTGGTGCGATACTCCCTTCATTTCAAAATGTAGTGCATATTTTCATTTCTAAAAGTTAAAGATGTGTATGTTTGATCAAGTTAAAAAAAATCAACATCCACAAAATAAAATTAGAACCATTCGGGCATCTCCAACGCTGACCCCAAAATCAAACACCGTATCCGTCCACGGACTGCTTCGGACTAATATGTGGACATGGATGTAGGAGCCAGTCATCCAACCACATACCCTAAACGCAGTGGCGTAGCTAGGCCATGGCCCGGGGCATGGAAGGAAAACACTTCATATATGGTAGCTACACTTCATATATGGTAGCTACAGTAGCGTGTTGTAGCTACAGTCGTGTGGTGTAGCTACAGTATTACTGTTCCACCGAAGCTAGCCCGGGGCGTAGCCATATCCTGGCTACGGCACTGCCTAAACGTCTACCCAAGTCCAACCAATATGAAATTCAAATGCATAGCACCCGATCACAACAAAAAAAGGTTGATGTTCATAGTTTTTAAATGGCCGATCACAAAATTATCATAGTTTGGCAGTTCGTACAAAAAAATGGATTTTTTTTTGCTCGGGCACACTGGCTATCCGAGCCTCCTTTGCCATTTGTTAGAGGTGGCGGGCTTGTCGTGTTGCCAAGTTGATCTTTCGGGCAACCGCCTTCGCCAAATCCTGCACCTCCATTGTCGCCGGCAGCTTTCCGTACGGGTCCATGCGGGCGATGGGGAAGAATGAGGGCAGGAATTTGGGTGAGAGGAGCGGGATCGTAGAGGAGATGGAGAAATGGGGGGTTTGGCACGGAAATAGTGTGGCCAGGTCCAAATGTGCGACTCCCCCTCAGTTTTAGGTGGGACGGGGGTGTCAGAGTCCTCATGGTTGGTGTCCGGACTCTCACAAAGCTCCCCTGGTTAGCATCCGGTTTGCAGGGAAACGGACACTCGGACCGATCCGTGGACAAATACGAGACACCGTTGAATGACTTGCATCGTCCCAACAGTTCGGTCCGAATGCATGCGGGAGGTTTCCGGTCGGCGTGGGAGATGCCCTTAGATTCATCAAGTGTAATTTTATATTATATTTATTTAGTATTTTAGATGTCGATAGTGTATTATATAAACATAAAGAAACATAGATATGTCCAACATTTTTTTTAAAGCATGCACTACATTTTAAAACGGAGCGAGTAATGAATTTATTGTTGCGTACATGCATGGTTGTACATGGCTAGCAGAGCCATACTTGATATGTGTTTCAAGATAGAGCCTAGAGCGTCTTCCTAGGCTACCTGGAGCAAGAGTGGGCGAGTGTTGAGTTGGGTCACTATCTGTCTAGCTGTCCAAGTGGATTCCCACCTTTTATATGATTGATACTCTATTTGATTAATCCCATCTCCCATTATCGGAGGTACATGTTTTATAGTATACTTTTTATTCCGGGTTTATTTATAGCTGTAATTGGAAAAATCATTTTAAAAAAAAAAGGTGGAAATCCCCAGCCTCTGCATCATTGCAATGCACACAACCATTTTAATAAATTATTATGTAGAGTAGAGTAAATAAAAAATGCAATTAAAATAAAACACTTATGACTAAGTCGACTTCTTCCATACCAACACCTTCATAAAGGGATAAACATCCTGATGCCATCATCCCACATCCGGTCAAAGATAAGCTCGACAATTATTTTCATCCTGATTGCCAAGACCAGCCAATAAATATCAGCACCATAGCAAATAAACAACGCTTCAACAAGATAGCAATGCAACTTCTTTTTTTATTTTGCGAGGGTGTAACAACTCAAGTCTATCGTTCATGAGCCCAACCAATAAAAACCGGGATAAAAGTTTTCACCCCAAATATGAATTGGTGTTTCACTCAGCATCGTGATCACGTCACCGATTGTATGTATGTATGTACGTACGTAGTGCGAGTTGTGGCTGAGCTGATTGAGTGGCCTCAGTGACAGTGGGCTTATAGGTACGAGTCAAGCAGAAGTGCCACATCACCAAACCTCCCCATCACACCACAGCGATCCGGAATACGATTGGACCGGCCGCTGGCTACGACCCTTGCAAGTCTACGACGCATACAGATACAGCCGACTGTGCTGCTGTTGCACGCGTGGTCCCTGTCGGAACGGAACGAACGAGCCTGAATAATTCTTTCCTCGCCCCACTAGCCACACTGTACTCGAACAAGGGCCCACTCGCCAGGTCACGCTGTCCCCTGGACCGTACGTCTCCGAGACTGCAACGGACACCGACGGCAACGGGCCAAGATAATTGCCAGCCACGTTTTTTGATATTGAACGGTGAAAGGAAAATCATCCTACGGATAACTTAGGGGCTGTTTGGTTGGAGACTCAAATTGCCACACCTAAGGCCAACTCCACCGCGTGACCCCAAATGGACGTCCGTTTTGGCCGGATTTTGTCTCTTTGGGGCGCCGATGGATTCGCCCGTGTCCGCCTTTGTCAGATGGGTCGTGCGTGCGCGCACCGCGCGGCCGCACCCCAAATCGTGTCCGGGGTGGACGTGAATAAAAGAAATATTAAAACTAAAACAAAATAACTAAAAAAACTAAATAAACACATTTTAAAAAAACATAATATATATAGGGGGCGGCCACAATATGGCCCAGTTTCCACGGCCACTTAAAAGGCTCATTTTTCATAATTAACATATAAAAAAAATAAAAAAAATGCCTCCGCCTCCCGCGCGCTCCTGCCGCGCCCGTCGGTGCCGTGGCCGTCGCCGTCTTCACTGGCCGCCGGTGTCGTCGTCGTCGCTGACGAGGTCGACGTAGTCCGGCGGCGTCCAGAGGTGGGCCGGAGGTGCGTGGTGGACGGGGGCCGGCTGGACGGCCGGAGGTGCCTACACCACCTCCTCCCGTGGCGAGGCCTCCCGCTCCGGTGACCGCGGCGGAGTGGGGCACCAGTTCACGCCCACGCTGGCGGCCATCTCCGGAGCAGTGCAGGACCAGCCCTACTCCTGGCCCAGCAACTACTGGAATGCGGCCGGCGGGTCGTCCCTCCTCTCCTCCTTGACGGGGAAGGCGACGTCCCCGGCGGCAGAGAGGGCCATGGCCTCCTCCAGGCCGTCCCACTACCGCTCGTCGTGCGTGTTCATGGAATCGTCCATGACACGCTGTAGGAGATGGGCCTCCTCCTCCGCTATCATGCGAGGAGGGGGAGGGGGCGACGGAGACGAGAAAGGCGACGACGTGGGCGTCAAGCCACGCACCCGCGTACGCCCGCGCGGCTCTGCACGTGGCCTCCGCGGCCCCGACACGGTGCCGGCGAAGTAGGACGCGCGCCGCACGTCGTGCTCGTCCTGGAGCCATGTGTCCCAGAGCGGCGAGTTGGGGGCGTACCTGTGGTCGTAGTACAGGTCGTCGAGGAGGAGGTGGCGGCGGCGGTTGATCTCGTCGCGCCGTGCACGGCCGGTCACCGGCACTGGCGGGATGGGCACCCGGTCCACGGAGATATGCCACCCATTGGGGAGGTGGGCGTCGCTCCACGGGACCGGCGTCTCCCAGTACCTCCGGCACACGTCCGCGCAGATGTACTGCCGGTCGCGCGCGCCGGAGGGCCTAGGGGCAATGGTGAAGGGGGCTGGCGCGGGGGCTCGACGGGAGGAGTGCGGCGGTGGCGCGGGGGCCCGACGGGAGGAGCGCGGCGGAGACACGGGCTCCTCCTTCTTCACGGAGCCACGGCGGCGCCCCTCTCCTCCTTCTTCACGGAGCCACGGCGGCGCCCCGAGGAGGAGCCGGCCTCGCGGTCGTGCTTCCCCTTGCCGTTCCAGAAGCCCATGGCGAGGTGGGCGGCCGGCGAGCTCGACGAGGAGCGGGCTAAGGTTTCGGGGCTGTCGGGGTTCGAGGAGGCCGCTGGGTGGCGCGGGGCAGTGTGGACGACGACCCGTCCACGCTTCCCACTTAAAGAAGGACGGCGACCGCTCGACGTGCGGATGACAGGTGGGGCCGTCCGCTCGTGCGCATTGAAATGGGTGGGTGGGAGGTGGGCGGCCGCCTGCCACGCGTCCCCGACGCGGACGAGCGCGCGTCCGTTTGGTGTCCGCCGTGACCCAAACCAGGCGCAAGTTTGCGCTCGAAATGGGTCGGCCCGGACACAAAACGGACAAGATGGGTCCGGGCCGTCGCGCGCTGGGCCGCCTCCTTTGTCCGTTTTACCCCAAACGGACGGGGCCGGACAGGATAGGGTCGCGCGGTGGAGTTGGCCTAAGGTTAGTCACTAGCCACAAGTGTGGCTTGCCACAATGTGTGGTAAAATGAGACTGTTTGGTTGATAGCCATGCCTTAGGTTAGCTGTGGCAGATTTTGTGTGGTGTGTGTTTGGATTGCTTCCACACATGTTTGGCAAAAAACTGTGGCTTATGTTTGGTTTCCTGCCACATCTGGTTAGAATCACCTTAGTGCTAGAGTGGTGGTATTATGCCATTTTTGTTACAAACCAATCAGATTACAACATGCTCTAGTAAATGTAAGAAGATTTTTTCACAGTACTAATAGCCATAAAAATAACATGGATCATTTTCCGTTAAATATCATATGTGCAAAATAAGTCACAACCACAATTCAGTATGAAGATACAAAATAAGATAGATGCATGCAAGTTCTAGCCATCATTCATAAAGTCATGAAGTAACAGTTATAACCATAGCACAAGTTCCAGCCACCTTACATTAAAGTGTTTCACTACACATCAAAAGATCAATAGGTGTAGCACAAGTTCAACTCCCAAAAGCAGCAAGCAGACACATCGGAATCTCCTAAATACCAAAAGTTCCCATCTTCTAAACATCACAAGTGAGCAACTAGCAAACCACATAGGTTGCTATCTCCTAAACATCATATTTGTCAAAGAACTTCCAAACCCAAGTTTCAAAAGTTTTGTCACTTGCACAACATAACCAACCATGCAAACCTTCATTTTCCTTGCTAGACAAGTGCATACCAACAGTAATTCTTTGATCCATGGTAATTGGGAGTACCTCCAACCTGTGCCATAAACTAGCATATGGATCAATTACTTGGGGCATTTGAGGAGCAGGGGCAGCAAGAGATTGCTGGAGTGACTTCAATGTAGAGTTGATTTCTTCAGCAGACTCCGCGAAACGACTCTTGATTTTTGGTCGCTTCTTACTAGGTGACCTTCTACCTCTTGGGCGCTTCGTACCAACTCGGCTAGTGCTAGATGAGGAATTATCAACACCGACATGAACTGGAGGTCTTTTAGGGCCATGTGTTGTTGGCAAAGTGTCAAAATCCTCCTCAAGAGGGCCCTCATATTATGGATAGCAGTTAAGGTCATACAACCCTTCATCATTATCCGAGTCATCAGAATCAATTGTGCATGTATGATGATCCATGGCCAAAGAACCATCAGCACTAGTGCCTGTGAATAGCTCTTGCATCTCATAGTAGAACTTGATGGGCTTAGAAAGCAAGCGCCTTGCTCTATCCTGCATTACAGGCACACAAAAATTAAGTTCCTAAATGCAATAGCCATAGTAAGTTTCAAAAAAGAAACTAAATTATACGTACATTGAGGCAAGACTTTTCAGACTCAGAAATGGTTATCACACATCTAATATCATCGAAAACGTTGCCACTCTTGCTAATTGCTGCAACAATGTACTTCCAATTTTCTTTGTAGTGTCTGAAGTGTCGGTATCGATCAACTTGAGCAATTGTGACCCCCATAGCAAATTTCCTATTTAAAGCATCAGCACACTTAATGAGATGATGCTTCCAGAACCTAAATTCTGCATGGTGTTCCTTCATGTATTCAATGCACCAATCCAACATAAACTTGGTCTGATCATCAGCCCAGGAAATGGTCCTCTCACGAGAGCACCCATCACCATCAGCCTTCCCCTTCCCCTTAGCCATCGCTGTTTCTCATGGAGTGAGTCATTTTAATTAAAATAGGTGAGGGCAAATAAACATGAAACAACCAACAATTTTACTGAAGAGAAAATAAGTGCTACAAGTTAACAAAGGTACAACCAGCATAGTCTTACATGAAACAAAAACATAACAGCCAAACATAACAAAATAATACTCATGTTTGAAACATAGAAACATGATAGATCACAAATTAACTTCTTAATCATCTTGATCTTGAGCTGCTAGTTCTGCTAATTTATCCTCCCACATTTTTTGAGCTAATTCGTCCCTTTTGCGTGCCCATGCCTGACTCTCTTCATAAACGTCACGACGATGTCGTCTACTCCGTGGAAGGGTCGAGTACCAAGTAGCATCATCATAGACATACTCATCAGGACCATCCTCTAAAATCCAATTATGGAGCGCACAACAAGAAAACACAATTTTTACTTGTGTTTTCAGAGGAAAGAATGGCTGACTTGCAAATATTTTAAATCGATTCTTCAAGGTACCAAATGCTCTTTCAACGGTTGTTCTAAGTGAGGAATGATGATGGTTGAATAACTCCCTTGGGTTCTCAGCGTCTCTAGCTTCCCTATATTCCTTTAGGTGATATCGAACACCACGATATGGGGGTAGCATACCAGGTCTTCGATAGTTCTGATGCATATGACATCACGGGCAAGGATAAACAGCGCATCTAAAACAGCATTGAAGTACCTACTAATTGTCTCGCCTGATCGATAAAACTCAAAACCAATTGATCTATTTTTCCAGTTATGCCCCACAACATGGATGAACATGGAAACTTGCTCCTCCACTGTTACATGGAATGTGTCCACCAGCAGACCACGACGTCTCAGGTTGGCACACAACTTGTGAAAAACATATTTCCGCATGTGCAACTCACTTATGCAGTGAGCTTCGGTTCCATAATACATACGGTTTAGGCGTGACATCCTTTCGACATCTCGTTCGAACATGGGAGCATAAGTTATAGATTTTCTCTTCCTTTTTTGGGCACTAATCCTATACCAGTACATGGCTAAACACACAAGAATGGCTGCAAGCAATCTTCTCCTCCACATATACCAGTTATAATAATGCGTGTAATACTGTAAGCATAATGTCCTTCGGTCCATCTATGAAACAATAAAATCATTAAAAGAAATATATGATGGCATCAGTGAGTGGAATAGTGTAATTTTTTCATTCAACATAAATACAAATGACTAAATAGATTATGGAGGAAATAAACAGTCTAACACATCTCTAAGAAAGAACACAGAGAGATGCCCAATCTTACATTAACATCACATGTTTTACAACAAATTACTTATGTATGCTCTCACTCGTACAAATATGCAACAATTAATATCTAAAAAAATGCAACAATTCCAAAAGGGGATTACGGTGTTACCTTTGCTCTTAACAAGATTGACCTTTGACTATAAGAAGGAAGATCGTAGATGCAAGAGGGGCAGAACCAAGCAGCTGCTAGACTAGGAAATCCCGCAGATCACGGAAGAAGGCTGCTATTTTTCTCTTGAAAAGCAAGAACGCCCAGATCTGCATGTATGAGATGAATAGTAGGTGATGAGATAGAGGAGATGGAGGAGATTACTATTGCGGTGGTGAGGATTTTTACCAGGGAAGAGAAGGTCGATTGCAGCGGCGAGCTCCTCCTCAGTTGGATCGGTCAGGAGAGAGAAGGGCTCTCATCCATGGCAGTCAAGAATATGAGGAGCAGAGTTTTGGGGAGAAAACAGGGAAGCGGCGACTTTATTAATCAGGCCCGCGGGGATTTTCGCGGCTTCTTTGGTGCGCCGCGGCGAGTGTGGCGGGCAAATCGAGCGCCACAGATTTGGCGAATTTTTCTGCGGCAAAGGCCCTGTGGCGTTGTGGCGAGCCTAACTTGGGTGGAGAACCAAACGCCTGCCTAAGAAGTCGTGGCGCGCCTCACCTTAGGCGTGGCGAGCTGAGCATGAGAACCAAACAGCCTCTTACACTTTTGGTGCGTGTGTTATCTCTCACACGTGTCATTCATGCATGATGCTGATGCACGTGTCATCTTTCACTCGCTCTCGCGGTTAAAGAAAACGCATGCATGCAGTAGCAGATGGCCACATCGGCTGCAGCTCAAACCGTGGGCCCGCAGGAGATCTCACTCATCGGTGGTGACCGTGGGCCCGTAGATGGCCACATCAGATGGCTTCCTCCTCTGCGACCCCCCCCTTCCCCCCCCCCCACGCCGCATCAACCTGACGCGATGCAGGCCATGGTGGCCCTTATCCTCTCCTTCTCGCGGCAGGCCACTCATTCCCAGTGGGATTCATAGTCTGCCTGAGGAAAAGGAAAGAGATTCATTCTGGCTAATGGGACCGCGAGGATCCAGCCCCAGAGGACCCAAGCGCCTGGTGAGCCTGACCTATGGAGTCGTGGCAGACCGATCCGTCTGTCGGCCGGGTGCTGTCCTTCCGGGAGCGGTGGAGTGCAATGCGGACTGACATTGCCTCCTTCAACTCGCACGGGATGACACCCCAGTCGATGAATCCGGATTGGTTGGAGTACAATCCGCTACCTGCCATGCCGGAGAAGGCTGAAAACCATCTGAGGTGATCTCGGATGGCGGAGGGGAGCCGTTCAATGGGACAAGACATTCTCGTCGGCTACGAAGACGTCTGTGATGACTTTGTCAATCTTAATATGATGTGTCGGCTTAGTCACCCAAAGGTCTTCACAGATGCCTTTGTACTCGCCGGAACGTCTCCTCGCACTAAACACTCATCACTGGAAAGACCAAAATAAATTCAAAAAAATGCAACCATTGATATCAAACTTAATACTTGAACTTTGTTTAGTTGGTTCCACCACAAGAAACCTAAACATATGAGTTATCTCAGTTTTCAATAGTACTCACATTTAATCATGTGAATGCATGCATGAACATCTCACACTTCGGAGCATCCCGACAGATTACCCCATCTCAGATCTTGAGATCGACGAGTTAATCATACTAGACAATACCCCGCGCGTTGCTGCGGGAATCGATTACAATATTTTTCAAAAACTTAGTTGTATGAAGCTTTCATTATTGAATTAATAATATATAAACTAAAGCTAAAGTTAGAAAATATTTTGAATATCTGTCATAATGTAATGGAAAACTTTTTTCCACGCATGTTGAATGGACTTTTAATGAGGTGGCATGTGTGGTGAGATGAAAAGTATGCATGAGATCAACTAATAATGGAAAACTTTTTCTCATGCATGTAGTGGTGGGCCTTTGATGAGATGGCATGTGTGCATGTTGAGATAAATAGAATAGTGGGGATCAACTTCTTATGTATATAGGATACGCCACCTAGTCGATGGATGAGTCATACAATATGACCAAAAAGTATTTCAATCCAAAGATATTATGAACTCCCGTGTTAAATCTAGAAGTTAAAACCCGTGCGTTGGTTTTATGGCCACAAATCTGACCATCTAAGTGCATCTCCAGCAGTGGCTATAAAAACACGCATGGGGTAAAAGTAGGTTTTAGCACGCGCGGGGTGGTTTCGCGCGCTCCAACGGGCACGGGAAATTCAGGCACACGGGAAAGGATCGCGCGCTTGAAAAAGCGGTAGGATGCGCGCTAGTTTTGGCGCGCGGCGTCCAGCGCGCGTTATAAAATCCAACGCCCTCCCGCGCCCTCCCATCGCTTTGTGCCTCACCTCCGCTCTCTCCCCGCTCTTTCTCGCATCGCAGCCGCCGCGCCACCGGGGAACTTCGGGCTATTGCGGCGTCCGCACGCGGCCCTTCGGCGCCTTCTACGCCGAGATCTGGTCCGGCAAGATGCGCCTCGGCCTCAGCACTTTCGACACCGCCCACGAGGCCGCCCACGCGTACGACGCGGCGATGTGGCGGCTCCGGCGGCCTCGTAGGGACATGAACTTCCCCGACGTGCCGACGCGGGAGCGGGCACAGGAGCTCGCGCCTCCCGCGCGGCTTTTCACCGACAAGGATCGTCGCGGCAACCGGAGGCGAGAGCGCTGTCTTGGCATCACCGAGATGAACGAGGAAGCCATGGCGCTATCGTGCCGATGCTTCCCGCAGGACATCATCAATGAGTGCGAGTTCTACGCGCAAAGGAGGGCTGAGAGGAAGGAGAGGAGGGTGGAGCGAGCCGCCTATCGCGAGGACAGGCGTACGTGGAAGGCGGCTGCTCAATTCAACATCAAGCTAGGAGCAGCGTCGACCTGGGACTCCGACGACGATCGGTATCTTGACGCCTTCATTCAGATGTTGGAGGAGGACATCACCGAGTCAGAGGAGGAGGAGGAGGACGACGACGAGGAGTAGTTGAACTATCTTTTTTTTGTCTATCTATGCTATGAACTATCTATGTATCTTTTTTTATTTATCTATCTATGCCTATCTATGAGTATCGAGTCGGAGTCGAATGTGTATCGAGTCGGAGTAGAAAGAGAAGACATCGAGTTGTAAAAAAATAGCACTTTTGTTCGAGCGGCGCGTGCAATTTTTTGCAGCGGCCGCTGGAGCCAGCGCTCCACGACACGCAAAAACTAGCTATTCCGATACCGTAAACATCTTTTTAGCGCGCCAACGCGCCTGTTGGAAATGCTCTGAGGTATAATTGGTTCGTGACTTCTCCTCATGCCAAGTTGATTCCCGAAAACAAACATCCGTTTACTTATGCGTCGGAACCTATGTGGGGTGCCGACCCTATCGTCGGCATCGAACAGCTCCGACCTCGCCGTTGGCGGGGTCGCGAACAGCCGCCTGGGAACCACCTTGCTTGACATTGGGGTGTCCGGAGACACCGTACCCGGGGACAGTGTTCTCGGGGTTGCGATTCTTGGATCCACACCTCCCAGGTTTTCTGGGGTGTCACTTCCCAGGGTCTTGCTTCCAGGGGTTGTAGTGTACATTGGGTACTCTACGGTGAAGGAGTTGCTTGCCCGGGGCTCCCCCGATGCCTCCCAAGTCCATCACGCGTCTTCATCGAAGATGACGTCGCGCGAGACATGCACACGCTTTGAGACGGGTCGTACATCTTGTGTGCCTTAGAGCCCGTCTCATAGGCCATGAACACCATTGGGGTGCTCCTGTCGTCGAGTTTCTTCAGCTGTGGACGTGTCGTCTTGACGTGTCCAGCGCAGCCAAAGGTATGGAGGAAGCGTACGTCGGGCTTCCTCCCGTACCACACCTCATAAGGCGTCTTGCCGTCGATGCTCCTTGTGAAGGAGCGGTGAAGGGTGAAGACGTCATGAGCACAGCCTCCCCTCAATACGTACTCGGCACCTGCTTTGCCTTGAGCATGCAGCGTGCCATCCCGAGCACCGTCTGTTCCTCCGCTCGACGACGCAAGTATTGCTGCCGACCTGCCCATTACAACCTTGCTAAGTAACAGCTGCTACTGCCGCTCCATGCATGTCATCCATAGACAAGTTTGACTCAACACATATTCCTCTTTAGGAGTAAGTAGCGTGAAAGGAGTGACTCGTCCACATCTTCATAGCACCAATGGATTGAGTACAAGCAAGAAAAAAGTTTACCCTGAAAAAAGAACATAAAAAATTGTAGTAGATAAATCACAACCCATGAATGACTCCGACATTGATGCTTTGGGGGTCAGGGTGCTCGATAATTTTTGTGCGGATCTTCTACCACCCCTCCCTGAGTCTGAGGAGGAGGATAACACCTCTTAGGCTATCGTGGTTAGGTCCACTGAGCCTGCTTATGAGGACTGGCTGGAGCGTCAGAACAAGCCTACACGCAAGTGGAAGCGGAAGATTTACCCGGCTTCGGCAGTGCGTAGGAGTGCTAGAATCCATACTGCTAAAAAAATTCATGACGAAATATGAAAGGAATCTTTTGGAATAGCAGAGGTCTGAAAGACTTGGCTAAAAGAATGTTTCTTGCAGAGGCGTCTATCGAGCATACGCTAGACTTTATCGCATTGTCGGAAACTGGTAGAGATAATTTTTCGTCATAGTTTCTCAATACTTTATCGGGAGGTATTGATTTTGATTGGCATTGTCTGCTGCCGAGAGGAAGATCGGGTGGGATCTTACTCGGAGTTAGATGCGATTCGCTCGAAGTCCGAAGTGTGGTGATGGGAGACTTTGCAGTTAAGATTCGGGTGCGGTCGAAGGCCGATGGGTTTAATTGGGTTGTGGTGGCGGTATATGGTGCCGCACAGCCCGAACTCAAACCTGAGTTCTTAGCTGATCTTGTTCGGATTTGCGGTTCTGAGCAGCTTCCAATCTTGGTGGGGGTGATTTCAATATTATTAGAAGGCGTGAGGAGAAGAACAATGATAATTTCGACAGTAGATGGTCGTTTATGTTTAATACCATCATTGAAAGTTTGGATCAGCGAGAGATAGAGCTTTCGGGAAGAAAATTCACCTGGGCTAACGCATTGCCAAATCCGACGTTTGAAAAGCTGGATCGAGTACTAGCTAGCGTCGAATGGGAACAGAAGTTTCCCTTCGTAACAGTTCCGGCACTTTCCAGTGGTATTTCTGACCACACGCCTGTATTTGTAGACTCGAGTGAGGCTACCCACTTGGGAAATAAAAACTCGTTTTCGTTCGAGCTGGCTTGGTTTGAACGAGACGGCTTCTTTGATCTCGTAGCCAGGGAATGGTCTAAGGATGCTGGAGGCAGGATTACGCTTGAGCGTTGGCAGAATAAGATCAGGCACTTGAGAAGTTTCCTACGTGGGTGGGCTAAGCATATTAGTGGGATTTACAAGGTCGAAGAGGAAAGGCTCCTTACCCTTATTCAGTCCCTAGATGTAAAAGCCGAATCCATGGTTCTGCCGGCCTCGGAGCTTCATGCCAAGCTTGACGCGGAGATGAGATTGAAAGAGCTTCTTCGTGAAGAGGAATTAAAGTGGGCGCTGCGGGCCAAGGTCCGACTAGTTGTCCAAGGGGACGCAAACACTTAATTCTTTCACATGATCGCCAATGGCAAACACAGAAAGAAGAGAATCTTTCAGCTTGAACAAGATGAAGGAACGATTTTAGGACAGGAGAACCTAAAATTATACATAACCAAGTATTACAAGCAGCTGTTTGGGCCTCGAGAGGATAACTGTGTTTCTCTGGATGAGTCTAGGATTGAGGATGTTCCTCAACTTACTGCTGTTGAGAATGATGTTTTGGCTGCTCCTTTTTCCGAGGAAGAGGTGTTTGAGGCCAACTCGCAGATGAAAAATAGTAAGGCTCTCGGCCCGGATGGATTTCCGGCGGAGTTCTATAAGAAGTGCTGGCATATTATTAAGGGGGATTTGTTGCCGTTGTTCCATGATTTATTCTCTGGACAGCTTCAGCTATTTCAACTGAATTTTGGAACGATAACCCTACTTCCTAAGATAACAGAGGCCGTGAGAATTGAGCAATTCAGGCCCATCTGTCTTCTTAATGTTAGTTTCAAAATCTTTACCAAGGTCTGGACTAATAGGCTCACGCAGATTGCGCATTCTGTGGTGCAGCATTCCCAAACTGCTTTCGTGCCGGACAGAAACATCCTAGAAGGGGTTGTGGTCCTTCATGAAACGCTTCACGAGATTCACACGAAAAAACTAGATGGAGTTGTTTTCAAGGTGGATTTTGAGAAAGCGTATGATAAAGTCAAATGGTCTTTCCTTCAACAGGCTTTACGCATGAAGGGTTTTGATGAAGCCTGGCGACGCCAGGTAGAATTTTTCACGTAAAAAAGGAGTGTTGGACTTAAATTGAATGATGACATAGGTCATTATTTCCAGACACACAAGGGCCTGAGACAAAGTGATACAATGTCTCCTTTTTTGTTCAACATTGTGGTTGATATGTTGGCAATTTTGATAGGTAGGGCAAAGGAGGCTGGTCAGGTGGGTGGCTTGGTGCCTCATCTAGTTGATGGAGGTGTGTCTATCCTACAGTACGCTGATGATACAATCATCTTTATGGAGCATGACTTGGCAAAAGCGAGAAATATGAAGTTGGTGTTATGCTTATTTGAACAATTGATCGGGTTGAAGATTAACTTTCATAAAAGCAAGTTGTTCTGTTTTCGTAGAGCCAATGAGGAACAAGAGGCTTATAGGCAATTGTTTGGATGCGAATTGGGGACATTACCTTTCACGTACTTAGGTATACCCATTCACCATCTTAAGCTGACAAACAAAGAATGGAAGTGTATCGAGGATCGGTTTGAGAAGAAACCGAGTTGCTGGAAGGGCAAACTAATGTCATACGGAGGCCGATTGATTCTTATTAGTTCGGTGCTCACGAGTATGCCTACGTTTCTCTTGTCTTTCTTCGAAGTCCCAGTTGGTGTTAGGAAAAGGCTGGACTTCTATCGATCCAGATTCTTCTGGCAGAGCGATGAACTAAAAAGAAAATACAGACTCGCCAAATGGGATATCATTTGTCGACCAAAGGACCAGGGGGGCCTTGGCATTGAGAATCTTGAAGTCAAAAACAAATGTATTCTCGGTAAGTAGCTGTATAAGTTATCAGTTGAGATTGATCCCACATTGGCGCAGATTCTCCGAAGTTAGTATCTGCAGTCCAAAACTTTGTCCCAGGTGACAGTGAGACCGACGGACTCACCTTTTTGGAAGGGGCTCATGAGAGTCAAAGCAGCCTTCTTCAATAGCGCAAAGTTTATAATCGGTAATGGCACTACCACGCGTTTCTGGGAGGATAGCTGGCTTGGAGAGACTCCGCCGGCTTTTCAGTATCCGTCCTTATATAGTATGGTTCAACGACGTGATGCTTATGTTGCAACGATACTGCAGTCCATCCCCCTTAATATTCATTTTAGGATGACGCTTGTGGGCAACCGATGGGAAACGTGGCTTCATTTTGTGAGTAGTCTGATGGAGGTTCATCTATCTCAACAGCCCGATCAGTTGTGCTGGAAGCTTACTAGGTCTGGAGAGTTCACAGTTAAATCGATGTATATCAATGTCATCAACTCTAGCGCCATTCCTAGTTCCGAATATGTTTGGAAAGTCAAAGTTTCTTTGAAAATTAAAGTGTTTATGTGGTTTGTACATAAACAAGTCATATTAACAAAGGATAACTTGGTAAAGCGCAACTGGACAGGATCTACTAGGTGTAGTTTTTGTGATCGGGATGAAACTATCAAACACCTTTTTTTATTGCCCGTTCGCCAAAGTTTTGTGGCAGACGGTGCACGTTGCGTTTAACATTACTCCTCCGAATTATGTCAGTAAGTTATTTGGAACGTGACTTGTTGGGATAGTGTCCGAAATAGCTAGACACATTCGCGTAGGAGTATGTGCTTTATTGTGGGCAATTTGGAACCGTAGAAATAATTTGGCTTTTAACAGAACAACAAATATTCATTTTTTGCAGGTTATATTCCGAGCCATTGCGCTGATTCATATGTGGTCGTTACTCACTCCGACGGAGGCCAGAGAGCGTTTGGTTACTGGATCTGTCCGGTGGGAGATGATAGCACGGAATATTTTCAATTGGTTTGGATGACTGTCATGTAATAGGATAGGCGATTAGTTTTCCTATCTTTGTTATGCTAGCCGGTTGAGGCCTCTTGGCTTTTGTGTTTTTAGCGTTGTGGCTCTTTGTGAGCTTGTCGATACTTTTGTTTCAGACTATAAGACCTTATTAAACCTATTTGCTTATTTATAAAGGTGGCCATATGCATCGTTCTGATGCAGAGGCCGGGAAATCCCCTTTTTGAAAAAAAAAAACGAACTGTTTCATGTAAAAGGGCAAGATCGGACCTCGATCCGATATCCTCATAACTAAACCATGTTTAACCAAGCAATATCTCAGTTGAGAAAATAGTACACATCCACCTGAGAAAATTGCGTACCTGAGAACTGAGATGCAGAATGGTCGATGTGCGACCAGGAGGCAATGTGGCAAAGACCCGATACTACTTATGGTGCCATCCAACGTCCATCGTGGCAGCTGGGAGGCCTTCGGCAAGGCGTTGATGGGGACCGTGGGGCGGCAGCGTGAGGCAGATGTAGAGGATACTGGGGTAGGCACCCACCCATGGTCTTCACTCGTCATTGAGTGGCCGCCCGTGATCGTCTTCTAGCTGGTGTCATCTGTGTAAACTTGGCCACAGGCCGCCGACCCGCACTGAACTTCCGTCGTCGAGGCGGTGAGGCAGAGGACGTAGTGCCGCTCCTCGGTCTTCCTGCGCTTCCCCTCCCAGCAGGCGGCAAGCATGCCCTTGCACGCCTCTACATCGGAGTATCTGACCTGCGCCTGGCATGGCACTGAGGGAAAGTCAATCAATCTAATCGGATTGCGTCCCGATTTTTAGAAAAAGGGTATTGCATCCGAATACTTTTTCTCAGATGATATTTGATGCATTTTCTCATGACAGTTGTAAAGAGTCAATTTATTTAATAAAATTATATTTGAATTTAGGAAAGAAAGGAATGCTTGCGGATTCTTTCCCTCAGGAGAGATTTGCTGCATCTTGCATGGCACCGAGCAAAATTCAATCAAGCTAATCAGTTTGTGTCCCAATTTTTGGAAAGAGGGGATTGTGTACAGACTCATTCCCCTGAGAGAGATTTGACGCATTTTCTCAGGACACACATAAGGAGTCAATCAATTAATAAGATTGCCTCCGATTTTAAAAAGATAAAATTGCTTTCCGATTATTTTTCTTTAAAGTAGAGATTTGGTTTTTGAATGGGAGGGTGGTGGGAGGTGGGGCGTGAAAAGACCAGACAAAAAAACCGTGCAGGCAAGGCTACCAAGTGAGACATTAGTGCGTCCGAATTCTTTTCCTCAGATGATATTTGACGCATTTGCTCATTGTAACACTCGGATAATGATGCTACAGTAATCCGGCGCTAATGATGTCACGTCACCATGAATACTGTTGTTAACCTTGCGATGATTCAAAACCGATTTAAACTCAAATTTGAAATTAAGTCAAACGATAAAAGTTTTCAAACGTTAAAACAAAAATGTTCGGTTTGTGCATAATATTACATAGTTAATTATGGTGAAGAAAACACATGTTTAGAAAATGCATAAATATTTTAAATTGAATTAAAACAAAAAAGAAATAAAAGAAAAGAAGTTACAAAACAGAAAACAAAAAAAACCCTCGGCCGTGGCCCAACTGGGCCAACCTACTAGGCCCAGCCGGCCACCCACTCCCCCCACTCCCCTTATCCACTCCCTCCGGAAACCCGAACCGCCACCGCCACCCCACTCCTCCCCCCTTCCCCGCCGCAAAATATCTTCCTCCCCCCTCTCTCCCGATTGGATCAGGAGGAGACCTCCGCCCCGGGCCAGCGCGCGCCGCCCCGCGCCCGGACTCCGTCGCCGACGACGCCTCGCCGGACTTTCCCACCGGCCTGCCTCCCTGTCGCTTGTCGTCCCCAACGTCCTCCTTGCCCCCCGTTGCCCGCGAACCCTACCCCCCCCCCCCCCCCCGCCGTGAGCTCCCCCTCTCTCTCCCCGTGTCCCGCTCCCTGTCTCGACGCGCTCCAACCCCGCGCACGTCGCACCGTGGCCGCGCTCAGGCGAGCCCACCGGTTGCCTGGCCTCGCCGCTGCCGCCCGCGTGCTCCGCACTCCCTGCGCAGCTCGTCGCCGGCCCCGCGCTGCTCACCACCGCAGTCGCCGGCAGCCCCTTCCCGCGTCGCGCCCCGCCTCGAGCCGCACCTTGGTTGCCCCGCTCCGTCGTCGCCGCATAGCCCCGCGACTCTCTCTGCTCCCCCCGTTCGCCGGCCGTGCTACTCGGTTGCGCCCGTTGCCACTGCTCGTCGGCGTCGCCGTGTTTCCCCGCCACAGCTCCCCCCAGGCGCCCTTCGCCTCCACCGTGTCGCGGCCAGCTCTGCCCTACCCCCTGCTCCCCGTGGCCACGCATTGCGTGCCGAGGCCACCGCCGCACTTGCCATCCCGCTCCGGCCGCTGTGGCCTAGGCCTCCCCTGACCAGTGCCGTGGCCGCCGGCGCCCTGCTGCGCTGGGTCGTGGCTTCCGCCCGTTAACGGGCGCCCGCAGCGCCCACGCACCCGTAGCGCCCGTGCCCACTAGCCCCTCTGGGCCAATGACAGGTGGGCCTAGCCCAGAACTTTTTTTAAATAAAATAATAAATATTAATAAAAATAAAATTTAATTAATTAATTGAGTTAATTAATCCTATTTAATTAATCTAATTAACCTGTTAGTTTAATTAAACCGTAATTAGTTTAACCTAAACCTTAATTAACCTAACAGTGTATGACACGTGGGTCCCACGAGACACACATGTCAGTATGACCTAGTCAACCCCTGTTAACTACTCACATCAGCATGACATCATGCTAATGTCATAAATCCAATTTCAAATTAAATTAAATAATTAATTAAATTTCATAAATTAATATATTTTTTTTGAAAATCATATCTACATGAAAGTTGCTCAGAACGACGAGACGAATCTGGATACACAACCCGTTCATCCGCCACGCATCCCTAGCATAGCGAACATGCAACTTTCCCCCTCCGGTTCATCTGTCCGAAAATGCGAAACACCGGGGATATTTTTCCGGATGTTTCCCCCCTTCATCGGTACCACCTCATACCGCGTTAGGGCACCCCTAGCACCGCTACTTGTCTTGTCATGCATCGCTATGCATCTGTTTGCTTAATATTTATTGTTTCTTCCCCCTCTTCTCTCGCTAGACACCGAGACCAACGCCGCTGCTACCCAGTACGACTCCAGTGTTGATGACCCCTCTCTCTTGTCAGAGCAACCAGGCAAGCCCCCCCCCTTGATCACCAGATATCGCCTACTCTTCTCCCTACTGCTTGCATTAGAGTAGTGTAGCTTGTTACTGCTTTCCGTTAATCCTATTCTGATACATAGCCTGTCATTGTTGCTACAACTGTTGATACCTTTCTTGCAATCCTAAATGCTTAGTATAGGATGCTAGTTTACCATCAGTGGCCCTACATTCTTGTCCGTCTGCCATGCTATACTATCGGGCCGTGATCACTCTGGAGGTGGTCACTGGTATATACTTATACATAATATATGATACTTGTGGTGACAAAAGACGGGTCGGCTCGAGGAGTACCCGCGGTTGATTCACGAATTGGGGGCTGGAAGGACATACTTTCTCGACAGCCCTCTGTGTGGATCTTTGTGGCGAAGCGACATGGCAGGTTGAGACCACCTAGGAGAGAGGTGGGCCTGGCCCTGGTCGGCATTCGCGGTTATTTCAAGATAACACGTTTAACGAGATCTTGGTATTTGATCTGAGTCTGGCCACTGGCCTATACGCACTAACCATCTACGCGGGGTCAGTTATGGGCACTCGACATCGTGGTATCAGCCGAAGCCTTCGTGACGTCAGCGACTGAGCGGCGTGCGCCGGATGGGACTGGAATGCCTACTAGGCTAGGTCTTCTTCCGGCCGCCCTCGCAACGTGCAGGTGTGCAATGGGCGATGGGCCCAGACCCCTGTGCCATAGGATTAGACCGGCATGCTGACCTCTCTGTTGTGCCTAGGTAGGGCTGCGACGCGTTGATCTTCCGAGGCCGGGCATGACCCAGAAAAGTTTGTCCGGACAAAGGGGATCGAGCGTGTTGGGAAATGTGGTGCACCCCTGCAGGAAGTTAATCTATTCGAATAGTCGTGATCTTCGGTAATAGGATGACTTGGAGTTGTATCTTGACCTTAAGACAACTAGAACCAGATACTTAATAAAACACACCCTTCCAAGTCCAGATACAACCGGTGATCGCTCTCTCACAGGGCGACGAGGGGAGGATCATCGGTTAGGATTATGCGATGCGATGCTACTTGGTGAACTTACCATCTACTCTCTTCTCCTGCTGCAAGATGGAGGTTACCAGAAGCGTAGTCTTCGAAAGGACTAGCTATCCCCCTCTTATTCCGGCATTCTGCAGTTCAGTCCACATATGGTACCCCCCTTTCCATTCGATACCAATACATACATATGTAGTGTACCTCCTTGCTTGCGAGTACTTTGGATGAGTACTCACGGTTGCTTTGCTCCCTCTTTTCCCCCTTCCTATACCCGATTGCTGCGACCAGACGTTGGAGCCCAGGAGCCAGACACCACTGTCGATGACGACTACTACTACTCGGGAGGTGCCTACTACTACGTGCAGCCCGCTGATGACGACCAGGAGTAGTTTAGGAGGATCCCAGGCAGGAGGCTTGCGCCTCTTTCGATTTGTATCCCAGTTTGTGCTAGCCTTCTTAAGGCAAACTTGTTTAACTTATGTCTGTACTCAGATATTGTTGCTTCCGCTGACTCGTCTATGATCGAGCTCTTGTAATCGAGCCCTCGAGGCCCCTGGCTTGTAATATGATGCTTGTATGACTTATTTTATTTGTGGAGTTGTGTTGTGATATCTTCCCGTGAGTCCCTTATTCGATCGTACACGTTTGCGTGTATGATTAGTGTATGATTGAATCGGGGGCGTCACAAGTTGGTATCAGAGCCGACTGCCTGTAGGAATCCCCCTTCCACACTCCTTGGCCGAAGTTGAGTCTAAACATTACAAAAACTTTTACTAACATGGTTGTGTGCCTTACGAGCCCACGTCGCCATTTTGGTGGTATTAGGATCTTTTACTCCTCGATCCTTACTCTGGACTCTGAACTCTCTCCTACTTGGGTTAAACGATTTTACTAACTCTAACATTAGGATCCGGTGACCACGTTCACCCCAAAGTTGGATAAGCCCTAGTTATTCTTTAGAGTAGTATTTGAACATTATCCACATTGTCATTTGACTCCTGTGAAAACAACTTTGTTTTCAGATGGAACCCACGAGACAGGTCGTGCGCCACACGACGGCCGTTGGTGCCTCAGGATCACCTGCTGTGTTGGTTGAGATGATGACCTATCGGGGTTATCGCTGGCACCCTGAGTACACCGTCTACGAGGAGTACTAGGACTTTAACCAGGAGCAGTACCGTGCCATCGTCCACCTCTACTCTCGGGAGTATGACTCCACTACCGTGCTGCACACTGCTCATGGTGTTGGAGTGACTATCGACATGGCGGTCCATGATGCTGCTTATGCTGCTCTGACACGTCTTCATGGAGAGTGCCGGGAGTTGGACACCTCCCCCTTCAGGCACATTGCTATCGCATCCGATGTTGGTGTGGAGGGATACTACACTGCTGCCTACTCCACTGTCACCCGAGAGCCCTTCTACCATCAGAACCTGGTTCTGCATGCTGATGGGCTGGATAGAGCTAACCGAGCTCTTCGCCACGAGTTGTACACCACCCGTCGGCACCTGTACCATGCTCTGACGCTATTGCACCCCTCTGTCCGATCTGGTGATCTGTCATGTTCTGCGATCTACCCTGACAGGACCGTGATGCCCCAGGGTGTCGGCTGGCCAGATGTGGGAGGCTACTCTCCCGCACTTGGTCCTCTCCTGCCACCTGCGTGTCGGGTTCCGCACCAGAGTATCCGCGGACCCCAGGCTACTCGCGTGGAGGACTTCCCTTCTCGTCACTACCAGCTGTCAGGCTACACCTACCTCCACAGTTCCTCCTAGGACTGATGTAGGCTTGCTTGTTAGTGTTAGATGCATTCACCGCGAGCCTGCGTGCCGCCTATCATGTTCTTAGTTTGTGTACTGAACTCTGTGTACCGAACTCTATGCATGATCTCTTCTGTAAGATATGCCAACTACTATGTAGTATCTATCGTGTTCCTTTCATTATGCATGTTTCATCATGAATGATTTTTGCCCTTGCAAATTCTCAATGCTGAACTACCCCTGTTATATAATGGCAGGATGGTTAGACCAGGTGGTCGTAGTCGTGGTGGCCATGCCCCACCACCGCCTGAGTACATGGCTGGTATGATCCAACAGTTAGAGCTGAACCGCCAATTCATGGAAAATATGATGGCTCAGTTTCCTTGCCCCAATATGAACTAGCAGCCAGCCCAAGTGACACTGCAGGATTTCATGCGCCTCAACCCAACTGTGTATCGCAGCTCAACTCAGCCTCTGGATGCTGATGACTGGCTCCGTGACATCACCTATGAGATGGAGTCTGCTGATGTAGCCCCTGCCAGCTACGTCATCTTTGCTTCCTTCTTCTTGATGGGACCCGCTGCTCAATGGTGGGACAGTCACAGGCGTACTCTGCCAGTTGGAACAATCATCACCTGGCCAGACTTCCAAGCTGCTTTCCGTGCTCGCTTCATTCCTCAGGGAGTCATGGACCGTAAGAAGCGTGAGTTCCGCAACCTCACCCAAGGCAACAAAACTGTTGAAGCTTATCAGCGGGAGTTTCTGGACTTGTCTCGCTATGCTGAAGAGGACATTGCAACTGATGCACGCAGACAAGAGAAGTTCCGTGACGGCCTTCAAGCTGACATCAAGCTCGCACTTCTAGTGTATGACTTTACTGATTTCGCCACCTTGGTGAACAAGGCCATCAATGTCGAAACTGGTCTGCAGGAATACTAGAGCTCTCACAGGCGCAACCGTGACACAGGCTCATCTTCGGGCCCGCTGTCGGTGTCAAAACCGGCGGATCTCGGGTAGGGGGTCCCGAACTGTGCGACTAAGGTGGATGGTAACAGGAGGCAGGGGACACGATGTTTTACCCAGGTTCGGGCCCTCTTGATGGACGTGAAACCCTACGTCCTGCTTGATTATTCTTGATAATATGAGTAGTACAAGAGTAGATCTACCACGAGATGAGAGAGGCTAAACCCTAGAAGCTAGCCTATGGTATGATTGTATGTTGTCCTATGGACTGAACCCTCCGGTTTATATAGACGCGGGAGGGGGCTAGGGTTACACAGAGTCGCTTACAAGGAAGGAGATCTATATATCCGTATTGCCAAGCTTGCCTTCCACGCCAAGGAGAGTCCCAACCGGACACGGGACGAAGTCTTCAATCTTGTATCTTCATAGTCCAACAGTCCGGCCAAAGGATATAGTCCGGCTGTCCGGATACCCCCCAATCCAGGACTCCCTCGGTAGCCCCTAAACCAGGCTTCAATGACGATGAGTCCGGCGCGCAGATTGTCTTCGGCATTGCAAGGCGGGTTCCTCCTCCATATACTTCATAGAAGATTTTGAACACGAGGATCGTGTCCGGCTCTGCAAAACAAGTTCCACATACCACCGTAGAGAGAATAATATTTCCACAAATCTAATCTGCTGACGTACCCCGTAGCGTGGCATCACACCACAGCCAGGTCTTTATTCGAATCGTTTTTCACAACCTATCTCAGCGTGTTTCGCGAGGCGCTTTCCATGGCACGTCTTGTCGAAGCAGAGATCGTGTCCCCTTATTACGGTATTCCCATCAATACGGACGTGGGTAACCCAACCGTGCCATCAATTACGGCGCTTGGGGGATAAGCGAGTTTTACCAAGTTTGTGGGGGCGCATAGTTTCGTCCGTCCTTATAAAGGGATAAGGTTTCACCTTTTTCAACCCACGCCTTCTTCCCTCCTTGCTCATCCATTCTCGCGCACTCGAGCTCCAGCGCCCAAGTCCACATCCTTCTCCTCAACTCTCTCCAAACATGTCTGGAGCAGGAGGCAAGTGGATGGTCTCCTCCGTCATGGAGGGACACATCAAAAAACTACGTGGGGCCGGATACTTAGCCACGGATATCGCGCACCGGCTGCCAGCCGTGGGGCAGATCGTCCCTACCCCGGAACCTCGCGAAAGGGTGGTTTTCCTCCCCCACTTCGTCCGCGTACTAGGGTTTCCCCTCCATCCATTCGTCCACGGCCTTATGTTCTATTACGGGCTGGACTTTCATGATCTGGCCCCGAATTTCATCCTCAACATCTCGGCGTTCATCGTCGTGTGCGAGGCATTCCTCCGCATCCGGCCCCACTTCGGCCTGTGGCTGAAGACCTTCAATATCAAGATGAAGGTAGTAGGCGGCCAACAAGCGGAATGCGGTAGAGCCATGGTGGGAAAAATGCCCAACATTACATGGCTCGAGGGCTCCTTCGTGGAGACCATAAAGGGGTGTCAATCGGGATGGTTCTACATCACCGATCCGCGCGACACCAACTGGGTGGCGGCCCTCGAGTTTCTATCCGGAATCCCCATGTTGGAAATATGCCCTAGAGGCAATAATAAAAGCATTATTATTATATTTCTTTGTTCATGATAATTGTCTTTATTCATGCTATAACTGTATTATCCGGAAATCGTAAATACACGTGTGAATACATAGACCATAATATGTCCCTAGTAAGCCTCTAGTTGACTAGCTCGTTGATCAACAGATAGTCATGGTTTCCTGGCTATGGACATTGGATGTCATTGATAACGGGATCACATCATTAGGAGAATGATGTGATGGAAAAGACCTAATCCTAAGCATAGCACAAGATCATGTAGTTCGTTTGCTAGAGCTTTTCCAATGTCAAGTATCTTTTCCTTTGACCATGAGATCGTGTAACTCCCGGATACCGTAAGAGTGCTTTGGGTGTATCAAACGTCACAACGTAACTGGGTGACTATAAAGGTGCACTACGGGTATCTCCAAAAGTGTCTGTTGGGTTGACACGGATCGAGACTGGGATTTGTCACTCCGGATAACGGAGAGGTATCACTGGGCCCACTCGGTAATGCATCATCATTATGAGCTCAAGGTGACCAAGTGGTTGATCACGGGATCATGCATTACGGTACGAGTAAAGTGACTTGCCGGTAACGAGATTGAACAAGGTATTGGGATACCGACGATCGAGTCTCGGGCAAGTAACATACCGATTGACAAAGGGAATTGTATACGGGGTTGATTAATCCTCGACATCGTGGTTCATCCGATGAGATCATCGTGGAGCATGTGGGAGCCATCATGGGTATCCAGATCCCGCTGTTGGTTATTGACCGGAGAGTCGTCTCGGTCATGTCTACTTGTCTCCCGAACCCGTAGGGTCTACACACTTAAGGTTCGGTGACGCTAGGGTTATGAAGATATGTGTATGCAGTAACCCGAATGTTGTTCGGAGTCCCGGATGAGATCCCGGACGTCACGAGGAGTTCCGGAATAGTCCGGAGGTAAAGAATTATATATAGGAAGTGCTGTTTCGGCCATCGGGACAAGTTTCGGGGTTATCGGTATTGTACCGGGACCACCGGAGGGGTCCCGGGGGCCCACCGGGTGGGGCCACCTATCCCGGAGGGCCCCATGGGCTGAAATAGGAGGGAACCCAGCCCATAGTGGGCTGGGGCGCCACCCCTATAGGCCCATGCGCCTAGGGTTTCCACCAAGGAAGAGTCCAAGTGGTGGAAGGCACCCCTAGGTGCCTTGGGGGGGAGGGAAACCTCCCCTTGGCAGCCGCACCTAGGAGATTGGATCTCCTAGGCTGCGCACCCCCCCCTTGGCCCTCCCATATATAGTTGAGGAGAGGGAGGACTTCATACCTCAGCCTTTGGTGCTTCCTCTCTCCCCGTTACGTCTCTCTCTCGTAGTATAGGCGAAGCCCTCTACTGTGACGCCCTGCATCCACCACCACACCGTCGTGTTGCTGGATCTTCATCAACCTCTCCTTCCCCCTTGCTGGATCAAGAAAGGAGGAGACGTCATCCGTTCCGTACGTGTGTTGAACGCGGAGGCACCGTCCGTTCGGTGCTTGATCATCGGTGATTTGAATCACGTCGTGTTCGACTACATCATCCCCGTTCTTTGAACGCTTCCGCTCGCGATCTACAAGGTACGTAGATGCATCCAATCACTCGTTGCTAGATGAACTCCTAGATGGATCTTGGTGAAACTGTAGGAAAATTTTTGTTTTCTGCAACGTTCTCCAACAGTGGCATCATGAGCTAGGTCTATGCGTAGTTCTCTTGCACGAGTAGAACACAAAGTAGTTGTGGGCGTTGATTTTGTTCAATATGCTTGCCGTTACTAGTCTTATCTTGATTCGGCGGCATCGTGGGATGAAGCGGCCTGGACCGACCTTACACGTACTCTTACATGAGACAGGTTCCACCGACTGACATGCACTAGTTGCATAAGGTGGCTAGCGGGTGTCTGTCTCTCCTACTTTAGTCGGATCGGATTCGATGAAAAGGGTCCTTATGAAGGGTAAATAGCAATTGGCATATCACGTTGTGGTCTTTGCGTAGGTAAGAAACGTTCTTGCTAGAAACCCATAGCAGCCACGTAAAACATGCAAACAACAATTAGAGGACGTCTAACTTGTTTTTGCAGGGTATGCTATGTGATGTGATATGGCCAAAAGGATGTGATGAATGATATATGTGATGTATGAGATTGATCATGTTCTTGTAATAGGAATCATGACTTACATGTCGATGAGTATGACGGTGACAAGGATGATCATGGAGCCCCAAGATGGAGATCAAAGGAGCTATGTGATATTGGCCATATCATGTCACTATTATTATTTGATTGCATGTGATGTTTATCATGTTTTGCATCTTGTTTACTTAGAACGACGGTAGTGAATAAGATGATCCCTTACAACAATTTCAAGAAGTGTTCTCCCCTAATTGTGCACCGTTGCTACAGTTCGTCGCTTCGAAGCATCACATGTTAATCGGGTGTGATAGATCCTTTCGTTCACATACAACGGGTGTAAGCAAGATTTACACATGCAAAAACACTTAGGGTTAACTTGACGAGCCTAGC
The DNA here is from genome assembly GCF_056163025.1 of Triticum urartu. NCBI lineage: Eukaryota > Viridiplantae > Streptophyta > Magnoliopsida > Poales > Poaceae > Triticum > Triticum urartu. The sequence continues at coordinate 600,801,650 of NC_141878.1, forward strand.
ATGTGAAGACATGGCCTCGGAACACAGAGACCGAAAGGTCGAACACGAGTTGTATGGAAGATACGATCAACATGGAGATGTTCACCGACGATGACTAGTCCGTCTCACGTGTTAATCGGACACGGCTTAGTCGACTTGGATCGTGTAACACTTAGATGACTAGAGTGATGTCTAATCTGAGTGGGAGTTCATTAATAGTTTGATTAGATGAACTTAATTATCATGAACTTAGTCTAAAATCTTTACAATATGTCCTGTAGATCAAATGGCCAACGTTGTATTCAATTTCAACGCGTTCCTAGAGAAAACCAAGCTGAAAGACGATGGCAGCAACTATACGGACTGGGTCCGGAACCTGAGGATCATCCTCATAGCTGCCAAGAAAGATTATGTCCTACAAGCACCGCTAGGTGATCCACCCGTCCCACAGAACCAAGACGCTATGAACGCTTGGCAGACACGTACTGATGACTACTCCCTCGTTCAGTGCGGCATGCTTTACAGCTTAGAGCCAGGGCTCCAAAAGCGTTTTGAGAGACATGGAGCATATGAGATGTTCGAAGAGCTAAAAATGGTTTTTCAAGCTCATGCCCGGGTCGAGAGATATGAAGTCTCCGATAAGTTCTTCAGCTGTAAGATGGAGGAAAATAGTTCTGTTAGTGAGCACATACTCACTATGTCTGGGTTACATAACCGCTTGACTCAGCTGGGAGTTAATCTCCCGGATGACGCGGTCATTGACAGAATCCTCCAGTCGCTTCCACCAAGCTACAAGAGCTTTGTGATGAACTTCAATATGCAGGGGATGGAAAAGACCATTCCTGAAGTATTTGCTATGCTGAAATCAGCAGAGGTAGAAGTCAAGAAGGAACATCAAGTGTTGACGATGAATAAAACCACTAAGTTCAAGAAGGGCAAGGGTAAAAAGAACTTCAAGAAGGACGGCAAGGAAGTTGCTGCGCCCGGCAAGCAAGCTGTCGGGAAGAAGTCAAAGAATGGACCCAAGCCTGAGACAGAGTGCTTTTATTGCAAAGGGAAGGGTCACTGGAAGCGGAACTGCCCCAAATACTTAGCGGACAAGAAGGCCGGCAACACCAAAGGTATATTTGATATACATGTAATTGATGTGTACCTTACCAGTACTCGTAGTAACTCCTGGGTATTTGATACCGGTGCCGTTGCTCATATTTGTAACTCACCACAGGAGCTGCGGAATAAACGGAAACTGGTGAAGGACGAGGTGACGATGCGCGTCGAGAATGGTTCCAAGGTCGATGTGATCGCCGTCGGCACGCTACCTCTACATTTACCTACGGGATTAGTTATAAACCTCAATAATTGTTATTTAGTACCATGTTTGAGCATGAACATTGTATCAGGATCTCGTTTAATACGAGATGGCTACTCATTTAAATCCGAGAATAATGGTTGTTCTATTTATATGAGAGATATGTTTTATGGTCATGCTCCGATAGTCAATGGTTTATTCTTAATGAATCTCGAGCGTATTACTACACATGTTCATAGTGTGAGTACCAAAAGATGTAAGGTTGATAATGATAGTCCCACATACTTGTGGCACTGCCGCCTTGGTCACATAGGTGTCAAACGCATGAAGAAGCTCCATGCAGATGGACTTTTAGAGTCTCTTGATTATGAATCATTTGACACGTGCGAACCATGCCTCATGGGAAAAATGACCAAGACTCCGTTCTCAGGAACAATGGAGCGAGCAACCAACTTATTGGAAATCATACATACTGATGTGTGCGGTCCAATGAGTGTTGAGGCTCGCGGTGGCTATCGTTATGTTCTCACCCTCACTGATGACTTGAGTAGATATGGGTATGTCTACTTAATGAAACACAAGTCTGAAACCTTTGAAAAATTCAAGGAATTTCAGAGTGAGGTTGAGAATCAACGTGACAGGAAAATCAAGTTTCTACGATCAGATCATGGAGGAGAATACTTGAGTCACGAATTTGGCACACACTTAAGAAAATGTGGAATAGTTTCACAACTCACGCCGCCTGGAACACCTCAGCGTAACGGTGTGTCCGAACGTCGTAATCGCACTCTATTAGATATGGTGCGATCTATGATGTCTCTTGCCGATTTACCGCTATCCTTTTGGGGGTATGCTTTAGAGACTGCCGCATTCACTTTAAATAGGGCTCCGTCGAAATCCGTTGAGACGACACCGTATGAATTATGGTTTGGGAAGAAACCTAAGCTGTCGTTTCTAAAAGTTTGGGGATGCGATGCTTATGTCAAGAAACTTCAACCTGAAAAGCTCGAACCCAAGTCGGAAAATGCGTCTTCATAGGATACCCTAAAGAAACTTATGGGTATACCTTCTACCTCAGATCCGAAGGCAAGATCTTTGTTGCCAGGAATGGATCCTTTCTAGAGAAAGAGTTTCTCTCGAAAGAAGTAAGTGGGAGGAAAGTAGAACTTGATGAAGTATTGCCTCTTGAACCGGTAAATGGCGCAACTCAAGAAAATGTTCCTGAGGTGCCTGCACCGACTAGAGAGGAAGTTATTCATGATGATCAAGATACTTCTGATCAAGCTCCTACTGAAATTCGAAGGTCCACAAGGACACGTTCCGCACCAGAGTGGTACGGCAACCCTGTCTTGGAAATCATGTTGTTAGACAACGGTGAACCTTCGAACTATGAAGAGGCGATGCCGGGACCGGATTCCAACAAATGGCTAGAAGCCATGAAATCCGAGATAGGATCCATGTATGAAAACGAAGTATGGACTTTGACTGACTTGCCCGTTGAACGGCGAGCCATAGAAAATAAATGGATCTTTAAGAAGAAGACAGACGCGGATGGTAATGTGACCATCTATAAAGCTCGGCTTGTCGCTAAGGGTTATCGACAAGTTCAAGGGGTTGACTACGATGAGACTTTCTCACCGGTAGCGAAGCTAAAGTCCGTCCGAATCATGTTAGCAATTGCCGCATTCTATGATTATGAAATATGGCAAATGGACGTCAAAACAGCATTCCTTAATGGTTTCCTTAAGGAAGAATTGTATATGATGCAGCCGGAAGGTTTTGTCGATCCTAAGAATGCTAACAAGGTGTGCAAGCTCCAACGCTCAATTTATGGGCTGGTGCAAGCATCTCGGAGTTGGAACATTCGCTTTGATGAGATGATCAAAGCGTTTGGGTTTACGCAGACTTATGGAGAAGCCTGCGTTTACAAGAAAGTGAGTGGGAGCTCTGTAGCATTTCTTATACTATATGTAGATGACATACTTTTGATGGGAAATGATATAGAACTCTTGGACAGCATCAAGGCCTACTTGAATAAGAGTTTTTCAATGAAGGACCTTGGAGAAGCTGCTTATATATTAGGCATCAAGATTTATAGAGATAGATCGAGACGCCTCATAGGTCTTTCACAAAGCACATACCTTGATAAGATATTGAAGAAGTTCAATATGGATCATTCTAAGAAGGGGTTCTTACCTGTGTTACAAGGTGTGAAATTGAGCTCAGCTCAATGTCCGACCACGGCAGAAGATATAGAAGAGATGAGTGTCATCCCCTATGCCTCAGCCATAGGTTCTATTATGTATGCCATGCTGTGTACCAGACCTGATGTAAACCTTGCCGTAAGTTTGGTAGGAAGGTACCAAAGTAATCCCGGCAAGGAACACTGGACAGCGGTCAAGAATATCCTGAAGTACCTGAAAAGGACTAAGGAAATGTTTCTCGTTTATGGAGGTGACGAAGAGCTCGTCGTAAAGGGTTACGTCGACGCTAGCTTCGACACAGATCTGGATGACTCTAAGTCACAAACCGGATACGTGTATATGTTGAATGGTGGAGCAGTGAGCTGGTGCAGCTGCAAACAGAGCGTCGTGGCGGGATCTACATGTGAAGCGGAGTACATGGCAGCCTCGGAGGCAGCACATGAAGCTATATGGGTGAAGGAGTTCATCACCGACCTAGGAGTCATACCCAATGCGTCGGGGCCAATCAAACTCTTTTGTGACAACACTGGAGCTATTGCACTTGCCAAGGAGCCCAGGTTTCACAAGAAGACAAGGCACATCAAGCGTCGCTTCAACTCCATTCGTGAAAATGTTCAAGATGGAGACATAGAGATTTGTAAAGTACATACGGACCTGAATATAGCAGATCCGTTGACTAAACCTCTCCCTAGGGCAAAACATGATCAACACCAGAATTCCATGGATGTTCGATTCATCACAATGTAACTAGATTATTGACTCTAGTGCAAGTGGGAGACTGTTGGAAATATGCCTTAGAGGCAATAATAAAAGCATTATTATTATATTCCTTTGTTCATGATAATTGTCTTTATTTATGCTATAACTGTATTATCCGGAAATCGTAAATACACGTGTGAATACATAGACCATAATATGTCCCTAGTAAGCCTCTAGTTGACTAGCTCGTTGATCAACAGATAGTCATGGTTTCCTGGCTATGGACATTGGATGTCATTGATAACGGGATCACATCATTAGGAGAATGATGTGATGGACAAGACCTAATCCTAAGCATAGCACAAGATCGTGTAGTTTGTTTGCTAGAGCTTTTCCAATGTCAAGTATCTTTTCCTTTGACCATGAGATCGTGTAACTCCCGGATACCGTAAGAGTGCTTTGGGTGTATCAAACGTCACAACGTAACTGGGTGACTATAAAGGTGCACTACGGGTATCTCCGAAAGTGTCTGTTGGGTTGACACGGATCGAGACTGGGATTTGTCACTCCGGATAACGGAGAGGTATCACTGGGCCCACTCGGTAATGCATCATCATTATGAGCTCAAGGTGACCAAGTGGTTGATCACGGGATCATGCATTACGGTACGAGTAAAGTGACTTGCCGGTAACGAGATTGAACAAGGTATTGGGATACCGACGATCGAGTCTCGAGCAAGTAACATACCGATTGACAAAGGGAATTGTATACGGGGTTGATTAATCCTCGACATTGTGGTTCATCCGATGAGATCATCGTGGAGCATGTGGGAGCCATCATGGGTATCCAGATCCCGCTGTTGGTTATTGACCGGAGAGTCGTCTCGGTCATGTCTACTTGTCTCCCGAACCCGTAGGGTCTACACACTTAAGGTTCGGTGACGCTAGGGTTATGAAGATATGTGTATGCAGTAACCCGAATGTTGTTCGGAGTCCCGGATGAGATCCCGGACGTCACGAGGAGTTCCGGAATAGTCCGGAGGTAAAGAATTATATATAGGAAGTGCTGTTTCGGCCATCGGGACAAGTTTCGGGGTTATCGGTATTGTACCGGGACCACCGGAGGGGTCCCGGGGGCCCACCGGGTGGGGCCACCTATCCCGGAGGGCCCCATGGGCTGAAATAGGAGGGAACCCAGCCCATAGTGGGCTGGGGCGCCACCCCTATAGGCCCATGCGCCTAGGGTTTCCACCAAGGAAGAGTCCAAGTGGTGGAAGGCACCCCTAGGTGCCTTGGGGGGGAGGGAAACCTCCCCTTGGCAGCCGCACCTAGGAGATTGGATCTCCTAGGCTGCGCACCCCCCCCTTGGCCCTCCCATATATAGTTGAGGAGAGGGAGGACTTCATACCTCAGCCTTTGGTGCTTCCTCTCTCCCCGTTACGTCTCTCTCTTGCAGTATAGGCGAAGCCCTGCTACTGTGACGCCCTGCATCCACCACCACACCGTCGTGTTGCTGGATCTTCATCAACCTCTCCTTCCCCCTTGCTGGATCAAGAAAGGAGGAGACGTCATCCGTTCCGTACGTGTGTTGAACGCGGAGGCACCGTCCGTTCGGTGCTTGATCATCGGTGATTTGAATCACGTCGTGTTCGACTACATCATCCCCGTTCTTTGAACGCTTCCGCTCGCGATCTACAAGGTACGTAGATGCATCCAATCACTCGTTGCTAGATGAACTCCTAGATGGATCTTGGTGAAACCGTAGGAAATTTTTTGTTTTCTGCAACGTTCTCCAACACCCCACACGGCTCATTTCCTGGAAGGAGAAGGGCCTGTCCTGGGGCTCATCGGTAGAGCTTGACGGACTCCAGAAGTATTTCCGGAACATGATAAGCAAGAAACTTAAGTTGTCAACATAGTCCAGGTCATGCTCTTCCGCCGGATCCTCCCGTGTCAACAACGGGCTTTCAACTTACGGGAGTTCGACCCGGCCCAGCACCAGACTCTATGCGAGCTCTTCGACACGACGCATAAGGACGTCTGGAAGGTGCTGTTCAAGGGCGCCGAGGTCCCCCCTTCTCTTACCAAGGATCGCGGGCTAAGCGCGAAGCGCCCTGCGAATCCGTAAGGTTTGTACATCTGGTAGGGTATTTATTTCCCATAGCTTAACCATGTGCGGGGTCTGAGCTCCCATGCCTTTGACAGGACTGGGTGGAGACATCGGAGCAGATTAACTGTCCGGTCCCTCCGCCCGAAGACCCTGCAGATGCTCTCCTGACGGAGATGCGGACTCCGGCTCCTTATGAGGTGCCGGAGAAGACCAAGAAGAAGGCCACGGGAACCCAAAAGAGTTCCCGGCGCCAGGTGGTATCAGACTAATCGTCCGATAACTCCGAGACACACTCCTCCTGTGAAAACGAGGAAGAGGAAGATGAAGAATCTCCCCCTCCAGCCGGGGGAGACAAGAAAAGGAAGTCCGCCCCAACCGGGGAGGCCAAAGGGTCCAAGAAGGGAAGGACTCTCCTTCCGGACAGTTCCACCACCGCCGCCGACGACGAAGACGAGTGGTTACTCAGGGCCAAGCCCCTGGCGAAGTATTAAGTATTCGAATACCAGAGTAACTCATAGCATACTTTTGTTGCACTGCTTCTCCTAACGTCGAATATGATCATGCAGTCCGCCCCGAGCCCGTATCAACGTATACTCGTCGGACGGTTCCTTGGACTCGTCGAATCTGGATAGCGATCCACTTCCATCCGCCTCCTCTCCTCGCCCTACGGACAATGTCGAGGTATTGTCTCAAGGGGCACCGAACTGGGGGGAGATAGTCCCGGAGGTGCCTCAAGGCGACCTTCCGGACTCCAGGAGCAAAGAGAGCAAGGCTCCCTAGGGCTCCAAGTTCGGCCCTCAGCCGAAATCTAGCAGTAGCGCAGCCTAATAAAGTGTGCTAGAGCTATTAGCAGTAGCGTGCTTTTATACTGCTCGCTGCTGCTTCGCTTGTATAGCAGTAGCGCGGGCAAACACGCGCTGCTGCTACAGGTTAGATGCAGCGTCGTATCAGTAGCGCGGGTCCCGCGCTACTGCTATACCTAAAACCCGTGCTGCTCCTAGACTTTTCCCTAGCAGTGAAATGAGTTGGATCATGGTCATCGGAGATCTCTGAAGAGGTCTTCCTTGCCAAGCCACGTCTCGGGACGAGCAACAGCGAGTGTCTTGTCCTTGTTTCCCGCACCAGAGCTCAACGTGACATCCTATTTTCGATGCAAGCCTTGGGGGATGTGCCATTGTTTCGTGTTCCACACTCGTATTTATAAACTGAGGAGGAGGAAAATGTGGGCTGTGTACCTTATCCCTCTAATTAGACCACGCTTCCTCCATTGCTACAGGCCGGGAAACTGAGATCTGGTGCTATAGGTGGCTATGATGGCGAGCGGGAGTGACACAACATCGGGGACCGGGGAGATGCCATGGCGGAGAGCTCTATGAGCTTCAGTTCTTCTTCGTTCGTCGACACGGTCGCCTTGCCAAGAGGTATGGGGAGTTGGTCGATTTCTAGGATTGCCTTTTCCCATCTGTAAGATATGGTTGCCCAAGCATTTCTGCCTGGCCGCCTTGTCCTCCTATGTCTCAACGCAAAGCGGACTGCAAATATTTCAAAATCGGCAAGCTGGCACAAGGTCATCCATACCTCCTTTCTTTGTTGCGGTATCTCTCTCCCCCTTCACCATTTCGTCCATGGGATCCTTCATTACTACGATTGTCAGCTTCACCACATCACGCCAAATAGGGTTTTGCATCTCGCCCGCTTTGTCACTTCACGCGATTGTTTCTTGCGAATGGCTCTGCACTTTGGTCTCTGGCCGCGGAGGGAGAATGGCCTGATGCCGGACTATGGTGAAGCAATCATCTGGCCTCATCCAAAATCAGGATATTTCCAGCTTCCAATGCCACAGATGATTAGGTCATGGCAACAGGGCTGGTCTTACACCTCAGACCTCCCAAAGAACCTAAAGAAACCGAGCTTGCCAATCTCTTTTGATCAAACCTTTGGTGCCCATTTCTCTTTTGATAAAAAAAAAGTATGGGTAGGTTGGCGTGTGTTAACCGAATCATTTGGGCCCCGCAGCCTCACTACCATTTTTACTAGGGTGATATCCATAAGTAGGCCCATTTCTGATGTATGTCCTGTCCGTGACACTTGGATCCTTGATTTCTTGTTTATTCAGTCTAGGCCTGTTATGTGGCTTTTGGATGTTTTTGTTACCGCAACATTTCTTCCTGGAATCAAATGTTTAGGTCTCAAGTCAAATGATGCACAATTGTATTGAACATATTCACGAGAAAAATGGTAGGCCAGGATGAAGGGCAAGTAGCTGTGGAAAGGTAGCCCTCCCTTATTGTAGGCTATTGTAATGGAATATTCTCCCAATCCAAATGGCAATCATTAGTAGAATAATATATAGACCCTAGATCAAGTGTGGCTAGACTGCCTTAAAAAGGGGGGTCATAACAATATTTGTATGCTAACGGCGCATCGCTCGCCTGCCCGCTTCACTACCGTATGATTTGGTGAGTGTATGTGAGCATCTGCTTTGTATTGTGTTCAAAAAAAAAAAGCTCATGTCTGATCATCTACACATGTATTGCACTCCGTGGATGCAAGCAGCCGGAATCTTGAACTCCCAATAATGATAGATAATCCTTCATATTGCAATTTGCCACCGTTTCAAGAAAAAGTATAATTTGGAAACATGTCTAAAATTACAAGGTGATAAAATCTAGCTAATAATAACTTGACGACCTGCATTCATTTTCGCCACCCTATTTTGGAAATCGGTTCCAAAAAGGGAGATAAACTAGCATAAAAATAACGATAGAAGGCTATTTTTGGAGAATATTTACCCACTCCTAATTGCAATCATTTTTTGCCAACGTATTTTGAAAACCTTTCCAATCTATTGAAAGGTTTATGAAAATCCAGCCTGAGCAATCTCTATATATATAGGATCGTGCATCTGTGGATGGGCAAATCATCTTGCAGTTTTGCTTAGAACACATATTTCCCTGTCAATCTCAATCCTATTAATAACCACAAAGAAGCATCACAGTTGCATTACATTATCTAGATGGACAAGTACATGACCGCGCCAGTCCTGTTTTCTCTACTTCTTGTATGCCTTGCTACTACGACACAATGTAAGCGTTCGATTCAGAACTCTACTTCAGGTAATCTGTCGTTACAAGTATGTGCATGCACTGGTCAATTATACTCACGTAATGATTTAATTTTTCTGTTTATGCTGGAAGTTGGTATTTTTTTAGTGAATGCAACTGCGTTTTTTCCGTTCTTGTGCCATCTGGTGCTTCTTTGTTAATCAACACGAAATCATACTAATGTCAATCATTTGTCTATATATTTTTTTATAGGTCAAATCACCGACGGCATGGATAATGATAAGATCAATTTACCAGGCGGGCTGTGCGTCTATAATAAAAAAGTTCAGCTCTACTGTTGCCTTGTGTCGAATTTATGCTATTACCCACAAGAATTATGCGTTGAAAGTTGCAAAGGATGACTCCTATCAAATTGACCTTTTGTTCGAAGAAGTAATAAAGAGTAGTAGCTTTGTTGTCGTTTGCAAGTAAACTCTGGGCAGGACTAGGTCCTTCGGGTGAGAAAAAGATGGAACCTCTCTTTGCCCTTGAATGAGCGAAGTTTTTTGTTGTTGCTAAAAGCAACTCCAATAACTCTACTATATCCGTAAAAAAAGACTACCATTAATGGATGTTGAACCAAAATTAGCCCTCCAACAACTCTCGTAAACCTGATTTTGTTTTACGAGATCGTGTTTACTTCACTGCAACCTCCCTCGCATCTACGGGAATATGACTCTTCCTGTATAATTTCATGGACAGGAAACCGCCTGAACTTTCACGGGAGAGACCCTTGCTTCACCACGCAGCACCGCGTCTCCATCACACTAGCGCCGCTCGCGGCTCGCCTCACCTCTCCCCTCCCTCACCGCATCACCCCGCGCCGCCCCTTGCCGGCCCACCACCGCACTACCTCACCGTGTCAGGCTGCCGCCAAGCCGCGCTGTACCTCACCAACCACCATCGCACGTGTCCCTGACTTGCGGGCCCTAAACCTTTAGCTAGGCTTGTTTAATGGAAAATAAAAAAAAAACATTTTTTTGCGAAAATGGTCCAGATCTATTATCAAAGTTCACCGGAAGTGCAAAACAGCTCAGACATAATTAAAATTATAGCGAGTTCCGAGAATGAGCCACTGACGTGCCGCGATCGGCGCCCCCTTATTGGCGCCGGCTTGACCTTCTCGTTGACACCGGAAAGTCTTCGTGCGCGTGCCCCTAAGGACCAACGCCCTGGAGTCGTAGTCGTCGTCGTTGAACCCTCGAAAAGATCTGAAGCACCAAACATCAGAATCTCGCCACGCAACTAGACACCCTAATTAACCTCACAGCCCAAGGAGATGACAGGAATCTATAACAGTGTTTCGTCGACTACATCCAAATGGACGAAGTCGAGGAGGATCAGATTCCGAAAATAAACTCAAAGAAGAATCACCGCAATCCGCCCGAGCGCCACACCTGCGTGGAGAATACCCTAACCTAAACTACTAACCAGAGCGGAGGCACCGGAATTACCCTCCCCGCCACCGGCCGCCGAATGTGACTCTTTTTCATCTTTGACGAGCGTCTTCCGAGCTTAATTAGGATGTTTCTATCTTGAACGTCAATACAATCATGTGATCTCATTGTGACGTCTGGCCTTCACCCGCCTTACACCTGTCTGATTGTTCGTACACATGCGGACATCGCGGACACCGAAAAGATATGTGTTGTAGACGGTGCTATGTTTAGGGAAGAATAACTACGTGATATTTCAGAATAAGAGACCACCATAATAGAAATGACTAATGCGCAAATCAAAAGGGTACAAAAATAAGGAATAAGCATAATAGCATGATATGGTATAGCCTCTTTCGTCAGAGAAGTTCTCTTTGTTTTAGCAAAATTTCAGCCAAAAGCATTGTCGTGGCAGCCAAAAACTGTGTTGTGACAGTAGTTTCAGCAAAAACAGATTCCTGCCAAAACTCCTTGTCGTGGCATCTTGAAAATGATGTTGTGGCACAAGTTTCGATAGTTGTTGCCGTGGCAGCACAAAACGTTGTCGTGGCAGAACTTTTCTGCATGACTTGTTTCTTCAGTTTTTTCTTCTTCGACTTCACTTACGGCCTGATAAAGTTGTCACCACCACATGTAATCTATATTTTATCACCACTATCTCTATAGCTACTGTATAAAAATTGCATTATATAACGTTGACACACATGTCAAAGTGACAATCATATGGCTATTACTCGCATGTCATGTTAAATATTACATCATATAGACATCTCATACATGTTCTCATCAATATGGCAAAGGCTATACTACATAACATGCAACCTGCAAAACCAAGTTAGACGCCTCTAATTGGTTTATTCAAAAATTTATTTTAGGTGGCTTCTAGGCTTTGGGAACAAACTCTAGTTACCTATATTCATCATCAAGTATGATCATTCAAGTTGCCAGATTAACTTTGCAAGGTGTATGAAGAAGAGACTTAACTAAAAATCTCTCACCCCCATACTAAACTTTGTCATACGCGTGACCTAGTGTAGATCAAATATATATGCCCTCAAAAATTCAACTTTCTTAACTAAGGTGGAACTGATACGTTCCAAGAATATTCATAGATTTAAAAAATATTCACAAATTTTAAATCAGTTCATTAATACGAATAAATTATTTGCAAACTCAAAAAAATGTTCATGACTTTAATTATTCATGATATGTTAAAATGGTCATCATTTTTTTAATCTTGCATTTTAAAATGTTCATGAGTATGAAAAACTCTTCATGGATTAAAATTATACGAATTTGCAAAAAAAATCCAAGAATTTAAATAATGTTCCAAATTTTCAAAAATATTAATAGAATTTTAGAAATTTACTAATTAATTTTGAAAAATATTAATAGAACATGAAGATAAACCATGGAAAATAAACCGGTAGAAAAAAAACAAATTGAAGCTTCCAAAACTGAAAGAATCAGGCTACATGGGCAACTCAGTAGCATCGGCGAAGGTCTGCGTTGGCTGGACCGCCTCCCCGGTATGCTGGAAATGTGAATTGCCATGATAATCCTTGAGAGAAAAATAAAAATTACCTCTAAAATTGAAGAGTTCCGTGGCAAATTGCGTGTTACCCTCTAAAATGCATCTACTGGCACCCGCAAAAAAATTGTATCTATTGGGGCTTCTTCTTTTTCGTGTGTGTCATCCTTGCGCGGGAGCCATGCTAATCTTCTCTATATTGTTCCAATTTTATTGGATCCGCCAGGTCACACTGCCTACCTGCCAGGGCCACCTCCGATTGCAATGAATCGGCTTTGCGCAACGGACAATCAGTGATGACAACGGGTCTCATACTGTGATCCCCGGGAACGCTCTTTCCTCATGCCGTGATCCCGGGTGCGTCTGCGAGCGGTGACTGGACAACACACACAAAATTATTTTCACGACCAAATACTTATTTTTAAATCATCAAATCCATATGATTACATACAACATAGACCTAGTCTAAATTTGTACCGGTGACCATCCTTTTGGTTGTCCGGCTCTGTCCATGCCCGACGGCCGGCTGAGCCCCACGAAATAGAGGGTCGATTGCCGACGAGGTAGAGTAGGACATGGAACATGAGCCACCGCCGTCTCCCATGTCATACTCTTCCTTATTTGAGCTTGTGCCTGCACATCGCCGGTGGATCCGTCGTGGTCTGAGCGAACACGTCCATCACTACGCGGTTGTGATGCTAGGGGTTGTCGGGCACCATATCCGGCCCCGGAGAGAGCGACTGTGCCTCGTCGGCGTCTGCCGCGAAGACTGTCGCGAACTCTCACACCCGCTGCCTCGCATGGCGGGCACGTCGCACCATATTTGTGTCGACGTTAAGCAGTTGTGCACCTCCGCCTCGGCGCCAACGCAGAGGTTGCGCATCCACCACGGCGTTCAGACACCAAACAAACCGCACCACCTCCCTTGAGGCAGCGGCGACAACCCTAGGGCCAAATTTATACACCATTTTGGCGGATACAATGAATTCCCGCCAGATGGAGTTCGATCGCTGCCTGGTGGACTACTCCAGGGAGCGGGGGAGCACAAAGCAGGTGGCCATCTCCTCCTTGGGGCCACGTTGGAGGAACTTCCAGCCAATGGATCGGGAGGTGTAGGACACAGATCCGTTGCCTGCAATGGTGGAGAAGGTCGGGGATAGCCGAATGGGGGCTTGTGGGCGGAGGAGAGTGTAGTGGAGTAAAATGCGGCTGGGGTTTCGTCTAGAGTGCAGATAATGTTCAATATGTGTGGGGTCGGGTGAGCCATAGTGGGTCGGTCCTACGTGACGAGCGTGTCCGGGTGCGCCCGGGCGCCCCATATCCACCTCAGATATGAACTGGATATGAAGAGTGTCGGTTAATCCGGATGTTTGACCAGATTTGACAGGTCTGTTTGGGTGACAATTTTAGGTTTAGGCGGTGACTGGACAGCCCGGCCGGGCGTTTGGGATGGATATGGGGCGTCAGGTAGTAGATGCTCTAATAGCCATGGAATGGTGATGTTTATGCCTCCCATCACCAGTCCATACATAGACGGTTGGATTAGACACATGACAGATTGGGGTACTGAGTCACTTACTGGGAGCAGTGATGAATGGCAAAATCGATCCGATATAGCCTCTCTGACTTGAAAGCGAAACGAGGAAGTCGCCCGTTGTAGTAACAGTTGGGAACGGGTGTCAATTTGCCTGACCATTTTGGTCCAACCCTTGTGCCTTCATTTCACACGCATTGTAAAGAGTAGAGACACACACGAGGCTACTACGACTAGTTAGTAGAACTGGCAAACTGTGCTAACTCGAGCGTTGATCTTGCAAGTCACGGCATGCAGCAGTATTGTTGATGTGATCCAAACTGCACAAGCGGCCGCGGGTCGCTGTTGATGGTACAGCTGCTGCTGCTGATTATCCATCATGCGCTGCAATAAAAGTGAAATGGTTCATGCTCTACTCTCACAAAACTGCGATAATAAACAGTCTATGGTCTACCAGGAGCTCCTAATCGGCGTTATAAGCGACATTTGCGGATAATGGCGCTCGCGCTAGAATAGTTGCAGTCAACAATTCATTTTGAAAACGGATGAAAAAAATAAAAATTCGCAAAAAAACTAAAAACAATCTGAATTCAAAAATGTTCATGGCTTTTAAAAAATGTTCACAAATTTCAAAAAAGTTCACAAATTTGAGAAAAAAACGAAAGGCATGAGAAAACTTCATTGAATTTGAAAAAAATGAAAAAAAAACATCATCAAATTTGAAAAAAGTTCATCAAATTAGTAAAAAAGATCATCGATCTTAAAAAGAATTCATCAATTTCACAAAAAGTTCATCAAATTTGAAAAAAAGTTCATCAGATTTGAAATTGCTCATGCATTTTAAGGAAATAAAAAACAATCATAAAGAAAAAAGTAAAGAAAAGGGGAAAAGATTACAGAAAAGAAACAGAAAAGAGAGAAAAAAACACATAAAACCGGTTTAGGAAAAACTCGCAACGAAAAAGAACGGATGGATGCTTTGTAAACCGAAGCTTCGGCGAACTAGGGAAAGTATAAATAGAACAAAGAAAGTTTCTATGCACAAGTGATTCGACGTTCCAGTAGTTAGGTCGTTCCTCTCTCTGGATGTAAAGATAGTGAGTTCAAAATCTTTGTCATGAATGCAAATGACAAGCGCATATAGGTGATGTTTTTCTAAACATTTTGATATCTTATGTGCATTTTCCTGTGTTAGTATGAAGTTGCTATGAAGTTTACAAAGTAACGGTCAAAAGGTCAAAGGGTAAAAGCATAAGAGGAGCGAAGTTGCTTGGGCAGAACTGAGGGGTTTTCGAAATTTGGGGTAAAAATGGCATAATTAGTTTTATGCCCCTAATTGTGTCCCACTCGGCTGTTTACCCCTAATTTCCAAAAGCCATCGGTTCTGTCCAAGTTACTTCGCTCCTCCTATGATTTTGCCTTTTAACCGTTTGACCGTCACTTTGAAAACTTCATCGCAAATTCGTACTAAATCAAAAAAATGCAAATAAGATACTGAAATATTCGGAAAAACATCACTTATACGTCAATGTCATTTGAATTCATGACAAAAGTGTTGGAAAGTGCCCATTCGAGTTTTAGCTCTTATGTTACCACCATGAACAATAAAATATTAAAAAGTTCAAAAAAACATTGGTGGCAAAGAATGACAAATGTTTAAAGTGCTTGCCAAGTTTCATCAGGGAATGACATTTGTGGAAGTCGTGGCAAAAAAACATCTATTTTGGAATGCTGATTGTTTTCTTTTTTTTTGCGATGAGTTCCACGAATGTCATTCCCTGATGAAACTTGGCAAGCACTTATAACATTTGTCGTTCTTTGCCACCAATGTTTTTTTTGAACTTTCCAAAAAAAATTAGAATTTATTGTCCATGGTGGTATCATAAGAGCTAAAGCTCGGATGGGCACTTTCCAACATTTTTATCATGAATGCAAATGACATTGACATATAGGTGACGTTTTTCTGAACATTTTAGTATCTTATTTGCAATTTTCAGATTTAGTATGAATTTGTTATGAAGTTTTCAAAGTGACGGTCAAACGATCAAGGGCAAAAGCATAAGAGGAGCGAAATGACTTGGACAGAACTGATGGCTTTTAGAAATTAGCGGTAAAACAGCCGAGTAGGACACAATTAGAGGCATAAAACTAATTATCCCTAAGAAAATGCTTCACCTGATATGTCAAGACATATTGATGTTCAACCACGTGAAGATGAAAGTGACAGTTGCAACTCACGAGCAATTACAAGTTGGTGCAAGGAGGGGCTTGTGAAATCAACATGGTAGAGTGTAATGACCGAGCTCACCGCCTAGGGATTGATCACATTTCTCATAAATAGATAGACAGGTGACCACCATTGACGATGATGACAAAGAGAAGAAGCGGCAACACAGATGACTTGCTAGAGGACCCGCAATAAAAAGATGATTTGCTAGAGGTGTGTGAGAGTTAGTTTCTCCTGTTGCGACGCACGGACATCTGCATGCATGTAGAAAAAGATGGCAACCTGCCTGGCCATTTTGGTCCAAGCCCTGGGTCGCTGCTGATTATATATCATTATCACGTATCTGGACTGAAATCAAGAAAGATATTAGGTGTCAGCCCTGGGTTTGTGGCCTTGTATATAAAAATGAAGGAAATACTAAAGTTAAGTGGATGCGAGCAACTAAAATGATCAAAGGGCGCAAATATTTTTACCTTGGCGACAACGCGCACGGCCAAACAAACGGACGGAGCAGTCCACAGCGCATGGGCGTGCGCGGGAATTAAAACAAATCATCGCCATAACTTTCAGAGGCTGAAAAATGACTTCCTGAAACAGGAGTAGTAGTACTCCTTCATACAAGAACAATGCCATCCATCAGAGACAACAAGAAGCGATTCTAGTGCTATTAGTAGCTTCTACTGTTGATCATAGCACCGAAACAAACAGACAAACTGAATCATTCCAGCTCGGAAAGGCGCCACTTCATGCATAAACCTCGGAAAGGAGCGATTCAGAATCTCGGAGAATGCGGTGCGCATCATTTCAAGCAGCTTTTGCCTTTTTTTACTCTTCTCTTCTTCTTCCTTCTTTTTTACCAGCAGGCAACCAACCAGGCCACTTTTTTCATATTACATGTGCGTCTGCATGACAATCATGACACATTCACACTTCTCTCGCGCTGCCTCTACTACGAGCTGATGTGATGTGATAAACTGAAGAGCAAACCAATTTTTAATTTTATTTTTGCAGAAACCGAAGAGAAAACCACGTTTTTATTTCATTTTCGTGGAAACCGAAGAGCAAACCGGCACTAGAAGGAAAGTTGCATCAAGTTAAAACATTTTAGTTTCAGAATTTTAATCGCCCTTATCTATTGCAACTGGATTAGCAGCAGCAGGGACCATTAGGGGAGTAAAAGGACAGATGAGCGAGGCAGAAAGCACACGCAGCACAACAAAGTTGACTATCTTCAGTGCTCTGCTATCCAGGATAGGGGATAGACAAACAATGAGAAAAGAGGACTTGGGACCTGAAAGCGGGGTACCCTCCTCCCACTCGGCACAAAAAAGGAGAACAAACTAACAAATACTAATCTAATCATCATGTTAATTAACACAAAACAGACCAAGCAAATGCAGGGGCAGACACGATTCCCTTCCCTCTCTCATTCAGCGTAAAAAGTTGGTTTGCCACCCACAAGTACGTTACAGCCCCCCCCCCCCCCCCCCCCCCCCCACACACACACACACAGGAAACGATTTTCTACCTCAAAGCCAGCAGCCGCTAAAAGGTCTAATTCCGTCCTGAAAAGAAGCTGCTGGGTCCATTCGCAGCTGAATTTCGCAAGCAATGGTATCATAACAAGTATGAGTGGGTACGTTTGTTGTGGGTTTGCTTGAACAACCAGTGGAAGGCCATAGTTGTAACCACGACAGTAGCTAAATGATAATCTCGCTGTCAATATTGACACATTGGTATCAATACTCGAGACCCCAGTTGCCCAGAATTAATCTAGATCATTTGTCCAACCAGCTTGCATCTTCCCGCCCCCCAAAAAAACCTAATATCTACTTGCTCTACGTTTGTCCGTGTTACAGTCTCAAATAATATAATTTTATTACTCTGCAGTTTCAAACTTTTACTGTACAAACTCTAATCTATTAATATTTTGTGTGAGAGTGATTTTGCAGTCCTCCATAAATTTGCACTGTGTGTTTTTCTACCACGTCACCCCTTTTGACATTGGAGGATCTTTCGGCCATATACAAATGATGGTTTCTCCTGGAGGCCATTTCTCTTTTGATCAGGACAAGTGGGCCTGTGTCTATTAAATTCCTTATGGCCCAGCAACGACACAATATCCATCCAGCGGGCGAGAGGTTGAAAGGTAGGCCCATGTCTGATGTCTCTCCTCTCCGCCAGGTTTGGAGGCTTCTTTCCTTACTGATTGTGTATTCAGCCTGGGCCATACCTCTTGCCCCATGACTATAAAAAGATTGCAGTCCCAAATGTGATGCACACATTTAGAACAGTTTCCAATTGCACAAGGGTTTCCTATCAAATGATGACTTGTAATTGATACAGATTTGAAACAGGTCAAAGTTTTGTCGGTACATTGAAATTTTCGACAATGCTCGGTATGATGATAATTAGAATAATAGTCCCGGATTAAGGGCAACCTGTCCTCCCTGATTTGCAGGCTGTTGTTGGAGAATCTTCCCCCAATCCCAATGGCAATCGCTAGTGGAATAATATATTGACCACAGATTAAGGGTGTCCAGTACCTAAAAAGAGGATTACGACACCAATTGTTTTTTTTTGAGCATCAGTACAGACACAAGCGCTCATATACACGCGCATACAGTCACTCCTATGAACACACACACGCACATCCTACCTCTATGAGCACCTCCGAAAGACTGAGCCGGCATATCATCTTAAGATTTACGAAGTCACCGTAGGCGCCTCGTCGTCGACGGGAACGTCTCCTCCCACTGAAAGCGCATCGCCGGAAATCCTGAAATAAATCCAGAAATAATGCGAGCACCAGGATTTGAACCCTGGTGGGTTGGGGATACCACTGTCCACCTAACCAACTCAACCACAGGCCATGGATTAGATTAAGCCTCACGTCAACCACCAACTGAATATAATCTCTTGTCTGATGATGTCTGCCTAGCTACATAAACAATTCCTGCAGGGTTTTTTTTGGCGGGAAAATTCCTCGCAGGGTTGGCTGCCACTAAGCCACTAGTACATTCACACGAGTCGATGAGTAGTTGTGCGCTCTACTCCTGTGATATACTTTGACCTTACTTCATTACTAGTAGAAGGCCTGTGCATTGCCACGGGCCTTTAAATCTTTTTGTTGGTTGCATATGTAAATGTAATGCATTTCAAATTTCACATTATCCCACTTCACTTGCATCTTCATCATTTTCAATTCAGTTGCAATGTATTTTCGTTAAAAATGCAATTTGGCGACATATACACAGAGAGCAATGATCCAACTAATGATTTGTTATGTGTTAAGATCTACTTGATGCGCTGAAGATAATTCCCTATAGTGTCAGGAATATTGTCTTCGGCTTCATTCGTGCAGTACTTGGGCAATTATAGTAAAAAAATCTCCGTTGACTCGTAACCATCCTGCATGTAGCTAGCATGAAGATTTCACATGAAAATGTAAGAATATGTAATAGAGTACTCACCTTGTAAATTGGATGAACCAATTTTTTTGGCGTTCCTGAAAATTGTTTTCACATGGTGCTTTTTGTTCTTTTGTAGCATCTGTGGAAATATTTATTTTCCTTAAAACCATAAATACCCAACAACAGGAACTGCCATCCGTGGAGATGCTTAGGAATGCTACAAAAGAACGGAAAGCATAGGCAGCTAAACGTTGTGAAGCTTATAAAGCAGAGAAGACCTAACAAAAACAACGTTCATGGGTATTCTATAACCCCATAACGGTAGATGGGCAAATTTGAGCACACTTTGGAATTAGGGGCTTATTTGAGTAGTGGGATCTAGTTAAGGTCACAAATGTAATTGACCCTTTCTTCTTCCAATGGTAAATGTGGAGAGAAAAGAGTTTGAGTACTCATCTGTCAAACATAACGATAAACATTTCTGAATAGTCATTTACTCCAAAAGCTTATTCTTTCAGTGTCAGTATAAGATCACTAGTAGAAAACGGACCATTAGCACCGGTTCGTCAGGGCCTTTAGTGCCGGTTATGGAACCGGCACTAAAGTTTCGGCACTAAAGCCCCCCCCCCCTTTAGTACCGGTTCAGCACGAACCGGTGCTAAAGGGGATCCACGTGGCACGAGCCAGCTCCGGGGGCCGGGAGCCCTTTAGTACCGGTTGGTAACACCAACCGGTACTAAATGGTTGTGGGGTTTTTGGTTTTATGATTTCTTTTTCATTTAATTTTGTGTTTTCCATTTTATTCTTTTTCGTTTGCTGGTATTTTACGGTACTACACATTGTACACGTTATGCATATATATATATATATATAGAATTTCTAGTAGAACCAATCATATATATATATATCATCAATGTCTCACAAACCACCATATTAATTTACACATACACACATGTATAGTTATATACAATTTCTCCTACATATGCATGTTGCCTTCGGAGCCAGTGGCATTAGCCTAATTGGTGCCTTCGGAGCACGATGACAATTGGAAGTGGTTCATGGGGGCGGTAGCGGGTAATAGTATTCTCCCTTCGGATTTATGACCTGATCGAGCAAAAATCCCGCTATTTCCTCTTGAAGTGCTTCTACGTGCTCCGTTGGTAGGAGCTTGTCCCGCACCTCTTTGAACTGTTAAGAAGGAGATCAATATGCATGTGTATTAGTTGTGTGACTAGATATCGATAATGGGATCTGCTCCTTCGGACGCCATCATGCGAATGTTCTCGCAAACGCAGAATGCACACAGATCAGTCCCCTGCGCCTGCTTCAGGGCCTTTATTACGAGAATGGAATTTAATTTGATCAGATAATAATTAATCAAGCATGATAATTAAAGAGATGGCAGCTAGCTAGCTAGCTAGTACTACTTAATTACTTACCTTGGATCGAAACCATTTCAGCTTTGGTTTCCATTCGCCTTCCGTGACGCTGATGAACCTTGCCCAAGCCCTGCCCGCCGACAAAGAAAATGAATAGAGGGGTTATTAAATAGTTCATATCATGAAATTAATGATGAACTAAATAGGCCGAGATATATAGTTAATAATGATTGAAATTACCTGTTGACTATCCCAAACAAGATGTTATAGTCACTATTTGCTTTGAGTAGCGAGTCCAGTATTTCAACTGTTCCGGCGTCAACTTTAATGATACATAAGATCTAGTGAAATCTGCATGCACACACGTTTGCATGTCTTAATTAAGCGGGCATATGTAAGCAAAAACATGTAGCTAGCTAGTAGGCAAAAACAGAGAATTTGTAGTACAAGAAAGTGTGACTCACTAGAAGTTGTAAGGAAGTAGTATATCTTCATTGTATTTGAGGCGCTTCAAGAACTCTAGCATACTGTCCTCTACCTCTTTTTCTTGATGCTTGTTCATTTTCCATGTGTATTCATTAACGGTGTTTGGGTCAATGAACCCAATGCCATAGCGTCCACCTTTTCTCATTTCATACATCTTCATCCTGCATAATACCACAGAAAAGAATATAGTGAGGATAATTACAGGTAATGATTGATCAAAAGGATCACTACAGCTAGCTTGAGACTTAAATTACAGAAAGAAATCACTTACAGACAATAGCAACTGACGATAGATTTGTCGAGTGCGTCTTGATTGTATAACTGAAACAGTTCAGGATACTCAATGGCCACAACTTTCTCATGGTAGTAATCATCCTTCTTGACATTCACCATGAGGGACTCTTGATTGGATCTCTTGGTAATGTCCATGTACCATTGATGCAATTCATACATTCTCGTTGGGAGCTTGTTGACATCTTCTGGCTCGACCAAAGGTTGGCCCCGGACATATTTCCATTTTATTTCCTCCTCTGTAATCCCAGGCATGTCCTCGATCTCAAGGAGTTGTCCAACAGTGATCTTGAGTTCTTCAGCCTGCATTATATGCTCCTGGGTTATTACCACATCGCCCACCTCGGGAACGTAAACTGTTTGGCCACAATAATATTGGGCGCGCGTACTGTCACGTGTTGTTGGCGGCACAACAAGCGGGGGGGGGGGGGGGTCGATTGCGCCGCCTGTTTTCCCAGCTGGGCAACGGTTTTCCCGCATTTTTTGACAGCTGCTTGTTGTTTGCTCGAGCTCGAGCTCGCCTCCTTCTGTAGACATCGTCGATGTAACTTCCTGATGTGGCGCTCATTGTCTGAGTCAACAGGCTTAGGAGCTGGTGGTTGAGCCATACGAATGAAGTGGTCAACTACTTCCACAGGCACTTTCTCCCTTGGCGGCGGTGGCGGTTTCGGTCCAAAATGGGCGTCGACTTCTACCTGCACTATGGCATTGGTTTGCTCCTCGGTCCTGTCGTAAGCCCTCACAGGAAGAGGAGTAGTGAGGTTTGGACCATATTTATATCGCTTGCCTCCGCCTGTACTTCCTGTACTATGACCTCGACTCGTACCGCTACGCACCATAGCTGCGGGGTGTCTCTTCTGCGACTGCTGAGGCGGCGGAGACGGCTGACGGGGCTGAGTTGGACGAGTAGGAGTGGCCTGAAGCTGTGCCGGATTTGCAGTGGCCTGAGGTTGTGCCGGACTTGGAGGAGGAGTGGACGTCTGACGCTGTGTCGGACTTGGAGGAGGAGTGGCCTGACACTTTGCCGGACTTGGAGGAGGAGGAGTGGCCTCACGCGTTGGTGGACTTGGAGGAGCGGGAGTCTGCTGACTCGGTGGCGGACTTCGACGAGGAGTTTGGTGACGCGGTGTTGGTGGCCTTCGAAAGATGATGCAATCCTTTCTCCATAGGATGACACGATGTATGGCCTCTCCCAATGTGTGCTTGTCGTCACCTCCAGGAATGTCAAGTTGTAGCTCCGAATATGGGTCCACCACCTCATCAACCAAGACACGAGCATAGCCCGCTGGAATCGGGTTGCAATGGAAGGTTGCCTCGGGGGAATTTGAAAAAGCAACGGCGTCCGCCACCTTCATGGATATGTTCTTCATTTTGAAGTGTAGCTCGCAGTTAGTGTTCTCCGTGATGTCATCCATGGGGTATCTATCCAGCACTACTGCGTCGCCCGGGGTGGAACCCACGCTGCTTCTCGACATGGATGGGGCGGTGGTATCCAATGCTGGATCATCCGCTAGCTGCTGCAGATGCTGAGACCCCCTTTGCTGGCTAAGTGAGTCGATCTGCTCCTGCTGCCGCTGGAATTTAGCTGCCAATTCCGCTTGACTTGCTTCTAGGCCTTGAAGGCGTTCATAGTCCCGCCTCCTCTGCTCCTCCTCCATCTTCCTCTTCTTCTCCTCCGCAATCTTCTTTCTCGCACGGGTTCTGTAGTTGGCGTTCCAGTCCGAAAACCCCTCATACCACGGAAGAGCGCCCTTGCCTTGTGTTCTTCCCGGGTGTTCAGGATTTCCCAAGGCACGCGTAAGTTCGTCGTTCTCTCTGTTGGGCTGGAACACCCCCGATCGAGCCTCTTCTATTGCAACAAGTAGCGCATCGCCGGCTCCGTTCAGACATGCCTTCGTCGAAACATTGCCTGTCTTCGGGTCCAACTCCCCCCCATGCGCATAGAACCAAGTCCTGCACCCGGGGGGCCAGCTCTTAGTAACCGGAGTGACACCTGCATCCTCCATCTCTTTCTCAGACTTATCCCACTTAGGCATTGCCACCGCGTAGCCACCTGGCCCCAGCTTATGGAACTTATCCTTTTTTTCGGCATTCTTCTTGTTTATTCTCGACCGTTCCTTAGCTAATTCTGAATCCTTGAATTTCACGAAATCGTCCCAATGAGCACTTCGATTCTCTAGTATCCCCTCGAATACCGGAGTCTTCCTTCCTCCCTTGACGTACTTCTCCCACGTCATTCTCTTGTGGTTCTTGAATGCAACCGCCATCTTCCTAAAAGAAGCGTCCTTGACTTTCCGCACATCTGCTTGTGTGAAATTATCTGGTAGGGTGAAATGTTCCATGAGAGTATCCCAAAGCAGATTTTTTTGATTCTCGTCGACAGAAGTAACATCTGGACGTGGATTTGCTGGCTTTCTCCATTCTTGAAGGGAGATCGGGAGTTGGTCCTTCACAAGAACTCCGCACTGACAAACGAACTTGTCCGCAATCTTCTTAGGCGCTAATGGTTCGCCATTAGGTTTGAATGCCTCGATATTGTACTTTACGCCCTCCTTCAACTTTTTGTTCGGGCCTCGTTTCGTCCTTTTGCCTGAAGATTTGCTCGATCCGGATGGCTGAAAGAAGAAGATCGATTCATTAATATATCTTCAACTCATTTAAAACATGCGATGATCACCAGATTCCTGCTTATATAAATATATATACCTCGCCGGTGTTTGTTGTTTCAGGATCAACATGTTCTTCGTCGTAGTTCATGACTTCATCTTCTCGGTCGTCGCGATCGAATATCATATCACCCTCTCCGGTGTTGTTTAGAAATTCGGAGCCGTCAAAATCTTCTTCATTCTGATCATCATCTGGCCCGCGTATGATATCGAACATGGTCTGTTCTCTCTCTCTGTCGGTATTGTCCGCCATAGCTTTTATTTAACTATGCCAAAAGAAATATAAAACAATTTAGTATAATCTCGAATAATAGATATAATCTCGAATACATCGTCTCGAATAATAGATATAATATTGAATACATCACTAGCTAGCTAGCTAGCAAGCTAATAAAGATCGAATACTACAGAGTAATCTAGGCCACTCGCGGTTCCTGAGGTGCGGGCGGTGGACACCCAAAGAGAAGGAACCATCACTGGATCATAGCTCGGGTGATCTCCCCAAAGAACCTGCCAGGTATTGGAGAACCTGACGTCCATAGAAGCCATGTAGCGATGGACGTGCTCGTCCTCCTCCCTAACACGGCGACGTACCACCTCCGGCGGGGCCGGCTCCCTCCGCACCGAAAGTGGCCCACGCGAATGCCACCAAAGGAGATGAGGGTCGACGACGGGACCCGGGGCCGGGTTCCTCATCAAGCGTCGCGCCCCTGAAGGTAGCACCTCCCAGTGCCAGCCCGGCGGAGCCCAGTCCCGGACATGGGTCCTCTGAAGCAGGACGTCGTCGCGGACGTGTCGACAGCGAGGATGCGGGCCGGGCATCGTCGACAACAAAATACTATATGCCGCAAAAGTAAAGTAACATTTTTTAAATGATGGATTGTGATGATTTCATATATGCAAATTCTAAATTTTATAACTAAAAATATAAGAAAGTAAAAAAACATCGATCATCGTCTAACAATTTGAAATTAATCTAATTCATCTAGCTAGCTAAAACTAACATTTCCAAAATTTCTAACATTTCTATATAACTAACATTTCTATAACATTTGACATTATATATATTATAACTAACATTTCTACATACTATTTGACATTAATCTAATCTAATTAATTAATTCATCTAAAACTTTGTATGAAAAACAGAAAAACAGAAAAAACTAAAAGCTAAAAACAGAAAAATTGTGTGTGCGTGCGCGTCTAGTGTGTGTGTAGTGTGTGTGTGTGTGTGTGTGTGTGTGTGTGTGCATGTAGTGTGTGTGTGTGCGCGCGTGTGTGTGTGCTACGGTCGGCGCCGGCGCCGGTGTGCGCTACGATCGATTGGAGGGAGGAGAGGGGCCGGGGGAGGGGCTCACAGCGCGCGCGGGCAAGGTCAAGGCGACGACGACGGCGAGGCGAGGTCGATCCAAAGGCGACGGCGACGGCGAAGCGAGGGGATCGGCGACCGGGACGGCGACGGGGGTGCCGCGGAGTCGACGGGGACGACGCGACGAGGACGGGGGCGTCGCGGAGTCGACGGGGACGGCGCGACGGGGGCGGCGACGGCGCGGGACGGGGCGGCGGCAGAGAGAAGTGGGAGATGAGAAACTGAAAATTTTCGAAGTGTTTCTTATATAGGGTACACCTTTAGTACCGGTTTGAGCCACCAACCGGTACTAAAGGCCTGTTTTGGCCAGGCCAAGCGGGGGGAAGCACCCCCCTTTAGTACCGGTTCCTGGCTCCAACCGGTACTAAAGGCCCCCCCTTTAGTACCGGTTGGTTCCACGACCCGGTACTAAAGGGGGTGCGCTGCCAGGCGAGGGGCGCAGAAGTTTAGTCCCACCTCGCTAGCCAAAGGGCGCTCACACCTGCTTATAAGCCCCGCCGCTGCTGCTGTCTCGAGCTCCTCTCTAAAGCAGGCCTTCTGGGCCTACCTCTGCTACTCTGCCCCGTGAGGCCTATTGGGCTTGCGGGCCTGCATCCTGGCCCAACAACAGGTTGGGTTTCTAGTCGTATGCAGGCCGCTGTTGCCCGGTAGGTGGGCTTTTTTCATTTAGTTTTTTCTTTTCTGCTTTATTTATTTTGTTTTATTTATTTTTAGTTGTTTTTTGCTGTATTTAGAGTTTCTTTGTGAATATTTTTGATAGTTTTTAGAAACTTTCAGTTAGTGCCGGTAGTTTTTAAATTTGAATAGTTTAAATTTTGAATTATTTGAAATTTGTGTGAATCACTAGTTTGTGAATAACTTAACTTTAAAAATACATTTTCCAGTGATTCTTTTTTCTTATGTTTAATATTAGTGTGTTTTATCATTATATTCAATTTGGTAATGCTTAAGTTATTTAAAAATGAAATGCCTTTGTAACGGATGAGTTTTCGTCCGAAACCCTGATACTTCGAAACAGATTGTCCATTTTGTACACGAAGTGCATCCAGTTTTTGCGGTAACCCTCTCTACTTTTTTGCACATGCTATGTGGGTGAAATTATGATACCATGCCAACTTTCATCCTTTTCTGAGTTCATTTGAAATGCTTTTCAATTTCAGGGTCATTTAGCTGAAAAAATCAATAAATGCATGAAAGAATTTGCTTGCACATAAAATTTCTTCGCGTTTCAAATGCCAAAACACATAACTAGCTACCCTAACTATTACAGAGATTCCCTCCTGGGTGTGAAACACAGAAGAAAGTGATGATAGTTAAGCCGATCACATCCCAGATCTTTGGGTGTGAAACTTTTTCTTCGCGTGTGTCCCTTTGCGTCGTAGCCATGGAAAATCTTCATCATTTAACGGGATGCTCGGGTCAATATTCACTGTGAATGGAGCAATTTCATCAAACTTTTCATAATCTTCTGACTTGTCTGTCTTGTCATCCACTCCCACGATGTTTCTCTTCCCAGAAAGAACTATGTGCCGCTTTGACTCATCGTACGATGCATTCGCTTCCTTATCTTTTCTTTTTCTTGGCTTGGTAGACATGTCCTTCACATAGAAAACCTGTGCCACATCATTGGCTAGGACGAATGGTTCGTCTGCATACGCAAGATTGTTGAGATCCACTGTTGTCATTCCGTACTGCGGGTCTTCCGTTACCCCGCCTCGTGTCATATTGACCCATTTGCATCGAAACAAAGGGACCTTCAAACCACGTCGATAGTCAAGTTCCCATATGTCCTGTATATAACCATAATATGTTTCCTTTCCCGTCTTGGTTTCTGCATCAAAGCGGACACCACTGTTTTGGTTGGTGCTCTTCTTATCTTGGGCGATCGTGTAAAATGTATTACCATTTATTTCGTACCCTTTGAAAGTCATTATATTCGAAGATGGTAACTGGGACAGCAAGTACAGGTCATCTTCAATAGAGGTGTCATGCATGGTACGTGCTTGCAACCAGCTGGCGAAACTCCTGGTTTGTTCACGTGTAATCCAGTCATCAGACCGCTCCGGGTGTTTGGAGCGTAGCAAATTCTTGTGTTCATCCATATACGGAGCCACCAAGGCGGAATTCTGTAGAACTGTGTAGTGTGCTTCAGTGAGAGAATGTCCGTCCATACAAAACTCCTAGCGTGCCTTTTCCATCCAGTCCGCCCTTATGCCGCGATTTAGGAACACCAATCGGCTTAAGGTCAGGAATAAAGTCAATACAAAACTCAATGACCTCCTCATTTTGACGGCCCTTGGAGATGCTTCCTTCTGGCCTAGCACGGTTATGAACATATTTATTTAAGACTCCCACGAACCTCTCAAAGGGGAACACATTGTGTAGAAATACAGGACCCAAAACGTTAATCTCTTCGCATAGGTGAACTAGGACGTGCGTCATGATGTTGAAGAAGGATGGTGGGAACACCAACTCGAAACTGACAAGACATTGCACCAAATCATTCTGTAACCTTGGTATGATTTCTGGATCGATTACCTTCTGAGAGATTGCATTGAGAAATGCACATAGCTTCACAATGGCTAATCGAACGTTTTCCGGTAGAAGCCCCCTCAATGCAACTGGAAGCAGTTGCGTCATAATCACGTGGCAGTCATGAGACTTTAGGTTCTGGAACTTTTTCTCTGCCATGTTTATTATTCCCTTTATATTCGACGAGAAGCCAGACGGTACCTTAATACTGAGCAGGCATTCAAAGAAGATTTCCTTCTCTTCTTTGGTAAGAGTGTAGCTTGCATGACCCTGATGTATGCCGTCTTTTCCGTGCATACGTTGCTGGTCCTCCCGTGCCTCAGGTGTATCTTTTGTCTTCCCATACACGCCCAAGAAGCCAAGCAGGGTCACACAAAGATTCTTCGTCACGTGCATCACGTCGATTGCGGAGCGGACCTCGAGGTCTTTCCAATAGGGCAGGTCCCAAAATATAGATTTCTTCTTCCACATGGGTGCGCATCCGTCAGCATCATTCGGAACAGGTTGTCCACCAGGACCCTTTCCAAAGACCACCTTCAAATCCTTGACCATATCATGTACATCAGCACCAGTACGGTGGCGAGGCTTCGTGCGGTGATCCGCCTCACCTTTGAAATGCTTGCCTTTCTTTCTTACTGGATGCCTGCTCGGAAGAAATCGACGATGTCCCAGGTACACATTCTTATTAGCCAAATATATACTGTCAGTACCGTCCAAACAGTGCGTGCATGTGCGGTATCCCTTGTTTGTCTGTCCTGAAAGGTTACTGAGAGCAGGCCAATCATTGATGGTCACGAACAGCAACGCCTTTAGGTCAAATTCTTCCCCCATGTGCTCATCCCATGCACGTACACCTGTTCCATTCCACAGTTGTAAGAGTTCTTCAACTAATGGCCTTAGGTACACATCAATGTCGTTGCCGGGTTGCTTAGGGCCTTGGATGAGCACTGGCATCATAATGAACTTCCGCTTCATGCACAACCAAGGAGGAAGGTTATACAAACATAGAGTCACAGGCCAGGTGTTATGGTTGCTGCTCTGCTCCCCAAAAGGATTAATGCCATCTGCGCTTAGACCAAACCATACGCTCCTTGCGTCATCTGCAAACTCCTTCCCGTACTTTCTTTCGATTTTTCTCCACTGCGACCCGTCAGCGGGTACTCTGAACTTTCCGTCTTTCTTACGGTCTTCTCAGTGCCATCGCATTGCCTTGGCATGCTCTTTGTTTTGGAACAAATGTTTCAGCCGTGGTATTATAGGAGCATACCACATCACCTTGGCAGGAATCTTCTTCCTGGGGCGCCGGCCCTCGACATCACCAGGGTCATCGCGGCAGATCTTATAGCGCAATGCACCACATACCGGGCAAGCGTTCAAATTCTCGTACTCACCGCGGTAGAGGATGCAATCATTAGGGCATGCATGTATCTTCTGCACCTCTAACCCTAGAGGGCAGACAGCCTTCTTTGCTTCGTACGTACTCTCGGGCAATTCGTTGTCCTTTGGAAGCATATCCTTTATCATTACCAGCAACTTTCCAAATCCCTTGTCAGATACACCATTCTCTGCCTTCCATTGCAGCAATTCCAGTGTGGTGCCCAGCTTTTTCTTGTCACCTACGCAATTCGGGTACAACAATTTTTTGTGATCCTCTAACATGCGCTGCAACTTCTTCTTCTCCAAACCACTTGCGCAGTTTCTCTTTGCATCGGCAATGGCCCGACCTAGATCATCAACGGGCTCATCTGATGCCTCTTCTTCAGCTTCTTCCCGCAATGCCGGCTCAGCTTCTTCCCGCATTACCGGCTCAGCTTCTTCCCCCATTGTTGTATCATCGTATTCAGGGAACCCATGGCCAGGATAGCTGTCGTCGTCCTCTTCTTCTTCATTGTCTTCCATCATAACCCCTCTTTCTCCGTGCTTGGTCCAAACATTATAATGGGGCATGAAACCGGTCTTAAACAGGTGGACGTGAATGGTTCTTGACGTAGAGTAATTGTGACCATTCTTACAGCGAGCACATGGACAAGGCATAAAACCATCCGCCCGCTTGTTTGCCTCAGCCGCAAGCAGAAAAGTACGCACGCCCTCAACGAACTGGGGAGAGCATCGGTCATCGTACATCCATTGCCGGCTCATCTTCATTACACAACACCGAATAGACCAAATTAATACAAGTTCATACATGAAGTTCATACAACACTTAAATGCAACAAACAAATAACTCTCTAGCTAAAGCATTTAAATGCAACAACAAATACGATCAAGATCGCAACTAAGATAACAATGGATCCAACAACATAATGATACCAAGCCTCACTATCGATGGCATATTTTCTAATCTTTCTAATCTTCAAGCGCATTTTCTCCATCTTGATCTTGTGATCATCGACGACATCGGCAACATGCAACTCCAATTCCATCTTCTCCCCCTCAATTCTTTTCAATTTTTCTTTCAAGTACTCGTTTTCTCTTTCAACTAAATTTAACCTCTCGGCAATAGGGTCGATTGGAATTTCCGGTTCAAATACCTCCTAGAAAAAATTTCTATGTCAACTTGATGGGCATAATTTGTCATAAACACGAAATGCAACTAGTTTTAAAAGAGAATATGCATACCACATCCGAATCATAACAAGGACTAGGGCCAACGGGGACGGATATCAAAACCATGGCACTATATGTATAACAAACAACGTACATGTAAGATAATTATACGAGTAACTATATATCCAAATCACACAAACATCAATTTTTATATAAAATTTCATGAACAAGAGGCTCACCACAAGGTGGTGCCGGCGACGGGACGGTGCGGGCGATCGACGGTGGCTACGATGGAGATTTAGAAGGCACTAAGTAAACCACACCTACATATGCAAACTAAGTGTTATTTTTGACCTCAAATTGCATATAAATCAAACACTAGCACATATATATATATCCTCCCAAATTACTAAACTCACAAATTAATCACTATATAAACCAATGCAAGAGCTAATCTAGCAATGAGAGATGAAAGGACAAAGTTGCTAACCTTTGTGATCATTTGAATGGATGAGGGCCTTCAAATCTTGACAAATTTTGGGCAAATTTTGTGATGAACTCGAGAGGAAGAAGGGAAGAACAGAGGAGAGGGCCGGAGAGGGGAAAGGGGGAAGAACAGAGTGCTGGTGGACGAAGGGTTTATATAGGACGACCTTTAGTACCGGTTCGTGGCACGAACCGGTACTAAAGGTGCTGGAGGGGCCCCACTCTGGCAACATCCTGCCACCACTCTCATTAGTACCGGTTCGTGGCACGAACCGGTGCTAAAGGTTCGCCACGAACCGGTACTAATGAAAGCGGCCCGGCTATCCGTTGGAACCGGCACTAATGTGTACATTAGTGCCGGCTCAAATACAAACCGGCACTAATGTGTTTCACATTTGACCATTTTTCTACTAGTGGATGATTTTCTTCCTGAAACACAAATTTCAGCACACTTCACAATAACATCTCATATGTCCTCTCAAGTTTCTCCAGCTCCACATCAACCCAGTCAACAGACTTGCCTAAATAAAAACATGGTGATATTTCATATTAAGGCTAATAAAAATAAGAAAGAAAATTCACAACAATATCAGAGTACTATCTGCCATTTTTTGGTAAGACGCCATATACAAATAGCTGAACACCAAATGAAAATTCCTGGTCGACAATTTTCTATACATGAATGTGCCTTCATGTTCAATTTCAAGGTTTCAATCCATCCAATTTCGTTGCTGCAAGATACGAATTTCAGTTCCCAAACCTACAAGCCAAATCCAACCATAACCAGATATTGAAAATCACATCTCATCATGAAACTGAATCTCCATGTTGCTCACGTCGCTGCCCCACCGTTCAGGCTGGACGTGGCGAGCGGGCCTTTGGCCCAGCTTGCGGCCCGCTAAGGACCGGACCAAACGGTCCGCGTTAAGCGGCCTGGGACTCTTATTTATGATCTTGTTTAGGATTGGAAGAGCGGAAAAGCTAAGTAGCCCGGTAAAATAATTAGTCGGTCCAAGCTCAAGAATCAGGCCCGTCAAGCTTTGGTCCTGTCCTGTTTTTGACCGAGCAGACCGATAATCCGAGTGACGACCTGCACGAAAGGAGTAGTGGAGGAGCAGTGTAGGGAGCGCAGCACCTGCCCGCCGTCGACCGTCGCCGTCTTCACCTGCCCGTAGTAGACTGCCTCCTCCACGTCTGGCCGCAGTCGACCATGCCAGTTTACAACTGCTGTCGAAGTTTCACAAAATACAGTTTCGTCAGATGTAGCCGTAAGCTGTTAGAAGAATTCAGTTTCGTCAGACAATATAATTTTCTTAAGTTTCGTCAGAAAATACAGTTTTCTTGGAAGAGCTGCCATGGCAGCCGTTTCAGCACAGCACGCACGATCAGCCGTGATTTTCACATCCAACACAATCAGGCAAGTATTTTTTGAAATGCAAGGAGTAGATATGATAGCGCCCACTTCCTATAATCATGGGCCATCACCCCGGTTCAGTTCCCTTTTATTCAGTCGAGCAGGAAACCAAAAATACGAAGGAAATACGGTTTGATCCGAAAATCATGGAGCCATTTGAGGAAGAACTTGACGTCAGCTTTGATCCTCTAATCACGGCAAGGCCCACAAACATAAAATCGTGGCCTCATACGCGTGCTACAATACTTGCATGCAATAGGAAAAACTGCTAATGAACAAATATGTGCAGGTTCATGGATAACAGGTGCGCCGCCCAGCGCACACGTCGCCCACCTTGCCGTCGGTGCTCTCACATGTCCCCCGCCTTGCTGCCGGTGCTGCGCAAGTCGCACACCTCGCAGCTGCACCCATGCAAGTCGGCGCTGGTGGTTGTTGGCCGGTCCACTCGGTCCGGCCCAGGCTTGGCCGCCGCCGGTCCGGTCTCCGGTCCAAACAACGGCTCGGACCGGGATCGTGTCCACCCTGACCCACCGTATACCCCCCGAGGCATGTCTCCGGAAGGCCTCTAAAGGCGTCGTTGGACACCCCGGCGGTTTCTTCCGCGCTGAGGGGGGGGGGGGGGCAGTGTCGCCGCCGCCACCACACATCATGGGAGAAGGAACGGGGTCGAGCTCGAACTTAAGGGAGCGTCGGACATTGAGAGGTTGGCACGGAGGCTAGTCAGTTCTCACCGCACCAGGCTCTAACACAACGGAGTAGCACAAATGTAGCAGAATTTCACCAACCAAAATGGAGTAGCATATGTGGAGCGGTTCTCACCGCACCGGGCTAAAAAAACGAGAAAGACTAAAACCCAAGAATTTGGTAACCAAATCAACCAAGAACAAACAAACCACCGAATGCAACACAACCATGGGCAAGCCATTGAACGCAACCCAACGACGTTCAAACCATACAAGAAGGTCGAAGTGCACTTGCCTCAAGCCATAAATACGCTCATTGAAGAATTTCTCTTAGCATTGAAAGCTCCGAAACCTGAGGAAAAAACACTCTTAATAATGGAATATCTTAACAACCGAGGTCACTACAAGCTAAAGCTCTGAAACCTGAAGAAAAAACACTCATAATACCCAGTTTGGCTGAGGAAGCACACTGCACCGAACCTGAGATGCCACGGGTTGTAGATTTTTCTAGTTTTGATTGTTTCGGCCAGCAGCAAAACACTTGTGCCGGATCTAGATGAAGCTTAGTACTTGACATGAGTAAGGTTTCCATTCTCTTGATTGTTTCAAAGCTTGACGTAAACGTTGGCTGGACCTGATCGATTTAGCAGCAGAACAAGAATACCGGGCAGTGTCGCCGCCGCCACCACACATCATGGGAGAAGGAACGGGGTCGAGCTCGAACTTAAGGGAGCGTCGGACATTGAGAGGTTGGCACGGAGGCTAGTCAGTTCTCACCGCACCAGGCTCTAACACAACGGAGTAGCACAAATGTAGCAGAATTTCACCAACCAAAATGGAGTAGCATATGTGGAGCGGTTCTCACCGCACCGGGCTAAAAAAACGAGAAAGACTAAAACCCAAGAATTTGGT
Organism: Triticum urartu; assembly: GCF_056163025.1. Classification (NCBI taxonomy): domain Eukaryota; kingdom Viridiplantae; phylum Streptophyta; class Magnoliopsida; order Poales; family Poaceae; genus Triticum; species Triticum urartu. Next base: position 600,835,960 of record NC_141878.1, read on the forward strand.
AACCAAATCAACCAAGAACAAACAAACCACCGAATGCAACACAACCATGGGCAAGCCATTGAACGCAACCCAACGACGTTCAAACCATACAAGAAGGTCGAAGTGCACTTGCCTCAAGCCATAAATACGCTCATTGAAGAATTTCTCTTAGCATTGAAAGCTCCGAAACCTGAGGAAAAAACACTCTTAATAATGGAATATCTTAACAACCGAGGTCACTACAAGCTAAAGCTCTGAAACCTGAAGAAAAAACACTCATAATACCCAGTTTGGCTGAGGAAGCACACTGCACCGAACCTGAGATGCCACGGGTTGTAGATTTTTCTAGTTTTGATTGTTTCGGCCAGCAGCAAAACACTTGTGCCGGATCTAGATGAAGCTTAGTACTTGACATGAGTAAGGTTTCCATTCTCTTGATTGTTTCAAAGCTTGACGTAAACGTTGGCTGGACCTGATCGATTTAGCAGCAGAACAAGAATACCTACATGAACCTCCGATCGTGGAGATAGCTTGTTTGGCACGTCCTCGATGTCATCGCCGTCATGAAGCACATGGTGTTGGCGTCGCTGGCGGCAAGGCAGGCAACTGCAAGACAAGATCATGAACGTGTGAACCTTTCTCGTGCTAACGTCCTCACCCGTAGTTACGGCAGCGGGGATCGTCGGCGAGATGCGGTGGATCCTCGTCCAGGATGCGGCGTTGCTCTCCTCTGCCCCTCTCTCTCTCTATGGATGAAGTCAATCCATCGAGTCAATTAGAATTGTGTTCAAATTTTCTTGGGATATATGTGTTGATTTTCCCATCAGGATATACTTTGGGATATACTTGGTTAAAACTTGGAAGGAGAGGAAACGGGGACAGGGGATGTAATTGGAAGGAGCGTAATTGGTGGGATCCATTGATAATGAAGAAGCGCTACGGGCAATTTTTTGACGCAATAAACCGGGTGGATGCCAAGTTGCGTGCGGTTTTTGGAAGAAAATCTGTGGGAGGGAAACAATCGATGTGTAGGCAAATCCTTCGATCGGTGTGGGAGGGAGGTAACGAACGAACGAACGACGTACGAACTCCTCTATTAGGAGTAGAGATTCCAAAAAAATGGATTTTCTCATTTCAGTACGTTCAAACAAGGTGTGTAGGTAGAGAATACTAGGGGCGCGAGACAACTTTCACGTCAATCCCACAAGTGTCTTATCTATTCCCGTTCGCTCGTGTCAGGGGAGTAAGTTAAAATGTAAAAAACGCAGGTATATAAATTATTGGATGAGTTACGTAAACACCTAAAAGATACTAAACCTGGATTTCAGTGGATAACGGAATAGCAGAGTTAACCATTTCCTCAAAGTGGTTAACTCCCTCAATAAACTTTACTTGGGAAAGTTCTAATTCTTATCAACAAAATATTACCAATTCTACCCATTTGACCCTCCTTTTGGGAATAACAACAAAGGTACTTGTAATTGTGTGGTTAGAAACAGAAATATTTGCAACAAAATATTGGCCAGAATTAAGGAGGTCTTATCAACAAAATTTCCATTTACACTGGATCTAGGCATAATTTCTAACCCATTCTATATAGAATTGTTTTCATTCCTTCTATGAACAAGAATCTCTATTTCTGAATTAAATGAAGAATCCAAGATCTTTTATGTTTTGCTAGAACAAAACAATAAAATAATTTACTAGATACAAAAAATAAAATAATATTCTGTATATACAAAACACGAAATTTCTTTTTTTTTGCCACTTTAGTTGACTTTACTCTGTTTATCCTGCAGTTTAATTTAGTCTTAATTTTGATGTATTATGTAATGACAATACAATGAAATTAATTGTGTAAAAATGAAATCTCAATAAAATAAAATAAAAAGTCATCATGTCATGTTATCGAGGACCATGTTTAAAAAATAATATGTCGTCTGGTACACTTTTAGTTGACCATAACCAAAACGCATGCTGCTATTGTCTTGAGGTGACTCTACGCATACACAGACTGTTACAAGACTTCCTCTCGTTTTCCTCCCCTAACCCTAGGCAGATACGGCAAACTCTTTCCTCCAAACTTCATCGATGAGCTCGTGGATTTGCCTTCCCTCTGCCTCTCCACTACGGTTACTAGTTTAGGTTATGGTTTTTTAGTCCTTGCTAGTGCAGTGCTCAGGCGGATGGCGTCGATACTTCTTCGAGTTTGTCTTGGGAGGGCTCCGATCCTTCTCGAGTTCGTCCGTCTGGACATTGTCGACGGAACTCTGGTGTAGATTCTTGTCGTGTCATTCGGATAGTGAGGTTAGGGTTTCTCATCACTTGATGAGATTTGGTATCAAGTGCTTCAGATCTATGCAAGGGTTCAATGCGACGACTGAGGCTCCAGGGCGTTGGTCCTAAGGGTCACGTGCACAAAGACTTCTGGTTGTCATCAACAAGGTCAAGCCGGCTCCAGTAGGTGAGCGGCGACAATGGCGCATCAATGGCTCGTTTTGATGGCAGTAGTGATTGTTTGGGGTGTAGGATTCTCAATGTAATTTTTATTATGTTTGAGATGCTTTATACTTCCGGTGCATTTTGATTTCTGGATCATTTTCGTAAAGAAAATGACTTGAGGTGGCTATCTCTTTGAAATGTCAGGGTTTTGTTGTTTGCCGTTTTGCATAGTGTCGGTGACCTGGCCATCCAATTTACGTTGGGAATAGTTGACTCTATCATACATCTGTTGGAGAAAAACTGTTTTGCAGTTTGCTAGTACATGCATGCATGGTCCCAGGCAGACGCAGATGAGGTGGCCAGCCTGCGGGTGAAAAATCGTACTATTTTGCAGTCCCATAAAATGTAGTAGTAGCATTTTTAGCTGTTGCTGTACGTACACAGTGCACTGCATCCCTTCTGTAGTTAGTTTGGCTCGCAACCCTAATCGACATGCACCCCTTTTTGTGGATTTACAGCTCGACAGATATATAAGTACGATTTGTATAACCAAGTTGGTAAATATCAAGTCCTGAGTGTGTTTACTGTAGGGTATACGGATTAGTAAGTACAGTAGCTTTGATGTAGCAATCACAGTGGAGTATATTTTTCAGATATAGCCGAGAATCAAGGACAGGCTAGGATGGAAATCGGAAGGGCACGTTCACACGGCCATTGTCCAAGATGACATCATGTGGATCGCCAAATGGGCCCCAAATATATTGGCTAGCTTTCGAGACCACCAATGACTTGTCCACCATATCATGTCATCTGGATCTCACGGTGTTATTATTTGTAGCATCTTTTATCGGTACGTACGTATCTACATGTATATCTGAATATTAATTCATCATTGCTTGGTACATCGGCACAAAATTATTTTTCATACCCATTTGGTGATTACGTAATATTATTCGGGAGACAATGTGGATATTGTATAATCCACCCACAGCCCGCGTCATTTTCCATAAATTAGATCACTTGTGAATTTGGTGCGATACTCCCTTCATTTCAAAATGTAGTGCATATTTTCATTTCTAAAAGTTAAAGATGTGTATGTTTGATCAAGTTAAAAAAAATCAACATCCACAAAATAAAATTAGAACCATTCGGGCATCTCCAACGCTGACCCCAAAATCAAACACCGTATCCGTCCACGGACTGCTTCGGACTAATATGTGGACATGGATGTAGGAGCCGGTCATCCAACCACATACCCTAAACGCAGTGGCGTAGCTAGGCCATGGCCCGGGGCATGGAAGGAAAACACTTCATATATGGTAGCTACACTTCATATATGGTAGCTACAGTAGCGTGTTGTAGCTACAGTCGTATGGTGTAGCTACAGTAATTACTGTTCCACCGAAGCTAGCCCGGGGCGTAGCCATATCCTGGCTACGGCACTGCCTAAACGTCTACCCAAGTCCAACCAATATGAAATTCAAATGCATAGCACCCGATCACAACAAAAAAAGGTTGATGTTCATAGTTTTTAAATGGCCGATCACAAAATTATCATAGTTTGGCAGTTCGTACAAAAAAATGGATTTTTTTTTTGCTCGGGCACACTGGCTATCCGAGCCTCCTTTGCCATTTGTTAGAGGTGGCGGGCTTGTCGTGTTGCCAAGTTGATCTTTCGGGCAACCGCCTTCGCCAAATCCTGCACCTCCATTGTCGCCGGCAGCTTTCCGTACGGGTCCATGCGGGCGACGGGGAAGAATGAGGGCAGGAATTTGGGTGAGAGGAGCGGGATCGTAGAGGAGATGGAGAAATGGGGGGTTTGGCACGGAAATAGTGTGGCCAGGTCCAAATGTGCGACTCCCCCTCAGTTTTAGGTGGGACGGGGGTGTCAGAGTCCTCATGGTTGGTGTCCGGACTCTCACAAAGCTCCCCTGGTTAGCATCCGGTTTGCAGGGAAACGGACACTCGGACCGATCCGTGGACAAATACGAGACACCGTTGAATGACTTGCATCGTCCCAACAGTTCGGTCCGAATGCATGCGGGAGGTTTCCGGTCGGCGTGGGAGATGCCCTTAGATTCATCAAGTGTAATTTTATATTATATTTATTTAGTATTTTAGATGTCGATAGTGTATTATATAAACATAAAGAAACATAGATATGTCCAACATTTTTTTAAAGCATGCACTACATTTTAAAACGGAGCGAGTAATGAATTTATTGTTGCGTACATGCATGGTTGTACATGGCTAGCAGAGCCATACTTGATATGTGTTTCAAGATAGAGCCTAGAGCGTCTTCCTAGGCTACCTGGAGCAAGAGTGGGCGAGTGTTGAGTTGGGTCACTATCTGTCTAGCTGTCCAAGTGGATTCCCACCTTTTATATGATTGATACTCTATTTGATTAATCCCATCTCCCATTATCGGAGGTACATGTTTTATAGTATACTTTTTATTCCGGGTTTATTTATAGCTGTAATTGGAAAAATCATTTTCAAAAAAAAGGTGGAAATCCCCAGCCTCTGCATCATTGCAATGCACACAACCATTTTAATAAATTATTATGTAGAGTAGAGTAAATAAAAAATGCAATTAAAATAAAACACTTATGACTAAGTCGACTTCTTCCATACCAACACCTTCATAAAGGGATAAACATCCTGATGCCATCATCCCACATCGTGTCTGGGGTGGACGTGAATAAAAGAAATATTAAAACTAAAACAAAATAACTAAAAAACTAAATAAACACATTTTAAAAAAACATAAAATATATATAGGGGGCGGCCACAATATGGCCCAGTTTCCACGGCCACTTAAAAGGCCCATTTTTCATAATTAACATATAAAACAAAATAAAAAAAATGCCTCCGCCTCCCGCGCGCTCCTGCCGCGCCCGTCGGTGCCGTGGCCGTCGCCGTCTTCACTGGCCGCCGGTGTCGTCGTCGTCGCTGACGAGGTCGACGTAGTCCGGCGGCGTCCAGAGGTGGGCCGGAGGTGCGTGGTGGACGGGGGCCGGCTGGACGGCCGGAGGTGCCTACACCACCTCCTCCCGTGGCGAGGCCTCCCGCTCCGGTGACCGCGGCGGAGTGGGGCACCAGTTCACGCCCATGCTGGCGGCCATCTCCGGAGCAGTGCAGGACCAGCCCTACTCCTGGCCCAGCAACTACTGGAACGCGGCCGGCGGGTCGTCCCTCCTCTCCTCCTTGACGGGGAAGGCGACGTCCCCGGCGGCAGAGAGGGCCATGGCCTCCTCCAGGCCGTCCCACTACCGCTCGTCGTGCGTGTTCATGGAATCGTCCATGACACGCTGCAGGAGACGGGCCTCCTCCTCCGCTGTCATGCGAGGAGGGGGAGGGGGCGACGGAGACGGGGAAGGCGACGATGTGGGCGTCAGGCCACGCACCCGCGTACGCCCGCGCGGCTCTGCACGTGGCCTCCGCGGCCCCGACACGGTGTCGGCGAAGTAGGACGCGCGCCGCACGTCGTGCTCGTCCTGGAGCCATGTGTCCCAGAGCGGCGAGTCGGGGGCGTACCTGTGGTCGTAGTACAGGTCGTCGAGGAGGAGGCGGCGGCGGTTGATCTCGTCGCGCCGTGCACGGCCGGTCACCGGCACTGGCGGGATGGGCACCCGGTCCACGGAGAGATGCCACCCATTGGGGAGGTGGGCGTCGCTCCACGGGACCGGCGTCCTCGTCTCCCAGTACCTCCGGCACACGTCCGCGCAGATGTACTGCCGGTCGCGCGCGCCGGAGGGCCTAGGGGCAATGGTGAAGGGGGCCGGCGCGGGGGCTCGACGGGAGGAGTGCGGCGGTGGCGCGGGGGCCCGACGGGAGGAGCGCGGCGGAGACGCGGGCTCCTCCTTCTTCACGGAGCCACGGCGGCGCCCCGAGGAGGAGCCGGCCTCGCGGTCGTGCTTCCCCTTGCCGTTCCAGAAGCCCATGGCGAGGTGGGCGGCCGGCGAGCTCGACGAGGAGCGGGCTAGGGTTTCGGGGCTGTCGGGGTTCGAGGAGGCCGCTGGGTGGCGCGGGGCAGTGTGGACGACGACCCGTCCATGCTTCCCACTTAAAGAAGGACGGCGACCGCTCGACGTGCGGATGACAGGTGGGGCCGCCCGCTCGTGCGCATTGAAATGGGTGGGTGGGAGGTGGGCGGCCGCCTGCCACGCGTCCCCGACGCGGACGAGCGCGCGTCCGTTTGGTGTCCGCCGTGACCCAAACCAGGCGCAAGTTTGCGCTCGAAATGGGTTGGCCCGGACACAAAACGGACAAGATGGGTCCGGGCCGTCGCGCGCTGGTCCGCCTCCTTTGTCCGTTTTACCCCAAACGGACGGGGCCGGACAGGATAGGGTCGCGCGGTGGAGTTGGCCTAAGGTTAGTCACTAGCCACAAGTGTGGCTTGCCACAATGTGTAGTAAAATGAGACTGTTTGGTTGATAGCCATGCCTTAGGTTCGGTGTGGCAGATTTTGTGTGGTGTGTGTTTGGATTGCTTCCACACATGTTTGGCAAAAAACTGTGGCTTATGTTTGGTTTCCTGCCACATCTGGTTAGAATCACCTTAGTGCTAGAGTGGTGGTATTATGCCATTTTTGTTACAAACCAATCAGATTACAACATGCTCTAGTAAATGTAAGAAGATTTTTTTACAGTACTAATAGCCATAAAAATAACATGGATCATTTTCCGTTAAATATCATATGTGCAAAATAAGTCACAACCACAATTCAGTATGAAGATACAAAATAAGATAGATGCATGCAAGTTCCAGCCATCATTCATAAAGTCATGAAGTAACAGTTATAACCATAGCACAAGTTCCAGCCACCTTACATTAAAGTGTTTCACTACACATCAAAAGATCAATAGGTGTAGCACAAGTTCAACTCCCAAAAGCAGCAAGCAGACACATCGGAATCTCCTAAATACCAAAAGTTCCCATCTTCTAAACATCTCAAGTGAGCAACTAGCAAACCACATAGGTTGCTATCTCCTAAACATCATATTTGTCAAAGAACTTCCAAACCCAAGTTTCAAAAGTTTTGTCACTTGCACAACATAACCAACCATGCAAACCTTCATTTTCCTTGCTAGACAAGTGCATACCAACAGTAATTCTTTGATCCATGGTAATTGGGAGTACCTCCAACCTGTGCCATAAACTAGCATATGGATCAATTACTTGGGGCATTTGAGGAGCAGGGGCAGCAAGAGATTGCTGGAGTGACTTCAATGTAGAGTTGATTTCTTCAGCAGACTCCGCGAAACGACTCTTGATTTTTTGTCGCTTCTTACTAGGTGACCTGCTACCTCTTGGGCGCTTCGTACCAACTCGGCTAGTGCTAGATGAGGAATTATCAACACCGACATGAACTGGAGGTCTTTTAGGGCCATGTGTTGTTGGCAAAGTGTCAGAATCCTCCTCAAGAGGGCCCTCATATTATGGATAGCAGTTAAGGTCATACAACCCTTCATCATTATCCGAGTCATCAGAATCAATTGTGCATGTATGATGATCCATGGCCAAAGAACCATCAGCACTAGTGCCTGTGAATAGCTCTTGCATCTCATAGTAGAACTTGATGGGCTTTGAAAGCAAGCGCCTTGCTCTATCCTGCATTACAGGCACACAAAAATTAAGTTCCTAAATGCAATAGCCATAGTAAGTTTCAAAAAAGAAACTAAATTATACGTACATTGAGGCAAGACTTTTCAGACTCAGAAATGGTTATCACACATCTAATATCATCGAAAACGTTGCCACTCTTGCTAATTGCTGCAACAATGTACTTCCAATTTTCTTTGTAGTGTCTGAAGTGTCGGTATCGATCAACTTGAGCAATTGTGACCCCCATAGCAAATTTCCTATTTAAAGCATCAGCACACTTAATGAGATGATGCTTCCTGAACCTAAATTCTGCATGTTGTTCCTTCATGTATTCAATGCACCAATCCAACATAAACTTGGTCTGATCATCAGCCCAGGAAATGGTCCTCTCACGAGAGCACCCATCACCATCAGCCTTCCCCTTCCCCTTAGCCATCGCTGTTTCTCATGGAGTGAGTCATTTTAATTAAAATAGGTGAGGGCAAATAAACATGAAACAACCAACAATTTTACTGAAGAGAAAATAAGTGCTACAAGTTAACAAAGGTACAACCAGCATAGTCTTACATGAAACAAAAACATAACAGCCAAACATAACAAAATAATACTCATGTTTGAAACATAGAAACATGATAGATCACAAATTAACTTCTTAATCATCTTGATCTTGAGCTGCTAGTTCTGCTAATTTATCCTCCCACATTTTTTGAGCTAATTCGTCCCTTTTGCGTGCCCATGCCTGACTCTCTTCATAAACGTCACGACGATGTCGTCTACTCCGTGGAAGGGTCGAGTACCAAGTATCATCATCATAGACATACTCATCAGGACCATCCTCTAAAATCCAATTATGGAGCGCACAACAAGAAAACACAATTTTTACTTGTGTTTTCAGAGGAAAGAATGGCTGACTTGCAAATATTTTAAATCGATTCTTCAAGGTACCAAATGCTCTTTCAACGGTTGTTCTAAGTGAGGAATGATGATGGTTGAATAACTCCCTTGGGTTCTCAGCGTCTCTAGCTTCCCTATATTCCTTTAGGTGATATCGAACACCACGATATGGGGGTAGCATACCAGGTCTTCGATAGTTCTAATGCATATGACATCACGGGCAAGGATAAACAGCGCATCTAAAACAGCATTGAAGTACCTACTAATTGTCTCGCCTGATCGATAAAACTCAAAACCAATTGATCTATTTTTCCAGTTATGCCCCACAACATGGATGAACATGGCAACTTGCTCCTCCACTGTTACATGGAATGTGTCCACCAGCAGACCACGACGTCTCAGGTTGGCACACAACTTGTGAAAAACATATTTCCGCATGCGCAACTCACTTATGCAGTGAGCTTCGGTTCCATAATACATAGGGTTTAGGCGTGACATCCTTTCGACATCTCGTTCGAACATGGGAGCATAAGTTATAGATTTTCTCTTTCTTTTTTGGGCACTAATCCTATACCAGTACATGGCTAAACACACAAGAATGGCTGCAAGCAATCTTCTCCTCCACATATACCAGTTATAATAATGCGTGTAATACTGTAAGCATAATGTCCTTCGGTCCATCTATGAAACAATAAAATCATTAAAAGAAATCTATGATGGCATCAGTGAGTGGAATAGTGTAATTTTTTCATTCAACATAAATACAAATGACTAAATAGATTATGGAGGAAATAAACAGTCTAACACATCTCTAAGAAAGAACACAGAGAGATGCCCAATCTTACATTAACATCACATGTTTTACAACAAATTACTTATGTATGCTCTCACTCGTACAAATATGCAACAATTAATATCTAAAAAAATGCAACAATTCCAAAAGGGGATTACGGTGTTACCTTTGCTCTTAACAAGATTGACCTTTGACTATAAGAAGGAAGATCGTAGATGCAAGAGGGGCAGAACCAAGCAGCTGCTAGACTAGGAAATCCCGCAGATCACGGAAGAAGGCTGCTATTTTTCTCTTGAAAAGCAAGAACGCCCAGATCTGCATGTATGAGATGAATAGTAGGTGATGAGATAGAGGAGATGGAGGAGATTACTATTGCGGTGGTGAGGATTTTTACCAGGGAAGAGAAGGTCGATTGCAGCGGCGAGCTCCTCCTCAGTTGGATCGGTCAGGAGAGAGAAGGGCTCTCATCCATGGCAGTCAAGAATATGAGGAGCAGAGTTTTGGGGAGGAAACAGGGAAGCGGCGACTTTATTAATCAAGCCCGCGGGGATTTTCGCGGCTTCTTTGGTGCGCCGCGGCGAGTGTGGCGGGCAAATCGAGCGCCACAGATTTGGCGAATTTTTCTGCGGCAAAGGCCCTGTGGCGTTGTGGCGAGCCTAACTTGGGTGGAGAACCAAACGCCTGCCTAAGAAGTCGTGGCGCGCCTCACCTTAGGCGTGGCGAGCTGAGCATGAGAACCAAACAGCCTCTTACACTTTTGGTGCGTGTGTTATCTCTCACACGTGTCATTCATGCATGATGCTGATGCACGTGTCATCTTTCACTCGCTCTCGCGGTTAAATAAAACGCATGCATGCAGTAGCAGATGGCCACATCGGCTGCAGCTCAAACCGTGGGCCCGCAGGAGATCTCACTCATCGGTGGTGACCGTGGGCCCGTAGATGGCCACATCAGATGGCTTCCTCCTCTGCGACCCCCCCTTCCCCCCCCCCCCCCCCCCCGCCGCATCAACCTGACGCGATGCAGGCCATGGTGGCCCTTATCCTCTCCTTCTCGCGGCAGGCCACTCATTCCCAGTGGGATTCATAGTCTGCCTGAGGAAAAGGAAAGAGATTCATTCTGGCTAATGGGACCGCGAGGATCCAGCCCCAGAGGACCCAAGCGCCTGGTGAGCCTGACCTATGGAGTCGTGGCAGACCGATCCGTCTGTCGGCCGGGTGCTGTCCTTCCGGGAGCGGTGGAGTGCAATGCGGACTGACATTGCCTCCTTCAACTCGCACGGGATGACACCCCAGTCGATGAATCCGGATTGGTTGGAGTACAATCCGCTACCTGCCATGCCGGAGAAGGCTGAAAACCATCTGAGGTGATCTCGGATGGCGGAGGGGGGCCGTTCAATGGGACAAGACATTCTCGTCGGCTACGAAGACGTCTGTGATGACTTTGTCAATCTTAATATGATGTGTCGGCTTAGTCACCCAAAGGTCTTCACAGATGCCTTTGTACTCGCCGGAACGTCTCCTCGCACTAAACACTCATCACTGGAAAGACCAAAATAAATTCAAAAAAATGCAACCATTGATATCAAACTTAATACTTGAACTTCGTTTAGTTGGTTCCACCACAAGAAACCTAAACATATGAGTTATCTCAGTTTTCAATAGTACTCACATTTAATCATGTGAATGCATGCATGAACATCTCACACTTCGGAGCATCCCGACAGATTACCCCATCTCAGATCTTGAGATCGACGAGTTAATCATACTAGACAATACCCCGCGCGTTGCTGCGGGAATCGATTACAATATTTTTCAAAAACTTAGTTGTATGAAGCTTTCATTATTGAATTAATAATATATAAACTAAAGCTAAAGTTAGAAAATATTTTGAATATCTGTCATAATGTAATGGAAAACTTTTTTCCACGCATGTTGAATGGACTTTTAATGAGGTGGCATGTGTGGTGAGATGAAAAGTATGCATGAGATCAACTAATAATGGAAAACTTTTTCTCATGCATGTAGTGGTGGGCCTTTGATGAGATGGCATGTGTGCATGTTGAGATAAATAGAATAGTGGGGATCAACTTCTTATGTATATAGGATACGCCACCTAGTCGATGGATGAGTCATACAATATGACCAAAAAGTATTTCAATCCAAAGATATTATGAACTCCCGTGTTAAATCTAGAAGTTAAAACCCGTGCGTTGGTTTTATGGCCACAAATCTGACCATCTAAGTGCATCTCCAGCAGTGGCTATAAAAACACGCATGGGGTAAAAGTAGGTTTTAGCACGCGCGGGGTGGTTTCGCGCGCTCCAACGGGCACGGGAAATTCAGGCACACGGGAAAGGATCGCGCGCTTGAAAAAGCGGTAGGATGCGCGCTAGTTTTGGCGCGCGGCGTCCAGCGCGCGTTATAAAATCCAACGCCCTCCCGCGCCCTCCCATCGCTTTGTGCCTCACCTCCGCTCTCTCCCCGCTCTTTCTCGCATCGCAGCCGCCGCGCCACCGGGGAACTTCGGGCTATTGCGGCGTCCACACGCGGCCCTTCGGCGCCTTCTACGCCGAGATCTGGTCCGGCAAGATGCGCCTCGGCCTCAGCACTTTCGACACCGCCCACGAGGCCGCCCGCGCGTACGACGCGGCGATGTGGCGGCTCCGGCGGCCTTGTAGGGACATGAACTTCCCCGACGTGCCGACGCGGGAGCGGGCACAGGAGCTCGCGCCTCCCGCGCGGCTTTTCACCGACAAGGATCGTCGCGGCAACCGGAGGCGAGAGCGTTGTCTTGGCATCACCGAGATGAACGAGGAAGCCATGGCGCTATCGTGCCGATGCTTCCCGCAGGACATCATCAATGAGTGCGAGTTCTACGCGCAAAGGAGGGCTGAGAGGAAGGAGAGGAGGGTGGAGCGAGCCGCCTATCGCGAGGACAGGCGTACGTGGAAGGCGGCTGCTCAATTCAACATCAAGCTAGGAGCAGCGTCGACCTGGGACTCCGACGACGATCGGTATCTTGACGCCTTCATTCAGATGTTGGAGGAGGACATCACCGAGTCAGAGGAGGAGGAGGAGGACGACGACGAGGAGTAGTTGAACTATCTTTTTTTTGTCTATCTATGCTATGAACTATCTATGTATCTTTTTTTATTTATCTATCTATGCCTATCTATGAGTATCGAGTCAGAGTCGAATGTGTATCGAGTCGGAGTAGAAAGAGAAGACATCGAGTTGTAAAAAAATAGCACTTTTGTTCGAGCGGCGCGCGCAATTTTTTGCAGCGGCCGCTGGAGCCAGCGCTCCACGACACGCAAAAACTAGCTATTCCGATACCGTAAACATCTTTTTAGCGCGCCAACGCGCCTGTTGGAAATGCTCTGAGGTATAATTGGTTCGTGACTTCTCCTCATGCCAAGTTGATTCCCGAAAACAAACATCCGTTTACTTATGCGTCGGAACCTATGTGGGGCGCCGACCCTATCGTCGGCATCGAACAGCTCCGACCTCGCCGTTGGCGGGGTCGCGAACAGCCGCCTGGGAACCACCTTGCTTGACATTGGGGTGTCCGGGGACACCGTACCCGTGGACAGTGTTCTCGGGGTTGCGATTCCTGGATCCACACCTCCCGGGTTTTCCGGGGTGTCACTTCCCAGGGTCTTGCTTCCAGGGGTTGTAGTGTACATTGGGTACTCTACGGTGAAGGAGTTGCTTGCCCGGGGCTCCCCCGATGCCTCCCAAGTCCATCACGTGTCTTCATCGAAGATGACGTCGCGCGAGACATGCACACGCTTTGAGACGGGTCGTACATCTTGTGTGCCTTAGAGCCCGTCTCATAGGCCATGAACACCATTGGGGTGCTCCTGTCGTCGAGTTTCTTCAGCTGTGGACGTGTCGTCTTGACGTGTCCAGCGCAGCCAAAGGTATGGAGGAAGCGTACGTCGGGCTTCCTCCCGTACCACACCTCATAAGGCGTCTTGCCGTCGATGCTCCTTGTGAAGGAGCGGTGAAGGGTGAAGACGTCATGAGCACAGCCTCCCCTCAATACGTACTCGGCACCTGCTTTGCCTTGAGCATGCAGCGTGCCATCCCGAGCACCGTCTGTTCCTCCGCTCGACGACGCAAGTATTGCTGCCGACCTGCCCATTACAACCTTGCTAAGTAACAGCTGCTACTGCCGCTCCATGCATGTCATCCATAGACAAGTTTGACTCAACACATATTCCTCTTTAGGAGTAAGTAGCGTGAAAGGAGTGACTCGTCCACATCTTCATAGCACCAATGGATTGAGTACAAGCAAGAAAAAAGTTTACCCTGAAAAAAGAAGATAAAAAATTGTAGTAGATAAATCACAACCCATGAATGACTCCGACATTGATGCTTTGGGGGTCAGGGTGCTCGATAATTTTTGTGCGGATCTTCTACCACCCCTCCCTGAGTCTGAGGAGGAGGATAACACCTCTTAGGCTATCGTGGTTAGGTCCACTGAGCCTGCTTATGAGGACTGGCTGGAGCGTCAGAACAAGCCTACACGCAAGTGGAAGCGGAAGATTCACCCGGCTTCGGCAGTGCGTAGGAGTGCTAGAATCCATACTGCTAAAAAAATTCATGACGAAATATGAAAGGAATCTTTTGGAATAGCAGAGGTCTGAAAGACTTGGCTAAAAGAATGTTTCTTGCAGAGGCGTCTATCGAGCATACGCTAGACTTTATCGCATTGTCGGAAACTGGTAGAGATAATTTTTCGCCACAGTTTCTCAATACTTTATTGGGAGGTATTGATTTTGATTGGCATTGTCTGCTGCCGAGAGGAAGATCGGGTGGGATCTTACTCGGAGTTAGATGCGATTCGCTCGAAGTCCGAAGTGTGGTGATGGGAGACTTTGCAGTTAAGATTCGGGTGCGGTCGAAGGCCGATGGGTTTAATTGGGTTGTGGTGGCGGTATATGGTGCCGCACAGCCCGAACTCAAACCTGAGTTCTTAGCTGATCTTGTTCGGATTTGCGGTTCTGAGCAGCTTCCAATCTTGGTGGGGGTGATTTCAATATTATTAGAAGGCGTGAGGAGAAGAACAATGATAATTTCGACAGTAGATGGTCGTTTATGTTTAATACCATCATTGAAAGTTTGGATCAGCGAGAGATAGAGCTTTCGGGAAGAAAATTCACCTGGGCTAACGCATTGCCAAATCCAACGTTTGAAAAGCTGGATCGAGTACTAGCTAGCGTCGAATGGGAACAGAAGTTTCCCTTCGTAACAGTTCCGGCACTTTCCAGTGGTATTTCTGACCACACGCATGTATTTGTAGACTCGAGTGAGGCTACCCACTTGGGAAATAAAAACTCGTTTTCGTTCGAGATGGCTTGGTTTGAACGAGACGGCTTCTTTGATCTCGTAGCCAGGGAATGGTCTAAGGATGCTGGAGGCAGGATTACGCTTGAGCGTTGGCAGAATAAGATCAGGCACTTGAGAAGTTTCCTACGTGGGTGGGCTAAGCATATTAGTGGGATTTACAAGGTCGAAGAGGAAAGGCTCCTTACCCTTATTCAGTCCCTAGATGTAAAAGCCGAATCCATGGTTCTGCCGGCCTCGGAGCTTCATGCCAAGCTTGACGCGGAGATGAGATTGAAAGAGCTTCTTCGTGAAGAGGAATTAAAGTGGGCGCTGCGGGCCAAGGTCCGACTAGTTGTCCAAGGGGACGCAAACACTTAATTCTTTCACATGATCGCCAATGGCAAACACAGAAAGAAGAGAATCTTTCAGCTTGAACAAGATGAAGGAACGATTTTAGGACAGGAGAACCTAAAATTATACATAACCAAGTATTACAAACAGCTGTTTGGGCCTCCAGAGGATAACTGTGTTTCTCTGGATGAGTCTAGGATTGAGGATGTTCCTCAACTTACTGCTGTTGAGAATGATGTTTTGGCTGCTCCTTTTTCCGAGGAAGAGGTGTTTGAGGCCAACTCGCAGATGAAAAATAGTAAGGATCTCGGCCCGGATGGATTTCCGGCGGAATTCTATAAGAGGTGCTGGCATATTATTAAGGGGGATTTGTTGCCGTTGTTCCATGATTTATTCTCTGGACAGCTTCAGCTATTTCAACTGAATTTTGGAACGATAACCCTACTTCCTAAGATAACAGAGGCCGTGAGAATTGAGCAATTCAGGCCCATCTGTCTTCTTAATGTTAGTTTCAAAATCTTTACCAAGGTCAGGACTAATAGGCTCACGCAGATTGCGCATTCTGTGGTGCAGCATTCCCAAACTGCTTTCGTGCCGGACAGAAACATCCTAGAAGGGGTTGTGGTCCTTCATGAAACGCTTCACGAGATTCACACGAAAAAACTAGATGGAGTTGTTTTCAAGGTGGATTTTGAGAAAGCGTATGATAAAGTCAAATGGTCTTTCCTTCAACAGGCTTTACGCATGAAGGGTTTTGATGAAGCCTGGCGACGCCAGGTAGAATTTTTCACGTAAAAAAGGAGTGTTGGACTTAAATTGAATGATGACATAGGTCATTATTTCCAGACACACAAGGGCCTGAGACAAAGTGATACAATGTCTCCTTTTTTGTTCAACATTGTGGTTGATATGTTGGCAATTTTGATAGGTAGGGCAAAGGAGGCTGGTCAGGTGGGTGGCTTGGTGCCTCATCTAGTTGATGGAGGTGTGTCTATCCTACAGTACGCTGATGATACGATCATCTTTATGGAGCATGACTTGGCAAAAGCGAGAAATATGAAGTTGGTGTTATGCTTATTTGAACAATTGATCGGGTTGAAGATTAACTTTCATAAAAGCGAGTTGTTCTGTTTTCGTAGAGCCAATGAGGAACAAGAGGCTTATAGGCAATTGTTTGGATGCGAATTGGGGACATTACCTTTCACGTACTTAGGTATACCCATTCACCATCTTAAGCTGACAAACAAAGAATGGAAGTGTATCGAGGATCGGTTTGAGAAGAAACCGAGTTGCTGGAAGGGCAAACTAATGTCATACGGAGGCCGATTGATTCTTATTAATTCGGTGCTCACGAGTATGCCTACGTTTCTCTTGTCTTTCTTCGAAGTCCCAGTTGGTGTTAGGAAAAGGCTGGACTTCTATCGATCCAGATTCTTCTGGCAGAGCGATGAACTAAAAAGAAAATACAGACTCGCCAAATGGGATATCATTTGTCGACCAAAGGACCAGGGGGGCCTTGGCATTGAGAATCTTGAAGTCAAAAACAAATGTATTCTCGGTAAGTAGCTGTATAAGTTATCAGTTGAGATTGATCCCACATTGGCGCAGATTCTCCGAAGTTAGTATCTGCAGTCCAAAACTTTGTCCCAGGTGACAGTGAGACCGACGGACTCACCTTTTTGGAAGGGGCTCATGAGAGTCAAAGCAGCCTTCTTCAATAGCGCAAAGTTTATAATCGGTAATGGCACTACCACGCGTTTCTGGGAGGATAGCTGGCTTGGAGAGACTCCGCCGGCTTTTCAGTATCCGTCCTTATATAGTATTGTTCAACGACGTGATGCTTATGTTGCAACGATACTGCAGTCCATCCCCCTTAATATTCATTTTAGGATGACGCTTGTGGGCAACCGATGGGAAACGTGGCTTCATTTTGTGAGTAGACTGATGGAGGTTCATCTATCTCAACAGCCCTATCAGTTGTGCTGGAAGCTTACTAGGTCTGGAGAGTTCACAGTTAAATCGATGTATATCGATGTCATCAACTCTAGCGCCATTCCTAGTTCCGAATATGTTTGGAAAGTCAAAGTTCCTTTGAAAATTAAAGTATTTATGTGGTTTGTACATAAACAAGTCATATTAACAAAGGATAACTTGGTAAAGCGCAACTGGACAGGATCTACTAGGTGTAGTTTTTGTGATCGGGATGAAACTATCAAACACCTTTTTTTATTGCCCGTTCGCCAAAGTTTTGTGGCAGACGGTGCACGTTGCGTTTAACATTACTCCTCCGAATTATGTCAGTAAGTTATTTGGAACGTGACTTGTTGGGATAGTGTCCGAAATAGCTAGACACATTCGCGTAGGAGTATGTGCTTTATTGTGGGCAATTTGGAACCGTAGAAATAATTTGGCTTTTAACAGAACAACAAATATTCATTTTTTGCAGGTTATATTCCGAGCCATTGCGCTGATTCATATGTGGTCGTTACTCACTCCGACGGAGGCCAGAGAGCGTTTGGTTACTGGATCTGTCCGGTGGGAGATGATAGCACGGGATATTTTCAATTGGTTTGGATGACTGTCATGTAATAGGATAGGCGATTAGTTTTCCTATCTTTGTTATGCTAGCCGGTTGAGGCCTCTTGGCTTTTGTGTTTTTAGCGTTGTGGCTCTTTGTGAGCTTGTCGATACTTTTGTTTCAGACTATAAGACCTTATTAAACCTATTTACTTATTTATAAAGGTGGCCATATGCATCGTTCTGATGCAGAGGCCGGGAAATCCCCTTTTTGAAAAAAAAAACGAACTGTTTCATGTAAAAGGGCAAGATCGGACCTCGATCCGATATCCTCATAACTAAACCATGTTTAACCAAGCAATATCTCAGTTGAGAAAATAGTACACATCCACCTGAGAAAATTGCGTACCTGAGAACTGAGATGCAGAATGGTCGATGTGCGACCAGGAGGCAATGTGGCAAAGACCCGATACTACTTATGGTGCCATCCAACGTCCATCGTGGCAGCTGGGAGGCCTTCGGCAAGGCGTTGATGGGGACCGTGGGGCGGCAGCGTGAGGCAGATGTAGAGGATACTGGGGTAGGCACCCACCCATGGTCTTCACTCGTCATTGAGTGGCCGCCCGTGATCGTCTTCTAGCTGGTGTCATCTGTGTAAATTTGGCCACAGGCCGCCGACCCGCACTGAACTTCCGTCGTCGAGGCGGTGAGGCAGAGGACGTAGTGCCGCTCCTCGGTCTTCCTGCGCTTCCCCTCCCAGCAGGCGGCAAGCATGCCCTTGCACGCCTCTACATCGGAGTATCTGACCTGCGCCTGGCATGGCACTGAGGGAAAGTCAATCAATCTAATCGGATTGCGTCCCGATTTTTAGAAAGAGGGTATTGCATCCGAATACTTTTTCTCAGATGATATTTGATGCATTTTCTCATGACAGTTGTAAAGAGTCAATTTATTTAATAAAATTATATTTGAATTTAGGAAAGAAAGGAATGCTTGCGGATTCTTTCCCTCAGGAGAGATTTGCTGCATCTTGCATGGCACCGAGCAAAATTCAATCAAGCTAATCAGTTTGTGTCCCAATTTTTGGAAAAAGGGGATTGTGTACAGACTCATTCCCCTGAGAGAGATTAATCAATTAATAAGATTGCCTCGGATTTTAAAAAGATAAAATTGCTTTCCGATTATTTTTCTTTAAAGTAGAGATTTGGTTATTGAATGGGAGGGTGGTGGGAGGTGGGGCGTGAAAAAACTAGACAAAAAAACCATGCAGGCAAGGCTACCAAGTGAGACATTAGTGCGTCCGAATTCTTTTCCTCAGATGATATTTGACGCATTTGCTCATTGTAACACTCGGATAATGATGCTACAGTAATCCGGCGCTAATGATGTCACGTCACCATGAATACTGTTGTTAACCTTGCGATGATTCAAAACCGATTTAAACTCAAATTTGAAATTAAGTCAAACGATAAAAATTTTCAAACGTTAAAACAAAAATGTTCGGTTTGTGCATAATATTACATAGTTAATTATGGTGAAGAAAACACATGTTTAGAAAATGCATAAATATTTTAAATTGAATTAAAACAAAAAAGAAATAAAAGAAAAGAAGTTACAAAACAGAAAACAAAAAAAAACCCTCGGCCGTGGCCCAACTGGGCCAACCCACTAGGCCCAGCCGGCCACCCACTCCCCCCACTCCCCTTATCCACTCCCTCCGGAAACCCGAACCGCCACCGCCACCCCACTCCTCCCCCCTCCCCCGCCACAAAATATCTTCCTCCCCCCTCTCTCCCGATTGGATCAGGAGGAGACCTCCGCCCCGGGCCAGCGCGCGCCGCCCCGCGCCCGGACTCCGTCGCCGACGACGCCTCGCCGGACTTTCCCACCGGCCTGCCTCCCCGTCGCTTGTTGTCCCCAACGTCCTCCTTGCCCCCCGTTGTCCGCGAACCCTACCCCCCCCCCCCCGCCGTGAGCTCCCCCTCTCTCTCCCCGTGTCCCGCTCCCTGTCTCGACGCGCTCCAACCCCGCGCACGTCGCACCGTGGCCGCGCTCAGGCGAGCCCACCGGTTGCCTGGCCTCGCCGCTGCCGCCCGCGTGCTCCGCACTCCCTGCGCAGCTCGTCGCCGGCCCCGCGCTGCTCACCACCGCAGTCGCCGGCAGCCCCTTCCCGCGTCGCGCCCCGCCTCGAACCGCACCTTGGTCGCCCCGCTCCGTCGTCGCCGCATAGCCCCGCGACTCTCTCTGCTCCCCCCGTTCGCCGGCCGTGCTACTCGGCTGCGCCCGTTGCCACTGCTCGTCGGCGCCGCCGTGTTTCCCCACAACAGCTCCCCCCAGGCGCCCTTCGCCTCCACCGTGTCGCGGCCAGCTCTGCCCTACCCCCTGCTCCCGGTGGCCACGCATTGCGTGCCGAGGCCACCGCCGCACTTGCCATCCCGCTCCGGCCGCTGTGGCCTAGGCCTCCCCTGACCAGTGCCGTGGCCGCCGGCGCCCTGCTGCGCTGGGTCGTGGCTTCCGCCCGTTAACGGGCGCCCGCAGCGCCCACGCACCCGTAGCGCCCGTGCCCACTAGCCCCTCTGGGCCAATGACAGGTGGGCCTAGCCCAGAACTTTTTTTAAATAAAATAATAAATATTAATAAAAATAAAATTTAATTAATTAATTGAGTTAATTAATCCTATTTAATTAATCTAATTAACCTATTAGTTTAATTAAACCGTAATTAGTTTAACCTAAACCTTAATTAACCTAACAGTGTATGACACGTGGGTCCCACGAGACCCACATGTCAGTATGACCTAGTCAACCCCTGTTAACTACTCACGTCAGCATGACATCATGCTGATGTCATAAATCCAATTTCAAATTAAATTAAATAATTAATTAAATTTCATAAATTAATATATTTTTTTGAAAATCATATCTACATGAAAGTTGCTCAGAACGACGAGACGAATCCGGATACACAGCCTGTTCATCCGCCACGCATCCCTAGCATAGCGAACATGCAACTTTCCCCCTCCGGTTCATCTGTCCGAAAATGCGAAACACCGGGGATATTTTTCCGGATGTTTCCCCCCTTCATCGGTACCACCTCATACCGCGTTAGGGCACCCCTAGCACCGCTACTTGTCTTGTCATGCATCGCTATGCATCTGTTTGCTTAATATTTATTGTTTCTTCCCCCTCTTCTCTCGCTAGACACCGAGACCAACGCCGCTGCTACCCAGTACGACTCCAGTGTTGACGACCCCTCTCTCTTGCCAGAGCAACCAGGCAAGCCCCCCCCCTTGATCACCAGATATCGCCTACTCTTCTCCCTACTGCTTGCATTAGAGTAGTGTAGCTTGTTACTGCTTTCCGTTAATCCTATTCTGATACATAGCCTGTCATTGTTGCTACAACTGTTGATACCTTTCTTGCAATCCTAAATGCTTAGTATAGGATGCTAGTTTACCATCAGTGGCCCTACATTCTTGTCCGTCTGCCATGCTATACTATCGGGCCGTGATCACTCTGGAGGTGGTCACTGGTATATACTTATACATAATATATGATACTTGTGGTGACAAAAGACGGGTCGGCTCGAGGAGTACCCGCGGTTGATTCACGAATTGGGGGCTGGAAGGACATACTTTCTCGACAGCCCTCTGTGTGGATCTTTGTGGCGAAGCGACATGGCAGGTTGAGACCACCTAGGAGAGAGGTGGGCCTGGCCCTGGTCGGCATTCGCGGTTATTTCAAGATAACACGTTTAACGAGATCTTGGTATTTGATCTGAGTCTGGCCACTGGCCTATACGCACTAACCATCTACGCGGGGTCAGTTATGGGCACTCGACATCGTGGTATCAGCCGAAGCCTTCGTGACGTCAGCGACTGAGCGGCGCGCGCCGGATGGGATTGGAATGCCTGCTAGGCTAGGTCTGCTTCCGGCCGCCCTCGCAACGTGTAGGTGTGCAATGGGCGATGGGCCCAGACCCCTGTGCCATAGGATTAGACCGGCATGCTGACCTCTCTGTTGTGCCTAGGTAGGGCTGCGACGCGTTGATCTTCCGAGGCCGGGCATGACCCAGAAAAGTTTGTCCGGACAAAGGGGATCGAGCGTGTTGGGAAATGTGGTGCACCCCTGCAGGAAGTTAATCTATTCGAATAGTCGTGATCTTCGGTAATAGGACGACTTGGAGTTGTATCTTGACCTTAAGACAACTAGAACCGGATACTTAATAAAACACACCCTTCCAAGTCCAGATACAACCGGTGATCGCTCTCTCACAGGGCGACGAGGGGAGGATCATCGGTTAGGATTATGCGATGCGATGCTACTTGGTGAACTTACCATCTACTCTCTTCTCCTGCTGCAAGATGGAGGTTACCAGAAGCGTAGTCTTCGAAAGGACTAGCTATCCCCCTCTTATTCCGGCATTCTGCAGTTCAGTCCACATATGGTACCCCCTTTTCCATTTGATACCAATACATACATATGTAGTGTAGCTCCTTGCTTGCGAGTACTTTGGATGAGTACTCACGGTTGCTTTGCTCCCTCTTTTCCCCCTTCCTATACCCGATTGCTACGACCAGACGTTGGAGCCCAGGAGCCAGACACCACTGTCGATGATGACTACTACTACTCGGGAGGTGCCTACTACTACGTGCAGCCCGCTGATGACGACCAGGAGTAGTTTAGGAGGATCCCAGGCAGGAGGCTTGCGCCTCTTTCGATCTGTATCCCAGTTTGTGCTAGCCTTCTTAAGGCAAACTTGTTTAACTTATGTCTGTACTCAGATATTGTTGCTTCCGCTGACTCGTCTATGATCGAGCTCTTGTAATCGAGCCCTCGAGGCCCCTGGCTTGTAATATGATGCTTGTATGACTTATTTTATTTGTGGAGTTGTGTTGTGATATCTTCCCGTGAGTCCCTTATTCGATCGTACACGTTTGCGTGTATGATTAGTGTATGATTGAATCGGGGCGTCACAAGTTGGTATCAGAGCCGACTGCCTGTAGGAATCCCCCTTCCACACTCCTTGGCCGAACTTGAGTCTAAACATTACAAAAACTTTTACTAACATGGTTGTGTGCCTTACGGGCCCACGTCGCCATTTGGGTGCTATTAGGATCTTTTACTCCTCGATCCTTACTCTGGGACTCTGAACTCTCTCCTACTCGGGTTAAACGATTTTACTAACTCTAACATTAGGATCCGGTGACCATGTTCACCCCAAAGTTGGATAAGCCCTAGTTATTCTTTAGAGTAGTATTTGAACATTATCCACATTGTCATTTGACTCCTGTGAAAACAACTTTGTTTTCAGATGGAACCCACGAGACAGGTCGTGCGCCACACGACGGCCATTGGTGCCTCAGGATCACCTGCTGTGTTGGTTGAGATGATGACCTATCTGGGTTATCGCTGGCACCCTGAGTACACCGTCTACGAGGAGTACCAGGACTTTAACCAGGAGCAGTACCGTGCCATCGTCCACCTCTACTCTCGGGAGTATGACTCCACTACCGTGCTGCACACTGCTCATGGTGTTGGAGTGACTATCGACATGGCAGTCCATGATGCTGCTTATGCTGCTCTGACACGTCTTCATGGAGAGTGCCGGGAGTTGGACACCTCCCCCTTCAGGCACATTGCTATCGCATCCGATGTTGGTGTGGAGGGATACTACACTGCTGCCTACTCCATTGTCACCCGAGAGCCCTTCTACCATCAGAACCTGGTTCTGCATGCTGATGGGCTGGATAGAGCTAACCGAGCTCTTCGCCACGATTTGTACACCACCCGTCGGCACCTGTACCATGCTCTGACGCTATTGCACCCCTCTGTCCGATCTGGTGATCTGTCATGTTCTGCGATCTACCCTGACAGGACCGTGATGCCCCAGGGTGTCGGCTGGCCAGATGTGGGAGGCTACTCTCCCGCACTCGGTCCTCTCCTGCCACCTGCGCGTCGGGTTCCGCACCAGAGTATCCGCGGACCCCAGGCTACTCGCGTGGAGGACTTCCCTTCTCGTCACTACCAGCTGTCAGGCTACACCTACCTCCACAGTTCCTCCTAGGACAGATGTAGGCTTGCTTGTTAGTGTTAGATGCATTCATCGCGAGCCTGCGTGCCGCCTATGATGTTCTTAGTTTGTGTACTGAACTCTGTGTACCGAACTCTATGCATGATCTCTTTTGTAAGATATGCCAACTACTATGTAGTATCTATCGTGTTCCTTTCATTATGCATGTTTCGTCATGAATGATTTTTGCCCTTGCAAATTCTCAATGCTGAACTACCCCTGTTATATAATGGCAGGATGGTTAGACCAGGTGGTCGTAGTCGTGGTGGCCATGCCCCACCACCGCCTGAGTACATGGCTGGTATGATCCAACAGTTAGAGCTGAACCGCCAATTCATGGAAAATATGATGGCTCAGTTTCCTTGCCCCAATATGAACTAGCAGCCAGCCCAAGTGACACTGCAGGATTTCATGCGCCTCAACCCAACTGTGTATCGCAGCTCAACTCAGCCTCTGGATGCTGATGACTGGCTCCGTGACATCACCTACGAGATAGAGTCTGCTGATGTAGCCCCTGCCAGCTACGTCACCTTTGCTTCCTTCTTCTTGATGGGACCCACTGCTCAATGGTGGGACAGTCACAGGCGTACTCTGCCAGTTGGAACAATCATCACCTGGCCAGACTTCCAAGCTGCTTTCCGTGCTCGCTTCATTCCTCAGGGAGTCATGGACCGTAAGAAGCGTGAGTTCCGCAACCTCACCCAAGGCAACAAAACTGTTGAAGCTTATCAGCGGGAGTTTCTGGACTTGTCTCGCTATGCTGAAGAGGACATTGCAACTGATGCACGCAGACAAGAGAAGTTCCGTGACGGCCTTCAAGCTGACATCAAGCTCGCACTTCTAGTGTATGACTTTACTGATTTCGCCACCTTGGTGAACAAGGCCATCAATGTCGAAACTGGTCTGCAGGAATACTAGAGCTCTCACAGGCGCAACCGTGACACAGGCTCATCTTCGGGCCCGCTGTCGGTGTCAAAACCGGCGGATCTCGGGTAGGGGGTCCCGAACTGTGCGACTAAGGTGGATGGTAACAGGAGGCAGGGGACACGATGTTTTACCCAGGTTCGGGCCCTCTTGATGGACGTGAAACCCTACGTCCTGCTTGATTATTCTTGATAATATGAGTAGTACAAGAGTAGATCTACCACGAGATCAGAGAGGCTAAACCCTAGAAGCTAGCCTATGGTATGATTGTATGTTGTCCTATGGACTAAACCCTCCGGTTTATATAGACGCCGGAGGGGGCTAGGGTTACACATAGTCGCTTACAAGGAAGGAGATCTATATATCCGTATTGCCAAGCTTGCCTTCCACGCCAAGGAGAGTCCCATCCGGACATGGGACGAAGTCTTCAATCTTGTATCTTCATAGTCCAACAGTCCGGCCAAAGGATATAGTCCGGCTGTCCAGATACCCCCCAATCCAGGACTCCCTCGGTAGCCCCTAAACCAGGCTTCAATGACGATGAGTCCGGCGCGCAGATTGTCTTCGGCATTGCAAGGCGGGTTCCTCCTCCGTATACTTCATAGAAGATTTTGAACACGAGGATCGTGTCCGGCTCTGCAAAACAAGTTCCACATACCACCGTAGAGAGAATAATATTTCCACAAATCTAATCTGCTGACGTACCCCGTAGCGTGGCATCACACCACAGCCAGGTCTTTATTCGAATCGTTTTTCACAACCTATCTCAGCGTGTTTCGCGAGGCGCTTTCCATGGCACGTCTTGTCGAAGCAGAGATCGTGTCCCCTTATTACGGTATTCCCATCAATACGGACGTGGGTAACCCAACCGTGCCATCAATTACGGTGCTTGGGGGATAAGCGAGTTTTACCAAGTTTGTGGGGGCGCATAGTTTCGTCCGTCCTTATAAAGGGATAAGGTTTCACCTTTTTCAACCCACGCCTTCTTCCCTCCTTGCTCATCCATTCTCGCGCACTCGAGCTCCAGCGCCCAAGTCCACATCCTTCTCCTCAACTCTCTCCAAACATGTCTGGAGCAGGAGGCAAGTGGATGGTCTCCTCCGTCATGGAGGGACACATCAAAAAACTACGTGGGGCCGGATACTTAGCCACGGATATCGCGCACCGGCTGCCAGCCGTGGGGCAAATCGTCCCTACCCCGGAACTTCGCGAAAGGGTGGTTTTCCTCCCCCACTTCGTCCGCGTACTAGGGTTTCCCCTCCATCCATTCGTCCATGGCCTTATGTTCTATTACGGGCTGGACTTTAATGATCTGGCCCCGAATTTCATCCTCAACATCTCGGCGTTCATCGTCGTGTGCGAGGCATTCCTCCGCATCCGGCCCCACTTCGGCCTGTGGCTGAAGACCTTCAATATCAAGATGAAGGTAGTAGGCGGCCAACAAGCGGAATGCGGTAGAGCCATGGTGGGAAAAATGCCCAACATTACATGGCTCGAGGGCTCCTTCGTGGAGACCATAAAGGGGTGTCAATCGGGATGGTTCTACATCACCGATCCGCGCGACACCAACTGGGTGGCGGCCCTCGAGTTTCTATCCGGAATCCCCACACGGCTCATTTCCTGGAAGGAGAAGGGCCTGTCCTGGGGCTCATCGGTAGAGCTGGACGGACTCCAGAAGTATATCCGGAACATGATAAGCAAGAAACTTAAGCTTGTCAACATAGTCCAGGTCATGCTCTTCCGCCGGATCCTCCCGTGTCAACAACGGGCTTTCAACTTATGAGAGTTCGACCCGGCCCAGCACCAGACTCTACGCGAGCTCTTCGACACGACGCATAAGGACGTCTGGAAGGTGTTGTTCAAGGGCGCCGAGGTCCCCCCTTCTCTTACCAAGGATCGCGGGCTAAGCGCGAAGCGCCCTGCGAATCCGTAAGGTTTGTACATCTGGTAGGGTATTTATTTCCCATAGCTTAACCATGTGCGGGGTCTGAGCTCCCATGCCTTTGACAGGACTGGGTGGAGACATCGTAGCAGATTAACTGTCCGGTCCCTCCGCTCGAAGACCCTGCAGAGGCTCTCCTGACGGAGATGCGGACTCCGGCTCCTTATGAGGCGCCGGAGAAGACCAAGAAGAAGGCCACCGGACGCGTCCGCGCTGCACCGGACATGTCCGCCCCCGCGCGCCACCTCACTCCAGGCAATCAGAAGGCGCCACGTCAGCCCCGCCGCCCCTATCCTCCAATCAGAAGCCGCCACCTCACCTCCCCTGCGCCCACTTCGCCGCCGACCCGCGGGGCCCAGATCTGGCCCGCGCGAGCCCGACCGCGCCGCCACCCAGCCCGAGCGTCGCCCGTCGCCAGCGCCTCGCGCCTCGCTGTCCTTGCTCCACCGCCGTTGAGCTCGCCGGCCGAAGCCGCCGTCTGCCGCACGTCGCCGGACCTCCGCAGCCTCGCCCTGGCTGGATCCGGCACCATCCTCTTCGGATCCGCAGCGCCCCGAGCCCCTCCAGGCCATTCCCGTCTGTCCCTACCTTCCCCGCTTCTGACGCCGGCCGCCGTCGCCGGATCGAGCCACCACCGCCGCCGCCATGGCCTCGCTCTTTCTCCTGTCGAGGAGGACGACGAGCGCGTCCGCCGTTGACCGCGAGAGCTTGTGATGGGCTAAGTTGGGACACCCTGCAGGGATTTGAACTTTCGAAAGCCGTGCCCGCGGTTATGGGCAGATGGGAATTTGTTAACGTCCGGTTGTAGAAAACCTGAACTTGACCTTAATTAAAATGAATCAACAGCGTGTGTTACCGTGATGGTCTCTTTCCGGCGGTGTCCGGGAAGTGAACACGGTGTTGGAGTTATGCTTGACGTAGGTTGTCATAGGATCACTTCTTGATCATACTTTTATCGACCGTGCTTTGCCTTCTCTTCTCGCTCTCATTTGCGTATGTCAGCCACCATATATGCTAGTCGCTTGCTGCAGCTCCACCTCATGCCTTTACCTTACCCATAAGCTTAAATAGTCTTGATCGCGAGGGTGCGAGATTGCTGAGTCCCCGTGGCTCACAGATACTTCCAAAACCAGTTTGCAGGTGCCGATGAGTCCGTGCAGATGACGTAACCAAGCTCAGGAGGAGCTCGATGAAGATCTTGTCCTTTGTGTTGTTTCGTTCTAGTTGATCAGTAGTGGAGCCCAGTTGGGGTCGATCGTGGACCTTTGTCGCATTTGGGGTTCTTCTGTTATTTTGGTTCCGTAGTCGGACCATGAGTGTATTCGATTGATGTAATGTTTATTCATGTAATTGTGTGAAGTGGCGATTGTAAGCCAACTATGTATCTATTTCCCCTATTGTATTACATGGGTTGTGTGAAGATTACCTCACTTGCGACGTATGCCTTCAATGCGATTATGTCTCTAAGTCGTGCCTCGACACGTGGGAGCTATAGTCGCATCGAGGGTGTTACAAGTTGGTATCAGAGCCTTCCCCGGCCTTAGGAGCCCCATTGCTTGATCGTTTTTAGCAGCCGGGTTGTGTCTAGAAAAATGTTTTGAGTCATTAGGAATTATATATCGGAGAGTTTAGGAATTCTTTTTACTTCCCAGTCTCCTCATCGCTCTGGTAAGGCATCCTGACGTAGAGTTTTGACTATTCTCTTCTCAAATTTCACTAAAAAAAATTTAGGATCACGCGGGTATCTTGGAATCGTTCCGATGGTTTTATGATGAGAACATTGTCTTGGTGCCTCCTGTCAGGGGTTTAGTGGAAGTGTCCCGGGGGGTTGAGCTCTGAGGTGTTGTCGTCATAATTTTATCGTTGCAGTTCTGGAATACCTGAGTTTAGTACGCCGACATCAAAACTCTCTTTTATGCAGTTCGTTGGTGAGATAACCTCGACGCCACCCAGTACTGGGGCGGGAGTTCGGGAGTATCGCCATAACTTGTATAACGGATGCTTTTCGAAGGTTGAGGTAGATGATTTCCGAAGGTTTCTTGGTTATGTGTTGAAGGATGGATACAGATGGATGTAGGATTTGCTAGATTTGGGTGAGATATTATGCTTCCCCTGTATCCCCAACACCTGATTGCATAACCGAAAAGGTTCGGGAGTTTCATAGGTGGGAATTCAAGTAGCTCTTAGGATATCTTTCCGACAGATGTATGATATGAAATTGGGGTTCGACGTCTAGTGGTCCGCCTATTCACGGTCGGTTTTACAGTGGTCTCGTTGTGTCTTAAAGAGTCCTTGGCTATGCCGACTCGGGGACGCTTCGTATGTCATGTGCACTGCCTTGTACATGATGGTGCTGTACGATCGAGCCCGTGTAGGCCCCACCACGAAAACTTCGGGCGAAATCTCTATCATATGTTTGTTCTGGCTTATTCCGCAAGCCAACCCTTTGTTTTTGTTTTGAGTTGTGGTATTCGAGTTGCTTCAATGTCAAGTGTTGATTCCATACCTTTTTGAAACGGTGTTCTCATACTTCGATGTGAATACTAATCCTTCTTGATCATCGAGATTGTGCTGTCAATCCTTTTAACCGGTGTGCTCCTCCTCAAGTGGATCCAATCATTTCAACATCCGCAAGATCAAGTATCAGTTCCTCTCAACGGTGTTCGTTTCATCCATTCCAAATTGTCTTGTTTTTCCCACCCTCCCTCCCTTTGTTTTCTCCAAGGATTCAGATTTATTATCCAAGTATCCTTTATTGATGGAAAGCATCTCCATTCCTTTTCGTCAATTTTCTTATCCGGTGATGCTCATGAAGATGCTAACGAAGTTTCTAGTTCATCATTCTTCATTCTTTTTCTTCTCCGGTGGAACCAATTCAAGCTTTCGGTGTTGATCATATTCTTTTCCGCATTTCAATGTTTTTCTCATACCGTTGCACCTCATAATCATCCACCTCTCGCTATTCAATTGTTCCGGAGTGCTCAAGAAATCCCGAAGATTCGTGCTTACACTCTGCTTTCGTTCAAGCTCTTTCAAGGATGTTATCTCATTCAAGCCATTTAAATTCAACCGGTGCAATCTCTCTTTGAAATCGTTCTACGGTGTATCTTTTCAGTGGGCCCTAACCCACAGGTCTTTTCCCAGGATCTTACCTAACTCTTCTTATTTTCCTGGAGCTATCCTAAATTCATTTCAAATTTGACGTAAGAATGATTTATCATCAGCCAAATGCTTTTCTCCAAGATCTATTGAATTATTTTCATCGTTGGTTCAACCTCTTCGTTTTGATTCTTCCGGAGTGCCTAAACGATTCTTGATGGTGTTTCTCATCGTCATTCTCATATTTTGAAGACCGAAGAAGAGTTTCTCTTTAATCTTGCTCTATTCTCTTCAAGATTCATGGTGCTAGCTTGTTGCCATCCTCTCATAATTGTTTTCGATTGTGAGAATCTTTTCCACCCATCAGGAGAAATTCAAGAGTCTTCTTAGTTTGATTCTCCGGAGTCCATCATCACAGAATTTATTCATTCTCAGCTTTCAGTTATCATTCTCAAATCTTACCGGTGCATCGTTCAAGTGTTCTCTAATCAGGCCGTCATCTCTTCGTTCTCATGGATCTAAATTCTCTCAAGCATCTTTGTTTAATTGCTAATTCTTCCCGGTGTTTCTTCATGTTTTATTCGTTCTTTTTCAATTCTTACCGGTGGCTCGTTCAAGATTTCTCTTCCTTTGTTATTGTATTAATTCATTCGTTGTTCCAATCCTACCGGTGGTGCATTGAAGACCTTCCCAAGTTTGCACTATATCTCTCTTAATCCTTCCAACGGGAATAATTTGTTTGCAATCCATTGTTTGTCATCAATTTAATTGGTGAAGGATATGCTTAACATAATTCTTATTCTTGTCCCATCCAAGTGATTAATTCTTGTTTTCCGGAGTGGCTCATTATACTTGTTCTTGGTTTCTAGTGCTCATCTTTCTTTCCCAGAGTTCCAAGCCCTAATTATCACGGAGATCCATCTAAATCATCACAAGGTTTCACCCTGTGTTGTCAACTTCTCTCTCTTTTCGTTATCTTTTGTTTACCGGAGTTCTTCATGAAGGCTCTACATGATGGTTCATCAAGGATTTACATTCCTTCTCGAAGTGTTCGTCAAGATTCTTTTCAGGGGAACTCATGTTTTCTTCTTCTTGCTATCCGGAGTGCAATTCTTTCTTCCAAATCATTGGTGGTGGTATTACGTCATTCTTGATAATTTGAGTTCATGCTTCATGATTCACATGTTATTAAGAATGAGGTATTTTAAATCCACCAATCTCGTCATTGGGATTACCTTGGGTTATATTTCACCTAAAGCCTTCCCTATGGCTTGTTGCTATCTATGTTGTTTATAAAGGACCCAAGTTCTTCTTTATCCTCTCGGTGAGATAGTTTCTCGTCTTCTTGTTCTTGTCAATCCAATCTTGTTTGGCAGGTTGTCACCTCATAATTTGAGTTGTATTCCATAAGACCATATCAAGCTTATTATTTACGTTGTGGGTTTTCACAACAACTCCGTTCGACCCTTCTCCTAAGGATGCCTTCTCAAGCTCTTTTATGGCAGAAGTTGGCATTTTCTTCTCCATTCCCCTGTCTCAACTATCTATCTTCTATTCGTTTGTTCCGGAGGCATTGTGATGTTGCTCTCTTCTACCCATCTTCTTGTTTTGTCATGATAGTATTCTTTTCTTTGCTTATTCATTCAACCGGAGTGTCGTGTTTTTCTTTCGGGCTCTCTAATCTTATCAAATTTTGCATCCCTTCTCAACCGGTGTGCTGTCCAAATTATATCAGTCTTATTCCTTCTCAATCTTGTCTTAACCGGAGTGTTTTTTCTATATATATATATATATATATATATATATATATATCTTCCCTTCAACCTCAAGGTTTTCGCAATGCTCTTTGTCCCTCGTTTCTAATGGAGTGTTTTCGACCTAGTTCACCTTCGTTGTATTCTTTTCTCGAATTTGTTCAACCTTGCAAGGTTCTTGGTTTCACTCGTTTGTCAAAGAAGCAACTTAGTTTCCCTCTTCTCTTTCTCCTCCGTTTTCCCTCCGGTGCCATTCTAGATCTCGGGACGAGATCCTCTCGTAGTGGTGGAGTGTTGTAACGCCCCGAGACCGATATGCTAGGTGTCGTTCAGTTATTCGCTGGTGTTGCCTTGTCATTCCTTGCGTGTCATGCATTGCATATCATGTCATCATGCGCATTTCATTTGCATACGTGTTCGTCTCACGCATCCGAGCATTTTCCCCGTTGTCCGTTTTGCAATCCGGCGTTCCGTTCTTCTCCGGTGGTCATTTCTACCTTTCTTTCATGTGTGGGGATTAAACATTTCCGGATTGGACCGAGTCTTGCCAAGCGGCCTTGGTTTACTACCGGTAGACCGCCTGTCAAGTTTCGTACCATTTGGACTTCGTTTGATACTCCAACGGTTAACCGAGGGACCGAAAAGGCCTCGTGTGTGTTGCAGCCCAACACCCTTCCAATTTGGCCCAAAACCCACCTAACTCTGCTCCATCATCTCGGTCGTTCGATCACGATCGCGTGGCCGAAAACCACACCTCATTTGGACTCTCCTAGCTCCCTCTACCTATAAAAGAGCACCCCTCCCCGAAATTTCGGATCATTCCGCAGTCTAAACCCTAGATCCACTCCTCCCCGCGCCACCGGACGCGTCCGCGCTGCACCGGACATGTCCACCCCCGCGCGCCACCTCACTCCAGCCAATCAGAAGGCGCCACGTCAGCCCCGCCGCCCCTATCCTCCAATCAGAAGCCGCCACCTCACCTTCCCTGCGCCCACTTCGCCGCCGACCCGCGGGGCCCAGATCTGGCCCGCGCGAGCCCGACCGCGCCGCCACCCAGCCCGAGCGTCGCCCGTCGCCAGCGCCTCGCGCCTCGCTGTCCTTGCTCCACCGCCGTTGAGCTCACCGGCCGGAGCCGCCGTCTGCCGCACGTCGCCGGACCTCCGCAGCCTCGCCCTGGCTGGATCCGGCACCATCCTCCTCGGATCCGCAGCGCCCCAAGCCCCTCCAGGCCATTCCCGTCCGTCCCTACCTTCCCCGCTCCTGACGCCGGCCGCCGTCGCCGGATCGAGCCACCACCGCCGCCGCCATGGCCTCGCTCTTTCTCCTGTCGAGGAGGACGACGAGCGCGTCTGCCGTTGACCGCGACCTGGTCCAGCCCAGCCTCCGCACCAGGCCCAGCTCCCCTTCTTCCGGCCCTTCATCGCCGGCCTGCTTCCCCGACCAGCCCAGCGCAGCGCAGTGCCAGGCTAGCCGGGCCAGATTCGCACCGCGCCGGCCCAGTCGTCCTCCCTGCGGTCCAGCCTCGCTCGCCTCCGGCCCAGCGCGCCTCCCCTTCGTCAGATCCAGCCTGCCGTGGCCTCTCCAGCGAACCGGGCCAAGGCCACTGGGTGAGCCGACCCCAGCGCCCCCTCCTCTATTTTTTTCCTCATTGTTGGGCTTACCTCAGATTCGGCCCATGATGTGTTTTTTTCAGCGCCTGGGATTTTTCCTATTATTCCTGAGACAGCAGTTTTGCAGTATAGTCCCCCTAGTTCATGCATTTAATAACTCACAAATGGTGCATCGGATTAAAATGATTATATATGAAACTTGCTTAGAATTTTGTGTAGACTAATTATATCAAACTTTCATCCATGTTTAAAATAATTAAAATGTTGTTTGCATTAATTTGCTCCTATGCCATGCTAAAATGATTTAATTCATAACTAAATAACCGTAGCTCCGTTTTTAATAATCTTTATATGTAAATGGGGTAGAAAAATGCCTAGTTTAACGTGGTGGCATCATCTTGCATGTTTAACAACTCTAAAATATTGTTTAGGGAAGAACAGTACCAAACCTAATTTATGCTCATGAGGAGTTTCCGGAAAAGTTGTTCGTTGTTTCCGGCCTCATTTAAATTTGCCTAGATAGGTAGTTTTCATTTGCTTCACCCCTTGCCATGTTAATCAACATTTAATATTATTGGGGTTCATAAACGAGAGAGAACTAAATAATGGTTGTGGTGTTCCGTCAATATGCATCCCGATGCATATTGAGCTCCACTTAATTTGTAGGATTGTTTGTGCACTTTGCCATGCCATGCTTCATTAAACCGGACATGCATCATACTCGATTGTGCATCATGCCATGTTGATGTGTTGGTTGTTTACTATGTTGTTTGCTTCTTTCCGGTGTGCTTCTTCGGGTTGTTTTCCGACAACGTCGTGTTTGGGAGGACCCGTTCATCTACGTTCGTTTGTCTTCTTCATGGACTCGTTCTTCTTCCTTGCAGGATTTCAGGCAAGATGATCATACCCTCGAAATCACTACTATCTTTGCTTTGCTAGATGCTCGCTCTTTTGCTATGCCAATGCTACGATGCCTACCTTTTGCTTGTCAGCCTCCCAATTGCCATGTCAAACCTCTAACCCACCATGTCCTAGCAAACCATTGATTGGCTATGTTACCGCTTTGCTCAGCCCCTCTTATAGCGTTGTTAGTTGCAGGTGAAGATTGAAGTTTGTTCCTTGTGGGAACATGGTGATGTTGTTCCTCGTTGGAACATGTTTTCTTGTTGGGATATCACTATATATCTTATTTAATTAATGCATCTATATACATGGTAAAGGGTGGAAGGCTCGGCCTTATGCCTGGTGTTTTGTTCCACTCTTGCCGCCCTAGTTTCCGTCATATCGGTGTTATGTTCCCGGATTTTGCGTTCCTCACGCGGTTGGGCTATAATGGGAACCCCTTGACAGTTCGCCTTAAGTAAAGCTTTGCCAGCAATGCCCAACATTGGTTTTACCATTTGCCACCTAGCCTTTTTCCCTTGGGAGTCGCGCATCCCGAGGGTCATCTTTATTTTACCCCCCCGGGCCAGTGCTTGTCTAAGCGTTGGTCCAAACTAGAGCCCCTTGCAGCGCCACCTCGGGGAAACTCGAGGGCTGGTTTTAGTTGTACGGACTGCTTATCCGGTGTTGCCCTGAGAACGAGATATGTGCAGCACCCATCAGGATGTCGGCACATCGGGCGGTGTTGCTGGTTTAGTTTTACCCTGTCGAAATGTCTTGTTGTACCGGGATACCGAGTCTGATCGGAACGTCTCGGGTGGAGGTCTATTCCTTCGTTGACCGTGAGAGCTTGTGATGGGCTAAGTTGGGACACCCTGCAGGGATTTGAACTTTCGAAAGCCGTGCCCGCGGTTATGGGCAGATGGGAATTTGTTAACGTCCGGTTGTAGAAAACCTGAACTTGACCTTAATTAAAATGAATCAACAGCGTGTGTTACCGTGATGGTCTCTTTCCGGCGGAGTCCGGGAAGTGAACACGGTGTTGGAGTTATGCTTGACGTAGGTTGTCATAGGATCACTTCTTGATCATACTTTTATCGACCGTGCTTTGCCTTCTCTTCTCGCTCTCATTTGCGTATGTTAGCCACCATATATGCTAGTCGCTTGCTGCAGCTCCACCTCATGCCTTTACCTTACCCATAAGCTTAAATAGTCTTGATCGCGAGGGTGCGAGATTGCTGAGTCCCCGTGGCTCACAAATACTTCCAAAACCAGTTTGCAGGTGCCGATGAGTCCGTGCAGATGATGCAACCAAGCTCAGGAGGAGCTCGATGAAGATCTTGTCCTTTGTGTTGTTTCGTTCTAGTTGATCAGTAGTGGAGCCCAGTTGGGGTCGATCGTGGACCTTTCTCGCATTTGGGGTTCTTCTTTTATTTTGGTTCCGTAGTCGGACCATGAGTGTATTCGATTGATGTAATGTTTATTCATGTAATTGTGTGAAGTGGCGATTGTAAGCCAACTATGTATCTCTTTCCCCTATTGTATTACATGGGTTGTGTGAAGATTACCTCACTTGCGACGTATGCCTTCAATGCGATTATGTCTCTAAGTCGTGCCTCGACACGTGGGAGCTATAGTCGCATCGAGGGTGTTACAAGTTGGTATCAGAGCCTTCCCCGGCCTTAGGAGCCCCATTGCTTGATCGTTTTTAGCAGCCGAGTTGTGTCTAGAAAAATGTTTTGAGTCATTAGGAATTATATATCGGAGAGTTTAGGAATTCCTTTTACTTCCCAGTCTCCTCATCGCTCTGGTAAGGCATCCTGACGTAGAGTTTTGACTATTCTCTTCTCAAATTTCACTAAAAAAATTTAGGATCACGCGGGTATCTTGGAATCGTTCCGATGGTTTTATGATGAGAACATTGTCTTGGTGCCTCCTGTCAGGGGTTTAGTGGAAGTGTCCCGGGGGGTTGAGCTCTGAGGTGTTGTCGTCATAATTTTATCGTTGCAGTTCTGGAATACCTGAGTTTAGTACGCCGACATCGAAAATCTCTTTTATGCAGTTCGTTGGTGAGATAACCTCGACGCCACCCAGTACTGGGGCGGGAGTTCGGGAGTATCGCCATAACTTGTATAACGGATGCTTTTCGAAGGTTGAGGTAGATGATTTCCGAAGGTTTCTTGGTTATGTGTTGAAGGATGGATACAGATGGATGTAGGATTTGCTAGATTTGGATGAGATATTATGCTTCCCCTGTATCCCCAACACCTGATTGCATAACCGAAAAGGTTCGGGAGTTTCATAGGTGGGAATTCAAGTAGCTCTTAGGATATCTTTCCGACAGATGTATGATATGAAATTGGGGTTCGACGTCTAGTGGTCCGCCTATTCACGGTCGGTTTTACAGTGGTCTCGTTGTGTCTTAAAGAGTCCTTGGCTATGCCGACTCGGGGACGCTTCGTATGTCATGTGCACTGCCTTGTACATGATGGTGCTGTACGATCGAGCCCGTGTAGGCCCCACCACGAAAACTTCGGGCGAAATATCTATCATATGTTTGTTCTGGCTTATTCCGCAAGCCAACCCTTTGTTTTTGTTTTGAGTTGTGGTATTCGAGTTGCTTCAATGTCAAGTGTTGATTCCATACCTTTTTGAAACGGTGTTCTCATACTTCGATGTGAATACTAATCCTTCTTGATCATCGAGATTGTGCTGTCAATCCTTTTAACCGGTGTGCTCCTCCTCAAGTGGATCCAATCATTTCAACATCCGCAAGATCAAGTATCAGTTCCTCTCAACGGTGTTTGTTTCATCCTTTCCAAATTGTCTTGTTTTTCCCACCCTCCCTCCCTTTGTTTTCTCCAAGGATTCAGATTTATTATCCAAGTATCCTTTATTGATGGAAAGCATCTCCATTCCTTTTCGTCAATTTTCTTATCCGGTGATGCTCATGAAGATGCTAACGAAGTTTCTAGTTCATCATTCTTCATTCTTTTTCTTCTCTGGTGGAACCAATTCAAGCTTTCGGTGTTGATCATATTCTTTTCCGCATTTCAATGTTTTTCTCATACCGTTGCACCTCATAATCATCCACCTCTCGCTATTCAATTGTTCCGGAGTGCTCAAGAAATCCCGAAGATTCGTGCTTACACTCTGCTTTCGTTCAAGCTCTTTCAAGGATGTTATCTCATTCAAGCCATTTAAATTCAACCGGTGCAATCTCTCTTTGAAATCGTTCTACGGTGTATCTTTTCAGTGGGCCCTAACCCACGGGTCTTTTCCCAGGATCTTACCTGACTCTTCTTATTTTCCTGGAGCTATCCTAAATTCATTTCAAATTTGACGTAAGAATGATTTATCATCAGCCAAATGCTTTTCTCCAAGATCTATCGAATTATTTTCATCGTTGGTTCAACCTCTTCGTTTTGATTCTTCCGGAGTGCCTAAACGATTCTTGATGGTGTTTCTCATCGTCATTCTCATATTTTGAAGACCGAAGAAGAGCTTCTCTTTAATCTTGCTCTATTATCTTCAAGATTCATGGTGCTAGCTTGTTGCCATCCTCTCATAATTGTTTTCGATTGTGATCTTTTCCACCCATCAGGAGAAATTCAAGAGTCTTCTCAGTTTGATTCTCCGGAGTCCATCATCTCAGAATTTATTCATTCTCAGCTTTCAGTTATCATTCTCAAATCTTACCGGTGCATCGTTCAAGTGTTCTCTAATCAGGTTGTCATCTCTTCGTTCTCATGGATCTAAATTCTCTCAAGCATCTTTGTTTAATTGCTAATTCTTCCCGGTGTTTCTTCATGTTTTATTCGTTCTTTTTCAATTCTTACCGGTGGCTCGTTCAAGATTTCTCTTCCTTTGTTATTGTATTAATTCATTCGTTGTTCCAATCCTACTGGTGGTGCATTGAAGACATTCCCAAGTTTGCACTATATCTCTCTTAATCCTTCCAACGGGAATAATTTGTTTGCAATCCATTGTTTGTCATCAATTTAATTGGTGAAGGATATGCTTAACATAATTCTTATTCTTGTCCCATCCAAGTGATTAATTCCTGTTTTCCGGAGTGGCTCATTATACTTATTCTTGGTTTCTAGTGCTCATCTTTCTTTCCCGGAGTTCCAAGCCCTAATTATCACGGAGATCCATCTAAATCATCACAAGGTTTCACCCTGTGTTGTCAACTTCTCTCTCTTTTCGTTATCTTTTGTTTACCGAAGTTCTTCACGAAGGCTCTACATGATGGTTCATCAAGGATTTACATTCCTTCTCGAAGTGTTCGTCAAGATTCTTTTCAGGGTAACTCATGTTTTCTTCTTCTTGCTATCCGGAGTGCAATTCTTTCTTCCAAATCATTGGTGGTGGTATTACGTCATTCTTGATAATTTGAGTTCATGCTTCATGATTCACATGTTATTAAGAATGAGGTATTTTAAATCCACCAATCTCGTCATTGGGATTACCTTGGGTTATATTTCACCTAAAGCCTTCCCTATGGCTTGTTGCTATCTATGTTGTTTAGAAAGGACCCAAGTTCTTCTTTATCCTCTCGGTGAGATAGTTTCTCGTCTTCTTGTTCTTGTCAATCCAATCTTGTTTGGCAGGTTGTCACCTCATAATTTGAGTTGTATTCCATAAGACCATATCAAGCTTATTATTTACGTTGTGGGTTTTCACAACAACTCCGTTCGACCCTTCTCCTAAGGATGCCTTCTCAAGCTCTTTTATGGCAGAAGTTGGCATTTTCTTCTCCATTCCCCTGTCTCAACTATCTATCTTCTATTCGTTTGTTCCGGAGGCATTGTGATGTTGCTATCTTCTACCCATCTTCTTGTTTTGTCATGATATTATTCTTTTCTTTGCTTATTCCTTCAACCGGAGTGCCGTGTTTTTCTTTCGGGCTCTCTCATCTTAACAAATTTTGCATCCCTTCTCAACCGGAGTGCTGTCCAAATTATATCAGTCTTATTCCTTCTCTATCTTGTCTTAACCGGAGTGTTTTTTCTATATATATATCTTCCCTTCAACCTCAAGGTTTTCGCAATGCTCTTTGTCCCTCGTTTCTAATGGAGTGTTTTCGACCTAGTTCACCTTCGTTGTATTCTTTTCTCGAATTTGTTCAACCTTGCAAGGTTCTTGGTTTCACTCGTTTGTCAAAGAAGCAACTTAGTTTCCCTCTTCTCTTTCTCCTCCGTTTTCCCTCCGGTGCCATTCTAGATCTCGGGACGAGATCCTCTCGTAGTGGTCGAGTGTTGTAACGCCCCGAGAGCAATATGCCAGGTGTCGTTCAGTTATTCGCTGGTGTTGCCTTGTCATTCCTTGCGTGTCATGCATTGCATATCATGTCATCATGCGCATTTCATTTGCATACGTGTTCGTCTCACGCATCCGAGCATTTTCCCCGTTGTCCGTTTTGCAATCCAGCGTTCCGTTCTTCTCCGGTGGTCATTTCTACCTTTCTTTCATGTGTGGGGATTAAACATTTCTGGATTGGACCGAGTCTTGCCAAGCGGCCTTGGTTTACTACCGGTAGACCGCCTGTCAAGTTTCGTACCATTTGGACTTCGTTTGATACTCCAACGGTTAACCGAGAGACCGAAAAGGCCTCGTGTGTGTTGCAGCCCAACACCCTTCCAATTTGGCCCAAAACCCACCTAACTCTGCTCCATCATCTCGGTCGTTCGATCACGATTGCGTGGCCGAAAACCACACCTCATTTGGACTCTCCTAGCTCCCTCTACCTATAAAAGAGCACCCCTCCCCGAAATTTCGGATCATTTCGCAGTCTAAACCCTAGATCCACTCCTCCCGCGCCACCGGACGCGTCCGCGCTGCACCGGACATGTCCGCCCCCGCGCGACACCTCACTCCAGCCAATCAGAAGGCGCCACGTCAGCCCCGCCGCCCCTATCCTCCAATCAGAAGCCGCCACCTCACCTCCCCTGCGCCCACTTCGCCGCCGACCCGCGGGGCCCAGATCTGGCCCGCGCGAGCCCGACCGCGCCGCCACCCAGCCCGAGCGTCGCCCGTCGCCAGCGCCTCGCTGTCCTTGCTCCACCGCTGTTGAGCTCGCCGGCCGGAGCCCCCGTCTGCCGCACGTCGCCGGACCTCCGCAGCCTCGCCCAGGCTGGATCCGGCACCATCCTCCTCGGATCCGCAGCGCCCCGAGCCCCTCCAGGCCATTCCCGTCCGTCCCTACCTTCCCCGCTCCTGACGCCGGCCGCCGTCGCCGGATCGAGCCACCACCGCCACCGCCATGGCCTCGCTCTTTCTCCTGTCGAGGAGGACGACGAGCGCGTCCGTCGTTGACCGCGACCTGGTCCGGCCCAGCCTCCGCACCAGGCCCAGCTCCCCTTCGTCCGACCCTTCATCGCCGGCCTGCTTCCCCGACCAGCCCAGCGCAGCGCAGTGCCAGGCCAGCCGGGCCAGATCCGCACCGCGCCGGCCCAGTCGTCCTCCCCGCGGTCCAGCCTCGCTCGCCTCCGGCCCAGCGCGCCTCCCCTTCGTCAGATTCGGCCTGTTGTGGCCTCTCCAGCGAACCGGGCCAAGGCCAGTGGGTGAGCCGACCCCAGCGCCCCCTCCTCTATTTTTTTCCTCATTGTTGGGCTTACCTCAGATTTGGCCCGTGATGTGTTTTTTTCAGCGCCTGGGATTTTTCCTATTATTCCTGAGACAGCAGTTTTGCAGTATAGTCCCCCTAGTTCATGCATTTAATAACTCACAAATGGTGCATCGGATTAAAATGATTATATATGAAACTTGCTCAGAATTTTGTGTAGACTAATTATATCAAACTTTCATCCATGTTTAAAATAATTAAAATGTTGTTTGCATTAATTTGCTCCTATGCCATGCTAAAATGATTTAATTCATAACTAAATAACCGTAGCTCCATTTTTAATAATCTTTATATGTAAATGGGGTAGAAAAATGCCTAGTTTAACGTGGTGGCATCATCTTGCATGTTTAACAACTCTAAAATATTGTTTAGGGCAGAACAGTACCAAACCTAATTTATGCTCATGAGGAGTTTCCGGAAAAGTTGTTCGTTGTTTCCGGCCTCATTTAAATTTGCCTAGATAGGTAGTTTTCATTTGCTTCACCCCTTGCCATGTTAATCAACATTTAATATTATTGGGGTTCATAAACGAGAGAGAACTAAATAATGGTTGTGGTGTTCCGTCAATATGCATCCCGATGCATATTGAGCTCCACTTAATTTGTAGGATTGTTTGTGCACTTTGCCATGCCATGCTTCATTAAACCGGACACGCATCATACTCGATTGTGCATCATGCCATGTTGATGTGTTGGTTGTTTACTATGTTGTTTGCTTCTTTCCGGTGTGCTTCTTCGGGTTGTTTTCCGACAACGTCGTGTTTGTGAGGACCCGTTCGTCTACGTTCGTTTGTCTTCTTCATGGACTCGTTCTTCTTACTTGCGGGATTTCAGGCAAGATGATCATACCCTCGAAATCACTACTATCTTTGCTTTGCTAGATGCTCGCTCTTTTGCTATGCCAATGCTACGATGCCTACCTTTTGCTTGTCAGCCTCCCAATTGCCATGTCAAACCTCTAACCCACCATGTCCTAGCAAACCATTGATTGCCTATGTTACCGCTTTGCTCAGCCCCTCTTATAGCGTTGTTAGTTGCAGGTGAAGATTGAAGTTTGTTCCTT
The DNA here is from genome assembly GCF_056163025.1 of Triticum urartu. Classification (NCBI taxonomy): domain Eukaryota; kingdom Viridiplantae; phylum Streptophyta; class Magnoliopsida; order Poales; family Poaceae; genus Triticum; species Triticum urartu. Next base: position 600,877,852 of record NC_141878.1, read on the forward strand.
GTGGGAACATGGTGATGTTGTTCCTCGTTGGAACATGTTTTCTTGTTGGGATATCACTATATATCTTATTTAATTAATGCATCTATATACATGGTAAAGGGTGGAAGGCTCGGCCTTATGCCTGGTGTTTTGTTCCACTCTTGCCGCCCTAGTTTCCGTCATATCGGTGTTATGTTCCCGGATTTTGCGTTCCTCACGCGGTTGGGCTATAATGGGAACCCCTTGACAGTTCGCCTTAAGTAAAGCTTTGCCAGCAATGCCCAACATTGGTTTTACCATTTGCCACCTAGCCTTTTTCCCTTGGGAGTCGCGCATCCCGAGGGTCATCTTTATTTTACCCCCCCCCCCCCGGGCCAGTGCTTGTCTAAGCGTTGGTCCAAACTAGAGCCCCTTGCAGCGCCACCTCGGGGAAACTCGAGGGCTGGTTTTAGTTGTACGGACTGCTTATCCGGTGTTGCCCTGAGAACGAGATATGTGCAGCTCCCATCAGGATGTCGGCACATCGGGCGATGTTGCTGGTTTAGTTTTACCCTATCGAAATGTCTTGTTGTACCGGGATACCGAGTCTGATCGGAACGTCTCGGGTGGAGGTCTATTCCTTCATTGACCGTGAGAGCTTGTGATGGGCTAAGTTGGGACACCCTGCAGGGATTTGAACTTTTGAAAGCCGTGCCCGCGGTTATGGGCAGATGGGAATTTGTTAACGTCCGGTTGTAGAAAACCTGAACTTGACCTTAATTAAAATGAATCAACAGCGTGTGTTACCGTGATGGTCTCTTTCCGGCGGTGTCCGGGAAGTGAACACGGTGTTGGAGTTATGCTTGACGTAGGTTGTCATAGGATCACTTCTTGATCATACTTTTATCAACCGTGCTTTGCCTTCTCTTCTCGCTCTCATTTGCGTATGTTAGCCACCATATATGCTAGTCGCTTGCTGCAGCTCCACCTCATGCCTTTACCTTACCCATAAGCTTAAATAGTCTTGATCGCGAGGGTGCGAGATTGCTGAGTCCCCGTGGCTCACAAATACTTCCAAAACCAGTTTGCAGGTGCCGATGAGTCCGTGCAGATGACGCAACCAAGCTCAGGAGGAGCTCGATGAAGATCTTGTCCTTTGTGTTGTTTCGTTCTAGTTGATCAGTAGTGGAGCCCAGTTGGGGTCGATCGTGGACCTTTGTCGCATTTGGGGTTCTTCTTTTATTTTGGTTCCGTAGTCGGACCATGAGTGTATTCGATTGATGTAATGTTTATTCATGTAATTGTGTGAAGTGGCGATTGTAAGCCAACTATGTATCTCTTTCCCCTATTGTATTACATGGGTTGTGTGAAGATTACCTCACTTGCGACGTATGCCTTCAATGCGATTATGTCTCTAAGTCGTGCCTCGACACGTGGGAGCTATAGTCGCATCGAGGGTGTTACAAGTTGGTATCAGAGCCTTCCCCGGCCTTAGGAGCCCCATTGCTTGATCATTTTTAGCAGCCGAGTTGTGTCTAGAAAAATGTTTTGAGTCATTAGGAATTATATATCGGAGAGTTTAGGAATTCTTTTTACTTCCCAGTCTCCTCATCGCTCTGGTAAGGCATCCTAACGTAGAGTTTTGACTATTCTCTTCTCAAATTTCACTAAAAAAAATTTAGGATCACGCGGGTATCTTGGAATCGTTCCGATGGTTTTATGATGAGAACATTGTCTTGGTGCCTCCTGTCAGGGGTTTAGTGGAAGTGTCCCGGGGAGTTGAGCTCTGAGGTGTTGTCGTCATAATTTTGTCGTTGCAGTTCTGGAATACCTGAGTTTAGTACGCCGACATCGAAAATCTCTTTTATGCAGTTCGTTGGTGAGATAACCTCGACGCCACCCAGTACTGGGGCGGGAGTTCGGGAGTATCGCCATAACTTGTATAACGGATGCTTTTCGAAGGTTGAGGTAGATGATTTCCGAAGGTTTCTTGGTTATGTGTTGAAGGATGGATACAGATGGATGTAGGATTTGCTAGATTTGGGTGAGTTATTATGCTTCCCCTGTATCCCCAACACATGATTGCATAACCGAAAAGGTTCGGGAGTTTCATAGGTGGGAATTCAAGTAGCTCTTAGGATATCTTTTCGACAGATGTATGATATGAAATTGGGGTTCGACGTCTAGTGGTCCGCCTATTCACGGTCGGTTTTACAGTGGTCTCGTTGTGTCTTAAAGAGTCCTTGGCTATGCCGACTCGGGGACGCTTCGTATGTCATGTGCACTGCCTTGTACATGATGGTGCTGTACGATCGAGCCCGTGTAGGCCCCACCACGAAAACTTCGGGCGAAATATCTGTCATATGTTTGTTCTGGCTTATTCCGCAAGCCAACCCTTTGTTTTTGTTTTGAGTTGTGGTATTCGAGTTGCTTCAATGTCAAGTGTTGATTCCATACCTTTTTGAAACGGTGTTCTCATACTTCGATGTGAATACTAATCCTTCTTGATCATCGAGATTGTGCTGTCAATCCTTTTAACCGGTGTGCTCCTCCTCAAGTGGATCCAATCATTTCAACATCCGCAAGATCAAGTATCAGTTCCTCTCAACGGTGTTCGTTTCATCCGTTCCAAATTGTCTTGTTTTTCCCACCCTCCCTCCCTTTGTTTTCTCCAAGGATTCAGATTTATTATCCAAGTATCCTTTATTGATGGAAAGCATCTCCATTCCTTTTCGTCAATTTTCTTATCCGGTGATGCTCATGAAGATGCTAACGAAGTTTCTAGTTCATCATTCTTCATTCTTTTTCTTCTCCGGTGGAACCAATTCAAGCTTTCGGTGTTGATCATATTCTTTTCTGCATTTCAATGTTTTTCTCATACCGTTGCACCTCATAATCATCCACCTCTCGCTATTCAATTGTTCCGGAGTGCTCAAGAAATCCTGAAGATTCGTGCTTACACTCTGCTTTCGTTCAAGCTCTTTCAAGGATGTTATCTCATTCAAGCCATTTAAATTCAACCGGTGCAATCTCTCTTTGAAATCGTTCTACGGTGTATCTTTTCAGTGGGCCCTAACCCACAGGTCTTTTCCCAGGATCTTACCTGACTCTTCTTATTTTCCTGGAGCTATCCTAAATTCATTTCAAATTTGACGTAAGAATGATTTATCATCAGCCAAATGCTTTTCTCCAAGATCTATCGAATTATTTTCATCGTTGGTTCAACCTCTTCGTTTTGATTCTTCCGGAGTGCCTAAACGATTCTTGATGGTGTTTCGCATTGTCATTCTCATATTTTGAAGACCGAAGAAGAGTTTCTCTTTAATCTTGCTCTATTCTCTTCAAGATTCATGGTGCTAGCTTGTTGCCATCCTCTCATAATTGTTTTCGATTGTGAGAATCTTTTCCACCCATCAGGAGAAATTCAAGAGTCTTCTTAGTTTGATTCTCCGGAGTCCATCATCACAGAATTTATTCATTCTCAGCTTTCAGTTATCATTCTCAAATCTTACCGGTGCATCGTTCAAGTGTTCTCTAATCAGGTCGTCATCTCTTCGTTCTCATGGATCTAAATTCTCTCAAGCATCTTTGTTTAATTGCTAATTCTTCCCGGTGTTTCTTCATGTTTCATTCGTTCTTTTTCAATTCTCACCGGTGGCTCGTTCAAGATTTCTCTTCCTTTGTTATTGTATTAATTCATTCGTTGTTCCAATCCTACCGGTGGTGCATTGAATACCTTCCCAAGTTTGCACTATATCTCTCTTAATCCTTCCAACGGGAATAATTTGTTTGCAATCCATTGTTTGTCATCAATTTAATTGGTGAAGGATATGCTTAACATAATTCTTATTCTTGTCCCATCCAAGTGATTAATTCCTGTTTTCCGGAGTGGCTCATTATACTTATTCTTGGTTTCTAGTGCTCATCTTTCTTTCCCGGAGTTCCAAGCCCTAATTATCACGGAGATCCATCTAAATCATCACAAGGTTTCACCCTGTGTTGTCAACTTCTCTCTCTTTTCGTTATCTTTTGTTTACCGGAGTTCTTCATGAAGGCTCTACATGATGGTTCATCAAGGATTTACATTCCTTCTCGAAGTGTTCGTCAAGATTCTTTTCAGGGGAACTCATGTTTTCTTCTTCTTGCTATCCGGAGTGCAATTCTTTCTTCCAAATCATTGGTGGTGGTATTACGTCATTCTTGATAATTTGAGTTCATGCTTCATGATTCACATGTTATTAAGAATGAGGTATTTTAAATCCACCAATCTCGTCATTGGGATTACCTTGGGTTATATTTCACCTAAAGCCTTCCCTATGGCTTGTTGCTATCTATGTTGTTTATAAAGGACCCAAGTTCTTCTTTATCCTCTCGGTGAGATAGTTTCTCGTCTTCTTGTTCTTGTCAATCCAATCTTGTTTGGCAGGTTGTCACCTCATAATTTGATTTGTATTCCATAAGACCATATCAAGCTTATTATTTACGTTGTGGGTTTTCACAACAACTCCGTTCGACCCTTCTCCTAAGGATGCCTTCTCAAGCTCTTTTATGGCAGAAGTTGGCATTTTCTTCTCCATTCCCCTGTCTCAACTATCTATCTTCTATTCGTTTGTTCCGGAGGCATTGTGATGTTGCTCTCTTCTACCCATCTTCTTGTTTTGTCATGATAGTATTCTTTTCTTTGCTTATTCATTCAACCGGAGTGTCGTGTTTTTCTTTCGGGCTCTCTCATCTTATCAAATTTTGCATCCCTTCTCAACCGGAGTGCTGTCCAAATTATATCAGTCTTATTCCTTCTCTATCTTGTCTTAACCGGAGTGTTTTTTCTATATATATATATATATATATATCTTCCCTTCAACATCAAGGTTTTCGCAATGCTCTTTGTCCCTCGTTTCTAATGGAGTGTTTTCGACCTAGTTCACCTTCGTTGTATTCTTTTCTCGAATTTGTTCAACCTTGCAAGGTTCTTAGTTTCACTCGTTTGTCAAAGAAGCAACTTAGTTTCCCTCTTCTCTTTCTCCTCCGTTTTCCCTCCGGTGCCATTCTAGATCTCGGGACGAGATCCTCTCGTAGTGGTGGAGTGTTGTAACGCCCCGAGAGCAATATGCCAGGTGTCGTTCAGTTATTCGTTGGTGTTGCCTTGTCATTCCTTGCGTGTCATGCATTGCGTATCATGTCATCATGCGCATTTCATTTGCATACGTGTTCGTCTCACGAATCCGAGCATTTTCCCCGTTGTCCGTTTTGCAATCCGGCGTTCCGTTCTTCTCCGGTGGTCATTTCTACCTTTCTTTCATGTGTGGGGATTAAACATTTCCGGATTGGACCGAGTCTTGCCAAGCGGCCTTGGTTTACTACCGGTAGACCGCCTGTCAAGTTTCGTACCATTTGGACTTCGTTTGATACTCCAACGGTTAACCGAGGGACCGAAAAGGCCTCGTGTGTGTTGCAGCCCAACACCCTTCCAATTTGGCCCAAAACCCACCTAACTCTTCTCCATCATCTCGGTCGTTCGATCACGATCGCGTGGCCGAAAACCACACCTCATTTGGACTCTCCTAGCTCCCTCTACCTATAAAAGAGCACCCCTCCCCGAAATTTCGGATCATTTCGCAGTCTAAACCCTAGATCCACTCCTCCCCGCGCCACCGGACGCGTCCGCGCTGCACCGGACATGTCCGCCCCCGCGCGCCACCTCACTCCAGCCAATCAGAAGGCGCCACGTCAGCCCCGCCGCCCCTATCCTCCAATCAGAAGCCGCCACCTCACCTCCACTGCGCCCACTTCGCCGCCGACCCGCGGGGCCCAGATCTGGCCCGCGCGAGCCCGACCGCGCCGCCACCCAGCCCGAGCGTCGCCCGTCGCCAGCGCCTGGCGCCTCTCTGTCCTTGCTCCACCGCCGTTGAGCTCGCCGGCCGGAGCCGCCGTCTGCCGCACGTCGCCGGACCTCCGCAGCCTCGCCCTGGCTAGATCCGGCGCCATCCTCCTCGGATCCGCAGCGCCCCGAGCCCCTCCAGGCCATTCCCGTCCGTCCCTACCTTCCCCGCTCCTGACGCCGGCCGCCGTCGCCGGATCGAGCCGCCACCGCCGCCGCCATGGCCTCGCTCTTTCTCCTGTCGAGGAGAACGACGAGCGCGTCCGCCGTTAACCGCGACCTGGTCCGGCCCAGCCTCCGCACCAGGCCCAGCTCCCCTTCGTCCGGCCCTTCATCGCCGGCCTGCTTCCCCAACCAGCCCAGCGCAGCGCAGTGCCAGGCCAGCCGGGCCAGATCCGCACCGTGCCGGCCCAGTCGTCCTCCCCGCGGTCCAGCCTCGCTCGCCTCCGGCCCAGCGCACCTCCCCTTCGTCAGATCCGGCCTGCCGTGGCCTCTCCAGCGAACCGGGCCAAGGCCACTGGGTGAGCCGACCCCAGCGCCCCCTCCTCTATTTTTTTCCTCATTGTTGGGCTTACCTCAGATTCGGCCCGTGATGTGTTTTTTTCAGCGCCTGGGATTTTTCCTATTATTCCTGAGACAGCAGTTTTGCAGTATAGTCCCCCTAGTTCATGCATTTAATAACTCACAAATGGTGCATCGGATTAAAATGATTATATATGAAACTTGCTCAGAATTTTGTGTAGACTAATTATATCAAACTTTCATCCATGTTTAAAATAATTAAAATGTTGTTTGCATTAATTTGCTCCTATGCCATGCTAAAATGATTTAATTCATAACTAAATAACCGTAGCTCCGTTTTTAATAATCTTTATATGTAAATGGGGTAGAAAAATGCCTAGTTTAACGTGGTGGCATCATCTTGCATGTTTAACAACTCTAAAATATTGTTTAGGGCAGAACAGTACCAAACCTAATTTATGCTCATGAGGAGTTTCCGGAAAAGTTGTTCGTTGTTTCCGGCCTCATTTAAATTTGCCTAGATAGGTAGTTTTCATTTGCTTCACCCCTTGCCATGTTAATCAACATTTAATATTATTGGGGTTCATAAACGAGAGAGAACTAAATAATGGTTGTGGTGTTCCGTCAATATGCATCCCGATGCATATTGAGCTCCACTTAATTTGTAGGATTGTTTGTGCACTTTGCCATGCCATGCTTCATTAAACCGGACACGCATCATACTCGATTGTGCATCATGCCATGTTGATGTGTTGGTTGTTTACTATGTTGTTTGCTTCTTTCCGGTGTGCTTCTTCGGGTTGTTTTCCGACAACGTCGTGTTTGTGAGGACCCGTTCGTCTACGTTCGTTTGTCTTCTTCATGGACTCGTTCTTCTTACTTGCGGGATTTCAGGCAAGATGATCATACCCTCGAAATCACTACTATCTTTGCTTTGCTAGATGCTCGCTCTTTTGCTATGCCAATGCTACGATGCCTACCTTTTGCTTGTCAGCCTCCCAATTGCCATGTCAAACCTCTAACCCACCATGTCCTAGCAAACCATTGATTGGCTATGTTACCGCTTTGCTCAGCCCCTCTTATAGCGTTGTTAGTTGCAGGTGAAGATTGAAGTTTGTTCCTTGTGGGAACATGGTGATGTTGTTCCTCGTTGGAACATGTTTTCTTGTTGGGATATCACTATATATCTTATTTAATTAATGCATCTATATACATGGTAAAGGGTGGAAGGCTCGGCCTTATGCCTGGTGTTTTGTTCCACTCTTGCCGCCCTAGTTTCCGTCATATCGGTGTTATGTTCCCGGATTTTGCGTTCCTCACGCGGTTGGGCTATAATGGGAACCCCTTGACAGTTCGCCTTAAGTAAAGCTTTGCCAGCAATGCCCAACATTGGTTTTACCATTTGCCACCTAGCCTTTTTCCCTTGGGAGTCGCGCATCCCGAGGGTCATCTTTATTTTACCCCCCCGGGCCAGTGCTTGTCTAAGCGTTGGTCCAAACTAGAGCCCCTTGCAGCGCCACCTCGGGGAAACTCGAGGGCTGGTTTTAGTTGTACGGACTGCTTATCCGGTGTTGCCCTGAGAACGAGATATGTGCAGCTCCCATCAGGATGTCGGCACATCGGGCGGTGTTGCTGGTTTAGTTTTACCCTATCGAAATGTCTTGTTGTACCGGGATACCGAGTCTGATCGGAACGTCTCGGGTGGAGGTCTATTCCTTCATTGACCGTGAGAGCTTGTGATGGGCTAAGTTGGGACACCCTGCAGGGATTTGAACTTTTGAAAGCCGTGCCCGCGGTTATGGGCAGATGGGAATTTGTTAACGTCCGGTTGTAGAAAACCTGAACTTGACCTTAATTAAAATGAATCAACAGCGTGTGTTACCGTGATGGTCTCTTTCCGGCGGTGTCCGGGAAGTGAACACGGTGTTGGAGTTATGCTTGACGTAGGTTGTCATAGGATCACTTCTTGATCATACTTTTATCGACCGTGCTTTGCCTTCTCTTCTCGCTCTCATTTGCGTATGTTAGCCACCATATATGCTAGTCGCTTGCTGCAGCTCCACCTCATGCCTTTACCTTACCCATAAGCTTAAATAGTCTTGATCGCGAGGGTGCGAGATTGCTGAGTCCCGGTGGCTCACAGATACTTCCAAAACCAGTTTGCAGGTGCCGATGAGTCCATGCAGATGACGCAACCAAGCTCAGGAGGAGCTCGATGAAGATCTTGTCCTTTGTGTTGTTTCGTTCTAGTTGATCAGTAGTGGAGCCCAGTTGGGGTCGATCGTGGACCTTTGTCGCATTTGGGGTTCTTCTTTTATTTTGGTTCCGTAGTCGGACCATGAGTGTATTCGATTGATGTAATGTTTATTCATGTAATTGTTTGAAGTGGCGATTGTAAGCCAACTATGTATCTCTTTCCCCTATTGTATTACATGGGTTGTGTGAAGATTACCTCACTTGCGACGTATGCCTTCAATGCGATTATGTCTCTAAGTCATGCCTCGACACGTGGGAGCTATAGTCGCATCGAGGGTGTTACAAGTTGGTATCAGAGCCTTCCCCGGCCTTAGGAGCCCCATTGCTTGATCGTTTTTAGCAGCCGAGTTGTGTCTAGAAAAATGTTTTGAGTCATTAGGAATTATATATCGGAGAGTTTAGGAATTCTTTTTACTTCCCAGTCTCCTCATCGCTCTGGTAAGGCATCCTGACGTAGAGTTTTGACTATTCTCTTCTCAAATTTCACTAAAAAAAATTTAGGATCACGCGGGTATCTTGGAATCGTTCCGATGGTTTTATGATGAGAACATTGTCTTGGTGCCTCCTGTCAGGGGTTTAGTGGAAGTGTCCCGGGGATTTGAGCTCTGAGGTGTTGTCGTCATAATTTTATCGTTGCAGTTCTGGAATACCTGAGTTTAGTACGCCGACATCGAAAATCTCTTTTATGCAGTTCGTTGGTGAGATAACCTCGACGCCACCCAGTACTGGGGCGGGAGTTCGGGAGTATCGCCATAACTTGTATAACGGATGCTTTTCGAAGGTTGAGGTAGATGATTTCCGAAGGTTTCTTGGTTATGTGTTGAAGGATGGATACAGATGGATGTAGGATTTGCTAGATTTGGGTGAGTTATTATGCTTCCCCTGTATCCCCAACACCTGATTGCATAACCGAAAAGGTTCGGGAGTTTCATAGGTGGGAATTCAAGTAGCTCTTAGGATATCTTTTCGACAGATGTATGATATGAAATTGGGGTTCGACGTCTAGTGGTCCGCCTATTCACGGTCGGTTTTACAGTGGTCTCGTTGTGTCTTAAAGAGTCCTTGGCTATGCCGACTCGGGGACGCTTCGTATGTCATGTGCACTGCCTTGTACATGATGGTGCTGTACGATCGAGCCCGTGTAGGCCCCACCACGAAAACTTCGGGCGAAATATCTATCATATGTTTGTTCTGGCTTATTCCGCAAGCCAACCCTTTGTTTTTGTTTTGAGTTGTGGTATTCGAGTTGCTTCAATGTCAAGTGTTGATTCCATACCTTTTTGAAACGGTGTTCTCATACTTCGATGTGAATACTAATCCTTCTTGATCATCGAGATTGTGCTGTCAATCCTTTTAACCGGTGTGCTCCTCCTCAAGTGGATCCAATCATTTCAACATCCGCAAGATCAAGTATCAGTTCCTCTCAACGGTGTTCGTTTCATCCGTTCCAAATTGTCTTGTTTTTCCCACCCTCCCTCCCTTTGTTTTCTCCAAGGATTCAGATTTATTATCCAAGTATCCTTTATTGATGGAAAGCATCTCCATTCCTTTTCGTCAATTTTCTTATCCGGTGATGCTCATGAAGATGCTAACGAAGTTTCTAGTTCATCATTCTTCATTCTTTTTCTTCTCCGGTGGAACCAATTCAAGCTTTCGGTGTTGATCATATTCTTTTCTGCATTTCAATGTTTTTCTCATACCGTTGCACCTCATAATCATCCACCTCTCGCTATTCAATTGTTCCGGAGTGCTCAAGAAATCCTGAAGATTCGTGCTTACACTCTGCTTTCGTTCAAGCTCTTTCAAGGATGTTATCTCATTCAAGCCATTTAAATTCAACCGGTGCAATCTCTCTTTGAAATCGTTCTACGGTGTATCTTTTCAGTGGGCCCTAACCCACAGGTCTTTTCCCAGGATCTTACCTGACTCTTCTTATTTTCCTGGAGCTATCCTAAATTCATTTCAAATTTGACGTAAGAATGATTTATCATCAGCCAAATGCTTTTCTCCAAGATCTATCGAATTATTTTCATCGTTGGTTCAACCTCTTCGTTTTGATTCTTCCGGAGTGCCTAAACGATTCTTGATGGTGTTTCGCATTGTCATTCTCATATTTTGAAGACCGAAGAAGAGTTTCTCTTTAATCTTGCTCTATTCTCTTCAAGATTCATGGTGCTAGCTTGTTGCCATCCTCTCATAATTGTTTTCGATTGTGAGAATCTTTTCCACCCATCAGGAGAAATTCAAGAGTCTTCTTAGTTTGATTCTCCGGAGTCCATCATCACAGAATTTATTCATTCTCAGCTTTCAGTTATCATTCTCAAATCTTACCGGTGCATCGTTCAAGTGTTCTCTAATCAGGTCGTCATCTCTTCGTTCTCATGGATCTAAATTCTCTCAAGCATCTTTGTTTAATTGCTAATTCTTCCCGGTGTTTCTTCATGTTTCATTCGTTCTTTTTCAATTCTCACCGGTGGCTCGTTCAAGATTTCTCTTCCTTTGTTATTGTATTAATTCATTCGTTGTTCCAATCCTACCGGTGGTGCATTGAATACCTTCCCAAGTTTGCACTATATCTCTCTTAATCCTTCCAACGGGAATAATTTGTTTGCAATCCATTGTTTGTCATCAATTTAATTGGTGAAGGATATGCTTAACATAATTCTTATTCTTGTCCCATCCAAGTGATTAATTCCTGTTTTCCGGAGTGGCTCATTATACTTATTCTTGGTTTCTAGTGCTCATCTTTCTTTCCCGGAGTTCCAAGCCCTAATTATCACGGAGATCCATCTAAATCATCACAAGGTTTCACCCTGTGTTGTCAACTTCTCTCTCTTTTCGTTATCTTTTGTTTACCGGAGTTCTTCATGAAGGCTCTACATGATGGTTCATCAAGGATTTACATTCCTTCTCGAAGTGTTCGTCAAGATTCTTTTCAGGGGAACTCATGTTTTCTTCTTCTTGCTATCCGGAGTGCAATTCTTTCTTCCAAATCATTGGTGGTGGTATTACGTCATTCTTGATAATTTGAGTTCATGCTTCATGATTCACATGTTATTAAGAATGAGGTATTTTAAATCCACCAATCTCGTCATTGGGATTACCTTGGGTTATATTTCACCTAAAGCCTTCCCTATGGCTTGTTGCTATCTATGTTGTTTATAAAGGACCCAAGTTCTTCTTTATCCTCTCGGTGAGATAGTTTCTCGTCTTCTTGTTCTTGTCAATCCAATCTTGTTTGGCAGGTTGTCACCTCATAATTTGATTTGTATTCCATAAGACCATATCAAGCTTATTATTTACGTTGTGGGTTTTCACAACAACTCCGTTCGACCCTTCTCCTAAGGATGCCTTCTCAAGCTCTTTTATGGCAGAAGTTGGCATTTTCTTCTCCATTCCCCTGTCTCAACTATCTATCTTCTATTCGTTTGTTCCGGAGGCATTGTGATGTTGCTCTCTTCTACCCATCTTCTTGTTTTGTCATGATAGTATTCTTTTCTTTGCTTATTCATTCAACCGGAGTGTCGTGTTTTTCTTTCGGGCTCTCTCATCTTATCAAATTTTGCATCCCTTCTCAACCGGAGTGCTGTCCAAATTATATCAGTCTTATTCCTTCTCTATCTTGTCTTAACCGGAGTGTTTTTTCTATATATATATATATATATATATCTTCCCTTCAACATCAAGGTTTTCGCAATGCTCTTTGTCCCTCGTTTCTAATGGAGTGTTTTCGACCTAGTTCACCTTCGTTGTATTCTTTTCTCGAATTTGTTCAACCTTGCAAGGTTCTTAGTTTCACTCGTTTGTCAAAGAAGCAACTTAGTTTCCCTCTTCTCTTTCTCCTCCGTTTTCCCTCCGGTGCCATTCTAGATCTCGGGACGAGATCCTCTCGTAGTGGTGGAGTGTTGTAACGCCCCGAGAGCAATATGCCAGGTGTCGTTCAGTTATTCGTTGGTGTTGCCTTGTCATTCCTTGCGTGTCATGCATTGCGTATCATGTCATCATGCGCATTTCATTTGCATACGTGTTCGTCTCACGAATCCGAGCATTTTCCCCGTTGTCCGTTTTGCAATCCGGCGTTCCATTCTTCTCCGGTGGTCATTTCTACCTTTCTTTCATGTGTGGGGATTAAACATTTCCGGATTGGACCGAGTCTTGCCAAGCGGCCTTGGTTTACTACCGGTAGACCGCCTGTCAAGTTTCGTACCATTTGGACTTCGTTTGATACTCCAACGGTTAACCGAGGGACCGAAAAGGCCTCGTGTGTGTTGCAGCCCAACACCCTTCCAATTTGGCCCAAAACCCACCTAACTCTTCTCCATCATCTCGGTCGTTCGATCACGATCGCGTGGCCGAAAACCACACCTCATTTGGACTCTCCTAGCTCCCTCTACCTATAAAAGAGCACCCCTCCCCGAAATTTCGGATCATTTCGCAGTCTAAACCCTAGATCCACTCCTCCCCGCGCCACCGGACGCGTCCGCGCTGCACCGGACATGTCCGCCCCCGCGCGCCACCTCACTCCAGCCAATCAGAAGGCGCCACGTCAGCCCCGCCGCCCCTATCCTCCAATCAGAAGCCGCCACCTCACCTCCACTGCGCCCACTTCGCCGCCGACCCGCGGGGCCCAGATCTGGCCCGCGCGAGCCCGACCGCGCCGCCACCCAGCCCGAGCGTCGCCCGTCGCCAGCGCCTGGCGCCTCTCTGTCCTTGCTCCACCGCCGTTGAGCTCGCCGGCCGGAGCCGCCGTCTGCCGCACGTCGCCGGACCTCCGCAGCCTCGCCCTGGCTAGATCCGGCGCCATCCTCCTCGGATCCGCAGCGCCCCGAGCCCCTCCAGGCCATTCCCGTCCGTCCCTACCTTCCCCGCTCCTGACGCCGGCCGCCGTCGCCGGATCGAGCCGCCACCGCCGCCGCCATGGCCTCGCTCTTTCTCCTGTCGAGGAGAACGACGAGCGCGTCCGCCGTTAACCGCGACCTGGTCCGGCCCAGCCTCCGCACCAGGCCCAGCTCCCCTTCGTCCGGCCCTTCATCGCCGGCCTGCTTCCCCAACCAGCCCAGCGCAGCGCAGTGCCAGGCCAGCCGGGCCAGATCCGCACCGTGCCGGCCCAGTCGTCCTCCCCGCGGTCCAGCCTCGCTCGCCTCCGGCCCAGCGCACCTCCCCTT